>NC_137541.1:22480237-23680237 GCF_963082525.1 Nesoenas mayeri
GGCACCTCCATTTGGCAAACTTCAAGAAACACTAATTTAAACATTTAAATATGGAAATCAGCTCAGATCTTTCTATCCATTTTTTCCAGCCTGCAGGAAATTCCTTCAAACGTCCATTTTATTACCTGTGTCCTTAGCGGAAATTCTTGAAGCTCAACACGTGTCTTCTGCAGCATGTGCAACTGCATGGAACTCAAAGTGCAGTAACAGGAGCCTTTTCAATGATGTTTCTGCTCTTGGTATCTAATGAACATGGGGCTTTGGGCTCAGGCAGTTGTCACAGGCATTTTTTAGCTGCTAGGGTGTATGCTGCATGTAAGTCAGCTCACCTTGCTGGTTCCTGGTCAACTTGGTGTCCATCAGGACCCCCAGGACATATTCTGCCACGTTGCTTTCCAGAAGCCTGGTCAAGCTGCTTTGGGTCATGTCCTGGTTTTGTTAAAAACAAGACTAGTTCTTTATTAGTGTTTTTTCTTTCAGCTAAGTTCTTCTAGGTGGCTGTACCCTTCTGAGTTTTTGCCTACATATTTTTCCTTGGATGCTGTACTCGGTGCTGATAAGAAGACCAACGGAATGCTGAAGAAGCTCATGTTTAGATTTATTACTATGGTAGCCAAGAAAGACTGATAAGTTTTCCCACGTTCTGTTGTGAGAGGGGCGTGTTTGAGGAGGGGTGGATGGAACAGGTGACTTGACCAATTAAGTATTACATACCATAATCGTCATAGCCCCTATATAAGAGGGTGATTATGAGGGTCAGTCTCTCTTTGCCCATGGCCGGCATCTAGAGAGGACCCTGTCTGTCTGCCTGTGACCTAGAGGCCTCAGGCCCTGTGATCCCTGCAACTAGTTTCCAGTTTGCTGTGCAGTCCCGCCCATGACTTCTGGGGCCCTGAGCTGCAGCTGCTGGAGCCGCCAGCTCCGCACACCCAGCTCTGCTGCTGGAGTGACGCCAACTCCACATCCAGCACTCAAAATTGGGTTTGTGTATTTTGTATATATTCTCTATTTATTATTAGCATTAGTAAAAGCCTTGAAAACCTTCCAACTTGAAGTCTCTTCTCCTTCCTCCTTATCTTTCCTATCATCTTTCCGATCTAAAGGAAGGAGTGGCAGGAGGTAAAGAGGGTAACAGGGGGCGTGTGCCACAGTTTATTGTCACCTTGCCTTAAACCATGACAGATTTAAATGGGTGGCCCGTATGGGGAAAACGAGACCGTACAGGGATCGAGACCGTACAGAGAGAGAGAATGTACTGGTATGAGATAAGAGAAACCGTGACAGGTACTATTGGTGCCATGACTTGGATTTGCATGAGAAATCATGACAGATTTTATTGTGGCGGAGCAGGGACGGGGTTTTGACTGAGACAAAGAGCAGTAGCTGACATTTACTGTAAACAGCTTACCAGGTACCATAATTGAGAGAGCATCAGACTTTGATGTGCGCAGCTTGTGTTTGAATCCTCTGGTGGGAGGAAACTTTGGGAAACGATAAATCTGTGTGCTTTACGGGTCATAACGCATATTGTGGTTTGAGTTTGTTTTTAATTTTAAAGGATTTGTCGCAAATCTATTTGGATTTAATAATGCCTTTTTTTGGGATTAATTCTTCTTGTTAATGTTTTTGCGCAGGATGTTACTTTTGGAAGTAGGGATAAACTTGTTAGAATAGCTTTGGTCCTGGGTTGTGTATCACTGGTTTATGTGATTTTAGTTAAGTCAGTGATGTATTTCTACTCATTGTTATCATATTTTGGGAGTATCCATGTTTGGAATTCTTCGATAGAAGCAAAAGAAATTAGAGACCTGTGCCTTTTGTTTTTTTAGTTTCAGGAGTGAGATTTTAGGAGAGCTATTTAACTATTGTCTGTCTGTGTCATTAGAGCAAATTACAGATGCTTTTGGGAATTCTGAATATCCCTGGACCTTTGAGTGAAGCTTGTTGGTATTATCGGGTCTCTGGAATGTGTGTCAGTCTTTGCTGGTGATAAAACTGTTTAGGAGGATTGTAGCGATTCTAACATCTGCGGCAGGAGTTGCCGTTTTTAAAGCTACAAGCGCTGCAGTCAGTGAAATGCCCGTGACAGCTGCTGCACCGCCTCAACAGACTCTGCAGCAACTCCAGTTCCTGACTTGGATACAGCAGCCACTACAACTGCAACGTCAGTTTCTGCATCCACTCAGACCCCCACAACATGTAATGCGGCTATTCAGACTTCAGCAGTATTAATTGCTCCAACAAAGAGGAAGCAAAACAAAGCACAATTGGAATCCATTGTGAAGGAAGATGAAGAGCAGGGAGAGGAAGCAGAGGGTCATTCTACAACAGAGCAGGGAGAGGTTGTTTCTGGAGTAGAACAAGGTGATGATGAAGAAGAATCAGAAGAGGAAGCAGAGGGTTCCTCTACAGCAAAGCGACCAGAGGGCCCTTCTACAGCTCCTCCCACAGCCCTTTCTAAACTCCTTCCACTGCTATCCTGGGTTACTACAGCAAAGCCACCAGTGGTTCCTTCTAAAACAAAGCGACCAGCAAAGGACAAGCTAATAGAACACTCCTTATCTCTGAAGGAGCTGAGGACTGTGAAACAAGACTTTAGCCGTCGTGAAGGGGAGCCCATTGTCACTTGGCTCATTCGATGCTGGGACAATGGGACTAATAGTTTGGACTTAGATGGCAGTGAAGCCAGTTGATTGGGATCCCTGGCCAGAGATGGTGGCATTGATAAGGCAATTGCAAAGAAGAAACAAAGTCAAAGCCTCTGGAGGAGAATTTTGTCAGCAGTAAAAATCAGGTACCCTTTAAAAGATGATATCGTATGCCGCCCAACCAAATGGACTACTATGGAGAGAGGTATTAGGTATCTGAGAGAACTGGCTGTGCGAGAGATATTTTACAGGGACCCACAGACAATTATTGATCCTGATGAAGTGCCATGTACCTGAGGTATAATGCGGAAGTTTGTGCAGAGCACACCATGGTCTTATGCCCACATTTTAGGATTACTCTCCCTTTCAAAAGACAATCGATCAACTGTGGGTGAAATAGCAGGCATGTTGCGGCAGTATGAAGACAGTCCTTCTTCTCCCCTACAAGCCTGTGTCGCAGCTGTGGAGAAACTGTGTGACAAACTGTCCAAGAGGGAGGACAGATCCTACTTGTCACATGCACAGGCCTGAGGCACAGCTATTAGGAAGAGACGTCCTTCTGCAGCATCAGCCCAAGAGAAAAGCAACGTCATACGGTGAAGTATGTTTTTTGCTGCATGACCAGGGAGAAAACACGAGTAATTGGCATGGAAAACCCACTGCTGACCTACAGGAACGGGTACGTGAGTTGAAAAAGAAAGCTCCCAAGAGAAAAGCTGCTCCAGTTTCCAGTGGGAGGCTTTCCAGCCAGAGAAGGAAGGACTCTTGTGTCTCTCTACCAGAAACTGTGCAAAGCACCAATTAGTGGGGCCCTGCCTCCAGCCAGGTGGAGGATAGGGACAATGACAACAGTGTGTATCGGACTGTGTGGATTTGGTGGCTTGGTACGCCAGAACCACACGAGTATAATGCCCTGGTAGACACTGGTGCACAGTGTACAATGATATGAAGGTGTTCAAGCTGCTTCAGAAGTGATTGGTACTGTAACACAGCTCCTCTTGGCGCCCTGATTACCAGTACCAGGCTGGATGTTCAAGGGTAACGGTTCCTCCTCCTCACAGAGGAGACTCAAATAGGGAAACCTAATTGCCTGGGGATCTTAGAAATGATTACAGACTGACTGGAAGGCAAAGATTTTGGAGTGTCACCTGAAGAAGAGGAGGTGATGCGTGCTGAGGAAGCCTCACCATCTAATGATTTACCAGAGACTGAAAAGCAGCACGCCTTGTTCATTGATGGATCCTGTCGTCTTGTAGGAAAACATCGAAAGTGGAAATCTGCTGTATGGAGTCCTACACGACAAGTCACAGAGACTGATGAGGGACGAGGTGAATCAAGCCAGTTTGCAGAGGTAAAAGCCATACAGTTGGCATTGGACATTGCTGAAAGAGAAAAGTGGCCAGTACTTCATCCCTACACTGACTCATAGATGGTGGCAAATGCCTTGTGGGGGTGGTTAAAGCAGTGGAAGCAAAATAACTGGCAGCGCAGAGGCAAGCCTATTTGGGCTGCCCCATTGTGGCAGGACATTGCTGCTCTGCTAGAGAACATGACCATAGAAGTACGGCATGTGGGCGCCCATGTGCCTAAAAGTCGAGCCACTGAGGAACATCAAAACAACCAGCAAGCAGATCATGCTGCTAAGATTAAAGTAGCTGAGGTGGATTTGGACTGGCAGCATAAAGGTGAACTTTTCTTAGCTCGGTGGGCCAATGACACTTCAGGGCATCAAGGATGGGATGCAACATATAAAAGGGCTCAGGACTGAGGGGTGGACTTAACCATGGACATTATTTTGCAGGTTATCCATGACTGTGAAACTTGTGCTGCAATCAAGAAGGCCAAAAGGTTAAAGCCTGTGTGGTACAGGGGGGGGTGGCTGAAATATAAATATAGGGAGGACTGGCAGATTGACTATGTTATACTCCCTAGAACACGCCAAGACAAGCACTGTGTGCTTACAATGGTGGAAGCAACCACGGGATGGCTGGAAACATATCCTGTGTCTCATGCCACTGCCCAGAACACTATTCTGGGCCTTGAAAAGCAAGTCCTGTGGCAACATGGTACTCTAGAAAGAATTGAGTCAGACAATGGGACTCATTTTAAAAATAATCTCATAACCAACTGGGCCAAAGAACACGGTGTTGAATGGTGTATATCATATCCCCTATCATGCACCAGCCTCTGGGAAGACTGAGCGATATAATGGTTTTCTTAAAAACTACTCTGAAGGCAACGGGAAGTGGAACTTTTAAAAGTTGGAAGAAGAATTTGGCACAAGCCACCTGGTTCGTTAACACCAGGGGATCAATCAGTCGAGCTGGCCCTGCTCAATCAGAGCTTTTACATACAGTAGAAGGGGATAAAGTCCCTGTGGTACATGGAAGGAACATGTTAGGAAAAGCTGTCTGGATTGTTCCTGCTTTGGGCAAAGGCAAACCCATTCATGGGATTGTTTTTGCTCAAGAGCCTGGATGTACTTGTTGGGTCGTGCTGAAGGATGGTGAAATCCAATGTGTACCTGTGAGGGTCGGTCCAAAGATGGAGCAGTATTTGCCTGAACATCACCATCAGGAACTGAGAGAACTGAGGCCCTGACAGAAAGAACGCATGGACAATGACTTGGAGAGAGGCCTGAGGAGAAGCATTGTGCTGCACTGGTTTCTCTGATACGTGGGGGCTGCTGCTTACAATGGCTGCTGTATGGACTTTGCCTGCTGCTTCAGCCAAACCAGCCCCTGCCTCTTGAAAGTGATTGTTATGAGGGTCTATTTGACCCAGGGACAATAGTTGCCATCCAGAAGATGTGTTCTCACCTGCAGCCTTAGTCACACGTGTCCCCCACCTGCTCCCCCAAACAATGGCCAAGGAAAAGGAGCATGCCCAGAAGCTCACCAAGGGTCCTGAGGTCACCCAATGGACCAGAGAAAGATCCTTGAATGCTGGCCATGTAAGCGTTGGCAAAAGAAAGTGTGAATCTTTCGAGCCTGGGTTGTGAAGTCAAGGTGGAGACTAACCTCAAACAATGGGAGTGAGGGGGCGTGAAGAAGCATAAGAGATGACTCCCAAATGGACACTGAGGAGATCTTCCTACCAGAGGATCCCGAACCGCAACGGAGGACTGGCAGGACTCTACGGGACTGGAGATCAGAGGGACGCCTCTGAAGCTCTACTGGTGGTAACACATCCTTATTTCCCATCTTTACTTTTTCATTACCTGTTTCTTTTCCCTTTTCCCTTTTCCTTACTCTCTCTCTCTCTATCGCATACCGCTTTACAGGCAAATAAATAAAGTAACACTGTTTGATTGAATCATAACCCCTTAGCTTTTTGGTTGCCTTAATTTTGCGCTCTGAGATCAAGGTAAATGAACCATCACTAGTCCATCAACAAGTGGACTGTGACATTTAACTGGCGATAAGGATGGGATTCTGGGAAACAGAGGAGTGCAAGTAGTGTAGAGGCCTCTGTCTCTCAGAATCAAACCAAAAGATCTCAAAGTGCAAAAGGGGTGTTGCTCTCATGTTAATGAGAATTTTCTGCTAGGGAGAGTGAAGGGGTAATTTTGTGTGTTTGTGTAACTAAGTTGAGTCTCCTCCTAGCAGATTTGTGGCCTCTTCAACCACTCGGGAAAGAGAAGGGTGACGCAGTTGTTGCTGTGTTTTTTGTAACTACATTGTGCATTCCTAGAGTCTGTACCACCCCTAGGTAGTAAGAATGACCGGAAAAGCTGACAATCAGGATTTTTGGTTAGCAAAAGATTGGGACTCGTTCTACACGCTTCTAGCAAAGTATGGAGCTCAACACTCCGTACCCGTAGAATACTGGGCTCGTGATAATTGGGCTAATTTAAAGAGTGTAGTAGATGGAGTGATATCTTTACAGACTAAGTCTAAGTTTGGATCAAATAAGGATAAAGCTATTGTGTGTGCTGTTCTAGGAGCCAGTCTAGTAGCAGCAATTGAAGATCAATTCAGGCGGCATAGTAATGAAAGCAAAATTATAGAATCCCTTGAAAATCTGGCGCAGGTTTTGCAAAAAACTACCTTCAGTTTAGAACAACAATTAGAAAAAGAGAGGAAAAAACCCCGCTCCTTAAAAGCTACTCTAAAGGAACGTTTAATTACACAGGAGTGCTGAGGGAGTGGGAGCTAGAGGAGATAAGTATCCGACAAATAAATTAAATCAATGAGGAACTTACTGACCCTCAAATTACAACTAAGCAAGCACCTTACACTGCCAATGAGCTGACCAAACTGAAAAAAGATTATGGCCTCCCTAAAGAATCTAAAGCAGATTACGTGTGGTGTGTATCCCTAACTGGGAGAGAACACCTGGCAATCACTGGCACACCTGATCAATTGCTAGAAAGTCTACACAAAGCAGCCTGCTTGCAAATTATACATGAAAGAAAATTGATTCCCGAATGTGAATCCCAAATGATGCTGCCAGTGAATTCTGACATGATAACTCCCTTGATAAGGGGATTTCCAGAGTCTTTCCCAGAAACAGATAAACTAGAATCTCCATTCCCTAGTAGTGAGTGGCGGAGTGGAGGATGAATTTACAACAGCTCACACACACAATGGGGGAAGATTTATTGATCACAGCTCTAGTGAGTCCTAAGTGTGCACTTGTAACCTTTTTAATTGACACCAGTGCACAGATTTCTGCTCTAAGCGAAGTAGATGCTAAAAGGTTTGGAGTTTCTCTCTTAAAGCGATGTTTTTGCATCCTCGGTGCCTTAGAGTCAAGAGAACAATACCCCCTTCCCCTGGGTGTCAAGGTTAACTCAGAGTGTACCTGGGAGAAAGGTTTGTTAGTAGCTTGGCTCTGGTAGAAATAGAGGAGATTACAGGACAGCAGCCAATCGTATTAAAAAGTCTATTTAAAGACATAAAAACAATCACTACTGGGACCCCTCTCCCTGATCGGGTGGCCCAAAAGGCCTCAGTACGAAAGTGGTATGCTCAGATTGAACGCTATTGTAATGTTTTCTCACAATCTGAAGGAGCTTTACAAAACCTAGCTAAACAAGCTGTGGGCTGGGTAGCTTCTCATCTGGTATATGGGGGATCCATAGGAGAATGGAATAACTGAGCTGGTGAATTTGCAAGACTAGCCACTGTACAAAAAGATCGGATTTCAGAAGATTGAGAACGCTTGTTAGAATAGTTGCATGTAAAACACAAACACACCGGAGCTAAAGACTTGTATTGTGAAGCCCTGGCCAGTGAACAATGTTGGAGACAGCTTGAAAGGCACCCTTTAGAAGACAACCCTCTACATTTAAGGCAGAGTAATGGTTTGTGGGATGCCTGGCAGGGGGATTATTTTAGCCCCTTTAAGCAAACAGGGCTGTTTAAGCAAACAGTCTTTCCTCATAAGGGAGTTGCTCCACTCCCTTGATCATCTATGTTGCCCTGCGCTGGACTCTCTCCAGCAGTTCCCTGTCCTTCTTGAACTGAGGGGCCCGGAACTGGACACAATATTCCAGGTGCAGTCTCACCAGGGCAGAGTAGAAGGGAAGGAGAACCTCTCTGGACCTACTAACCACCCCTCTTATAATACACCCCAGGATGCCATTGGCCTTCCCAGCCACAAGGGCACAGTGCTGGCTCATGGTCATCCTGCTGTCCACCAGGACCCCCAGGTCCCTTTCCCCTACACTGCTCTCTAATATGTCATTCCCCAACTTACACTGGAACCTGGGGTTGTTCCTACCCAGATGCAAGACTCCACACTTTCCCTTGTTATATTTCATTAAATTTTTCCCCGCCCAGCTCTCCAGCCTGTCCAGGTCTCGCTGGATGGCAGCACAGCCTTCTGGCGTGTCAGCCACTCCTCCCAGCTTGGTGTCATCAGCAAACTTGCTGATAGTACACTCTATTCCCTCGTCTACATCGTTGATGAATATATTGTATAATCTAGGCGCCAGTATTGACCCCTGAGGCACTCCACTAGATACAGGCCTCCAACTAGACTCCACCCCATTGACCACGACTCTGGCTTCTTCCTTTCAGCCAGTTCGCAGTCCACCTCACTACTCGGTTGTCCAGACCACACTCCCTCAGTTTAGCTGTAAGGATGCTGTGGGAGACTGTGTCAAATGCTTTACTGAAGTCAAAGTAGACCACATCCACTGCTCTGCCATCATCCATCCATCTTGTTATGTCCTCATAAAAGTCAATGAAGTTGGTCAAGCACAACTTTCCCTTGGTGTAGCCATGCTGACTGCCCCTAAAGACCCTCTTATCCCTGATATGCCTTGAGATGGCACCAAGGATAAGTCGTTCCATCAGTTTCCCAGGGATGGAGGTGAGGCTGACCGGTCTATAGTTACCCGGGTTCTCCTTCTTGCCCTTTTTGAAGACTGGAGTGATATTTGCTTTCCTTCAGTCCTCAGGCACCTCTCCCGTTTCCCAAGACTTGGCAAAGATGATGGAGAGTGGTCCAGCAATGACCTCAGTCAGCTCCCTCAGCACCCGTGGGTGCATCCCATCTGGACCCATGGATTTATGGATGTCCAGATTGCCTAACTGCTCCCTAACCCAGTCCTCGTCAACTGAGGCAAACTCCTCCATTGTCCTGCCTTCCTCTGGGGCCTCAGCGGTACGGGGCTCCTCAGGACAGCTTCTGGCAAAGTAGACAGAGACAAAGGCGGCATTCAGTAACTCTGCCTTCTCTGTATCTTCTGTCACCAGGTCACCCACCTCATTCATCAGTGTGCCTACATTGCCTCCAGTGCTAGTTTTATCTGCCACATATTTGAAAAAGCTCTTCCTGTTGTCCTTGAACCCTCTCGCCAGGTTTTATTCTAAGGAGGCCTTAGCTTTCCTAGTTGCCTCCCTACACCCTCTGACAACAGCGTTATATTCTCCCCAAGTGGCCAGCCTTTCCTTCCATGATCTATAAACCCTCCTTTTCCACTTGAGCTTACCCTGTTTAACCACGTAGGTCTCCTGGCTCCCTTCCTTGACTTCATATGTGTCGGGATGCTCTGATTTTGTATGCGGTAGATACAGTCCCTGAACACTAACCAACTATTTTGGGCCCCTTTACCTTCAAGCAGCCTGTCCCATGGGATTTCCCTTAGCAATTGCCTGAAAAGGCCAAAGTTTGCCCTGCTGAAGTCCAGGGTTGGAATTCTGCTTGCTATCCTGCTCCTGCCACATGAGATCCTGAACTCCACCATTTCATGGTCGCTGCAACCAAGGCAGCCCTCAACCTTTACCACTTCAACCAGACCCTCCTTGTTAGTGAGGATGAGGTACAGCAGCGCGCCTCTTCTAGTCGGCTCCTCCACCCTTTGCATCAGAAAGTTACCGTCAAGGCACTGGAGGAACCTCCTGGACTGTGGCTGGCTGGCCAAGTAGTCCTTCCAGCAACATCAGGGAAGTTAAAATCCCCCACCACAACCTGGGCCTGTAATTGTTAAGGTGCTCTCAGCTGTCTGTAGAAGGCCTCATCAGCTTCTTACCCTGATCTGGTGGCCTGTAATAGACACCCACAATAGCATCACCCTTGCCAGCCTGCCCATTAATTCTCATCCATAGACTCTCAACTCACTACTCATTTGGCCCTGGACAGTACTCAATACATTGTAGTTGCTCTCTCACATAAAGAGCAACTCCACCACCACGCCTGGCTGGCCTGTCTTTCCTGAAAAGGACATAGCCATCCATGACCACATTCCAGTCATGCGTGCTGTCCCACCATGTCTCCGTAATTGCCACTAGGTCATAATCTCCTGCCCGAACACAGGTTTCTAACTCCTCCTGCTTATTCCACATGCTGCCCAGCTACCACCCCATCCCCCTTTGAGTCTAGTTTAAAGCTCTCCAAATGAGCCCTGCTAATTCCTGTCCCATCATCCTTTTGCCCCTGCGAGATAAACCTTTCCTACATATCACTATTTGGACTGGTCTCTTATAAAACCAGCCGTTATCAAAGGATCCAGAGCCTTGCCTGTAGCACCCCATGTGATGTCATCCTCTGCGAGAAGTGTAGATTGTTGTTGCCCCATAAATGCTTTACCAGGCTTAGTAAGAAGTAAGTAGCAGTAGTGGTAAGACAAGATTTCCTTCCCTGTAGACCTCTAGTTAGGAAATTGTAATTTCTTTAATGAGAACCCCCTCACAGCAGCTTTACCTTTGTTACAATACATTGGTTTATTGTGATGTACCTGAAGTGAGACTGTGCTTTCAATCAGCCTGAAAAATCAAAGCCTAAGTATACACTGTGACCCGCTGGCTAAAGGGGCTCTGTGCACATACCCTGGGAGGGGGCAGGGTTGCAGCCCCCTTTCTGAGGGCTATTTGAAGACATGCTTTAGGCCTGCTTTTGAAACATGAAAAGACAGATTTCAAAAAATGTTTGGATACAGTTACATTTTGTTACCTAACAAAAAAAATACTCTAATGTTCCCACAAGGGAGATTTATCACAGATTTCAAGAGAAAGTCAACTGCAAGTGCTTCTGAAAATCCTATAGTAAATATTTTGTTACGTGCTGTTTGCCCCTGTGCTGCACTGTGCAGGTGCTCCTGTCTCTGTAACAGAAATGGGAAATAACAGGAGCACCTGAAACTATATTGGGACTTTTGTAATGCAAGGGGAATAATTTCCATCTGCCTGAGATCTGTCAGTCAGAACCACAGCTGGAGGTAGATCTGGCATCCAGTCATGTACAGTGAAATCTAGTGCTCCGTATTGTAAAGACTGGAGAAGCAGGATTTTCTTTGTTCGTTTGTAACAGCTGGGTGTTTTTGCCCAAATTACCCTGGCATATAACCAAAGGTACTGAGTGTACATGAACAGGTAAGTCACACTTCTAACTATGTAATTGATCTGTGCCTGTGCAGATCGCCTCAGCACCATGAACACAGGGACTCTGACTGGATCAGCTCATTGCTGACTCATGTGCCAGGAAGGAATTCTGCATTCACTTCTCAACACACATAGATGAGATTTCGTTACATTATAGGGAGACTCAATGACTTCTCCAGATCTTCTGGGTAGGCACAAACCAGTGCCTACATAGTGCTATGGACTATTTATTTGCTGTTAAATTCATTCAAGTACTCAAAATCTTTAAGTGATCAGCACTGCAAAGGAAGTACAATTATCCTAGTTGAGGGGCTGAGGCAGAAAGACACAACTGGCTTTTTTAGTAACACAGGGAGAACTGCTTACAGATTAGTCACTACATTGCCATGCCTCACTCTGCTAGATTGTGTGTACTATCAGGCTGTGGATTTTGTGCAATTCTGCTTCCAAATTTATCATCTTCTTCATGGGAGGGTTAAATAATGGGCTAATAGTGGGGTGGAAAATTGTAAGATCAGGATAGGAAAAAGACAATCCTTTTCTCCACTGTGTTATAATCCAAGAGTGCAGCTGTGCCTCTCACCTTATTTTAGCTCTGCTGTATTTTCTCATATTCCTTTTTCTACTCACTCGGTTCAGTGATTTTTCCATTCTGCTAGAACACTGTCATTCTTTGCTCATCCTCCTTTTACCTAATCAATTCATCCTGTATATTAAAGGGTACATTTCCAGGAAATCCCCATGTAGGGTCTTGCAGCTCCCAGGCTGACTGAATATTCTGTTTGCCTCAGGCCATTTTAACACAGCAGTTGTCTTCTTTGGATTTTCCTTCCCAGAACTCTGAGTTAGAAGCATCTCCTTGAAATATTCTGTGTAATATAATAAACATACAAATGGCAAAATCAAAACAAAATTGGAAAGTAAAAAGCGAACATTCAGTGATAAAAATGTTGTGCTGATTTATAAGATTACCAATTATTATGGATTTCATATGCATTAAAACATTACTTGGTGAAATTGAAAAACACTGCCAACCCTTATCTCTCTACAACATGATTGTCTGACAAAAGCCTTCCTATGGCTTCATTTCTGATTGTTAATACTGAAGGAGAACTATATAAGGCTATTGCAAATCTACAATGGGAACACAGTCAAAGCAGTGTAACTGGCCATTTCACAAACATGGGGGTTTCGCTGATGAGAGATTTATGAAGAGCCAGTCTAAGGAAATAACAGCACTTAGAAACCTTGAAATCTAATATTCATGCACAACATTAAATGAAAGAAGCAAAGGCCGTCTCTAGGACAGATAATAATGTGTCTCAAGATCAGATTCAGTTAATGCTCCGAAGGCTTTTTATCTGGGAAGAGTATGAAACAACTCTGAAAACAGATTGGTCTGGACCTCTTTTCCTGTATACCAGTTTAATTCCATTGATTTTGATGAAGTTATTCTAGATTTGTACCAATGTAAGGTTAGAACATGGCCTATCACTTCCTAGCCTATAGCTGTCTGGAAAATATCCAGCCTTTTAAAATCTTCCTGGCAGCAACCACCTCATGTTTTCTATTGTTGTTGTTGTTGTTGTTGTTATTTTTATTTATATTTTTTCCTTCTTCTTTAGTATTCTGTTATACAACCTCAAAATACAGTGATTTAGCCTGGAAAGAACTGCAGAGCTGATTAGAAGTGTCTGTATCTCACATGAATAAGAAACAACTAGGTAGAAACTTGAAAATGCTGACATCAGTCAAGTGTTGATTAACTTCAATCTGTTCTAAGCCCACGCAATAGAATAATTTCAATATACAATAAAAATGCTCCTCCTTAGGAGATATACCAGTTTGCTAGTAAAGACTAGCCAAAACTGGATTTCAGAATAGTCACACTGGATCTAGTTATGTGGGGTTTTAGAGATTGTTCAAGGTAATAATCTCCACAGGTGGTCTAACCCAGAACCAGGTTTTGCCACTGGATAATGCAGTGTCCCCTCTTCCTGCAATGCTGTGGCAGCAGTAGACTTTCCTGGCTGACTTCCCCATTGCAGTCACCTCTGTCTCTTTGGGCTGTCCCAGAGGATTGAGTTTCTGCTATGGAAATAAAGGTGCCTGTGCAATGCAGCTGGAGAAAGTCCCTTGTCTCACAGCAGTATCTGGGCTTCCCTCTTCTCATCTTTCTTCCATCCATAGCCAGGGTCAAATCCGTGTAGGGGCAATTAGCAGAACAGGAGGAAGAGTGTGACCACTTGGGCAGGATTTGTTGCTTGTTCTCCTTCAGGCATCAGCAGCTGGCTGGATGGAAACATCTAATCTGCTGGATTTTAACTGAGAGCTGTTAGCTGAATGTCACTACCTTTAGAAGGCATAGTAATGTTAATGAGACAATCTGCACAGTTCAGGAGATTTTTTTTTTTTAATTTTAAAAAGTATAGTTGGGAACAGTGCTAGTGATACTGTCTTCCCAGTTTTTATTACATAGTTCAATAGGTTGCTGAATCTAAGACATAAATGTCAAATCTGTACGTAAGATTTTTAGGTTCAATTCTTTCTTCTTTCTGAGAAGATCTTAACCTGACTTATAAACAATTCTGAATTCCATATATACAAAATATCAGGGTACTGAAGTAAAATAGATTGGGTGGGACAAAGAAGAATATGCTCACTATCCCTGGGATTAAAAGTATTCCACTTTGTATTCACTGGCTGGGGAGAGAGCACGACTCCATAGTACACTGCTGAGACTAACTCTCAAAAGGATCAACAAACATGTGTGGTTTATATTACATGATCTTTGGAGACGATCTGCAGTTGGACAGATGAGTATTTTGGACAGTAGACTGCAAAGCGGTATTTCTTTCCAGTCTTTTCATTCCCTATATTAATTCTTTCACATAGGGGGCACAAGAGGCTCAGAGTGTCCCCTGTAGAATAATCCATGCTACAGTTTGCCTTTTCTTGGGGATGATGATGCGGGTTCAAATCCCTTTGCCATCCAGTCGGCATGCTCTGACACTTGATTGAATGATTTAGTAGGGGAGCATGGCAGAGGCACTGCCTCATCTGGCTGTACTTTGTGCAGATTGTAATCTGATATACGCAGCGAGAGAATGCCTATTTGATCAGACTTGGCTGAAAAATGGCAGGGATCCTGTGCTCATGGATCCAGAGGGATTTACCCTATTATTGGCTTCCTTGTTATGACTTGAATCTGGGAATGCTTACAAGATGATTCAGTTTATGGGATATCACTGTAGGGAATTAACTATCAGTGAGTGGTTAAGGATTTCCAGGGCTAGGCAAAAAAAGCTGACCATGTGTTTGAAGATCTTTATGTTTAAATTACCTCTTTTTACAGATAGTTGGACATCTAAAAGTGTCTTTGGATGTAGACATGAGCCACTGATTCCACAAACCTTTCTGTAACCTAATGGGTTTTAATGAGATCTAACATGCATGTTTACAGGATTGTGGCCTCATTCCATAACGTATCATATTTTCATACTTTTCTATGGGCTGAAACTACTTCTTAGTACTGAAAGCATTGCAACAGTGTAATAAATCATATCTCTTATGGTAAGAGATGTCTGGGACAAATATTGATTGCAGTTATTTTTTTGGGGCAAAGCAGCCTATCTGAAGCACTTCTCTGTATACTACTCTGTACAGAGACCTGAGCACTTTAACAAGTTCTGGCATTTATTTCCATTGAAGATGTGGAATCACAAATAAATGTTTAAATCTGGCAGATTCTTGAAAACTCAAACAGTGTCTCTAATTGAGTATGTGCTCTTTCACAGCATAACTGAATGCTTTTTAAAAAAACATGCACACTTGAAATACATAACAAATTTCACATTAACTTTATCTCTTTTCTTGTTCCAAAGATCACCAATAATAGTTTTCATAATTGCAGCTAGTAAAACAAGGTTTGTATGCCTGTACATTAATAGTTTTTACAAATATATATTTACTACATAGATTTTCTCTGTAGTAGCTATTTCTGTCTCCACAGGAACACTTTCTTGCTACACAGCATTTATAACTAACATCACACAAACACTTATTCCATAAAATACAAGAAGTAAATAAACAAATACAGCTGCTATATTTAAAAGATACTGTTCAAAAATCCAAGCCCCATTGGAAGGGGCTAACAAAAGCATTCACCCAGTTTCATCCTACAACAAATGACTTTAATATTAGTTGCAGCTGCTCAGCTTTTCAGCGCGTCTCTCTCGGCCTGATGTGTCCTTTAAGAGGCAATGGCACATGTTGCTGCACATGTTCAGTAGCTCTACCTTTGTGCTGCAGTTCTCTACTCTGTAAAATGTCCTTCTCCATACACAAAAGCAGCTGCTGAAGAAACCCCTTCAGACCGAGGGTGAGAGAACTGATGGCAGCACCACTAAGCAAACTCCAGTAGAGACTGAGAGAGCGAGACGGTGCAGAAACACCAAAGGAGCTTCTCTGAGAAATAAAAATATCAGCATTATTGCCTGTCATCATGACCCCAGGTGAGATTGAAAAGCCACTTGAGGCTTTTTGGCTGTAGATCTATGGACCTGTGCTATGCTTGACTCGAAAGGGTTCACCTTAGGTTATGAAATAGAATATTTTGCAGAAATGATATCAGCAGTTTTTTCTTTTTCCTTTCCCTCACTAGTGATGTTGATTATTTTTTGCAATAGTAACAAAATAATCTGGGGGGAATTACCTGTACCTTCTGGATGTTTCATTACTCATTGTTAAGCTAATTAATTAAAAATTCCAATGTAAACTGACTTCAGAAATATCTGTAGCTGGCTAAATTATCCATACAATACCTCAGTGCCTCCTGAAAGTGGTGGCGGAAAGCCAAATAGGCAAAATCTGATGCTTGCTACTTAATTTACAGACTTATATTTAAATCTATTTTATTCTAATCATTTGTAGTGAGAGATTTACCCTGGAAGATCCCCAAAAGCTTCAGTGAAACATGCACAGTTATCTCTGTTAGCGTTCAGGCTTTATTTCAGGCAGTTGTTGTGGGGTTTTTTTTTTGCATTGCTCTAGCCATGCAGCGATCTGTAAAGGGAACCTACTCTGATACAGTTTGAAAAGTGCATTTTGTACTTGGCTCTCCCTTTGATCGAATTAATCTGGGCTTTTTTGTAGTTCTAAATGAGGCCTATGGGCTGACAATGTAGCTGTTTAAAGGGGATTTTAGGGGATAATAGCCAATGCAAATAGTGCCATGAGAATGGCAACTTGCTTTTGCACTTTCAATCACATAATAACAGCAAAGAAAGCTTTTAAAATGAATTGAAATTTTGTGGCATGCCATCTGGGATTATTTGGGGAAACAGTTCTGAATACTATGGCTGTGTAAAAGAATGGTGCGATGGGGCACTCTTAAGCTGACATGTTTCAGATGGCACCCTTATGCTAACTGCTGCAAAGTTGGCTAGCATTTTTTTTATTATTTTCTTTCTCCTGGATTATCTGCAAAAAAATCTCTTTGCTGGTATTTGGGCCTGAAAAACTTTTCTATTGTTAAAGAATTCAATTCAAACCCCTTGCAGCTGCTGATCCCTTTATTGTTCCAAACGTTATGTATACGCGTCTCAGATGAATGTAGCCAAGCCTTTTAGTGCCTTAATAGGTGTCTGTATAAAGGTCATTTCTTCTGCAGTACTTGTTTTAACAAAAGTTTATACACAAACAACAACTACAGCTAAAACATTCACATTAATCAATGCTCCTCGCAGTGTAAAATGCAGAAAGAAAAAGCCTAACTGGAGAAAGTATGTCCAAACATGAGAACACTTTCTGTGTTTAACTGTGAAGCAGCATATGTTTCAGACTCCATCGTCCAAAAACTGCATGAAAAATCATTTCAAAGCTGTTCTGAGCAAGGACTGATGATTCTAGACTTTTCTGGACAGGTACAGTTTTGATGAGGTCACTGAAAGTTTTAATACACAGGAACTGGTAGAAATTTGGAGAAATATATATCTGAGTTCCTCTCTCCAATTAGTTTTGGAACTGAGCTTTAGGCTAGCCAGCACCTTGACATTTCACTTGACATAGCTGCCTTCTTTTCTTTTCCCTTTCCTTTTGTCTTAGCTCCAACTGGCTGCCCTTATAAACACTCCTTGAGGAATTAGGGTGCGTGTCAGATATCTTAGATGAGAACTGAGTACACTTCTCTGGCACGCAAGATTTTTCTTTTTATAGAAATATTAAAATACCATCTGCAAGCTTTAGGAATGTAGGTCATGTCCACGGAGAGTTTAAATTTGAGGTTATGACAGATGTTAGGTGATGAATTAAAAATTTGGCTCCAAGTCTCTAAATCTAACTTGTTTCCATTGACTTCCCTGGAATTAGTTCTGCTGACACACATGTAACAAGATCAGATTCTGACTGTCTAAGTACTCAATTGAGCTCAGCAGAATATAAATCCACCAGTGATATGAGGGATGAGGCTTGTCAGGAAAATAATGTGTGATCTATGGTGGGGCACATGAGGAGCGGGGCCAAAGAAGCTCGACTACTTGATCTCTTATAGAAGAAAATGTAGAGCAGGCTGTGCTTCCTTGTTTGCTGCTTAGTATTTTTTATCATTCTTGACAATAATAGATCATGCTCTGATCTCTACAGGTTGTGTGATTTTAGATATATAACAATGAAGCTATTACTGCTGTTGCTAGGGGCATTACTATACACCACTCCACCAGCCTGTGTCAAGCTGTATACATGGATCACAGTTGCTCTGTACAAAAAGATTAAAAGTCAATCATTACAGCACAGGTCTGAGCAAAACTGATGAGCACTCCACTGTGTTGATCATTTGACCGACAGCTGCCCGAGAGGTGAGGACACTGGGCTGTCTGGGACTGCAGTGAGGATGCCCTGTGTCCCCAGTCCCAGGTTCCCAGCTGGCACAGCTTGGGTGCTCTGCAGCACAACCGGCAAGATGGAGCCAGGCTGCCTCCAGGACCTCCCCCAGCACCCGTACGGCCACCACAGCCACGTGCAAACAGGTGCAAACTCTTTGGAAAGTTGGTGTACTATGTGCCTCACAGCTGACACTGTTAATCTCATAGGCAGCCACATACTGCTCTAGCTGTAGCTTCCAGGTGGTCTTCAAAACCAGCCACATGTATAATGTATTGTAATAATCCCATTTGGCAACGGCACAGACACAGCTAAGTGCAGCGTGGTCCTCAGCCAAGCGCAATGACGGCAATTTTGCCAGAGAAGGCGCCAACACACTTGACTAGTGAGATGACTGGTCAAAATCCCAAATCAGAAAACCCAAATCCTTTCTCTTTTGGCAGGTAAATCCTATTGCTATAAATATTCTAAGTATTTAGCAACAACAGTACAATGAGACTGCTAGAGCGACACAGAGTAGCCATGGTGTGGTGCTGCACAATGCACTGCAATAGCAGGAGGGGGTGGGGAATGCCATTATCAGGAGTGGAAAGAAAAGGCTTCCTCTTTCTGGTAAAACTAGCCTTACTGAAGCTACTAAAACCTAAGAGAATAATTAAAAAATAAATAACTAGAAAAATAAATAAATAGGCAAACAAAAACAAAAACAAACAAAACAACCCACAACCAACCAAACAAAAAAAAAACCCAAAACCAAAACCAGAACACACGGTCAATCACAGAGACATGTTTCCTATATGAGAAACAGAATTTCTGAGCTTCCGCTGAGCTCATTCCAGCTTGAAGCATGTGATCCAGTAGGCAGTGCCCATTACAGGAGATACCACTAATTAGCTGCTTGCTGGTGTTCTGCTGCACCCAACAGTGGTGGCTCCTGGCCAGCATACCTGCTGCTGTGTGCAGGAGCCTGGAAAGCAGCACCTGGCACTGGGCTCTTGAAGATATTCTGGATGAGGCTCTTTTGCTCCAGAGCAGGAGGTATGGACGTGGTCGTTATAGGAAGAGGGCTATTATGGCTGTTTGTACCATGTCACTTGATTTTTGATCTGTGCCAAATCATTCGTTACATAGGGAAAATCAAAGAAAAGAAGAAACTTCTCAAAGATGTGCATAAATGATGAAGTCATGGGGTATTTAGGATGTTCCATAAGGATTTTACGTACTGCTCTTACTTAGCTTAGGTAGTATTTAGTTCAAAACTAGAAGAGGATTTTTAACAGCATCAGTGTGTGTAATGCCAAGGGAAAGATATTTATAGAGAAGAGGAAATAGGCATCATTGAGAAGTGGGAACCCTTCCTCCGTCCAGCGTTCTGGCTGCAGTGCAGCAGGGGAGGGGTGATGGGAACTGCTACTGTGTCATAGAAACTGCTGAAATTTCTGCTGCCACTACTGAGGAAGCAATAACTATGTCTGGGAACCAATGGATCCACCAGCCATGGCTCTCCAGTTAATCTGGACTTACCCTTCCTTTGGCCATCCCTATTCTCTCCCCTGGCTCATAATGTGAAACTATTTCAATTCTAATGGAAAGGACTGGTCGTCTATCAATAGTATTTCTCATGCAGAAGATCAGAATGTGCCCACACACTGTTGGAGTTGTTTTATTGTAAAAAAACCAGCTATGCCCTGCCTGTTTTTATTTCAGCTTAGTCATTTCAATTCATTAAGACTAATATAATAATATAATAGTGAAGCTGAGATTTGTTCATTGAAATCTGACCCTGATGTTTTAGGTTGACGTGATAATGCCATTTTCAAAATATTACTCATCCATTTAAAGTCACGTAATTGCTTGATCAACACTGCCAATTATATTCATTGCTTTGGATAGCTTAATTAGTATAAGAGCACTCACAAAATATTTCTGTGCCTCATTTCATTTTTCTGAAAAAGGTGAAATGTTTGTAGGAGACCATTATGCCCATATCAGGCCCAGTTTCATAAAATGAGGAATCAGTCAAATCTCTAAGTGGCTTTTACAATGTATCTGCAGCCAAGTCTTTAGCTGGGTTAAATAGTTAATATTGTTATCTTGCTCTTCAGATTGCAAACCTGACATCATAAATCCAGGAGTATCGCTTTTCAATGTGTTTTTTCCTGTGTGGTGTGGTTTTTGTTGTTGTTTTTGTGTTGGTTGGTTGTTTTTGTTTGGTTTTTTTTTTTTTTTTCCTGTAAATTCATTGCCCATGATTGAAATATGGGCAAATAGGTGCTTGCATCAAATTAGTTTTTAATATTGCATGATGCAGCATGTGCAGTTATCCCTGAACAACACCTACACACCTTCAACTTGCTCAATCACTAAATCAGCTACAAGTGGCTTTATATTAATAGCAACAACAAAACAATACTGACAACTAACATTATATTCTGAAATAATGATTCTGACTTAAAGGCTGGAGTGATCAGTCACAAAAACCTGACATGGATCATGAAGAAGATTGGTCATCTGATCAAAAGTTTAAAATAAGTAAGGTTAAAAACACCACCAAATCCTCAATAACACAAGTTTACTGATTGGTGGTAGGCAACTTTTTAATTTTCTGGAGGATATGTTTTTAAGAAAGTTGTGTTCTTGTGTATCAGCTAACCCAATATTATTAATCTTTGAGAACACTGTATTCTTTCTGATGCAGCAAAGCTAGTAATTATAATATATATAAAAATAGCTAAATACCCAGGATATATATAATTATTTTGTCAGTCACAAGTCAATGATTTTAGTTCAGCATGAACTATGAATTTTGCCCTTAATACAGTACTTGCATAATTCCTTTGTTAGAAAACAGCTCCAAGCCTCAAACCCTGTGGCAGTAAAATGTGGTAAGAACTGTTGTGCAAAAGACTAACGTTGAATGGTTTGTAGTATATAAGAGGGAGTTGGCAGCCTGTGCAGGAACTGCAGGAGAGTTAGGACTTCATATTTTCACTGGTTTGATCTCCTGATTAGATTCGTAGACTGATTATGATTTTAGCTGTTTCACAAGTGTGTAAGTAATACACAGTCCTTGCAGCAATGAGGTTAAAGATCTGCTAACACTGTCAGGGTATTTGAGTGTGTTTTCTCAGCAAACAGGCCACAGGTACTCTTCATGGGAGATGTTACAAGCTGCAGTTTTACTTCAATGTTTATTCTTCTGTGAATAAGAGACATAGGCAGAGGTATCTAGGACAGACTTGGCATAGAATCACCACAGACCAGTTTGGAGACAGCGTAGGCTGCTGTTAACCTTTTCTCAGTCTGTGTCAGAAAGTTAACCTCTCAAAAAGGGGCAAATCTGAACAAATGCAATGAGACTGTTCCTGGCTCCCACCTCAGCTCCACATCAGTGCATGAGCTTAATGAAGTCCCAGGAAACGATTTTCTGGTCAGGGATGTTGTTTAAGCTGATGTAAAGGGCCCTGCACTGACAGTCTTGCATGGGGGTAGATAGGATCTCAGAGTAAACAGAAATGGTAAGGTCCACCTGTGTAGCACCATGGGGATTTTGGAGAGGAAAGTACTCTCTTGGAAACTTCTCTGACTTGTCATTGCAGTTCTTGTGGAAGGTTTAGAGGGCATGACAGGGTTGCAGTGTCCTCTTTACCTCCTAGCATTTCATGCTACACTTTTCCATGATGTGACACAGCTAAAACCCAGTGCATGCTTTGGTTTTTTGTTTGTTTGTTTTGTTTTACCAAGCAAAGTGAGAGTGGCAGATTTAAAGTTACTGCTCTCTGTGATTTGGAGGAGGAATGCCACATTCCTTTGTGACTCAGACCATCCTGGATCCATATTAACTAGATTATAATTACTGTAAAGAAAGTAAAAATAAAAATGGTTACATCATTTCTCTTTCACCATTCTGTCTAACAAAGTTCAGTATTTTCATTGTCTGGTATCATTCACAGATATTGTACTACAGAACTGTGAAACAGGCTGAGCCAAAACAAAGAAAATCTTGTTTCAAGTCTTGATTACCTTGCATTTGTGCGAATCTTATCAATTTTGTACTTTGCATCCCAAATACAAATGACTGACACAGGCAATTTCCCCTGTGTAAATCAGTACATACCTGGGGTGAATTGCCCTCTAGGATTAGCAGGCTTAGGTTTTATTCCAACACAGTTCAGTTTGACTAGTCATGGTCTGCCAGTCTAACTTGCTTTCTGCAAATTTGAATATCTAGGCTTATCCTACCTCTCATTTTAGTTCCTGTAAATGCTGGCATCACAGTGGTGCATAATGCACATCTGAGAGTTAGTGCTGCACTGAAACGTTGTAATGTCCTTTGGTCAAGAGACTGCTCCTCCGAGGGAAGAAGGGAAAGCCCTGGAGCCCATAACTGACATGAACTGGGAGCTGGATGGTTTTTTGAACTCTCATTTACCTTGGAAGAGGAATTGTTTTTTAATGTGCTGAAGGCTGAATTAATTATTGAACTGTTGAAAAGGAGGTTACCAATCACCAGACAAGGGAAGACAAGACCATTCTGTGAACTTGAATAACTACAGGATTTGCTGCCAATTCAATTTGTTGCTGATGTTGGTTCTTTTCAGAAATATTGGAGTCATGCAGTAGGAAACACAGGACACATACTGAAACTTTGCTTCTTAGGTCAGCAAGAGTTTAGATGGCTGTTATTAATGCAGCACTTTGCTAAATACACTGTGTAACAGGGCCAAGAGAGTTGGCTTTGTCATTAGGTGCTGAACTTGGAAAGCCTCAGTTCTCAAATCACACATCTTGGTTTCCGAGGGTAATTACAGGAGCTGATTACAGCAGCAGGTCTTTATCTTCTGTGAGGATAGCCAGTAGGGGAGTAGAGGAAATTTTTGTTATGCTACAAAGGGAGCAGATCCAGTTGCCTCTTTGTTTTCTGTAGGGCTTACCTCCTGGTTTACCAGTTCCTCATAAAAAAGCTCATGTGGAAGCATGGACCAATGCTACGATGGGAGGAATGCCACAGTGCAACTTCACTCTTATTGTTCTGGTCAAAACCGTCTCACTTTTTTTTTTTTTTTTTTTTTTTTTTTCAGAAAGAGAGCAATGAAAAAGATATCACACTGCTAGTTTTTTTCTTAAAGAGCTTTCATTTAAGTTGCTATTGTCCTGAAGATTAGTATTTCAATTACAGGTTCCATCTCACAATACATTTATAGTGATATAAATAGAAATAAATATTTTGTGACTAAATTACAATATATCTTTCAGTGCTTTTCTGGATGTATTGCTTACTGTGGTTGCCATACTGATGTCAGGAATGCTGAAACAGCTTCTAGACATGTGATACGCACTGGTGTGTATTGATTTATTCTGACTCTTGTTAGACCTCAGCAGGTATGGATCTCAGCAGGTATGGATCTCAGCAGGTATGGATCTCTTCTTCCAGAAAGCCTAAGGATGAGGTCTTCAGGTTTTGTCTCACGTTTGCTTCTTCAAATCCGGGTGACTTACATGTGGAGATGGGGGTGTATTGATTTAGGTTGAGCGCTTGGTTGGGTCTTCTGAAACTGCAGAATTGTGAAGATGCTGTTCGGGTTTGGCACACTAGTTACCAAAAGGTGTCAGTGTTGCAGTGTGCTTTTGTTGTTCAGGGTCTGCTTCTCTTCTGCTTTGCTCCGGATGACTAACACACCACACACACAGATGCACACACAGCTTTAACAAGTCTTGTCCTGAAGAACTGCCGCAAAGATAAGTACTTTTTTGCTGGCCATGGTAATGAAGGCTATTAGGAGAATATTTCATATTACGGCTTGCTAAATTAAACAAAGCTCATCTAGTGATACAGCATTAGATAATGATGGTGCCTGGTAAGTGAAAGGAAAAATATAAAGCACTTCAAGTCTAGGTGATGGCAAGGAAACTTGAGGTACTCGCAGTTACCTTATTTTTAAAAAAGGGCTAGACTTCTTGTCTGTATTGGCTTGATCCTTCACAGGAAAATGGTTAAATATGTCACTTTTTAGATGTTAATGGAAAAAACACTTCATCCTTATTTTCTGTACAGCAATAAGTAAATATCTACTTTTTATTTTATTGATATTGGCAGCAAGTAACTGTTGATAGTGACTCTTAAGTCAAATTAATATGATACATATAACAGGACTAAGACTTGCTGGATCACTTTCAAACATCAAAGCTAAAGTATTTTAACAGTGGTGTCTAAACTGAAGATCTACATTCATAATTAAGCCCATCATTAACAGATTTACAATGAATCTTCATATCTTCCTCACAAATATTTGTCTTATTGAGTCTTCATGTGCCTGACACAATCTATGATTTCTAGCAAAACCCTGGTTTGGTATCTACATTTCTAGTAGATAAGAGCAGGTGAACTCCCATCTTAGCTGAGCAGAACAGTTCAGCATCTGTATCTGTCCAGAGACCTTCAAAACTCACAAATTATGTGTTTATATGTCTAAATACTCAATCAGCTCCTCCTGGCAGGGGTGGTCTGGGGATATCTAGCCCACAGTGGCATCATTGAATTCAGTTAAAGGCAAAAAGCAAAATGTAAGTACATCTCCATTTCATGTATTTCATATATGCAATGGCAAACATGCCTGGTTTATCTTTTTGCTTTTCAGGGACAAAAGCATTTTCCCTTCACTTTGACACTGTATTGAAACACTTTCCCCCCATTTTTAATCCCATCTGCTATGACTTAGTAGGCAATTAACAACCTACTCTCTGGATAAGCCAGGGTACTATTAATTTTTAAAGTTTTATCACTCCCTGGGAGTGCCATTCTGGAAAAAAAGACTTGAAGAAAGGTCTCTTTAAGGTAGTCAAGACTGATTTTGGAAAATCATAGGTGGGGGTAAGAAAGGCAAGTTTAACTGGGCTATATTTAAGTGTATAGCTTCACCCTTCCCCCCCCGACCTGCTCCACCCCCTCCCCCCAAAAAAGGTTTAGATAAAATAGATTATAATCTGTGAAATGAGGCATTCATCACTAAGTCTTTCTTATTTATGCAGTTGTGTGATGCAGGACTGGACTGACAGTCTCAGTTGTTAAAAAACTAGAAGTCGAGCCCCCAAAGCCTTGTCTTAAATCCATGATTTAGAAGATAACGGGTTATATTTGCTAACTTATTTAAGCTTTTCTTTGTCATTTTGAAAAGCATACTTAAAACAACACAGTGCAAAGCAGAAAAGATGCCTTATTTCCCTTTGGAAGTGGATAAGCACACAACAGTGACATGTTGTAATAGTTGTCTACTTAAAATTGCTTTCTTTAGTATAACTGTTGTATCTAGCAACTAAGCAATCATTACTGCTTATCAGGTACCTGCTGCAATATGCTGACTTGATGCTGTATACACTGGTTATGAGGAAATAAAAAGCACCTGATTCTTAAATGTAGTAAAATACATAAATGCACTGCATAGTGTTTTATTGCATTGGCACCTTGAAAGGGAGAGGAAGACAGCCTGTTGCATGTGTGTGTAAAGTAAATGAGTAAATATTCTAAGATTCAGTGCTACAGAACATTGTGAAAAAGTGGAGCTTGAAAGCAGAAGTTAATATAAAGGGATTTTTATTGCATTGTTTAGTGTAGAGTTTGTGAAGAAATATGTGAAAAAAACAGATTTATATTGCTGCTGCTGATGCAGAGCATATTTGCACTGTATGCGTTGAAGAAACAATTCAACAGAAGTTAACTCATGAGAGTATAACACTCGCTGTTGCTAAGATTAGCAAGAAATTAGTCATATAAATGTTGGCTCTGTGACACATCTGCAAATGTCTTACTGAGCATATATACTGGCAGCTATTGCTGTATTATGTTACTGCTAGAAAAAAACCCAGGGTTGAACTAAAGTCCACTATCAGAGTTACTGTGGCTTAGGTGAAAATCATAAAGCTTCTACGGTGGGTTGACCCTGGCCAGCAACCAAGAACCCACCCGCTTGCTCACTTCCCTTTCCCCTGGTATAGGGAGAAAATAGAAAGTGAAAACACTCGTGGATTGAGATAGAGACAGTGTAATAGGTGAAGCAAAAGCTCACATGCAAGGCAAACAAAAGAAGACGTTTGTTCTGTACTTTCCACTGCCTGGAAAGCAGGGCCTCAGCATATGCAATGGGTGGTTGGGAAGACAAATGCCATAAACACAAGCATCCCCCCTTCTTCCTCCTTACTTTGAGCTTTACTTGCTGAGTACAAGAACATTTGGTATAGAATATCCCTTTGGCCAATTCAGGTCAGCTGTCCTGGCTTTGTCCCCTTGCAGTTTCTTGCCAACCAGTAGCCTACTCACTTGTGGTGGGAAAAGAGAACACCTTGACACTGTGCAAGCACTGCTCAGCCACAGCCAGAACACGGGCATCTTATCTACACTGGTTCAGCCACAGACCCAAAATGCAGCGTCATACAGCTTGCTGTGAAGAAAGATAACTCTATCTATGCCAGACCTAGTACAGCTCATCAAGACAGAAGGTGTGGGGCACAAAGGATTCAGAAGAACTTTGCCTCCTCCCTTCTACCCTTTCTGTCTGCTGCTTAAAAAAGTAGTGCTCTTATTAAGCGAAGGCATGGTCTTCATCAATATCTGTCCCTCTTTGACAGAAAGCCAGTGAAGGTGGTTTGCTGTGGCAAGGCATCCTGTCTGCAGTCATCTGAATCCTTTCTGAAATATCAGATGTCACATCTGTTCTTCTGAAGAACAGTAATTCCATAGGACATGCTGAAGCAAACTGAGCAGGAGTGTAGGTTCAACTTTAATAAAAAAAAAATGGTAATAGTATTTGCAATATGTCACACTTTTATCTGATGTATGAAAGAATATCACATGCCATATATAACCTCAGTCTTATTCATGTCAGTTACATATACAAAATTGCAAATGCTCACAAAAGTAAAATGTACCCAATTTGCTTTATAATATTAGTATAAAAGATGATTGGCATAGTATAAATTATAGATGATTAGTATTAATATAAAAGAGGATAAAGCATAAGTTTTATGATTTAACAGTGGGTTTTTTGTTTATTTCAGGGTTCCAAATACCATCTAAATACTTGCACAGTCTGTCAGGGAATATGCACTTCATGTCTATAGCGCGATAGCTGAGTGTAAATACAGAAAACCCTTGGTATCATGGGTATTTTACATAGGACTAATTTTTAGATCACTCTGCTGGGAAATGAAATATGTTATTACCAATGTAAGGTGAGGGACTGAATTTCCCTTCTTAGAGTTGTCTGTCCCAACAAGAGCTTCCCTGGTGGCACAGTACTCCCCATAGCCTTGTTCCTGGAGTTATCACTGGGCCTCTCAGGTATAAATTTCCCTATGGTTTTGAAATGCATCCTCCAAATGGAACTTCAAGCTGGTCTAGCCTGGTTTCCAAAGCAGAGATACCTGCTTGCCTACCAGTACTCTAAAAACAATGTTGACAATTCACCAGTTTAATTACAATATCTCTGAGATAATTAAGTTTACATCTTACAAAAATCACCAGCTGGGCAGGAGGGAGAGACAGTTAAACTGGCACTGAATGAGCAGTTGCAGTTACCTGCTTTGCTCAGCCTGTGAGCTGGCCAGTCAGTGCTGACATGGAGATTGATCCATATGATCAATATATCAATAGTTTTGAGCCACTGGAAGTGGGTGAGTTCTTCCTGCCCAGATGGCAGGAGAAGACATTGCAGTGCACTGGGGCCTACTGTCAAACTGGAGACCACAAGAGAAGAGTGTCTGGCACTGCAATCAAAGTGATATTGCAAAGAATATTAGGTTGAGAGAGGTTCTGCTCCCCATCTACTCTGTCCTGGTGAGACCACATATGGAATATTGTGTCCAGTTCTGGGCCCCTCAGTTCAAGAAGGACAGGGAACTGCTTGAGAGAGTCCAGCGCAGAGCAACATCGATGATCAAGGAAGTGAAGCATCTCCCTTATGAGGAAAGGCTGAGGGAGCTGGGGCTCTTTAGTTTGGAGGAGACTGAGGGGTGACCTCATTAATGTTTATAAATATGTAAAAGGTGAGTGTCACGAGGATGGAGTCAGGCTTTTCTCAGCGACAACCAATAATAGGACAAGGGACAATGGGTATAAATTGGAACACAGGAGGTTCCATTTAAATTTGAGAAGAAACTTCTTCACGGTGAGGGTGATAGAACACTGGAACAGGCTGCCCAGGAAGGGTGTGGAGTCTCCTTCTCCGGAGACATTCAAAACCTACCTGGACGCCTTCCTGTGTAACTTCACCTGGGTGTTCCTGCTCTGGCAGGGGGATTGGACTGGATGATCTTTCGAGGTCCCTTCGAATACCTAACATTCTGTGATTCTGTGAATACGTGGATTTAAGATTTGGGGTTGTTACTGCAGAATGGCAAAGGGATGCTGAAAACAGCTGCAGGGAATCATAGCCCATTACTTTTATTGTTCTCAGTTAGGCTGGTTTATCCTTTCCTTCCTTAACTGAGCAGCTCTATTCCCTTCCATCTGCCTGAATACCCTCTTCCATGCTCCATATAGGGGTCCTTCAGATTGTGCACCTAAGAAACAATCCTATGAAGATTTGTAAACCCTTTAACACCATTTACAGCTTGAAGCATTTCTGAAACCATGGAGCGCCTACCTTTGTCCTCCTTTTACGTTTGCTGCGTTTTTATCATAATTAGCATAGTATGTGAAAAACAGAGTATCATTATTCCTCAAAATAGGGGAAACTGAGGGGTTTTTTTAGTTTTTTCTAAATAGCTAAAGCAGGGCAAGAGTTTTCTAATAAAGAGGAAAGAGAAATGTAATGTTATTTTCCCTGCAATATCTTTCAAATATATTGTGCTTGTAATTTAAATAAGCAAGGATCATTAATTCTTCTAGCAAGTTTTTATTTACTTTTTATTGCTCACCCTAAAACGTAAATGCAATATGAGAAATTTAGCTCATTATTTGTCAGAGTTTTAACTGGTTTATTTTAAGTCATATGCCTCTTTGATTATTTTGTTCAAAACTTGATTATTTCAACTGTTTTTACTCTATTAATGCAAATTTGTTTCATATTTTTATAGTGTTAAATTCCCAATTAAATTAAAACATTAAGTTCTACAAATGAAAAAGCAAGGAAAAATTACCCTGTAAGCCAAAACAAAATATTAACAAAACATTTTAAAATAATGAATGTCTGCTGTAGAAAATTTTATGGAGCACAATCACTATCTTGAGATAAATTATGTATATTGTTGTGTTCTTGTAGCTGTTTATTTAGACTAACCAGAAGAAATGTACTGCAACACATTTTTAGTTGTCAAATTAACAGATGTATTTGTTCTGGTGCCCTGTTATTCTCTAGCTTTCTTAAATATATAGATATTAATATACAAACCCCCCCACCAAACGTCACAAGAACTTTTTGTAAAAGCTGTAAAAGTTTTAAAGTAACCTTGACAACACTTAAAATTACCTAAAAAAAAATGAATTAACTGTATCTCCACTTACTAAATATCAGTTATTCATAAGACCATTAATACTTCACATGGAAGGAAGGCCATTTGTAAACCACCAGGTTGTGAAATCTGTGTGGAACAGCGTTTCTTCAGCCTCTCCCTAAGAGTTTCCACCACTGAAGTAAAAAAGTAAGATTCTTGAGAAATGCAGCAACGTATTTGCAGCTTAGGACAGGCGCTATTTGGAAATGGAAATATATGACTCGATTCAAGGAGTGGCAGCTGGGCCTGGTTGTATGTAAGAGACTGGCTCTGTATGAGCAGAAATTCTCCTGAAGTTAGGTGGAGAAGGAAACCAGTCCCTTGTCTTTAACACTGTTTGACCACAACATCTGGTCCAAATTCCTGTTTGGTCGCCATGTGATCAAGATATTGGCCAAACCCATCTTTGGAGATTTTTGTGTTTGTTCTTAATAGTAATATGTTTTCTGAACTTTCAAGTGCTTGAAACTCATATAAGTGAGATATGTCTGATTTATTTTTGCATAGCTCATTCCATGCCTTTCTGTGTCTTTAATTAACATAGAACATAGGATTTAATTATTTATTTTGAATGTCTATAGTAGGTACAAAATTATGGAAACTACATAAACATTTTTTTTTTTTTTAGGCCACAAAGTCATCTACAGGAAACTTATGAAAGCCATAATTAGGGCTGCCACAGAAAGCTTACTTTGATCCATTTTATGGCCATCTGCCGAACTAAATTTGATAAATTTCTGTGTAAAGAATGAACTATAGAATGGCATTAATTAGCAGCAGGACATCCACAGAAGGTGAGCGCTGGCAGCCAGGTGGGAGACCCTGCCATGGTCTGTTTCTCCTCCACAGCAGGAGCACAACCCCACCTTGCATGAAGTTTTCTAGAAAAGAGGTGACCCTCTGAAAAGTCACATTCTAGAAAACAGTTTCCTTTCTCAAATTAGTGATTAAATTAATTGATTAAAACTCAAGAGAATAAACAAGATCATGCTTCTCAAAAAGACAAATTGCTGACTGATGGCCCCTTGTCTGTTGTAAAGTAGATTGGCCAAGTTTCAAATTTATAGTGGGATCTGTGAGATGCTGTTTCTTAAAGCAGGGATCACCTCACTGACAATAACATGCACCTGTGCAGAGCAGTGTCTCTTGAAGCCAGAACTCTCTGGAAACTGGTGGCCAGAGGCTTTGGTCTCTAACAAACACCTCCCTCAAGGTGCTTCCCCCAGAGCTGGGCTGGTTCTGTGCATATTTGCCTTTGAGATCCATGCAATACATTGCTGAGCCCTTTTCTGCTGTGTCCATGTGCCAGCCTTGAATCATGTTGAGTATAAAGCCTGATCTGTCTCATCCATTCGGTCTTGTTTGTAAAGCTCCCAGGTTGTATCAAGTCACAGTGTTGTTTCTGGTCAACAATCTGTTAATGTGGACTAATTTGTTTATTTTTTTAAAAAGCTGTAATCAGCATCAAGGTGAGAAAGATAGATCAAAGACAATATGAACGGGCTGTGGAGAAAAAAAATGAGAAAAACCAAGAAATTACCTTAAAATGCCGAGAGTGATGCCTTGAAATTAAGTTTTTCAAATCTTTCAGGATAACAGCTTAATTAACCCAGAACCATTGCTTGGGAGAGCCAGAAGGCAGTCGCATAGGGCATAGCTCTAATCACAGCACTAGGCACATAAACCGTAGATCAGTTGCAGAGTGGGCTGCACTTTCAGCCCCTAAAGCCTCCAGCAACAGCAACAACTGTTTCCTCTCATGTGCCGGCTTCGAGTCTGAATGTTAATAGTGCAGCAGCTGAAGAATGCAGTGTCAGTAGTGGTCCTTCAAGGGCGATGCTGCACATGCAGCTCTCCAAACAAGCAGAGCACACCTAGTAAAGGAGAAAATGCAAAAGGTCATGGCATGTGGGCTGTGCGAAGAAGAGTGGTGTGAAACATGAAGTCTGGGTGGTAGGAAACGAACTATATTCTGAACAGTCTATAATGAGAATTGTACTTGTACAAATACAAGCAGCAGAGTTAATGCAATTCAAGAAATTACTGCTCATTCTCCAGTAAGTTACTCCTCTTCATAATTCACTGACCAGGACCTCTTAGTGTAGTATAGTATAGTGGCAAGCAAAATTGTTTAGTTAAGCTTAAGTGCAGTCTTTATAGATTAAACAGTCACCTGAATAGGTCGCAGCCTTAGGAGTCTTTCCATCAGATGAGATGTATTTTAAAGATTAATTTTCTTGCTGAAAGAAGGCAACAGTAATACTTTATAATTGAAACAGTTTCTTTCCTATGTATTTTGGTTAATATAATTTTCTTGACAAGTCTTTTCATCTTGACTATTTTTACAGTGTATAATCCTCCATAAGTGATACAATAGTTTTTTTTTTTTCATGGCTACAGATTGTGACAAGGCAAACGTGATACTGTGGTCTATTAATGCCAATAATCTGAAGAACATATGTTTTGAAGCAGAGATCTGCTAATTAAAAATGCATAATACACAAAATAAATTCACCAGAGAACTAAAAAATGGTTCTTCACTTACGAAGAACTGTAGTAAATTATTTTCTAAAATGATCAAATGTTTTACAAAAGTAGGAAAGCAACCAGCCAAGATGCAAGACACAACAATTTGCTGAGCGAAAAGTGCTAAAGCTTGCAAGATGTCATCACAGCTTTTCCTGAGACTTGCACTTATTTTCCTGATGGAGCTGAAAGCTGGAATTCTCCCATTAATTTTGTTGGGAATATATTTTATCTTAAAGAACAGAGTCTGAAGGGAGATCAATCTTTTCATATGGAAAAGGTAAAAGATAAAGTAGGTAAGGAGGAAAGGAATAAAGCATCCTCCATATCCACCAGGTACTGGACAAGAAATAGCCATAAATACCAGCAAGGGAAATTTGGATCTAACACTGAGGGGTTTTTTGGCCATCAGAATACATAAACTCTGAGGAAGTCCAAAGTCAGTTGTGGTATAAGGGATTTTGAAGGATGGCTTAGATGAGAAGTTTAAAGAAGTTAGACAAGATTTTAAACACAAGGTTAAAAAACTGTGAGAAATTATTTATATAGAGTTGATTCTTCTGAAAAAAACTAGGCTGGTTAGGTGGCCTATCTGGGTCTCAAATTGTTTGTTGAAAACACTTCCAGACAGACCTGTTCTGTCTGTTGTCGCCTTCCAGGATAAGGCTTAATGAGAGGCTCCTTCTCTCCAGGTTTAGGACTGGCCCTAGAAATACTTGTTTCCTTAAATGGAAAACAAAATGGGGATATTTTTGAACAATGCCTTTGACCCAGTAGAGCTAAGTAAAATATAATCCAGAATATGAAGCATTCCAATGGTCTCTAACAGAGATAAAAAGAAATATGTTTAATTTGTAATGTATTATTTCTTTAACACTGAGAATTTGCTTCCCAGGAAAGAAAATTACCTCTGTTACCCACCTTTCATTCTGCACAACAAACATGCACAAATTTGATTTATTCAGAAATATATTCAACCATAATGTATAACTTTTTGGCACCAAAACTTTCCTCCACTTTCCTGCTGCTATTGTTTCTAGGGAAATTAATTTGAGATCTTGGAGTCTGTTAGTTTGAGAGCTGAATACCTGTTTTATTCCTGAGTTTTTGTGTGCTGAAGTTGAGGAAGGGAAAGTTTGGTGAGATAAAACTCCTGTCCCTAGTCCCTCTGAGGATATTTTTTCAGTAAGGGAAGATAGAAGTTACAGCAGTGTGAGCATTCATTGACTTCTCTAGGCTTAGATTTGCTGTTTGTGTGTTTACTCTTCCTGGGCAGATGGTGTGAGTGTATGCAGCAGCAGGAATTATACCACAGTTGTGTTAACACCATTTTCATCTTCTCTTTGATGTTGCCAACTGTTTGATACTAGTAAAGCTCTTGCCACTGGTGCATGATTTAGTTGAAACGTGTTTCCAGAAGTTTTCTCAAAAATAATACAGCAGTGGGGTAGAATCTATATTTTGTGTGTTTTTCCTCCTTAGTCTTCTTGGAGGGGCTGACTGTTCGTTCCTTGGTGACTTGGTGATGAATTTCTTATTTTTCTTTCCTAACACTTATTCTCCTTTCTTAATACTACCTCTACACTTAACACACATAGATCATTCTGAATAATGGAAAGGGACAAATGAGAAAAAACACACCAGTATTTTATATTACCTCATAGATTAGCGATTTTTCCTTATTATAATATTAGGCTTGGTTCCTTTCTTGGGCTTCATCCACATTTCTGGTTTGCTTTGATGCAGACATAGGATCTGACTCACATCAAGGAGGAAGGATCTGCAGATTTTAACTTCAAGTATTAAACATTTTTTCTTAAAAAATACACATTTCCATGCTTTCAGAAATTTTCCAGATTATCATTTCCTAAATATAAGGTACATCACGTAGTCTTTAAGAAAATGGCATCTGACAGCTTCAAAAAATTGTGTAGGAGGGAAGAAAATATATCATTTTAATTGTCAAAGCACTGCATTTGAGTGCTTCAGGCTTTAACTGTGTCTGCAGCATGCAGATAATGAGTGCAGTGAAAAGACATAATTGTTCAGATATTTTCAAATTATTTTTATGCTTTGTTTTACTTAAAATTTAGCATTTGATCTCAACAAACATCTCACCTTTCATCCATAAATATATGTTGAAAGTACAAAGTGAAAAAATAAGAGAAATTTGTGTTGCCGGTACTTTGGGATTATTGTCTGCAGTATTTTGTGAAGGTAGGAATGTTCACAAAAATGTTAACTCCGAAATGCAAAATGTTGGAGAATATTTGATCAATTTCTGTTTTGAATTTGTAAGTAAATCTTCACGTCATATTCTGGATTGTAAGAGCAATACTCACACTGGCAGGAGCCAGATCCAATAATATGTGACCCATATAGGCAATGAAATCTAATTGAAACTTTTCAAATTGCAGATGTTGGTATGAACTGCTTGCTTGTGAACAACCTTCAGAGCAAAACTCGTTCATCTAATTATCCACTGGATGACTCTGAATAACAAATATAATTGAACAAACTGTCAGCTACTCTTCAACAGCTCTTGAATGGAAAGATGCTTTATCTGTTCAATTATTCAAGATGTATTTGTCCAGCTGCAAGAGCAGTGACATCTGCAGAGGTTTCCTCTGGCAAAGCATATCGCTACTAACATGATGGCCCCATGCCTGCTGAGTTTATTCATATAAAACTCCTACTAACAGGTACTAATGTCTGTGGAACGCTGAAGCAAAGGCTGGGGGTTAAGCTGTTGTGACCATCATGGAGAGCTGCAGATGTGTTCGCAACATCCATTGCTGCACAGCTTTTGTGTCCATGAATGTGAATGTGGTTTTGTGGTCACTGACAGATTATCAGACCTTTGTACAGCTTGTGCCTTGCTGTTACAAAGAGTACAAAGGTTCTTCTCCTTGCAGTATTTCTTTTTTTAAAATTTTTTATTTTTTTTTTAATTATGGTATACATTTAGCACAGACATGTCAGAACTTCCTGTGCTTCTCACAGGTGAGGTATGAGAGATGAGTCCAGTCTCTAAGACCCTCAGGCCCAGATGCCGCACACAGCGCACTTGTGTCCAAATGGACCCACGTGTAGGATGTTTCATTCGTAGTTCCTGCTTGTTGCTCTAGGTCTGCTGGCAGGAGCAAAGCTGCCTGAACTCCAAATGATGAAGTTTGGTGTCACCCCTATCAACCTTCTGCAGGGTTCCACCACATGAGAAATGTACTTTCATATTTCACCCAAATGGTGTTGACACTGGCTGATAAAAGTTTTGATCCTATAACCACATCATTTTCTTATAATTTCAAGATAACATACATGAACTTGTTTTCTCTTAACTTTCATTTGTCTTCTTGCCTGGCATCATGATCTGAAAACTGGTATTTCCGCCTTTCATTATTTGTCCCCTTTAAATCTCTAATTGTTTTCATCATGCCACCATCTCAAGAAAAGTCATATTATCTTGAGAAGACAACGAAGATTATTCATGTTGGCAGCAGAGGAAATTACTAATTCTCAAAACTGTAAGTTTTGAACGTAACACGTGCCGGGTGTCCATGCCCAGGCGCTGGTCACGGAGACTGCGGGGCCTCTGCTGCCGTGTGCCTGACACAGCCTGTTCCAGCCACCGCACGGCATGGCTGAGCCCCTCAGCCACCATGGGGGCGCCTCTGGGAAAACATATTTGAGAAAGGGCAAAATGAGGCATGGCAGTGAGGAGTGAGAAAAATATGAGAGATACAGTCCTGTGGCATGGAGGTGAGAGAAGCTGGAGGGCAGGAGGTGCTCCAGGCGCTGGAGCAGAGACTCCTCTGCAGCCCATGGAGGACCATGGTGGAGCAGGTGGATATTTGCTGAAGGACTGCAGCCCATGGAGAGCCCACACTGGAGCAGATACTCTTGAAGGACTGCAGGCCCTGGGAAGGACCCAGGCTGGAACACGGGGAAAGCGCAAGGAGGAAGGATCGGCAGAGAGGAGCTGTTACGGACAGACCACAACCCCTGTTCCTCATCCCCCTGTGCTGCTTGGGGGTTGGGGTGGGTGGAAGAGTCAGGAATGAAGGACTGAAGTTGAGCCTGGGAAAGGGGTGTGGCTGAGAGATGTTGTTTTATTTAGTTTTTTATTCTCATTATTCAAATCTATTTTTATATACAATAAATGAAAATAATTTTCCCCAAGTCAAATGTGTTGTGTCTGTGGTGGGAATTAGTAAGTGACCTCCCTGTCGTTATCTTGACCCACGAGCTTTTTTTCCCCCACCTTATTTACTGCTGCTTGTCCTGCTGAGAAGGGGGAGTGAGTGTGAGAGCACCTGGTGGGTGGCTGGCAGCTGGCCAAGGTCAAACCATCACCTCATGAAGTCAAAAGTGCTTTCAATTAATGAGCATTTTTCTTTAAGTAATGCTGAAAGTAAACTTATGACTGCTATTTATGAAACAGAAAAAATCTCAATACACCTAGGACCTAGTGTGGTTTGGATGGATCTTCCACGTTCCCCAGCAGGTGGATACTTTCTCCCTTTCGAGTAAACAGATTTCTTCAAGTTTGTAATGCTACTTGTGCAAGAATTGCAATTGACCAGAAAATCTGAAAAGTTATTACTGTGTGAATCTCTCCCTACTTGGTCCTGTCAAGTGAATATTTGAAGATCTGCCTTCAAAGAGAAAATACATGGCAAACAAGGAAATGCCTTTCTGCTATAAAAAATGATATGAGTTTTCTCCAGTGGATGTTACAACATGGGGTTTGGTGTATTCTACCAACAAGAAAATTTCCATGTTGAAAATCCCCATATGATGTCACTGAAAACAAGAACTGTGAAGAAAGATTTACTTTCCTGGTGCACAGAAGAATGTGGGAACAAGAGACCAGGTCCCTTAACCCTGAATACTGAGCCTAGGCTGTTTTAAGAACAACCGCTCTAGGGTTGATTCCTAAGGTAGGTGGTACCTTTTTTAATCTGTATGGGATTTTGTTTTTTAGTGTTTGTAATTCTTGATTTCTATTTCTTTTTCTCTTTTTAGATACTTTTTATAATAAAGAAGGAAAGAATGGGAAAACAAGGAGATGCAGGACTGCCCTGTGAAGGACACATTTGGGAAGGGAGGAAGAGAAGCCTTGAGCCTTCTTGAGACATAAATATATATAAGATGAATATGTACTTACTCAGCAACCTCACATGAAACCTGTCATCTAAGTAACCATTAATAAGATGTTATCTTTATATAGTGAAAACTGGCCATGCGCACCTCTCCGAAACATCATAGACTTTTAGAAGAAACATTATACTACAAGGCTACTGTAGCTAGAAATACATAACTTCATACAGTCCTTTGAAAGACTGATTTTAACAACAGTTTTACAGACCTATTATTCCACTGGTAGAATTAGTATAATTCCAGGTATAAATAATACAAGTATGGGACTCGAAAATTTTTTTTAAAAGCCTTATTGTCCTTTTGGATATGGAATTTTTATTAAAAATATAATCCTGTCTACTTTACATTTGTGCCAAGGACACTTTATGCTGATAGAAATAAAATTATGCTTGATTCTCAGTGTGGTTTATTGATTAAAGGGCTGGAGGATATTTGACAAAAGACTTGCTAATAAAAGAATGAATTGCTTCTATCCAGAAATATAAACTTTACTATAGATTTTATTGTGTAGTATTTTGCTGAGGCAATGCTTACTGCCACAAATGCAAAGTATTACTGAATCTTTCTTTCCCTCTGGATTTTGAAAAGTGCTAAGTTGTGATAAGAAACTCCCCAGTTGAGAAGGTGGAGTACAGGGTCTTAATTAAGAGCTTACAAATAATGTGTTCTGCTTTTTCACTCAGCCTGACAACTCTTTACTTTGTCACCGGTATTGGTTTTGTTCATATAATACTGAATCCATTTCTATCCTAAGGAAGAATTCTTACTTCTGTTGAACTGCTCTAAACACTTCATATTACTGAAGCTAATGAAACTGGGGTGAATTGCACACATGGTGTATCTAGTCCTTGGTCTGTACCTTTCCAAGCCAAAATGTTTAGTGTGGGATTTACTCCTATAAGTGATTTTAAAGCTTCACAGACAGTTAAGCCAATTAATATTACTTAAAAAAAATGCTTATCATTTGGAAGAGAGCATATTCTAAATAATACACACATTTTACTGAACAAAGCTGTCTTAAAGATACTGTTCTTGAAGACAAATTCTGGGAACCATTGAGAAACTCCCACCACACCCTTTTGGAACTGGTTAGTAACACAGAATCTCTTTGGCTACTTAGGTTTGGGCAACAGGTTGAACTCTTGAGAGGCATCACAAATGATGCTCGTCATCAACACCAGTGAGGTAAAAGGCTGATAACTTGTGGCAAAATAGCCAAGTGACGTTGTACCTATACCTTCTGTGGTGTCATATAAATAACCAGGATGACAAAATATGTGCTTGCTGCAGTATATGCTACAGATGTTGTCTGTGCTCATGTCTGAAAAGTAACCGTAATTAATACAGATGTTCATTGGCATTTAATAGTCCATCTTATTTCCCTATTGGCCCCTTCTTCTGTTTTAATTCAGGAATGCATCATACAGCCCTATGCTGCTAAAGCCCACAGGAGACAGAATATCTTAGCTGTGGTGACTTCAGTTACAGATGTGCTCTCTAAAGCTATCGGTTTCCCCTGTTTTTTTTTTCTTTTTAAAAAAATGTTCTGTAATGCAAGAGCAAATGGAGCTTAATGATGGGAATGTCTCCTATGCTTTAAACACAAATTAAAGGAATTTATCTTCATACTCTGGAAATGGGACTGTAATTTGGATAGTGCCAGGATTCATTTCTATAAATCTATTGCTGGAGTGGCTTTTAAAAGGATGTTGACATTTTTTAGAAACTGAAAATAATGCAATCCAAGACAGAGACACCTAAGGCTTTATGAAACCTTCCTTACCTGCATGTTGATCACGAGCCACCTTAGACTAGGAATGCAACTGTGAAATCTATATTGCCCTCAAAGCACCACACAGTAAACATCTTTAGGAGCTGCATGTTTTTCAGAAATACAGCAGCAAATCAGCAAATGGTCTTAAAAGATTTGCGTGTAACTCTCATAAAATCCCATTATTTTATATGTATGGCTGTCTCAAACTAATCTGGAAAGCTAAATTGCATAATTGCATTGTGTAATTTAAAAAAACCTAAAGAGACTATTATCATTTGTCTTTCAAAACATTACTGTTCCATTTGCACAGAAGAAAAGGGCAGAGCTTTCAAACGTTTCTGTATGATTCTTCCTTTTTTTTTTTTTCCCACACACAGCTTTTTGAGAATAATATTTCTATATTATCCTGATCTTAAACATTAGGCAGGAATATCTACAGATAGTTCTGACATGTGAGGTGCTTGTAACTGCAACACTATATTGCTGAAGATAGCCCTTTTGGATTTTTCACAGGTAAAATCACTGAAGTGAAACATCCTTTCAGTAAAACGGTACTAGGAAAAGCTTTTAAAGAATAAAATTTAAAAGATGCTAAAGGCATTTTCCTAGATGACAGCAGCAGCCATGGAATACATCAAGACCTGGTTCCAGGCAATGCCAATTTTAAGAGTTTATGCTCCATAAATTTCAAATTATGCTTAACTTTGTAGTCCTGATTCATTGACTCTAGCAGAAAATGTCTTTTTGGCTCCTACCACAGAATGAGTTTGACTCCTGCAGTGGATACGCACAAAAATGTGGCCAGCTGGCCTGGAGTCCTGTTGTGTCTGGTATTGTCTGCGCCCTGCACATTGCACATTGCAGTAGGGGAAAAGAGGCTGCTTGTAGGCAGAAACAATCAGTGGATTGTCTCCAACTTCAGGCCCTTTCTTGCAAAATGGAAAACATTTTTGATTCCCATTACATTCAGAAAGCATTGAAGGAACTCAGCACCTCACAGGGTGGATTATGAATAATTGGGAGAGATTTTTTAATAGTAATCTATGAAGTAATAAACCAGATGTTAACATGGAAGCAGATTAGAGCAAACATGCAGAATACTTCTCGGGTATCTCCAAGGAACAAGTTTGTCTCTTTCTCCGTGTCCCAAGGGCTGTCTGGGTTCCAGGTTCTTCCATCTATTGAAGCAATTGGCAGGAGCCACACACACCCATCCATAGTCTCCCTCACATACCTTGCTGACAGTTTGGTTCCTCCACTGTCCCTGTACAAATCAGGCGAGCAGAGAGGTCTGTGGTAATACCCCTACACCGACCAAGCAAATGCCAAGGTCTAAATAAATCCATCAAACTGCGGCTGTGTATTAACGAACCAGGTTGTAGGAAAAGATAACAACTATTATTAGATCAGTTGATATGGCTGTAAAAAACAGATGAGCTTTCAGCTGTTTAAATTCTCCTTCAGATGTGAAATACAAACTGGCTGGAAATGTGCAGGCATTTTTCAAAACCACAGAAGGGTATTACTTCTCCCTACACTTTAGGGACTCATTTTTATCTTTAGGATATCACAAATGCTGCTTCTGCTTCTTGCTGCTTCTGCTTAATGTTATGATGCGTTTTACATCTGAAATAGTCACAACATGATCTGTTTCTGATCTATACTCAGTTTTGAGAGATTACACAGAATTGAAATGGTACATATACTTTGTGCCAGTTCTTTATATCGTGTAAATTTAATCATATATTAGCTACATTTGTTAGGAAACTTCAAGAGACTCAAACAAACAGCCACAGAGGGGCAGTAGACATTTACATTGACATGATATGATGCTTCTATGCATCCCTCACCAGTTCTGTTTTCTGTTTAATGAAAAAAAAAAGCAACGACCCTGGAGAACTGTCAAGCTATGCTTTTCCCTCAAGAAGCACATTGTCCTCTTCACATCCTTCGTAAAAAAAAGTAGGGGAAAAATGCATACTTAAAGGCAAAAACCTTTTATCAGGTGGGGTTTTTTTATTAGTATTTTTTTCAGCCATATTTTTCAAGGAGGTCTTATGCTTAATATTGAAGTCTAGGCCTATTATATTACCCCAATAGCTTTTGATTTCAGAGATAATGTCAAAAGAACACACAAAAAATTACTCATCCTCACTGGCAGACAAATTTCTGGCTTTTGTTGTTTCTGCACCAAAGGTATCAAACAAAAGCTCTGAAAACTCCTTAAACAAGTAATTTCCTGTATAGTAGATGTTTTTTCCTACTGATAAGAAGTCTGAATATCAGTTTTGGTATAAGGCTTCTACAGTTTAAGAGAAAAAATATCACATTTGCAAACATCTTTCCCTTTTCATTGATTTTCAGGACAGAAACCTGAAGGTATTTTGATAAACATCTTGCATATGGATGTACTTAAAATTTATTTTTTATTATGTGTTTTGTCATTTACACTGTGATTTCTTTGTTCTACTGTAGAAACTACTGTTTGCAATAGTGGCCATGCAACTAAGAGGTGATTAGTTGATATAATTTCAGATAACTATGACTCATGTACACTTGATATGTATCTCAAGGCTAACTTGAGTAGGATATTATCATAAGCTTCAAGTAATGTACAAGCTTACATTTCTTTTCCTGAAACAGGACTACTTAAAATAGCTGATATGCAACATTTCATTTTCTGCATGTGATTTATTGCGATGTTTGTGTTGCAGATACAGACCTTTAAATAAAGGCGTCCTGGATTTTTACTCTTTCATTTTCAGCAATTTCATTTTTCCACAATGTGACTACATAAAGTGAAAATTCTTATGTTTGTTCACTCAGTTGTGAACATTTCTGCAAAGTTAAAAGCAAATCCATTCACTTCATTTTTAATGATCTGAATATTGAATATTGCAAGAACCCTGTGGTTTTCATACTTTCAGAAAATTGCTCAGTTGTTATATCTTCTTGTCTAACTCAGAAATCTGTTGAATGTAATACTTCAAACTTGGAGTGAACAAAATTACTAAGTTGAAATATGAGGTTTACTAAATTTAAATTGAGATGGCGAAAAATCTCAAACTCTGCACATACAAACTCTGCATATAACACACTCCACATACTTGGTATGTAGTTTTGTACAAATACCTTCAAATTTTGGTTCTGCAGGCATTCATACTCGCACATTGATGAAAGACAGAGTCATAACTGTGCACAAAGAGGCCAATAATAAGCTTATTACTGTGCCTGAGCAACTAGACTAATGAATTTCATGCAGGAGGCATCGCTCTTCTCTTAGCTAGGTTACAACAACAAAACCACGCCAGAGGCGTTTTCCAGTCCAATGGCTGAATTGTCTATGTGCTACCCACGTGGACTCTGTTGAAACCGGAAGAAAAATACAGTTATTCCTTTTTAAGGACTTTCCCCCTGTTTAGACCCTAAGGATGCTGACAAAGATGCTGCTAAAAGGAAGCAAAGATTCCTTTACCTATATAAAAAAGTGTTGGCTGCACTGAGGGTGCTTTTCTCTTCCCTATTTTTTATGATTTGCAAAAAATTGTGTTACTCTCTAAATGTGATATTGTACCAAACTGAAAAGGTAGATGAAAAGCCAAGTGATGCATTTCCTATGACCTGCATCAGAAGGTTTGTTTTAAGATTTATCTTTACTGAAACAGTCAGTTCAGATAATTTGTGTTAACTGTTTTCCAGGCAGCATACCTACTCTGACTAAAGAGTAGTGACCTACACCAACATTGCTAAAGTGAGGGTCACCACACTTTGTGATGATGCAACTCTGAAGAGTGATTTGATTAGCAGCTCAAAATCTTAGCGGTTTGGTTAAACTAGCCCCTGAGGGTGCAAACTCAGGACCTGTATCTGCATGGACTTACTCCTCTATGATATATCCATGTAATGATTTCCCATCCTCTGTTGGTTCTTCAGTCATGATGTGACCCTTTTTGGGGTGTACTTACAATAAACCAAATAAATGCATTGAATAACTGTTCTTGCCAAATTGTAGTTCAATTGCTCAGTGACCTGGTCCAGGTTTCCATGCAGCCTTACAACCCATTGGGCCAGCACAACTAACGTTGCAGTAAATAAATGTCTGATGCTGGTGAAGGTGACCCCTTATGGCCTCAATGCTACCAAAAAAAAGGTGCATGGGGTCACACCCTAAACGAGCATTAGGAACATTCAAAAGCTTCAGCCAAATCCCATCAAGGTTATGGCACCAATGGACATGTGAATAATGGCTTGATGAATATAACTGGAGCAACTCACACTTGTGGCACCTGCTTACAATAAAATAAGCTGTGCATCTGAAAGCCTGAGAAATAAACACGCTGTATTGAAAAGCATACAATTAAAATGTGACAAAATTGCCTCTGATTCATCCAAGGGTAAATTTGTCACTGCTAGAGCAGGGCCATATTGTTTCTAGAGCCTGAATTGTGTTTGTGGCTGTTAAAAACTTGGACAGGTTAATACACTGGTTAACCCATTCATGTACCCAGGGCTTCTGCTGGATCTGTGTATGCTGCATTCACTGTAGAAATGCTAAGCTACTGTTATGGTAGCCAGTCCAGGTACTTCCAACTATCTGGGCAACCACCCAGTAATTCTGTGAAAGCTGTCCACTTAAATGCTTATCCAGGAACTTCAGCTACAGTTGTTAGTATTTGTAGCAGCATCAAATGAAGGGAAAAAATAGATGACAGCAAAAAGTAAATGGGTGAGAAGCCCTCAGGAATGGTGGGATTGCAGGAAATGTTATAGATAATTTTGCAGAAAGTACATGCAGCTCCACACAGTTTGGTTTGTTAAAGAGCATTAATAGCCACTTGAAGGACTTCCACCAAAGAAATTCAGTCCAAAGTACTTTGGGTGTCTTTTATGCACCAATAGACAGAATGACCAGAATCAGAAGTGAAGTTTGCAGTGACAGAAAAAAAAAGTCGTAAAAGATGGTCTCACAGGCCTATGATTTTTTTTTTGTAAGAACAGGAGCACCTTTTCCACAAATTTGCATTGGTCATGAGTAGGGCATGCAAATGGATTCACTGGTTTGAGGATCTCTGCTGAACGAGAAGTGGTAAAAACTGCTATTGTAGATGATGTACATTTGTTCCTGAATAATTTGCAACATACTTTCAATTAATTGTGCTGGTTTTGGCTGGGACAGTGTCAATTTTCTTTGTAGTAGCTAGTATGGGGCTGTGTTTTGGTTTTGTGCTGAAAACAGAGCGGATAACACAGGGGTGTTCTAGTAATTGCTGAACAGTGCTCACACAGAGTCAAGGCTTTTTCTGCTTCTCACCCCACTCCACCAGTGAGTGGGCTGGGGATGCACAAAGAGATGGGAGGGGACAGAGCTGGGACAGCTGTCCCCAACTGACCAAGGGGATATTCCATACTATAGGACATTGTGCCCAGCACTAAAAGCTGGGAGAAGAAGGAATGGGGGAGAGGGGAAGGGCACACATTTGGAGTGATGGTGTTTGTCTTCCCAAGTAACCATTACACATGATGGAGCCCTGCTGCCCTGGAGATGGCTGAACACCTGCTTGCCCATGGGAAGTGAGTGAATGAATTCCTTGTTCTGCTTTGCTTGTGTGTGCAGCTTTTGCTTTACCTATTAAACTGGCTTTACTTCAACCCATGAGTTTTCTCATTTTTACTCTTCTGATTCTGTCCCACATCTCGCTGGGGTGAGTGAGCGAGTGGCTGTATGGTGCCCAGTTGCTGGCTGGGGTTAAATCACATCATTAATATATAGATGTCTTTTACCAAATGGCTTGGAAGAATAGATTTGATTCTAGCATGTTAATAACCTACGCAAACATTTGCTGTTAATTGTTTTGTAGTTGTGAAAGACAAGTTTCCTTATTACTATTTCTACTTCTATGCTGGAGTATCAATTGCTGAACAAACCTGTTTGCCTATAACAACATCTTATGAAAACCAGCAATCTCTCAAACACTGCAATGAACGAAACTCCTTTTCCATACATGCTAAGAAACAGTTAATAACAAGGGGCACTAAAAGCATCACAAAATACAAATGTTTGGAATTCAGATGAAGGCTCATGAATATTGCCTTACTAAATGCCATGCCACATTTATGACTTCAGGGCAAAATATATGAACACCAGACAATGTGAACATATTAATTAATGCTAATTACATCTCTGCAGTACAGATGGGCTCTATTCTCTTGACATGAGTATATAACATATTTGGCATAAATGTCAGTTAATGTACTTATGCAGAAAAAAGTCAGTATTTTGCAAACACACAATCAGCTGACTCAATCAGCTGTCTTTTATTAATATTTGTGAAGATGTTATGCACTGCAGCCCATACAGGTTGACTGGCAATAGGAATGGTGCAGATTTTCACCATCATATTTACTTTATTACAATGACTCCCAAGGATCCTTAAGCTTTCTGATGTTCCTGCTGTGTAACTACTAGTAGAGCACGGATGCAGATGCAGTACAGACAGGGGCTGCAAAAGCTCCTCTGTGTTACATGTCCAAGGATGATTTTCACCTTCAAAATCCACGCTCTGAAATCCACCCCTGGCACAGGTACTAAGCCTAACTCAGACACATCTGCACTACTTCTACCGTTTCTAGTGTATAATCCGACACTATACACATACCTCTTTGTGCCAGCTGGTTATACTCATTGGTGTGGATAGGATGTAGGATTTCTGGCTTCCCTCATCTCCATCCCTTTGGAGTTCTGAGTATCATTATTACTGGTCTCCAACAAATATTCTGTTCATAGAACCATAGAATAGTTTGGATTGGAGGAGACCTTCCAAGGTCATGTAGTTAAATCCCCCTGCAATAAGCAAGGACATCTTCAATGAGATCAGGTTGCTCAGAGTCCCGTCCAGCCTGGCCTTGAATGTTTCCAGGGATGGGGCATCTACCACCTCTCCGGGCAACCTGGGCCAGTATTTTGGCACCCTCATTGTAAAAAATTTCTTCCTCACATCTAGCCTAAATCTCCCCTCCTTTAGTTTAAAATCATTACCCCTTGTCCTATCACTACAAGGTCTGTTAAAAAGTCTGTCCCCATCTTTCTTATAAGCCCCCTTTTAAGTATTGAAAGACTGCAATAAGGTCCCCCTGGGGTCTTCTCTTCTCTGGGCTGAATAACCCTAACTCTCTCAGCCTGTCCTCACAGGAGAGCTGTTCCAACCCTCTGATTGTCTTGGTGGCCTCCTCTGGACCCTCTCCAACAGGTCCATTTCTTTCCTGTACTGAGGGCCCCAGAGCTGGACACAGTACAACAGGTGGAATCTTACCTCCCTTGACCTGCTGGTCACGCTTCTTTTGATGCTGCCCAAGATACAATTCACCCTCTGGGCTGGGAGCACACGTTGCCACCTCACATCCAATCTTTCATTCACCAGTACTCCCAAGTCCTTCTCTACAAGGCTGCTCTCAATCCTTTCATCCTCCAGCCTGTATTGATACTGGGAGCTGCCCTGACCGAGATCTAGGACCTCGTACTTGGCCTTGTTGAACCTCATGATGTTTGCATGGGCCCAGCTCTTGAGCTTGTCCAGTCCATTGGAGTGGCATCCCATCCCTCAGGTGTGTCACTTGCACCATGCAGATAGGTGTCATCTGTTCAGTGGATCAGGGAAGCATAAGGCCTGCAGGTGTGTCCAGCCTTTGCACGCAGACACAGAGTAGTAAAAACCTATCCAACAGTGAACTTAAATAAAGGCCAGCCAAAATAAAGATAGGCCATTTTTACAGCTTACTGTTATCTTTTCCAGGGTTTGGGATTGGGTGGTTATTTGTCTGTGTTCTGTAACGTGCTTGCAGAATCTTTTTAGCATGTTTCAGCAATACCATGAATGAGAAGAAGTGATGCTCCTTGGACTAGTGTGTTTTTTGTTTTTGTTTTTCAAGCCAAGAGCAAGTATGTTTATACGGGCATGGAAGTAACAAACTTCTAGTGAGCTTCAGTTTGCCTCAGTATGTTGGTAAAGTACAATATCCCAATATATGCAGTGTTACACAATTCCATCTCAGAAAATGTAGTTACTTGTAGCCTAGCTTCTGGCCTTTTCTTCCTGTGTGATCTGTTTTCCTTTCCTGTATTTATTTTCTTTTGTCAACATAAATTATCTTTCCCTTTGGAGCAGGCACAGGTGAAAAACATTAAATTTCAGATGTTCTAGAAATACAAGACATTAATTGTGAACCTGACATTCACTAATTGTATAGCAAGCTGTTACTATCTAATTCTAAAACCATTTCCAACTACCATTAGTTGAAGAGTTACAAAAGCATTCCTGTGAGCAGTAATACACTGTACTGTGGATGTCTAAAGTCACAAAAGCAGCATATTCAGGAGATGATGTCATCCAGTCTTTAACCAAGACCTGTTGTTTTTAAGGCCTCACGCTGCAGATCTTCTTACCGGTGCAGACTCCCTTGTCTATGCAGGACACATTCAGCAATGTGCCCATTCCATGTAGTTCATTCCAGTTCTATTCTGTTATTGGTCTGAATTACAGCATGAAGACTGATCACGTACTCAGAACTCCTCCTCCAGTACAACCATAACTAAAAGATGCTGGTTAATTTAGCTTAATATAACACTGTGTATCACATTAATTTCAAGTGAAACATCTTACTAAAAGATTATTTAAATGGGTGATTAAAAATACACATTTTGGCTTTTTATAACAAGAGTTATTATACTAAAATGTTATTGGGCACTTTTCCACTGACATAATCAACCTGATGTCTGTGAGCTTGGCTTGAAACAGGCATGTAAAATTAGGCCTTCGGCATTTGTGTCATGACTAGCAATTATTTTTAATACTTAGAGGAGATATTCCAGAGCTCTTGGGAGATGACACTTTGACAGCAATAGTCCTTTTCCATCTTAGGTGTTTTGAAAATTCCTCTCTTTAACTGGTTTTAAATAATTACTTGCAGCACAGGAAGCTTCAGTATGAAGCTCATTCATCACTATTTCAGTGTTCTACAAGCATACAGGATATGTCTCCAGTATTTCCTGGACTGTTAGTTCAAGTTGAACAAGATTTTTAGTCTTCCCCTCAAACTCTTTCCCTTCTATCATTTGTATACCGTTATCAATGCCACCTTTTTATCTCACAGCATACAACCTGATATCAGATGTCTTCCTTCTATACACACAACTATTATGTATAAAAGTTTCAATATTTTTTAAGAGTCTCTCTGATGTGTATCCTCCTCTAGTGAGCATCACAGCTAAAATTGTAGTGTAAGATAATAGCATACATTTTTCTCTGATACTGAGTTCTCCTTTCCTAATCTTGATTCTGCCTTTTCTTTATCACTTTCCTCCAAAATAACATTTTTTTGTGATATTGACTATGTGACTATTCTCCACGGGTTACTCCTCCATCAGAACCTACTTATTGCTGCTAACACTATTTTCCAGCCAGCTTTTGCATATTCCCTATCAAAATGTGGATAGCTACATCTGCTTGTGAGTGATAGCAGCCTACAGCACTCCCTTGTTGAGATTTCAGAGAAGCATCTTACTTGTTATGCACCAGCTGCCCTGCATGCTGGAGAGGAAATCTTTGTGCATATCTGGAACCACTTCAATAGCTACGAGTCCCTTCTCAAAGTTCTTCTTTTGCATAATATTTGCTTAAAGACTGGACATTGTCAGATCACTGTGCTGTGACCACTGCCTCATTGCTTCCCAGTCCCACCTCTGTCAGCAACCACCTCTTTTGTGGTTCTTTTTTCTTTCATCTCTTTCTGATTTTTGTTAGGTTGGTACAAGCCAATTTATTTCTGCTACCAAAATATAAATAAATAATAATAGTGTTTAATTATATCAAATATTTGAACAATTCTACTTGTCTTTGAATCATGTGGATAAAAATTCTGGTGCTGTTTTTCTGCTCACAAAATAGTTGTTCTGCTTCTACAATGAAGGCCAAAGAGCTAGACTGTGAAGAGTGCATCAAAGAAGTGAAAAACATTTACCATCTGTCATTTGAAACATTTCCAAGAAATATAGCAGTGGAATAAAAAAAAATCAAACAGTAAAATCAGTAAGTAGTGATTGTTTATTGATTCACTTGCAAAATATAATGCAAACGAATTCCTTTAAAGGGAGAATTTTTATTTATGAGTATGCTACTAAAATGAGGCACTATATCACATGCAAGTTTTACCACCTGATATGAGAACTGTGACGTGACTTTGGAGATAGCAGCTACTGCTTCTGCTATGTGTGCTGTTGCAGTAGAACCCTATTATTCCTATTTATTTGTTATTTACCATTACCTAGTGGATATTAACAAGGAAATCTTGGGTATCAGGGTTTCGAAGCATTTTACTAACATTAGCAAATCAAGCATACACAAGTATTTTATTGTCTCTGATCAATGTAATTCAACAGATAGCCCATGAACTGAATCTACGATGCAGTACATTTCAGTATGTCTGCTCTTCTTTCTCAGAGGGGGTGGAAAGGCTGGCAGAGTAGCAAACACTTTCCAACACTTAAGTACTCCTTCCTGTATTTGCAGCCCAAAGTAGACCTGGCATCTGTTGTTCTGCCCCTTTTCCTCTTACCTTGGTGACAGCAGCAAGGTTTGTGGTGCCCTTCTCCCCACCCCACAGTAGCATTCAGTCTGTGAAAGCAGTGGAGGTCGAATTAATTCACCTTCTACTGCTGGAAGGAAAAAGGTATATTTTGCATGAAATGGAGAGAGAAGGTCCTTGTGCATATTAGACAGGCTTTCTGAAGAATGAAGGCTGAGTGTACAGATTCATCTGCAAAACAGCAGAGGAGTCTTCATAAGAGCTAACGCTAGACCTCAGGTCCAGGAGACAAACTGTTTTTGAGGAAGAAAATTTCTTTCTAAAGGAATTTAAAAAAAACTCAAACAAACCCAAACCAAACCAACCAAACAAACAACACTAGCAAGACCAGAGAAAGAAAAGAAAGAACACCCTCTTCCTGATCAAGTGATTGTGGAAAGATATTTTAAAAGGAAATTTCTTGAACTCAGTTGATTAGATATACAAATTAAGGTATGGAGTCACACAATTTTTTATGAATTTACAGAAATCAAAATGAAGATCAGAATAAGACCTTAAGAAAAAACACTATAACCCAAAGTCATGGTACATAACATCTTAATTTTCACAAGTTTTGCAGCAAAACTACATCTATTACACTGCCTGGAACTTTCTGAGACTTTGGCAATTTTGAAAAGGTTTTCAAGAGTACTTATGTGATAGATGCATTTAAATTAAATTGTGAGCAATTTGTGCTCCTGTGTAATTTTGTGAATCTGTTCCACAAAAATCTTGTTTACAGCCAGCCTTGGTATGGCTAACTTGTACATGCCTTCCTTTCCTCCAAAATGTATGCACTGTGCACTTAACAGTGCAAAGAAGCCTGAGCACCGCAGACTGGACTGCAGAACAGTTTACCACACCACACTGGATTCCTTGAGCAAAAGAGCTACACTGAAGGTTCCTGAGAGACCCTTGCCTTGCCAGAAAGTACAGAAATAATTGTGAGAGAGGAAATAATTAAGACACAGATGCCATTTGGGACAGTTTCCATGTGACTGAGGGAACGGAACTTCATCTTTCTTCCAGATCCTGCCAGAAGGACATGCTCTACTTGTCCATGCCAGTTCATACCAAAGGGAAACCCCTTCATCATGAGAGAGTGACAACCAGTCCTTGCCCCTTGCAGACTCTCTTCCTCCTCTGTTCCTCATTAGATCACTTCACAGTTTTTGCCTGGTCCTGGAGCTTGTCTAAGGCCCTGCATTAGGAAAAAGCAACTTTCCAGCTCAGTGGAAGCAGAAAGCAAGACAGAAGCTGACAGGATTAGAGAAACTCCTGGCTCTGCAATCATGTGATAAAGGCATCAGTTCCTATTGCTACAATATTATTGTCTGACATTTTTCCATTTATAACACCCAGTTTTTATTTCTCTATTGCATTGTGAATATTAACTGCTTGGGCTCAAAATTTGCTGCCTAATACTGGCTAAAAAAATAAATGTTCATTCCAATAACAAGGCTAAGGAGAACCAGGTGGTTTTATCTTTTTTTTTTTTTAAAGTCTGATAAAGATTTGAGAAGTATTACCATCTTAATACTTTGGTGCAGAATTCTTGAAATTTGGTATGCTATTGATCTTTATGTCTGTTCACAGCTGGTCAGCTTATAGACTTTTGAAAGACCTTCACGCTGTGCCTAAGATTCTTAGCCAAAGTTGCCCCAGGCTCTGCATTGAGCATTTCAGGCTCAAGCTGAGAACTTTTTTGAAGTGGTAGTTCCTACCTAACTGGGGTGAACTGGTTTTAGGCAAGGTTTGCTATTGTCAAGTGTCCTCTGCTCTCACCCTTACACATACACTGAAACAACTGTTGATAGAACATGAGTGGAAACCAGAAAGTGGTGTAGGAAGAGAACAGACTGAAATGAATGGTGTGCAGGAATTGCTAGGCCAGTTGAGCTTGCGAGGTGAAAGAAGAGAGAAAACAGAAAACAGATGGTGTTGAGTGATAGAGCAACACAGTATGCACCAGTAGTACCTGGGAAATCTGGACTGGTTCTCTAGGCAGACTAAAACTACATGATAGAAAGAAAAGCTAAGAGAATGGCCTAGAACCAACAGGTCACAATTTTTAAGTGATATAGCAATTTTCAAACATTCAAAAGTATCTCCTATGCTATGGACTGTGTAGCTCTAACACTATCAGTGGTAGGAATGTTTTGTAACTGAAGGTGTTTGTTTCTTCAACTCCTTGGCATGGTGAGAAAGAAAACTAGGATAACTGCTGTAACTTAATCCAGACCCATTTTGCAAGGACAAACAGGATCTTTAGGAAGCCATTCTCTTCTCTTGCCTCTCAGTCACCCTAGAGTTCTTCAAGTGTTGCTACTCAACCACTATTGGCATACAGTTCACAGGATTCAAAAGGCTAGCTATTCTTGCAGTAAATGGTAGAGAATAAGCAACCAGATGTGGGAGGCAGTGTTGTAAAGGAAAGAGGGAAAAATCGGACTGGTCTGATGGAGCAACCTTAGAGAATTATTTTTATATTACTTTCTGTCTGTCTTACTACGCAAGTACCTTAAACTAGGCTTCTCTTATCTTACATGATCATCAATTTTGTATTTGTTCTCTAGATACTGGACTTGAAACACTGCAGTTTCATCTGAGAGAGTGCACATATAGCAACCTCGGAAGTAAGAAATGCATTTTGAATTTAATTATGCTGCTTACACTGAAAAATCACATCATAAGAGTCTACAACCAAGTACTCAAGATTAGTAAATGCTTTTGACCTTAGTGTCTCTCTGTGTTTCACAGCCAGTAAGAGAGTAATATCTCTAATTTCATTTTTAAAATAAATGTTTGGGAAGTATTCAGTTCCTGTATGGATGTGTATTATGGAAGAAGCTCTAACAGAGTTAATAATTCAGAACAGGAGTTGAATTGTGTACAATAAATAGGGCATAGGCTACACTGCACAATGAGGAGAAAACAGTTTATTGGAGAATCGGTCATTAAAGGAGCTCAGTGCATTATGTGCACTGGGTGAATACTAGCTTTGGAACTTCAGTGTTTTTTTAATGTAGTATTTATATTTAATATCTGTGGCAGTAGTCTGCAGTACTAGCAGGAGTAAGATAATAATTTCATAACCTGTTTTACTGCATAGACAACCTTGTTTAATACTGCAGACTCAGTTTCCTAAATTCCTCTTATCGCTATAGATTATAATTTTGTAATTTTCTTAAGTTTTAACCACAGAGAATAGTAAGTGGAATTATGATAAGTGAGAAAAAGTTAAGCAGCCACAGAGCAAAGGAGCATTTTTGGTCCTCTTTGTTTCTCTTACTCTTCTACTGTTGTTACTTACTAATCCTTATTTACATAGCTCCAATAACAAACAGACACTTCAGGGAAAGGTTTAGTGTCTTTTTACAACTTCTCGAAGTATTCTTCAGCACAGTCAGGCAACACCAGGATTGACATTTATATTATTAGTCTGTTACAATCATGTAAAATTAAACAATAGCAAATGAAGTTAAAAGCCTTTCAAGACTGACAGGGAAAAAACGCAATAAAAATATCACCTTGGAGAGTCGACATGAAGCATTGGTTAGGGGCAGATGTATACACTTACGCTTTTGCTGGGCACACATGAAAGGAATCAGATAACTGTTCAGGGCAACTCTTTAAGAATCCTGTGTTTCACTGATCACAGGGTTGGCTAGTGCAGCTGGACAGGAAGGGGTGCCATAAAACCATATGAGACGTCTACAGGAAAGCGAAGTGAAAACTGTTTTTTTTTTTTAAGGGGTGAAAACAATAGGGTTAAATGAACCAAACTTCCAAGAATCAAAGAGAAGACAGTCCAAGACCTTGATCTTAGCTGGCTGCTACAAGGGAGTGAATTACACAAACTTTAAACCTCTTCTGGCACAACAATATCACTGCCAATCAACAAAAGGGAGAAACAGTACATATAATCAAGGAACATTAAGCATGTCAAAGGATTATGTACATCAAGAGGGATGACTACAAAAGAAATCCTTCTGATTCTCTAGTGGATTTCTAGGTGGAATGATAAAAAGTTTCAAACTTTGATGGCTCATTTACGATGCTGATGCAGTTAGCCCAGATTTCTCCTGGTCTACTTCATCGGGCAAGCGTAGTGTCCCTCACAGTTATTCAGCCATCATTTGCCACATCTCCAAAGGTAAGGCTCAACTGGCACATTTCTCAGCCCAATCCTATTTTAATTGAAAGGGCTTGCAGATTATGTGTCTCCCTGCCTCTGTTTTCAGGAGATGAGTTTGTCCCAAGCCACTTGAATGCTTTTGTCCAATTCAGAAAGAAAAATAGTTGTGCCTTTAGAACTGATCACTATGGAATACGACAGGTACAGAACTGTTACCATGCAGTTCTGCACAGAAACATGACATTGCTGTTTTAAATAACTGTTTGTAAAAACAACATTGATCACTTGGATCTTGATTCTGTAGACATCTTTGAGTGAATGGATACATGTTCCTTCTGATAACCAACAGACTGTCATAGATATGGATGATTTGGGATGTCCCCTCCTTTTTTTCTTTTTGTCTCTCAGGGCTAGATTTTCAGAAAGCAGGGATAAACACCTTTGAAAAAAGATCACCTTCAGGATCCTTGCACACCAAGTGATGGTGAAGATTCTGAAAAAGTTATTTCAGGTTTCCTGCTGTGAGGGAAGGCAGGAGACCAATTTTCCCCTCAATGTATTATGTGGCTTGCTTCTACTACTGGGCTTTTCTACTACTATTTCTGCTAGTATGAGTAATAAAAAGAAGACTGGCCTGGAGTGTGCTGATCTGTGCATTTTAGTGACCCAAAATCTAGAAAAAACCCTGCCTGTTCCAGCTAGTGGATCTGGGCACATAGAACAGCATGGACATTAGACTGCTGTGATCTTGATACCCATTCAGTATTTTGTTTGTAAGCAAGCATTTAACTTACTTACAGGCCAGGCTTCAGAGCTTTCTGGGGAATGAAAGCTGATGCCTGTTCAGCACCTCAGTGCCTGGTCAGGCTCTTCCCTGGGCAGAGAAGAACATGCCATGGTGGAGGTTCCATGCCACAGGCAGCTCATGCTCTGCTGCTCTTCCAGGCTGGATGCACAGATCTGCTGTGGCACAACCACAGCTGCTACTGCCAGGGATAAAGAAGTAAATCTGAATACTTGTCACCTCTGCTCCCTGCTTAATGTTAGTATATAAATGCTGCCAACAGCTTGCACTAGACTTAAAGCAAAAAGTGCTTCTCTCCTGATCATGATCAAGCAAAGTATTTGGGTGACCTGACCTGAGCTTTTTACCAAGGTAGTAAGTATTTCCTGAGAAAATATACTGAATAAAGGGATGGTATTCATATTGATATAACATGCTGAGTTGCTATATATATTGTGATTTTAAATATAAATAAGTGAAAGGAAATTTGAAATTGTCCTTACAAAAATAAGAACACTGGCTGTTTGAAAAATGAGTTAGGGGAATGTGACTAAGCAGAGTGGCAAGCCGACAGAGAGGAATTTGACTGTGAGGAGCAGTTGCTGAGCATGTAAATAAAATTATAGATTATTAGAGATGGAGTGAGAAAGAAAATAAATATACACAAAGACAGCACGAATAGCTGCATGTCAGCATGCAGTCAAAATAGTATGATTTTATCACACATATTTCAGACAAGTCATTCCTCAAATGCCAGAAAAAATAGGGCTCTAATGGCTGTTGAACACATATGTAGCCCATCAACCTCCCTAAGTCACGGTGATCTGTGCCCAAACCATAAAGATACAGATCTAACAGATGTCTTAAAAACCTAGGATGATAGAGATTCTACACTTCCCTAGGCAATCTACACCAATGCTCAGGATCTTCCTGTTCAAAAAGCCTCCCTAAAGTCTAGTCTAAATGTTCTTTGCAACAGTTTAAGCTTTCTACATCTTATTCTTAGGACTTAGTGAACAATTTTTCTTCCTCCTTTGATGCTACCGTTTACATATTGGAAGTTTTCAGTCTAAATTAAAGATCTGTCATGCTTTTGCTGTTTCTTATAGGTCCTTTTCTTTTTTTTTACATTTTTCATACTTACAGATTTCTCCTGGATCACTTATTTGAAATGCAGTGCTTGGCCACTTTTCCAGCTAAGGATTTACTGGAGTTGAGCTGAAGAGAAATATTCTTTTTTATTAATGTTTCTACTTCACCGCTTGCCGCTTTTAATTTTCTGGAGCAGTACATTTCTGACTCTTGCTCTGCTTGTCATCCACTATATCCCCAAGAAACTTTCTACAGAAGTTCCTAAGCATTTCATAAGAACTTGTGGCCTCTCATGCTTGACTGAAAGGTAGCACAACCCAGATCCATGTTCACAATGGAAGCCAATATGTAAAAATTCCAAGAAGAGCATAACAGTTATCCTACCTTTGCTTTATTTTCTCAGCCTATGAGCTCTGTGGACTGAAGGCCTTCATGTTTTACAGCTACAAAGAGACTTTTCTGCATCTATCGATCCATCACTTTTGGAACTCATTTCCATTTTAGTTTCCAAAGTATTCTATAGAATGAGGCCCATGATTTAGTTATGTATTATATTAAGATTTATTAATATTTAACATGCTGCCTGACAATTTCATTGAGGGTCTGACAGTTTTAGTGAGGTTAGAAATAAATAATAAGCACTCCCTATTCATCTTACTCAAGCTATTACAATTTTATAGATCTATATGATATCCCTCTCTATCATCTCTCCTCCAAGCACGGAAAATCTTGGTCTTTTTTTCTCTTCCCTTGTACAGAAGCTGCTGTTTATCTCAGTGATTGACTATCCTTTGTAGTATTTTTTAAAATACTGTAACACTTCTTCTGAAAACATATAATCAGAACTGTATCAAGTGTTCAAAAGGAGGATCGAGATGAGTTGACATACTGACATAATGGGATTTACTGTTTCATGCTCCTTATTGCTAGTGATTTTTAACATTATCTTTATTGTTTGTTTGTTTGTTTGTTTTTCTACCTCCAGTGGTTCCAGACCTCTTTCTGAAAGATAATAGATACCATAGTTTGAGACAGCTGCCATGTATTTATAATTAGGGTGTTTCTACCTCATGTGCATAACACTATACTTGTCACAATTTAATTTGTTTGTTTTTATGGAGAAGTCCTTCAGTATGTAGAGATCCTTGTGGATTCTTTCTCAGTCAGTTTTATGTTTGTTAGATGCTTAGGGGATCTCCATTGGTAGTTTCTTCTCATTGTAAACATCATTATTTAACTTTATTCTTATATCTTATGTATGATAGTGTAACTTATGTAAGTGCCTTTGAAGAGTATCTGTGAAAAACATATCATGCAAATGACACTGAGATGGTTTTGAACATTTAGCTAGGGTTCTCCAAAACAGTGTTTTTGGACTTATCTGTGATTTTGCATTTAATTTCATAGAGCTTCTCCTTCTGTTTTTTTGTTTGTTTGGTTAGTTGGTTTGTTTTGTTGTTGTTTTTGTTGTTTTTTTCCTCTTTTGGACATTACTACCTTTTTTTTTGGAACTTATTTCTATATTTTAGTATCTTCCTATGCCGTCTAATCACGCTAGTGTTGTTTTGGTTTTAAATGCTTTTAATATCTTCATAATTTAGAGTATTCATTGACTCTTGGCCTATAACATGATGTTTTTATAAAGTCTCCAGTCGACTGCAAACTTTTTTTTACCTGCTTCTTTCAAATCTTCCTTTCCTTCTCAAAATTTGAATGCTACTGTTGAAGACATCCTGTCTCATTTTGTCCATAACTTTTACCATCTTGAGATGGGCTATTTACACCCGCTTCCTGATTGCCAGGGGTTTCAATTGCATGGCAGCAAATAATTGAAGTGTCTCATTATTGTAATTTTCTACCTCACTCATTTCTTCAGCAGTTTAACTATCACCATTCTGGTAATCTGATAAACCGTAGCTTGAACATTATACTTCTCTTGTTTAGGAACATATTTCACAGAGACTCATGTACACACATATTCTGGTAGCATCTTTACCTTATAACCCTGTATGACTTTGTAAATTATTAATGCCTGAATGCCACCCACATAGTGTTTGTTCTTACCTGAGACCAGAATATCACATTTCCAAACTTGAAATATGTCTTCTTTCTGTAGATTATTCTTTGAATTCACCAAAATAATTTTAAATTCTCACACTGGCCTTCTTTGTGCTTGTAGATCTTTCAGCTTGAAATAATCTATGAATTTAATAAACATACCAAGTTATGAACTAACATATTTAATGGTATTGAACCAAGACAGAGTCTTAATATAATTTTCTGCAGTAAATCACTGATAAATTCTCTTTGCATGTGGTTTTCTAGTCACATTGGCTTGTGTATGAATGAGGATCCCACATAAGAAAACATCAAAAGCCTTCCTGAAATCCTGCTAGATTCCAGTTCTCTTTTTCTCAAGGCCTATTACTCATTAAGAAGGAAATTAGATGACTTGACATTATTTGTACTTGGCAGGTATGTGTTGGCTTTTACATATCCCCTTTATCTTCTAAATGCTTAATAAGTGTCTTCCATTACTTGCTTCAATATTCGGGAGGACTGCAAGTAAACTGTCAGGTTTGTTAATTCCTTGGCTTGTCTTTTTCCTCTTCATTAGGTACAAATAGTGCATTTACCCTGTTCCAATGTTTGTATCTCATAACACAGGTTGAGTTAACATCAATGCTGAATTAATGGAATCCAACTATTCATTTGCTATGTAATAGCCCAGGGCTATTATAATCATTTGTAGGCTGTAGGTTATTCCTTTGCACATAACTAACCGAATTCACCAGCTTTCTGGGATCCAGCCTATGCTATATCCTCTGTGTGACAGTAAAAGCTGTGAGACACAACGTGTTCACCAGACCAGTGGTAAGACCACATTCACTTGGTTTTCAGAACTATTCTCTAATACATATATTGCTTAATACAATACAATTGTTAACTGTGCAGTAGTTTGAGGAGATGTATTGTAAGTGAAGCAAAGGAAAGAATTAATTCATCTGGGAGGCAGCTGGCATGGTGCCTGGACAACATATTCTGATTGGTCAATTAAATATCACATCCTAAGTTATTTTTGAGGAAGTATCAGAAAATTGTGCCAAGCTGATGAATGAAAAAATGCTGATATGCACACCAACCTTTTCTTTAACACATTAAAAAATAATAGATTAGTAAAAGTTGTGGCACGAGAACAGTTTGAGCAAGAGTCATGATGCAGTCCTTCATGGACAACATATCCTCTGCCAAAATATACTCCGCCTGTCTCGGTTCAGTTCAGTTTCATTAGCATAAATTTTATTCACAAAGGTACTCGCAAAATGAGAAAGAGAGACCCAGTAGGTCAGCGTCAGAGCACATCAGTCCTGCTCATTGCAAGGATTCATTCTCTGTTTGAGGTTTGATTCCTTGACACTATTTGTCATTGCTGTCTAATTCCAACTCGAACAGAGGCTACTGAAATATGTTGCTACTGACGTAACTGCCCAGTTCTTTTATTGCCGAATACTATTCTGTTATCACTTCTTAATCTTCTGACTCCTAATTTTTCTCATGCATATGTTCCTTATGCATTCATGGATTTTGGACACTGAAATAGGAACAGCCTTGTGTCAATCTTTTCTGTCACTTTTGTTGTACAGTCTCTTTTGTTCAGATTTGTGTTGTGCTCTGTACCTCCCAATTTGTACTTTTAGTTTATTGTCATTGACATTATTTTAATGAAAATGTCCTTTATTTTGATCTTCTAGTCCAAATTAGACATGCCATGTACTGGTATCCAAGAAGCAAATCTGATTTGCAGTGCAAATGCAAACTGCATTTAGCTTTAATGTAGTGGCAATCAACTGTCGATCTGAATAAATCTCTCATCTCTTTTTGCTTTTCTACAGTTTTAGCCTCACTTCCAAAGGAAGCAAGATTTACTCTGTTGCACAGTATGTCAGTCTGAGTCTTGCAATAGCTTTGGAACCTTCCTGAAAATTTCAGCCAATTTTGACAGAGTGCTCAAGGTCTCAGTGTTACAACATTCCCACAAGCTATGCGGAGAAACCCAATCAGTCTCCCACTGAGGGCAGAGCTGGACTCAGTTCATTTATATGGATATGCTTCTCCTAGACATATGTAGACTAGCTTATCAGCTGCCTATCACTGGTATTCATTAAGTCATGCACGGTTTCATTTTTCTTTCATTTCATCATGTGATTTATAATTTCTAGTCCTTTAAATGAAACAGTATTTTTATGCTGATCAGGTTAGTTGCATTTAACTAATTTATATATTGGATTTCTGCAACTTCTTGTTCCTAGGATCATTGACAGTATTCTTTCTGAAATTCAGCTTTCTTTTCTTTGTTTGTTTTCATGGCTTGCCTCCAGACACCTCAAAGTACTTGCATTTGTTCCTTAATGTTGAATAATGTCTTGCAGGTTTGCTAATGAAATCAGAACTTCTCAAACAAAATTTAAAAGTTTGCTATTGTCTTGCAACGTATGACTTGGTTTACATACAGACACATACACATGTATAAACAAGCTATAAATAAGACCCAGGGCCTGGATGCTTACATTTATACTTCTGGTTTGCTTTTACTACAAATGCTATGAAAATGGTCAGTAAACAGGACAATCTCATTAGAAGTCATAAAAACACAGGAAGCCTGGCTTAATTAATTCTACTGCTGGTTCCTTCTTTCTTGACTTCCTACTTCTTCCCACCCCCTTCTCTGTTCTACTTCTTCCTGTCAGTTTTGCCTACGTTATTTTTAACCTGTTGCACCTTATTACCTCCTTTCTTTCTAAACCTTTCCCATGCCTTTCCCAATTACTTCTCCCATTTTCTCATGAATCTCTCTCATTCTCACTTTCCTTCTCCAAGACCCCTCACAGATATATTTCTCTCGCTCTATTTCTCTAAACTGTCTCCCACACTCCCCTGCTTCCCATGCTACATCCATACAACTGCATGTGTACATACACATGCGCACAAAGAGAAACATATGCCCTTGTCTAGTTTTTTCCAGTACTTTCCCCTCACCAGCACATTTTGAGATAAATTCAGGAAAACACTCCTTTACCTTTTCCACTGAAAAGGATTAGGAAGTCTTAGGTCTTCTCTTCCCTCCCCTCTCTCTTCTGTCTTTGACAGTCTGCATCCTTTGCCACCACCTACAGAAGGAAGAGACAGCTGGCAATGCTTTATAGTGATTTTAAACTTCACTAGATTCATAAATAGGAATAGCTTCTATATACACTCTGTGGTACAGAACATGATTGTCCTGTGAATCAGCATGCTAGATCAGGTCTGCATTCAGCCTCAAATTCCTTAACCAGAGGCATTCTCCTACATTTCCTAGTGCACATCATAAGTATAATTAAACTCTAAAATTATTTCTAAAAGCATGCATCTCATTGTGTTGCATATCTGTTTGTATTTTGTATTAATTAGATTAATCAGGGATGAGAACATGAATTAAATCAACTTTATGTTCATTCTACAGGAAGACTGTACGGGGAAAAAATCACTGGACTGGATGAAAACTGAATGCGGTAAGAAGATGCAAATTCATTATGCATTACTGTAAGCAAGACATTAATTTTTCCTAATATATTTGATTAGAAACATTTTTTTGTTAAATGAACTATTGGTACTGTGAGAAGCACACTTTTTTACCCAGCTAGGCAGACAACAGTAAACTAAAAGGGAACAAAAAGTAAGAAGGGGAGAATATTTACATGGAATTATGCCTTTCTTAAATAATGGTATGCAAGACAAATTATTTTAAAGTTGCAAATATGCTGTACTTGCTAGAGATCCATGAGGAGGAAAGGAGAATGTTGGAACTTCTTGGGTAGTTGAGGTTAAGCTCCCAATGGCACAAGTGCCCAAGTCCCATGCAAAACTACCCAAGCTATGTGGTTACTATGTGGTTACTGATCACACTGATCTGATGAGTCAGAATGTCTCCTTGGTGCATTACAATAGTCACTTCTTGTCACCTGTAGTTTGCCAAAACTTTTATTCTCATATTTTATAGCTACACAGTCGTCTTCTTAAAAAAGCATTTACTGTGTATGTATTGTATGCTACCTAGCTCTGAAATCACTGCCAGAAACCACTGTCAGAAGAAGATGCACACTGAAATGGGCAACCTGGATTCCAGTTCCCATGCAATCTTGCTGGAGACTGAGCAAGAAGTGCTATAATCACAAGCTAAACACTTCAAGGGCAGAAAATTTTTCCTGCCGCTATGTGAAGCTGTGTCATTGCAGAACCAGAAATCAAAGCTGAAGGGTATAAAGGGAAAAAACAGAATAGGTTGAATCTGTGATCAAATGATGACAAGGATCTCTTAGGGGAGGAATGAATTGCATATTGTTCCCATTGCTAAGCTTGATAGTAGTGCACCAGAAAGCATGGAAGGGAATTAGAGCTCATGAGAAGTCTAATTAATTAAAGAGTTTTATTAACTTTGTAAATAAATGAATTATGGGTAAGATAATACACATAGCAGTTTATTTTTATACCAAAAGGGTAATGAAGCTTTGTGTTAATTGGGGAACAGACCATGAACATGCAGCTGCTTTTTAGACTAGAATACTTATTGAGTATGATTCAGAATTATTCTAGTCCAGGGATTTTCCATAAGATACTGCCAAGGCTAAATTATAAGGATAGTGTAAACATTGCAATCATGCAAATACAGATTTGATTCCAATATAACTGAATTTAATTTTAAGATCCCATCAAAACCATAAGGCATATAAATATACACTGTTTAAAACTGTGAATATTGTAAGTTGTATTGACTTATAAAATGCCATGAGAAGAACTAGTTCACATTGTTTCATTCGCAGTGCACAGAATACTCTTAATGTACTTTTTCATAGTGACTGACCCAAGAAATAACAACTTGGAGTTGTCTAAGTGATCCCGCCTTTATCTGAAGGCCAACATGTCTGTGCTCTAAAGACTTATTTATTCATTTTCGATTTAAGCATCATAGGATATAAATAAACAAACAGAACTGGGAATTGCAATCAGAACTCAGTATTGTTTTTGCCTTTCCTTAAGTTAATCGCATTCTCAACAGAATCAGCCTGTCTTTGTTAATCTCTCTTTAGCCCCCCAGATCTTGCATTCCTGATTGAACTGTGCCTTGTGCTTAACAAAAGGGGTCTCTAAATACTAGTTTGGGATTTAGAAATCAAGGTCTTCTGCTTTCTTGGTGAGTGTTCTACCCATCTGGCCATCATGGACACAGAGACTCTAACAAAGGAGTCTTAATATGCCTTAAACAGTCTGAATTGTTCTCAGTCTTCTATGTCTAAAATCAGTTTAATCTGGAGTTTATGAAAGTACAGTTCATCATGGGATGCATTCAGTGAGAACACTGGATGAAGCCACATCAAATCAGTAACAAAAACTAAAAGTGATGCATTGTGGAATGCTGGAATAGCTGTATTTGCAGTGAAACACTTTATGATTTCTGACACTGCTTGATTAGTGCACATTACATGTGAGTTCCTCCAGTTTATGCAACTTTACCTTCATCTCTGCAAACCTGAACTCTGATCAGCACAGCATCACAGCATTAATTCATTCCAACTTCAAATTATTATCTCCTAGGGAAAACTATAGTGAAGCCAGGTGCTTCATCCAAAATGCATCCCAGATACAGAAAAAAATGTCAGTCATCACAGTGCATGAGGAAAAGTTTTGCTAATCAAATCTTACAGTTCTTAGATGTATAAACAGATGGCAAGGCATCTTAGCAGGTGTTATTACTAGCCCTTTGGCAGAACAAAACCTCGCAGTGGATGCCAAGCCTACTATCACAACTATTAGAGATAATGCTTTGATATCCTCTACCAAGAGATACTTCCCTTGCTAGAATACTTCATTATACATTTTGGAAGCACAATCCAGTAACGAAGAGAAATGGTTCTGAATTTGGGGTTTCTCAAAGCCATTACCCACAACAGAGAAATGATTAAAAAAGATTGGCCATCAAGTTGTAACAGAAGTGTTAGTTCAAAACATCTCACTGATTCAAAGGCAATGAATAAATAAAGATGCTGTTTCAGTCTGCTGGTTGTGTTGAGAACATCAGCAACACAACAAAAGCCAAACTCAAAAAACCTCCCTAGTAATGTACTACATTTTGTGCCTAGAATTGACATGAAGTGGTTCAAAAGGATTCTCATCCTTATCTTTGTTATGTGGAAGAGCATCTTGTACTTTTTAACACCGTATGTGGTGTAGCTGTGAATGTTGCTGTTCACTGGATACAAGGTAATTAAGGATTGTTTGAAGAATTCTAACTGTTTTTAAAAGCTCTTTTATTTTAATTGACTCTTTTCTTAACTATGTAAGACAAAAGGAAAGTTTACCCAGTTTTAGCCCCACCATTTTTATTCAGTAAGTTTTATTATAAGGTATTTATGGATTCCAAGTATCATTCGTATTTAATGAAAGAATATTCCATTCTTCAAAGTGAGGCAACATCATCTGCTTGTTATTCATTTATACAATGAAACTCAAATTGGACCTTAGCTCTATTTTATCCTGTTGGATGAACAACTGCAGTAGTGTGCTGTGAAGGGAGCTTTACTGGGCACCTTGATCTGAAGTTCTCATATACAATGGCCAGTCACTGGCTGAAAGGATTCCCCTCTGCAATTATCCTCCTGAAGGCATCCTCTGCTAGGTCAGTTGGAACTACGTGATTTGTACTGGCAACTTTTATCTGTACCAGAGACATTTTGCATGACTGGCTATCTGACTGGTCAAAGTGTGAGTACACTTGCTTGCCCACAGCTCTAATTGGTTACATTATAAACTACATGATGAATTAAACATAGCAATATACAGATTAGGGTCTTTCACCCAGAAACAAGTTATAAGGTCAACTAAGTTACTGAGATTCATGCATGCATGCAACACTGTCCATGTTTTCTGGTCTTCCTCAAGAGTGGAACACAAAAGTTATGAAAATGCATTTAAAACAGATTAAGATTTCAGCTGCTATTTGGCCATCCTCCAAAATTAAGGAACTCCTCCACTCCCCCCACCTCCCCCAACAAACTAAATAGTAGAGTACTTAAAATCAATTTAATTGGAAATGGGGAAGGCAAAAGGGCAAATTTTGCTTAACCCATCTCATTGTCTTTTACGATGAAAATTATTATTCTCCTCTACTTGGCATTTGTGATGCCACATCTGGAATACTGTGTCCAATTTGGGCTCCCAAGTATGCAAGAGATACCTACAAGCTGAGGAGTGTCCGGATGAAGACAACCAAGATGGTTCCAGGGGCTGGAGCACGTGACATAACAAGAGGCTGAAGGAACACAGTTGCATTAGCTTGGAGAATATTGAGATATAATCCCTATACTTCACCACCTAAGTGGGGAGGGTTATTAAGAAGGTAGAACCAGACTTTGCTTGGAGGTGAACACAAAAAGGACAAGAGGGAATGGTTGTAAACTGCAACAAAAGAAATTTTGATTGGATATAAGGAGTAAAAAAATAACAATGGTTAAGCACAGGTGAAGAAGTCCAAATAAGTTATGGAATCTCCACTCCTGAAGGTTTTCAAAACTCGACAGGGCAAGCCTGTGAACAACCTGATTCGACTTTGAAGACAGCACTGTTCTGAGCAGGAAGCTGGGCTTCCAGAGGGTCCTTTCAACCTAAATTGCTCTATAGTTTTATATGGGGTTTGACCTATATCTAAAATTGTGCATGCGACAGGCAAAAAATCATTATTTTTTTAAGCTGATGAGGAATGAACATAGTTACAGAACTGGCAAAAGTAGCATTAATATACTGTTGCTTTTACCAGTCTTTGATCGTTGCACTTAGGAGATGACATTTATAAGCTAGTATCAAGGTAACTCAACATTTAAGAGACAACTACCACAGTAAAACATTGTACAGTGAGCTGGAACTCCACAAAGGACTATGGCATGCTAAGAAATGCCTCACTGAGATGCTGAATTGAGGGATGCTGTTGCCACTGATCTGATCAGGTACTCTTTTTCTCCAACACTTGGTTCCATGCATTTCTCTTCTCTTTGAGCATTGTCTCCGTAAAGTGGCTGACATCAGAGCAATTTTCTTAGATTTTATCAGTAAATTTCAAGGAATGGGAAGAGCAACCATTATTGGATAGTCCACCTTTGGAGACAGCATGCCTTGCCAAGATTTTTCTGAGGCAGGAGTGGACTTTTGGATGATTATTTTTGGAAACCTGTGAAGCAGATCTCCCTTTTGAGACTGAGATGAATGATGGTTGGGATTGTAAGAAATCAATAAAGGTCAGCAGATCACTGTTACTCCTTCTGCCAGAAGTTTATCAGGAAATGAACAATGACAGAGGTTGCTTCTTTTTTGTGCTAGCTCATGGCATTCAGACACTCACAAAAGTTGTTATAACTTCTTCAGTCACTTGAAATACAACCAAAAGTTTCTGAATTTCCATTGCTGAGTTTATGATATGCAGGTTGCTTTTCTCTTTCTTATTTTTTGATCACTCAATAAAAATATATTGCTAATAAGGCTACCAATGTTGTGGTAAATCACTAAGATGCAAAGTTAAGCTATGTTACTCTACTAGTTCAATATTTGTAGCACAGTAGCATCAGCAAGAATGTAAGGTGATCTTAGTTTGAACCAGACATTCACTTCTCCTAGGAGGTGGGGATGTTAATTCTCCAAGTTTGTTACTTCTTGGGCAAGTACAATAGTCAGCAAGCTATCATGCAGAAAAAGAGAACTACGTTCCTTGCACTTTGTTACCCACAAGCTTTGCAGATTTACCCAAGTGTGTTATACGTTGGCTCAACGCAGCTGCATGACTGGGTGGAGTTCAAGCATCTTCCATTTTTGCCCAAAATTCAGCAGAGCTCAGGATGTAGCTAAGCTCATTAAGATGAGATCACCTCTGGATACATGCAGAGACCTGCATTTGGATGGCTAACATGAAGGTTTTAATTGACTTCTGCTGTACTTTAGAGTTAAGATGCTACTGGGCTCTAGGCTGTTTGAACTGTTCTCTGATACTTAAAATGCTTCAAGTTCATTACCCAAAGCCCAAACGGACTTTATGGAGTTTGAAATTGGCCTCCTGCTGCTTCAGAAATAGATTTATTGGTGGAATCAATGTCCGTATTTTAAAAGAAGACTCTATTGCTTACAAGTTGATGGTCACAGATGGCAGGCTCTTTCAGTTTTGAGAAACAGTGTTATTAATGCATCTTACTCTCACACGGGACAGTATATTTGACTTTGAACTTTGTCTGAAACCACAAATCCCACCTCCATTAAGAGGTGATTCTATCACAAGCCAGGGCTTGACAGATTGTTTCTGTGTTCACTCAACATTTTTTCAGTAATGATGATCTTATTCATTTCCGTACAAAAGGCTTTCCTTAAGTGACAGAAGCTTTTCTGTGAGAGGAAGAAGTCTCACTCATGCCCGCTTCTTTGGCAAAAACTGAGTATTACCCTTGGCCGACCCCAGCTGCTAAGAGAGAGGAGGACCAAGCAGTCACCATGTGGAAACCTATCTGGAGACATCAGTTGCCAGGGCATCCACTACAGCGCCCCAACATCATCTTGCTAGTATTTGAAATAGACATTACAGAAATCTCTCTCAGAAAAGGTGTCCGTCCTCTAGGTGTTTAAAACATTGATCGATCTTTTTCCATGACGAATTTGCCAGAACTTCGTTTTTAAACTGTACTAAAGGGGACCAGGCTGAGGCAGGGCAGAAATGCCACCTGAGGTGGTAGCGGCTGCTCCCACTGGTGTTCGAGCACCGGTGCCCTGCGGGCAGCTCTGCACATCACCGTCGCCACGAACTTTCTCCGCACAGGGACAAGGACGGCGCCAGTTCCCGCCGAGCCCTCCGCGCGGCACTGAGCCCCGGCAGCGAGCCGCTCCGCCTCAGGCCGCCTCCGCGGCGCCACGGGCGGGAGCGCCCGGCCGCGCCGTCCCGCCGCAGCCACCGCCACGGCGGGGCCGCCCAACGGCCGCCGCGCGCCCCGTCCCGCCGCCGCGCCCGCAACCGCCCCGCCGCGTGCCGCCGCCCGGCACCTGTGCCGCCCGCGCGGGAGGGCGGCGGGAGAGGCGCGTGCGCACTGCGCGGCCCCTCGCCGCCACCGCCGCAGTCACTTCCTGCCCCTCTGCCCATCCGGCTCCGGGGTCAGCGGCGGCCGCTCTGGCGGGACAGGGGCGACTAAAGTTCTGTTCGGGGAGGGGGAAGCCGGCCGTCCGCTCCCAGGTAGGGGCTCGCCCGCGGCGGCCTCCCGCCGCGCCCTCCTCCTCCCGGCGGCGGCGCTTGGCGCCCGCTGTCACCTGCCGCCCGCCCGCCCCTCCCCGCCCGGCCTCGCGCGTGGCGGGGCGGCGGGCGCGCCCGGCTGCGGCTCCGCCAGTGCCGCGGGAGGCGCCCGGCCCGGCGGCCGCAGGCTGTCGGGGACGCGGCTTTCCGCACGCTCCCGCTGGAGCTGAGGGACGCGGTCCTGGCGGCGCGGCTGCGGGAGGAGGGCCGGGAGGTGGGGACGGAGCGCGGCGGGGGAGCGGCGCGGCGGGAGCCGCCCGCTGAGGGGGCGCGGGGCCGGGCGGCTCGGCGCGGCGCGGCGCGGCGGGAGGACGGTGGCCGGGGCTCCATCCGCCGGCCGGGGCGCAGGTGGAGGCGAGGCGGGCGCGCTGGCCGGGGCGGCGGGGCCCGAGCAAGCGGGCGCGGGGCGGCCGGGCTCGGCGCAGCGGCCGTTGCAGAGGGCGTTGTGAGACCTGCGGTAAACAATGGAAACTTTCTGTGCGCGAAGGGTGCCGCTGCCTCCCGGCCTGCTCCGGCCGTGCGGGTGCGAGTTAACGCTGTCCCGAGCCGCCCGCTCTTCGGGACTGACAGTTAATGTGCTTATTTTAGCAGAAACGAGCTGCTGGATGTAGAAGGAAAGTAGGTCGTGTGATCGGAAAATGCCTCTAAGGGACAAGTGTTGTCAGACTGACCACCCTCACCATGGATGCTGTGAAACAGGTACAGTGGCCTGTGATGCTTTAGCTGTTTTACTTTTCCCTTTCCTTAAAAGCTTGCGGAAACTGTTGTGATGTTACAAATGTGCATCATTAGTGACAGCTCTGGATATAAAAAGTTTCTGAATTTTGTTTGTTTGGTTTTTTTTTTACATCGCTGAATCATAGAATAGCAGGTTGGAAGGGAATCAAACTGTTATATTAAAATTACTTTAGAAAGAGAATTTCTCAGTTCCTGCAGGATGTGCAATAATCCTCAAGCCTCCACAAGCACATTGTATGCTGTAACCAGATGAAGGCAAGAAGTTGTGTAAAACAACTGGCCTTTTTGTTTCCAAAAAGTGTAATGTTCTGATTGTTTTTTAAAATGGTGTTTCTGACAATCTCTTGTATTCACTCTTTATGTTTTTACTTTACGTCTTCTCTGGTTGAGGTCTAATGAACTTGAAGATCTTATTTTTAAAGGAGAAAAAAACCCCACCAAGTCCTTAGACGGCTGTTTGCATTCCACTGCTGGGTGACATGGAAGATGCCATCAGTAGAAAGTATAATGGATACTTTGAAGGTTCATCCAACTTGTTAGATGTTTTTGTAGTTTTTCTGCCTACTGTTATAATTGGTAGCTTAAAAGGAAATGTGGTTCTTTTCTTGTTGCCTTGTTGTAGAGTTTATTTGGATGCTTCCACTTGTGTTTTGAAAAGAAAGGCATGAGTTTGGGGAATTAATAGTTGAAGGCATGAGCATGGCAACTTCGATAATCCTCCTTTAATTAAATGTAATTTGACAGTAGATATTGTTCCTCTAGTAGAAACATTCATTTGTGCTTAAAATTAAGTAGTTTTTGAGTTGTTCTAATGTTTTAAAAAAGCTAAAATAATTTTCTTATCTTAGAAATAACAGTGATGTGTTATGTCTGCCTCATGTGTCTCACTTGATGTCAGTGGGTGCTGCCCGTGCCTATTAGCAGCAGTATACAACCAAAAATACTATTTTGAAGAATAGGGAATAGGCTAGTAGAATACAATATGTCATTGTGTTAGAGATCCCCAAACGATTAACTGATTTGTAATGGTTGTTATGTGTTCGTATATATAATAGTATATTATGGGGCCCACGTAGTTGGATGGAGTGTTCCTTCTGTCATTCTTTTCAGCTTGAATTTATTTATAACCGTACATCTTCTAGAACATCTTTCCTGTCAAAATGTATTTAATCTATTTGCACTTCATATCTCTAAATAGTATTATACTGTGCCTCTACTGCTCTTTATTACAAATAAATTTCTTAGAGATGCTCAATGCTTCATTTAGAAATGGAAACCTTGTAATGGGGTTGAAAACTAAATCAAATGGCTAAGGTAGGAGCCAGTTTATAAACTACAAAACTAGTAATTTTGTCAATGAGAAATTAAAAAGGCCTAACTAATGATTTTGCGAACACATTCTTGAATAAGTGCTCTTATTCATTTAAACTTGGTTTTCCCTCTGGCAAAGCTCAATTGCATGCATATACAGTAATGGAATGCTATTAATTTTCGTATACATAAATACTGTGTGTTGGAATAACTAATCATCCTGATCAATAAATATTTTCATTTCTATACAATTTACAAAGATTGTGATGTAGAATGAAACTTCAGAAATAAGGTGTTACTTTAGCAGTTTGCTGGAACCAGAAGTGTTTCTTGAGTGTGTTTTTATTGGTTAAAAATATTATAATAGCTATTTTTGGTACATACTACTTAGATATACTTGTGCTTTTTTGTGGTCATTGCTACTTTAGATTTGGATTCAGTGCTTAGGTGTCCACTGACAACATTGAAATTGTGTTGTAAGCTGTGAAGTACAATATTTGATAGGGTTTTTTTGTGTATCTGTTTTGATTTGAATGACCAGAGTCAGGTAGATTGTTCTGGGGAATTTCTTTAATTGACAGAAATTTTTAATGAGTCAATTTGTTTTTGTATATTTATATGGTTTTGTGTTTGATACATGTAGCTTTGAGTACGCGTTTTCTTTAAATAATTAAAATGACAGCAAAATGTCAGAAGATATCATGGCTGGAAAATTCATTATTGACTTTTTAAATTTGGTGTAGATTAAAATTTTTGAGTAAGACAATTTTTACATTAGTCTTGGCCTTTATTTTTAACTAGTTTACTGTATGCACAGAAAATCCATAACTAATAAAAATCACCTGACTCTTCTCTAATGGCTTATTATTGTTTTCTGTACTTCAGTGCATCTGTTGGAACCTGGTGACCCTCCATTATTACAGAGGCCTCTGCAAACATCAAAATCCGGTATTCAACAAATAATTGAGTGTTTTCGATCAGGTATGAAACTATGACTCCTAAGAAGTTTGTTAACTTGTTATGAGAGTTATATATTGTATATTGTTATATATTAAAAAAAAACACAGCACCTGACTTTCTGCATAGTTGCAAAATATTTGCAGGGTTTTGGTATTAAGTGCGGGTTCTTTTAATAAGGGTTTTCGTATAAAGTAGTGAAGATACAGCTCAAGCTGTATAGTCATCCTTCAAAAACGTAAAAAATTAGTTTGTTGTTGTGCTTTATATCATCCCTCCTGCTTTTATTAGAGACTTTATCCTAAAACTTCTGAGAAGATAAGAAAATGTCGTACTTGTCTTGAACTTTTTAGAATTGCTTTATCATGTGACTTTTAAGTCATTCCTTGGTTGTTTTCTGGAGTTGCAATCCATAGCAGTGAACCTGAGAATAACAACTGAGTGTTTGGGTGAGCATGCCAGAGATGATTGAAACCTTTGATGTTTTCGAGCTGTTTCTATGCTTCTGATGTGGCAAACCAAACATTTTATTTTCACAGCTGTTGGTGCAAGAACACAGCAGTTATTACAAAAATTAAACAATGTCTTTAATGCTAGTATCTGCATGTTTCTAGATTTTCCTACATAGAGCTGTTATATATATGAAATGTTTCCTGTATAAATCATTGTTACTGTGTAACGGCATGCATGTCTGGGCTGAGTCTTGTAGAATGGCACAATATTCAGTTTATGTTCTCCACTTGCATTTAAACAACTTAGTACAGAAGGAAAACTTGACGTAAGAGTCGTCATTAGTAAACTTTTTTATAGGAAGTGTTTTTGGATGAGATTGCCTAAGGCTTCAGATATGCGTTGGCAGCCATTGTTCTCGTGAAACAGATTGATGATATCTCTGCTGGTAATAGCACTAACTAGTTGTGAGTACTGTGTCTCTTGGCTACTTCCAGATTGCCCTTGTTGGCAGGTGTTGAATTGATAGCTTACCTTGCCACCTTCAGTTATCTGTGCCAGGGAAATTGGACAGAAGGCAAAAGGACTTATACCAAGATTTTACTGCTTAGTTTTGAACGGGCAGTTTTTCATTATAGAAAGAAACTATTTTGATTCTTGTGGTAAAGAAATAGAGATTAAATCTAGAGTATTGTCCATAATTATTCAAGTGGTTTTGGCAAAAACTTCTGTCATGCAAAACATTAAGAATAACAGATTAATTTGAATTTAGATTTTCTTTCTTAACAAAAATGAAATTTCTTGCAAAAGGCATAAGCTTTGGTATTTCTGCCGGAGAAATATTTGTAATATCCAATGTTCTGTATGGAGTTTTTGTGACTATTATGTTATTCTGGCTTCAACAAACACAAATATTACCAGAATTTGACAAAGCATCACCTGTCTCAATTAGATGTAACTACAAAATAGAGAAGGCTTCAGAGAGGTGGGGGCAGCATATGCTGGCGGAAGACTGACTACAGTTGGTGAAGAATAAGGGTGTGCTTATTTTTTTTCTCTGTGTTCACAAGACCAGTGGATGTTTTAAATTTATTTGCTGTTTCCAGAAGTCTCTAAAGATTTACAGCTTAATTCAAAAAGACTATATTTATTTTATTCCTACCAAAGAAAAGCTTCATAGTTGCATAAGGATGGTTGGATGCCAGACTAACTACCGTGTCATCTAGTCTGACCTCCAGTATGTCGTAAATCCTTAAATCTCACCCAGTAATTTTAAAGCCAAATAATTCAGATTTCAGTCCTGAATGGAGAAAGACTGAACAGTCAGTATTAACAGGAGAGAGAATGAGGGACTTGTGTGTCCCTTGACTGGGAAACAGCGGAGACTGAGATAATTTTTTTCATTTTATTTTGTTTTGGAGAGGAGTTTGTGGCTGGGACATGCATCAGCAACATGGCTGAATTTTGGTTTATTGTGTGCTGTCATCAAATTGGAGGCCTTTTGTTTGAATTATAGTTGGGTAACTTACTGGAATTTTATCCACATGGAGCATCTTCGGTTTTATTCAGCTGGGTTTTCATCAGTGATTTTCTTTATATGCAGAAACTCAAATGTTAGTTTGTGAGACCTGAGTAAACAACTTGCTTTTGGGGGAACTGTGTACAATTTTTAAATTTGGAGTTTTGACTAAATCTGAATATTTGTCTAGTAGTTTGTTTGTATAAATGCAGGTCAGATGAAGGTGAGGTTAGTAACACTTGAGGGAAGAGCAGTAAGAAGACAGAAGGCCAGAGCTGGAGATCAGGAGAGGCTTAGGAGAGGACAGAAAGTGGGTGGTAGCTTAATTATTAAGCGGTTGTTGAAGAAGGAGGAGACACCATGCTTTGCGAAAACTCAGTTGTAAAAAAAAAATTGTTGTACTACTATTACACCAAGAAATAAAAAGTTGCCTTGGTAAGGCCCATTCATATTGAAGAACTATTAGTTGTTATGAAATTATTAATATTTGAAAGAGTTTTGTTTAGGAAATAATTCTGCAGTGTGACTCAGATTTTGATGTTTGAAAGGTATTCTTAAGAGAAGTATCTGCGATCACAGGAAACTTAAATTTCTGTTTCAGCTTGAAGAGTGTCTTGATGCCATTTCTCAGTTTTGTGATATTATTTATTATTAGTCCAGTTCCGTTATATTTTTTGCTTGTTGGATTAATTTTGATTTATTCTATTATAAGAAAAAATCAAGATAGATAAATTAGCTAAATTTGGTTAGCTAGTGTTTCTTTCCAGTTTGATGTAGGTAAGTATTATCATTTACTAATCCATTGCTAATTTTAAGCATTATGTTCATAGTTTTTGTGAGATGAGAAATGAAGGAGTGAGTTTGAAGTGTAACAAACTCTAGATCCTTTGGTTGTTTAAGCAAGGCAGGAGCTGGAATACATCAACAATGCTAGATGATATTGCATCTGCGTGGGGTTTTTTTAATATGAAGTGTATAATAGTCTGGAAAACCCGCACATTTTGTCACACTATGTTTTAATAGAAAAGTTTCTGACTTAAATATATTTTCCTTTCAGCAGACCGAAAACATGTCTACAGTTCTACTTTCTTGCCTATGCATCCTCATCTTCATCTTGCGTTAGATATCTAGATGTAGTAACATTTATTGACGAGTTAGTTATTCTCTTTGTTTTGTTATATCCTCTGTAGTTTTTTGCCTTACTGGGTGCTATTTTTACATGAAATAGCTTTATATATCTTACTTTCTTAGCACTGTCAGATAAGCTTAAAGAAAAAATATGGCAGGCTTCTTTAGATGCTCTGGGTGCTTGTTCTTTCCTGTTGGGCAATTGTATTGCAGCAACCAGATACTGCAATATGGGCTCCTTCCTAACATTAGCTGTTAGTTTTATTGTAAAATATTGTGCTTTTCCTCTAAACTGCAATGTGCAGAATCCTTGACTTTTTCCTTTTTTGTTGTTGTTTGGTTTTGTTTGTTTGTTTGTTTTTTTCCAAACTAGGCTCGTTTTCATAGTGAAACTTGGAGTATGTTTCATAAACTTACAGTGCAATGAAGTAGCATTGACACAAGATAAAATGCTGTTATAATTGTCATGTTTTAAAATGTTTCCATTTCATGGGATGATGTGAATTAAAAGCTGAACAGTAAACCTTCCTTAAGTGTAACATTTCTTTTGTTACAGGAACTAAACAACTTAAACATATCTTGTTAAAAGATGTGGACACCATTTTTGAGTGTAAATTGTGCCGGAGTCTCTTCAGAGGATTACCAAATTTAATTACTCATAAAAAGTTTTATTGTCCTCCAAGTCTCCAGATGGATGATAGTAAGTCTTACTAATTGAAATATTTAATAAAGCTCTCTGAAGCTGAGAAACTTCTCTTTCCATATCAAACATACCAGAAACAAAATGCAGAAAAAGAAGTGGAATTAAATTTCAATAGTAACATATGTAGATCACCTTTATGGTAGCAAAACTACAGCACTGACTTACTATGCCTTAACAACCAAGACCCATGTTAATGTCATAATTTGATAGCTAATTTATACATCTAACCTTTTAACAAAGAGTGACACTGTTAACAGTATTCCTTCTTCCCCTTTTTCTTTGCTGTCTTTTTGTCTTTGCTGTGGAAGATACTTCCTCAATATTTCAAAAATTAGGAACCAATAGAGATTTACACAGGCAATTCTTTTCACACATTGTGTCAGCTAGTGTAGTGAAGGAGAAGGTGAGAATACTAGTACTGTCACCTTCCTGGCCAGCTGCAGAGAGTCACAGAGCTTTTCTGTGAGAAGGAATGAGTTGTACTTTCAAAGCAAGGTTAGAAGTGCATCTGAGTCAGGTGCAAGAGTTTCGAAGCAAAATAAGAACCCTCTGAGTAAGGACTTCCTGGCCATCTCCTTACATTGTGGCTTTCATTTATCTGGCTGGTTAGTTTTCATAGTACACTGTTCACTAGGAGGGGTGCAAATGAAGAGAATACTGCTATGTGCTCTGAATAAAACTAAATAAATACTTAAGTTTTATGTAAAATTGAGTATGACCATTATTGAATAAAGTAGGAGCTTTTTGCAATAAATAAAAGATACTGAACAAGAGGTAAGAATAAAAGTTCAGTATCCCCATGGTGAAAAATTCCAAAGACTATTCCCTGGTGAATTCTTTGAGATGTATTCTGTTAGTGTAGTCATTAAATGGTCTGAAAAGGTGCCATAAGATAGGAAGGACTTTTTACCTTTTTTAAAAATATATAGCAAGGTCCCATTTGAAACTGACTGCAAAAGGTGTTAAAAATTTGGTGTTAAAAGATGGGCTCTGAGTAAGAAAACAGCCTGTTTCTTTTGCTGACACTGTTCTCATGTATTGCTGGCAGTGTGGAAGGAACAAACCTGACTGAGTGTGGGTTTTTAATTAGCTGTTACCAGGAATCACATCTTCAAATCATCATGAATAATCTCGAACTGTATAATCTTGCTGCCTTACCTTTTTGCTTCATCACCCTAACTTCTTAGTTATGCCAGTTCAGATGCTTAGTGTGTTGTCCTGGGAATTACATCACTGAACTAATTTGGCATTTAAAACCAGGGTGAGACTGAGGCCTGTAAAATCATAAATATCATGAAGGTAAATGGGAGCAATCATTTGCTTTTTTTTTCATGTTACAAAAACAGTGGGGTTTCCAGCAAAATTACCAGACAGTAAACTTATCAGTATTTCTGGTAAAACAAACGAAAAACCACTGCTTAACACTGTGGTAGCCAAGAATCTAAATGCTTTAAAAGCATCTGATAAACTTTTTGTAAACTAGGTGTATGAAAACAGTAAGGCAGACTTCAGCTTGAGAAGTTTAGTGGCATCAGACAAACAAGCAGGATCCCTGTGTTCTTCTTTTTTGCTTTTAGAGTCTGCTTCAGTGTGTTATGAGGGCAGAATACAGGATGAACCTTTGGTGACCCTCAGTTAATTTATTCTTTTTTAAAGTAACTTATTTGGCTCAGTTTTTATTGTTTTGAAAAATTAGTACATTTTTTCCCATGAATAATACAGGATTTTTCTGTCCTTAATGTTTACTATCTTACAGTATCACTCAGCTTATTAACTGCTTTGGTATTACTAAAAGCTTTACCTGCCCCAGAAGTTGTCTCTAATCTACTCATATCTTCATGCAGTGCTCAGGTTTCACAGACGTTTCATTCTGTCTTAAGGACTGTCCAGAATTCATAGAGAAGAGCTTATTTCCAGAATTAGGTGCCTTTATTGAGAATGCCTGTTTCCAGCAGTAGGAAAATCAGTTTCTAATGATAGTTCAGGCTTTGTTGCACTCCTGCAGAACAAACTCAGTTGTATGCTGTTATTTTTGCAATTGACACAGATTTTTAAAGAACAGTTTAATTCCAGGTAAACTGATTTTTAGTTTAGGTGGCTTTCACATTAGCACACTGGAAGGATGTACTTCCAGCATTGGCTTTTAGTTAAAAAGTCATTTGTACTGGTGTGATAAAAACAATTATTCAAAGCCTCTAAGTATAAATGGTCAGAAAAATAGTACAAGTACAGGATTTGTGTAAATTTCGTGACTGAGTTGACACAGCGTTTAAAATATACTTTGAAATTTAAATAATTTGAAGTTACCAAAGAATTAAAAAAATACCTTTGCCTCTTTTCACAGACCTCCCAGATATAAATGATAAACAGAGTCAAGCCATAAATGACCTCCTGGAAGCAATCTACCCAAGGGTAGATAAGCAAGAATATGTAATTAGATTGGAACCTATAGAGACTAATCAAAATGCTGTATTTCAATATGTATCAAGGACTGATAGCCCAATTGAGAACAGAGAAAGCAGCAGTACCCCTGATCACGCTTCAGTACAGATACAGGAACCCAGCACTGAGCAACCCAAGACTGTTTCAACTCCAGCCCCAGTCCCAGCTGGGGAGACTGTAGAGTTACCTCCTGCTGATCCCATTACAAACAAGGTGATACCTACACCTGAAGAACAGCCTCCAACAGAAAATCTGGAGTTGGACTCGCCAGATAATTCTGATTTCGGCCACCAGTTGATATGTTGCCTATGTAGGAAAGAATTTCATTCCAGACGCAGTGTACGCCGACACATTCGAAAAGTGCACAAAAAAAAGATGGAAGAGCTAAAGAAGTACATAGAAACAAAAAAGAAACCAAATCAGTGCTCCGGAAAAGGACGAAATAAGAATGTTCTTGTAGCGTTAGGTAGAAGTTGTCCTGTATGTTATAAATCATTTGCTACTAAAGCCAACGTAAGGAGGCATTTTGATGAAGTTCATAGAGGATTAAGAAGGGATTCCATTACTCCTGATATAGCTACAAAGCCTGGGCAACCTTTGTTCTTGGATACAGTTTCTGCAAAAAAAACTTTTAAGACCCGAAAACAAAAGTCGTCTTCAAAGGCAGAATACAATTTAACTACATGCAGATGCCTTCTGTGCAATAGAAAATATAGTTCACAAATAATGCTGAAAAAACACATGCAAATTGTTCACAAGATAACTCTTTCTGGAAAGAACTCTAAAAGAGAGAAAGGACCCAACAGTACTGCCAATGGCACAGAAATGAAAGTCAAAGTTGAACCAGCAGATTCTGTAGAACCTTTACCCCCTTCTGTTGCCCTTTCTCCACAGAATGAATTAAAGGGAACAAATCATTCAAATGAGAGAAAGAGCATACCATCAGCACAGAAAAATAAAGTTAAACAGGACCCTGAAAACCCTAAATCAACTTCTAAATCAACCTGTAAATCAACCACTAAATCAACCTCTAAATCAAGCAATGCATCTGCTGCAGGTGGCCAGCAAAAAGCCAGGAAGCCAAAACTTTCAGCTGGCTTTGACTTCAAGCAGCTTTACTGTAAGCTCTGTAAACGCCAATTTACTTCAAAACAGAACTTGACAAAACACATTGAATTACACACAGATGGAAATAACATTTATGTTAAATACTACAGGTGTCCACTCTGCTCTTATGAAACACGTCGCAAACGTGATGTGATAAGGCATATAACTGTAGTTCATAAAAAGTCACCACGCTACCTTGGGAAAATAACTGCAAGTTTAGAAATTAGAGCAATAAAAAAGCCAATTGATCTTGTTCTAAATAAGGTGACAAAAAGAGGCCCTCAGAGGGACGAAACAAAACAGGTTGTTTCAAAACAGGATGTCACCTCTAATTCTCCCAATAAAAAGTATGAAGGAGCTGATGTTGGCATTGAAGTAAAAGTAACAAAAAACTTTTCTCTGCATCGATGCAATAAGTGCGGGAAAGCGTTTGCCAGAAAAGCTTTTCTAGAACATCATAAGAAAACCCACAAAGCAAATGTATCTCATTCACCTGAAGAAAATAAAACCAAAGGCAGAAGTACAAGATCTAAAGCTGTTGTCTGGTGAGGGGGAAAAAGTGTTTTGTCTCTTTTTAAAGAAAGAAAACAACAAAACCACTGCCTTTCTTTTGCTATTGTTGGTTTATTGCCGAAAACATATTTTTCCATAGATTTTGTGGTTTAGCAGCTTAAATACTATGGTAGTTGTCAAATTTGTTTATTAAGTTTTTAGTGTTTTGGAAAAGAGTTAATTTCTAAATTTGTCATTGTAGGAAGTTGGCATAGAATATAGATTAAACTGTACTGAGTCAACTCTTTAAATTGTCTTGAAGCATCTGTTGTAATCAAGCTAATATAAGTAGATTTTTAAAATAGTGATTTTTAAAAATTAACAATACTTCTGTTTGGTTTGAATAACTTAACCTGTTAATTAACTTCTCCATGACCCGGTTGAAGAAGTACTCAAGGTAAAAGCTGTTGACAAAAACTCTGTGTGAACTTATGGAATTATCATTTGCGCTTTTTTCTTTTTTTAAATTTTAATGTGTATTGTCTATGTCTTATCATAAAAGGACATGGAACAATTTTTTTGGAAGGTAATTTGGATGTTTAATTGCTTTGGTTTAAAATCAATTTGAGGTGGGTGCCTACAAACACCTTTAAAATAATCAAATTTAGGTTTTGATTCTTTAAATGCTTATTTATATAAGCATAGGTTTGGAGACTTCTGGTCGTTTTTTCTGTAAAGTGTTCGAGTTGCATCAAGAATTTTTGTTTTAAGCCCAGGTATGTGTATAAGTCTGGCCAAGAATTTTCTGAACTTCTGCTTATATGATACTCTGGGAACTTTTCTGCACTTGGAGGGGATGTATTCATAGCTTCTCAGTTTTGCATAGCCTTCATGTTAAAGACGGACTATTTTTAAAAGGACCTTTTAAAAAAGGAAATAACATATCTATGTGGTCAGTTTGTATTTCAGAATGACTGAATGATGCCTCAAGGTTGGGGGACTGTACAGAAAGTTATACTGAGGAGAGCCAGTACTGATACCTATAAGAGTTTTTAACATCCTTGTTCAGAATTATCTATCTTGCATTTTTGGTGAAAAGAAAACCAAGTGTATGTGCCTTGTTCTATATTTCAATTCTGAAATGCTGTTTCCCAGGATGTGATTTGGTTTGAGTTCAGCTTTCATAGTGAATTGCCACCCAACTACATTGAGTTGTAATCTGGTGCTTTTATGACTTCGTAACAAATCCTGATTAAGTGGGACAGGACTTCAAAAATGAACTGAGCTGGACCCTGAGGAGGAGTGACTTCTGCATTTTGATCAAGAATTGAAAATTTAGCCTTATAAATTATTTATGTTGTATAATTTAAAACAGAATTATATGGGTAAACTCAACATTAATTTATTCCCATTTCTCCTCAGATATGTTCAAGTGGTGTTTGGAAAGTCTGAAGTTCATTTGAATGAAAAAGAGTTTAGTTTGTTGTTGGAATGGCTAATATCTTGATAATGGTACTATAAGGAGGAAATATTTTTATAAGCTGTTGTTTTCTTAATAAATTAATAACCATTCTGACCGCTTGTAGGAGGACTGTGCCTCCTGTCAAAACACTGAAGTAGTTGAAATGCACATGTGCTTCTAAATTAGCAGCTATCTCTATGCAGTTGAAGTTTGACACAGTATAGAACAAACTTTCTAAAACCAGAAGAAGTACAGAGGCAAGTCAATGAACAGCAGATTTGGAAGAGGATTTTTGTTCCTCATTTAGGAAATCATCGGTGAGCTCATCATGCATACTGGTCCTCTCTAGGAGTGCTGAATGATGAACAGCTCCAACTTTTTTGTGATATCCTGCTTTGGCAAATGTATTGTGTATTGTTTTAAAATATATTACAAATGAATGTATAAGAGCAAACAATGTAGTTTATATTTGCTGACTTGTACTAATTCTTAGTATTTGCCGTAACATCAGTTTGTTCAGATTGACTAATTTCCCAGTTCTGGGACATTATGAATTTCACTGTGCTGAAGTTGCTTCAAAGATTTCCATTTTGTTTCCATATGTGGTTCATAGGAAAAATTTGTAAACATCTGGGAAGTTTACAAGAATATCTACATTCCTCTATTCTTTAATTTCTTTTTTAAAATTTATACACAAGCACTTTAATAATAGTTGCAGTTTATTTTTTCAGTTTATATTTTGAAAGATCAACACACTAATGTTAATATGAAGGTAGTGAATATTTGCTGATGTATTATAGACAGACAATCTGTGCACAACCACTTATAATGTTAGTTTATTTCATTGAATATTCATAAAAAGGGAGGATAGTATGGGAGAAAATCAAAATATTTTTTTCTCTCAAGATCATGAATGACCACTATAGGTAGCACTTGACTTTGTAGAATTTGGAAAAAGTTTTAGATCCTGTTTTTAACCTTTTAATCAAGATTGTAGTACAACAGTTGCATGCCTACCACTATGAAATTCTTGGCAGGTTTCATGCATCAGTGGTTTGGGGGGGGGGTTGTTTGTTTTGTTGTTGATTTGTTTTAATTTTAATTTTTATTTTACTTTTTAGAAAATATTATGTTTAGTGATTTGTGTCAAATTGCTACAATTTGAAATGTATTGTACATCAGAAGAAATACCATGTTTTTATATAGGTTCACTCCCTTACTTAGGGAGGTGCCTTGTGTTCATATATACTTTTTGTATAAAATATATCTAAAAATGTTGATCACAAGATCAGGAGTAAAAATACTTTTATGGATAGAGAAATATTTGGCCTTGTTAGTGCATTGCACTAAAAATACTGTGAATGGGAACTGGACTGTAGCTGTTGCTCAAAATGTTCTATATTGAATGTACATGCTTTTGTTTGGATAAATATACTGTATTTGATGGAAAATAAAGCAGACTGGAAATCACTTAGAAGTGTGCACAAACAAAAAGATGTCGTATGGGCAAACTTGGCATACGTAGCACTCCACAATCGGAAATTACATTTGCATTTTTGTAAGACTCTTTGGTCACTGAAACTAGTTGTTTGTAATATTATGTTGTAATAAATGTTGGAGTTTTTTTTGTTAAAAGTTTGCGCTTGTGGAGTGAACACTTCTCCACACTGAAGTCTGACACTTGCTGTACTTTGAGAACACCGCTGTTGATACTGGCTTTTTCTTCCTTCTGAAAGTATCTCTTCCTTAACTGAGTAAAGCTTGTTTTTATTATCCCTTTAAACCAGAAGTGAATATTGAGATTGAAGGAGATAGGCTATGCATTTTTTTAAATTAAAAAAATAGGGTTGCCTACTCTTGCATTGCAAATAATGTTGGTGACCATCTAATGAAACTTCTTTTTATAGCTGGAATATAATAAATGAGCTGCCATAATCATTGTTTATTCTTTTGTAAAGGAAGACATCAAGCTATTTATGTATCAAGGCATTTTAACTAATATTCCTGAATACCTGTGGATTAAGATTAGGAAACTGAAACGCAGACAGTGATAGAATAGCTGTTCATTTCTCAGTTAATCCTGGTTGTTTCTGCTGTCGGTTGTGGGTAAGTATGTGGTCTGCATCTTGAAATACATGAAGGTGAAGTTACTCCTGTTTATAAAGGTAAGCTTGCTTCTAAAGGATCTCCAGTTCTATATCCATGTAGATAAACAGAGTCACAAGATTATTTTGTTCTACTCAAAGATCAGGGTATCTTATTTCTTGAAGATGTGGCACTTGCAACTACTTTTTCCTTTTTTAATCTTCCCTTGCTGTTAAATCTACTGAGTAGTTCTTCTGAAACCCAAATCTCCCTTCTGACTTGGGGAATAGCTTTGTTTCCTCTTTTTCCAATAATGGAAGTGAGTTATATTGATTATTATGAACTTGTTCAATTTAGTGTTTTGTTTGTTGTTGTTTTTAATCTTTTAGCCATCTTGAATGAGAGGAAACAAAAAATTGAAGGGAGAAGGATTGCTAATTATTGCTCTTAATTGACACAACATATTTTTTGACAAATCCTGAAAATTTGTAGTAGAGGTTTGAATGTAGTCGAGATCCATGCAGGCACTTATCCTGCAGGGTTACACATCAATGTGTCTGGATGTGAGTTTTTGATTAAGATGCATTCTTGCATTGTTGATAAGGCATATTGGTTTGGCTTCGTTTCCTTGAACTATCTAAAGACACCTGTAAATCCTTTAGTGAGCCTTCAGAATTAAGGTTGGGTCTTGCTAAATAAATTCTTATTCAGAATGGATGTGAAATATATTATGGAAAACTTGGAGGGGGAATGAAGCATTCTGTATGGATGCCAGTCTTTAACAGTGGCTTCTGTCTTAAAACCACCTTCTCTTTGGTTAATCATATTTCACCTGAGTCTGGTCTTCCTGGTTTTAGAGTGTTTTCTGGGTTTTTTTTTCTGTTTTACTTTTCTTTCTGGAATGTTGGATTCCAGGTTTTTCAAATCCTTGTAATGTTCGCTTCCCTCAACTTTATAGGAGGATTAAAGAAAATTTTATCTTAAGTAGTTGATGGTCATCATCACTTTTTTTTAAATTTGATTCTGCTGGGTTGAACTTAAAGCTGGTGTATGAAGGATTTGTGCGACTTGTCAAGTGCCTGAAGTACTTTGAAAACAAGAGATCAGTTTTATCTGATGACCGCAAGAACTGTGGGTAGATATTTTACATCATCGTATTTTGGTGAATAATAAAATCCAATAATTGGTAAGCCAAAAGGTAGATCAGTATGTTGGTTCAGGGATGAGAGATAGAGAAGAAAGAAACCTATGTATTAACTGTAAAAGCAAGTATTTTGGGACACTGGTAAAACATCTGATTGTCTGGATCTGTTATGTGGAGGGAAAAAAAATAACCAACATTGCTTTCTTAAACAACAGAGGCAAAATTGTCTTATTCTGAAGAGACTGATGAGGGGTCTTGCTGTGAGAATATATAACAAAAAAATAATAATGGACTTTGCTACGTAACTACTTCTGTGACATTCAGGTCAGAACTCACTTTCAGTTAGGAACTCGATTTTAAAAAATGTGCAATATAGCATGCAGTGTGTCCTGTAATAGCTAAGTAGTGTCAGCAATGGGGCAAGGTTCAACAAATAGAAACTATATATGGAAGTTTTTTTCTCAGGGGCATGCTAACAGAAGTTGTGGTTTGAATTTGAAGTATAAGGAACTATGGAACTTTTCTTAATCTTATTTAAAAAATCGGTATCCTTAATGGGTTTTTATCTTGATTTATAATTCTTTTATTGTCTCACCATGTTTTCCTGTTGGTCCAAAGCTTTAATTTGTGTAATGATACATGTAACAGAAAAGGTACAGATTTGAGAAGTAGTTTATTATATACTGAAAAGTTACAATCAACTGATGCGGTACTGTTTCCATTTCTGATACTACACACATCTATTCTCTTTCCTGCTCTTTGCTATTCAAAACCTATGGAAACAAGTCAATCCATGCCTGAATCATTCAGAAATTACTAAATGTCACTGGCTACACCTATTCCATTTGACAGCTACAGGTATTTTGTACAGCCTTCAGAATCACCTGGAGTTACTGCCCATTTATTATGAAATATTTATGCTGCAGGATCTAGATATAGAACTAGCAATGTGATATGAATGAGGATTTTCATTTTGGTGTTAGAAGTCAGTAGTGAACAACTTGTCTGTGTTTTTCAATACTGCTATTGCTGTACAAGTAGTTGACTGCTGCTTTAATGGACTGGGAGAGTAAGTGTGTTGGAAGCAGATTTTTGGGAGAGAAGATCTTTGGAGAAAGGAAGTGTGCGTGTGTGTGTGTGTGTGGGGGGGGGTAACATAAAAGCAATTGTGAGGCTAATGGGGAAGGGCAGATTTATGCTGGTTTCAAGTTAGTAGGTACAAGACTTCAATAATTTTATTGATGGAGAACTTTTTGGGTTTGTACTAATAAGGAAACTTCCAAAGGGACTACTGCCTGGGTATAAATGTTCTTGAAAAAGGGAGCGGAGGGCAAGTGGATGATGTGGAATATGTTTTAGTTCCATTTTGTGGGGGTTCGCAGAGCTTGTTTGCCAGTATCCCTCAGTTACAATCATAAATTAGTGGTTTCATAGACACAAAGTGGAATGTAATTTCAGAAGTTAGGGTTATTTGGTTTCACTGATCCCTGTGGGGATTGTCAAGATATTGCTAATCTTAATAAAAGTGCTGTATACTTGGAACAGTGTCTTAAATGAGGGAGCAATATCATTGACTTTGGAGAATTTAGTGGGAAATAGCCTGAGCCTTTGATAGCGTGGAGAACAAATACGTTTTTCTTCAAAATAGATTAAACTATGAACTGTTTCACTGCGTTGCCAGGAGCAATGTTGGTGTGGTTATTGTGAAGTTTGGATGGCTGGGGAGGATGCACTCTTGAATCTTGCTATAAAGTTATTCTCCCAAAGCAGATTTGATAGTGGTTTTACCTTATTCATAGGTAGGATTGAGGTTCTCTGTGTTGGTGGTCGACTGCACTGAATTTATTGGCATCTGGTAATACCAGTATTTTTTTGTGCCTGTGTGGTGGTTGTTTTCCTGGCATTTCAAGTTAAGATAACTCGGATTTGCCTGGTCTGTCCTCTCAGCACAAGCCTTTTCAGAGCCATAGCTAGTTCAGCTCTCTTGGCAGAACTGGATTTGCTTTTTCACATTACTTATGTGCTTTGAGCCTGGGAGTCAGCTACTCTACTAGGGGCAAAACAGTCTGCTTTGATGATCTTCCCACAGCTGTTGAGGTTACCTGAAAGTGTTCAATGCACTCTGGGCCAGAATGTAGACCAAAAAGCACAGTCCAGGGTTTGCAAGATGTCTTGAGTGGACACGCTCTTACATTTTTCCCCCTCCCTTGTTCAGATGTTTTATTCTCCAGGATGTTGTGGTTTTACAGTTCTCCTCAGCTTGTGACATTCCGTGGCAAACAAAGGGATGAGTAAGATGGATTAAAGTCACTGTCTTGTGGCAAGACAGGGTGGTTGCATTTTAGACTTAAAATAGATGTGGACATGCAAAACATAGTAATCAATTTCCTTCGTAACAGTTTATCTGAATCCCAACTGTCACTCTCCCTTGGAAGAAACACAACTGCCTAAGAATGAACAAGCCTAAAATGGACACATTCCATCCTTTAAACGTGCAAAGCAGTGCTTTCTGTCAAAAACACATTTATGCTATTGGCAGGTAACTGGAGGTCAATACTTTTTCTCACACATAAAAGTAGGGAGCAATTCATTGAGACATTTCTCCACATGCTGTCAAACTGGTAATAGATCAGGTGGTGTCTGAGTTCACAGGGTTTAAGATCAGGTGTCTGTGCTGGCTAAGGGTACTTGTTCCCATCAGTATAAATGAGGAAAACCAGTGCATGCCTCTGTTGACCTTGCTCAGAACTGTACAGATTGTGGGCGACTTTGTTCTTTTTTTATTAAATCTTAGTAGGTAAATATGGACATTTGCTCCTCAAAGAACACTTGCATATAGTAGACTCCTCTGTGTATTTAATATTTTTTTCTGTGTGTATGTGGGACTTGGGAATGGATAAAGGTATAAGGGTTGACATACACATAAGGATGCAAAAGATGATCTTTTTGGTATGCTGACTCAGAAGTGTGCTTGTGTAGCACTTCAGTATAAAATTGAGCAAGCTGAGAGAATGTTGATGGGCTACTTGGGGAGAATTTAGATAGCAAGGCTGAGGTATATACATCCATCTTTAAATGACAGGGTTCAGTTGACCAGAGCCTTGAGGTGAAACTCTTCCCATTTTCTTTTAAGTAGCAACAACAGCAGCTTTCCAGCCTGTGAAATATGGATGCTATTAGAACACAAAGTATTAAAGTAGAGGAATAATACTTTGTATTGGAACAGAATCTGTCAGTTTAAATGTAAAAAATGTTGAAGAATGAAGCTCCTTCTGCCCTCTTTGCATGCAAGTTTCATTCTTTCTAGTATGAGCTAATTTTCAGTATCTTTCTAGTTTGCACCAACTGCCTGCTGTCTCTCCTTAGGTTTGTCAAAAACTTTTGTCCACCATGATTGTAGATTTTGGTTTTACTGAAAGTATCTTGCTTCTTTCAGAAGTCCTTTAGTGTTATTGCAGGCACCCTACTTCCCTTGTTTGTCCTGCAGCCTGGAGGCATCTCCCAGCTGACTGTGCCCAATTATCCTTAGGGAAGGAGCAGTGGAAGAATCCTCTTCTTTGCTTCTCCTTGCCAAGGGCAGTGGCAGCTGTTGTCTCATGGTAACGCAGTGTTTTGTTTTTGTGTAGCCTGCACATTACCTGTGTCCTCACTGCTTGAGGACGGAGCTATTATGGAGAAGCATTTGGAGACTGATGGCCATTATCCTTATCAGTACTTGACAGGGATGTATTCTCTTTTGTTCCATCTTTTACATAGGAGTAGTGCCAAGGTGGACTGTTCCAACTTGAGTCTTCAGGAATTTATCATAGGCTTCCTACAGTCCATGACTGGCACATCTTGGGAACATCATAAAATTTTTGTGGGGGTTTTCATTTGTTTGTTGTTAGTTTTGGATTCTTTTAGTGTGCTTTTTCTTAGGGAAAAGGTAACTCTCTTTACCCTTGACTAGGTAGCTGTCTGGGTCCTATGAAAGTAATCTATACATTTTAAGTATACTGCGTTAACGATTTCAGAATACTGAATGCCTCAGGTAGATGCGCAAACATCTTTTAAATTAAGAGGGTTGGGTGCAGTGCCATTCCTAGAAACTGAAGCCAACTATTTGATATTGCTGATTCCTATAAGTGAAAATGCTTGCAGCTGGTGCAGAAAATAGGTAGGAAACTTGTTTGGAACTACTAACAAATTAGGCATTATGAAAATAGTCTTCCACACTTAAAAGATTGAAGGGACTATTTAACTGCTAACAATGTCTAGAGGCTCAGGCTGGGATCAGTTCCATTTATGCAAGCCATAGTTTTTGCAATGTAACAGCATGCAAACGTCTCATAAATTGTACTTCATCTGGCTATTGCTATTCTGAGTTGCAGTCTAATTATTGTCTCATGATTCCAACTTTAGAATTTGCTTTTCTGCTCTTTGAGATGATACTGGAGATATTCCACTTTGAAGAGTTGTTTTCCAATTTTTGTTTTCAGTAAGCTGTCTTCTAGTTTACAGCCATTTTATCAGGGTGCAATGACAGGATGTTTGTTTTCCTTGTCTTTTCTCTCCATAAATGTTAAAGCAACTAGCTGATTGCAGCAGTGCAGAGTCAAGGACTCAGTTGTATTTTGAGTGAGACTTCTGTTCAAAAAGAATTTTCATCTTGGAGAGCATGTACTGAGAAGCATGGTGGATGCCTTTAAAACCTTTTGTGAATGCCTGTGCAGCCATGGACTGACCCATGGTTGCAGGAACCGACAAGCTAAGTATTCATGTTCTTGGCTTCAAAAACAGACTAACAGACCAAGATACTTCCTCATCTTGAAATACAGAACAATATATTTTTTGTATCTTGGGACTAATTTTCTCATCTTAGTAGATTGGTTTCTAATGCCTTCAACAGTATAATGAAGGGCAATGTAATCTAAAAGTACTAGAATCATTAAGATTTATATTTTCTTTAATAGGCTTTTGGGGGGCAAGACTTAATATGTGAGTAAGGACTTCTTACAGGAGGAAAGGATAAAACTGTTTAGCTATGATAGTTCCAGTAGCACAGCTACAGGGCAATTGTCTCATTCTTTCATAAAAAAGCTCTTCCTTTGTGGAAGGCGCTTGCTGTTGTTTTACTGTCCATCAAGTACTGAGGTGGTCATCTTCTTACTTGGCTGTGCAGTCCCCAGTCCAATTTTCCTGTTTGGCTGTGGTTGAGTTATGCTAAATTATTTATCTGCTTATTATTTTAGCTTCTTTAAACACTTAACTTGATTTATTTGAAGTAGGAGTTTTTTTGGTCCCTTTTAAAAGCTGTTTTGAAAACACTTGGCATTTGATTGTGTTGGGTCAGTGATTTTTTTCTTTCTGGAGAATGAGGTGATACAAACACCGCTGATTTGGGAGTTTAAAATTTGGTTATGGCATCTCTTAGAAGGTGATTTTGAAAAAGGCAAGGCGAAGCAGGGAGAGATCCAGGCAGGAACGATGTGGATCCTCTTATATTTGTGCCTTTAAAAATACATCTGAGAAACAGTTGCCAGGAGTAATATTTCTCTCCCTACACTAGACACCTAGTCAACAGCCTGAGATCTTCAGGCCTTGTCCAGCCCTATTTTTCTCACTATTGTGTACCTGAATCAAAAGTTAAATGCTTATTTTTATATTTTTTTTTTTTTTTCTCCTTCCAGGTGAGGTTTGCCCTTGAATTGTTTTCTCCATAGTCATAAACTTGTTGTTCTGAGTCACTGAATGGCAGCGCAAAACTAAATTCAAATCATTAAGAAATCCTGGTTTCTCCTGCTCTGGATGGGCTTTCTGCCTGTGCAGCTGCACCTTCTTTTTATCTTCAGAGCAAAAATAAATGAATAAATGAATAAAATTCAGCAGAATAAATAGGTAACTATGGTAAGAATCATGAAAGCACTTGGGGCTGGTCTATTTGTCTGAACTGCTTTATGCTAAATGCATGTGAGAGGAACGGGATAATTCCTGCCCTGCAGCATTCACAATCTTAAAAACTTTTGTCTTTACTTTGGTATAAGGAGTGAAAGGCTTTGGACAAGTGTTTTTTGTGTGGACAGGAAGGGCAGTAGGGCTACGGTTTTTATTAAGTCGTGTCTGTCTGCTGCCATCCTGGCATGTCTTCTTTTCCAAACCAGGGAGATGTTGGAAGAGGAATGGAAAGACCCCAAGCTGGGAGGGAATCTGGCTTTTGGAGCAGTGTCTGCAAACAGAGCAGCAGAAACTCTTGATGAGGAATTGGGCATGAAGAAAACTGGGCAGAGCAGCTCAGAGATGATGAGGAATAAGGCTTTTCAGGTCTGCAGTGGCTTTTGAGGAGAGAGCCTGAATGTGGTTGGGGAGCCAGTGCAGAGGACACCCAATGATGCCTGAAGCCCACGTGCCCTTTTCTAGGGCAAGGTGGGCAGTCGGGCTGTGTTGTCTGGGCTCCTGCTGGCCTGACTTTCAGAGGAGCGAATGAAAATCGATTATTTCAGTTTGCGTGGTAACTGTTTTCAAAAAAGGTATTTCTACGGTTCCCTTTTACTGGAACGTGTCACCCAGGGAGCTGGTTGTTGCAGGGCTGAGTGGCAGAACGTGTTTGCCGGGATGAGACTCGCTGGAGCAGCCGCGAGATGGCAGCACAGTTTGTTGTCGTGACAGAGCACTCCGCAGTGATTTTGGAGGTGAAAAATCCATGAGTATTTTTAGTACAGCCTGTTTCTAAAAGGACATCCTTGTAAAACGAGGTGAATATTACAAACATGAAGACAAACGACTGTGGAAAGGTCAGCCTTGGTCAAGCCTGTGACACAGGAATGAGTCATTAATACCATTTCCATAAACAGTTCCTAGGTTGTGGCATTTGAAATTCTGGAATGATGTTTGTAAGGATGAAGGCTTTAAGTTTGCTTGATTGCATTCATTTCTGTCCCCAGGGGTGTGAGGTAGCAGGGAAAAATGCATTGTAACAGTGTGAGGTGGCATCTGCTCAGACACTGTCACAAAATTAGCACATCAAGATCCTGTGCAGCTCAATAGCATTTAAGCTTGGTGATGTTATTTAATCACTTAACAAATATCAACAGGGGAATTGTACTTTATTAATGTCTGTTACCTTTTCCGAGATTAATTTAACTTACCTCTACATTTAAAAAGCAAAACACTGACAGAAAAATTACCTCCACCTTTTAAAATGCAGAAGCTTTATCTTGGGGATGGCAGAAGAAATATCTTAAATAAATTTCTGCATTGTTATGTTATTTAGCATCTGTAAACATATTGTTTTCAGACCTTGAATACCATTATATTCCCAGAATTATCATTTGGAAAGGAGAAACACAGACCATGTCTACAGGTCGATATACCATCTCCTTTATGCTTTTAGTAAAGCCAACTACTAAACTCCAAGTTAGCAAAGCTTCTGCAAGAAAAACCAAAAAAAAAAACCCAAAAACCACACAAAAACACCAAACAAAAAACCACAAACAAAATAAACTAACACCCCCCCCCCCCCGACCCTCCCAAAAAACCCCGATCAACCAACCAACCAAAACCAACCCCAACCAAAATACCCCATATTTTCTGAAGAACTACATCAGTTGTGGGTGTTTTGTTTTGCTTTGCCTTCCCCCCTCCCCCCACCCCTCAGGAAATAACTCAGTATCTCTTATATGCAATAGGAATGCAATACTATGTTGGTAGCTATGATGGGGCGTATACAGGTATATGTGTATATAACAGTAGAGTAGCTGTTCTGTGTCTTGGCTGATGGCTAAAGTCAGTAGTGCCACATCAGAGCCGCTCACTTTCACAGCTTATAATTCTGCCTGGGAAGACATGTTTACTTTTGTTGTATAAAACATACGCAGTGAGCTCAGTTATTCTGTTTGTACCTAGTAAAGTCAGACCTCTTCAGGACATGTGGGATTTAATGCATGGATGCCAATCAGTAGTCTGCGGGCCCTTTTGCATATGTGAAGACTCTGTGTAGCACTTTACGTCAGATTTATTGGATCCACACAGTGCATGGCTTAAATTTAATGCTTATGTGAAATGGAGGGTTTGCTGCAAATGAGCATTCTGCAGTGGTTATATCTGCAATTGTGAACATCCAGAAATCTTGGATCAAGGTACTAATTGTTTAAATTGCACACCAAATTTTAGTGCTGCATTGGTATTGTGGGAGTGCATTGAGCCAGTGAGGAGAATGCCTGGCTTACTGGTATCGTGGTCACCCCAGCTCCCAGCTCATCCTGCCCTGTGGAGCTGCCCCACGGGTGGGGTGTTCCTGCTGTACCCCAGCCCTTCACTACCTGCAGCTCCTGCTACTAGAGCAATATCTCTGTCAGCTTCCCTGACACCATGGCCCTTCATGAGAATCAGGGAAGATGTGCCACTTGTGAATCCCAGGGATGTTATTCCTCTTTTGGCCTTCTGCTTATCTCTGCTTGCGCCTGGGCTTTTTAACCAGCTCAGATCTCTTGCTCTTTCAAAGCTTGGAGATATGCAGGTAGCTCAAGCTTCAGCTCTGTAGATTGAAGAGCATACTCCAGGGTCTGAAGAAATTCAGTTGGAGGATCATTCCATACTCATATCCATCTCACCATAGTCCCTATACAGCTGTTGCACTTAAAGCGTATACCTCACAACCAGATGATTTTAACAGACATCTGACAGCATATGAAGTTGTTTATGAGTTTCATCAATGTTTTAATAGATTATTATTTTCCTATTACAGTCTATGTGTTGCTTTAAGGTGAGTGAAATGTTACCAGTACCAGCATGAAGTTCAAGTCCTTGCTGTTCACTTGGGATTTGCAGATCTTTCTGTTCTGGCTGAAAATAACAGAAATTCTGTAGTTTCTTAAAGATAAATGGTGCCCTGCAATTCTTAACTAGCAAGATGCTCTATTCCACGAAATTCTTCAATTTTGTCTCAAGAGAAAGGAGAATTCATCTCTTCAGGGGAATAAGCTCTTATTTTAGGGCTATAATTTTATTTCTGATAATATAAGTGATGGCAAGTTACAGTCATTAGGGAGACATTAGTCATTGTTTGTCCAACGTGTAGACTGTTTTTATCTGCAGGGGAAATGAATTAACAGGATGCTCCACCTGCCAAATTCACTGTCACAGTTACATTGCCAGCTGATCCACCAGGCTAGTCACTGTCCTTAAGGAACGCTCAGCTCTCAATGAGCCCCAGGAGGCCCCGCAGTGCCGGTGGTCCCCCCACTCACAAACAGTGTGTGAGCCACGGTGTGTAGCTATGCCCATTCTTAGAAGGAGACTTGCATGGAGCTCCAGGCAGACAAATCCATCCATGGTGTTGCAGGAACCATTTGACATGCTCACTGGTGTGGTTCTTGCCTGCATCTTTCTATCAAAATGGACTTTTAAGGACATCTAATATCTACTACAATGTGAGCGCTCGTGATAGGACCTCCTACCACTGTAGTAGTATGTGTCAAATGACCTTGGGACCCACTGAGACTGACCTTCTTAATGCAATACCTCCTTTTTTTTTTTTTTCCCCATCCCAAGCCTGTGATGTCCACTACAAGGGGATACTTCAGATATATGCTAAATTTTACATTGACAGAAGTAAGCCATTTAATATGTATTGCAATTTGTCATAGGGAATTAACACAAACACCTTTTATGCAGGTACTTCCATCTCCATTGATTTGTGCTGGAAAATAGCTGCATTAGATCCACTCAGACAGGTTTGTATAACTTTTATGGCTTTTAAATTGTGTTCCAGTGGAAAAAATCTGTACAGGATATCATATGTTTTAAACTCAGTGCTACCCTATGATAAAAGGGTCAAAGAAGAGCATGATTTTGGCAGAGAAGTCATGCAGTGTTCAGAAAGATGCCAAGCAGCAATTTCTTATCAGATATATCACTTCCTGCAAAGACTGATGGAGGGTTATATACTGGGACAGAGATGTTGAGAAGAAACAGTTCCTGCTTTTTACTTACTGTGTCTGCTATCATAATAATGTAAGCTTTTTAGTTCAACTTAGATTTATACTTTTCTTTGATTTTATACTTAATATTCACTTCTGTCTTCATATAGGTGTAATTTAGATTTATGAGGCTGGGAAGGGCCATTATGATTAGTTAATCTGACCTGAATAGCAGAGGCCATATACTTTTGCCTAAGCTTGTGCCTACATTAGACCTGTTCCTCTGGCTGGCTTCCAGCAGGTTACTGAGAAAGATCTCCAGTCGTGATTTTAATATTAACTTTCTATTGCTCATTCTCTCTCTCTCTCCCCCTCTGTCTTTGTTATATCCTCTGGTACCTGTCTCCTGCTCCTTTTGGCAATTTCTATCATGCTTCATGCAGATGGAGCTCCTTTAATCTTTAGTTAATTGCTTTCCTGTTCTTCTAATAAAGCCCGAAGACTTCTTTTTCAGTAAGGAAAAAGGATTTTGTGTTAATTAGCTTTTGTGCATATGGTTAGAGAAAAAATATTCATGGTTTTGTGTGGTGGGACAGTAGGAGTCCTGAATCTAATCTGTGCTGTATGTCAAAGATTCATGAAGTTGTTATATACCATAATTAATTTCAATTTTTATTTTCCATAGCAGGTGCTATGCTTCCATAATAGCCTGAGAAATTAAAGTTGGTCTCTTAATATGGTGACCCAGCTTCTGAAGAAACTGGTTTTTGATTTCTGATCCAATTATTTGTTTCCCCTGATACTATTGTCCCTGCCTCCTGAAATAATAAAAAACTGAAATAGTTTAAGTTATACACAGTAAGTGCACCTATACTTTGCTATATGATAGCTACATATGGAGTCTGAAATGCTGCCTCTAGAATATATATAAAATTTGCTGAACAATGGTGGTGAGAGTTTGGTGTGGGAGCATCTTGCCCACCTATCTGAAGGCCTCATTTTATGTTTCATTGATAGGTACTTAAGTGTATCAGAACTTATAAAGCTGGTCCTAAGTTCCATATCTAGCAAGTAAAAAGGTGGCTTTGACAGTGTCTAGACAGAAATAATCTTTACCCTAAGTCTGGGCATTTGAGTCATCCACGAAGTATGGTCAGATGCCTTTCCAAACAGGCAACATAGCCACGCACTGTTGGGAGAGCTTTTTACCAAGTCAAAACAGACATTTAAGTTAACTGTAGAACAAGACTACTTTGTATAACACACAAGAGTGATGACTGGATTTAATATTCTTTGTATGTTAGGCGTATAAGAGGTTTGTGTTTTCCTTTAAATAATTGTTCAGAGTCTTAGGAAAAAACCAAACCAAAACCAAACACAAACATTTTCTTTATGTCGTCTCTTCCTGTAAGTGGAGGCTAGTATGTATTGCACAGGCAGACTGGCTTTCTGTAGTGTGCAAAAGTTGCTTATAAACGCTAGATCCTTATTTTGTCATTTAATTTACATAACCACCATATGGCAAAAGTCCATCTACCACATACTGACTGTAACTAATTTTAACATTATTATTCATCTTCCAGTAACAGAAGGAAAGAACTTCTGCTGTTTGAAATCGTATACATTACCCAACGTGTAGTAAAATGATATGTTCTCCCTTAGATATAATGGAGTCTCGTTGTTGCAGAGTTAAAAACTGGAAAACAGAAAACATAGAACTGGAAAACTGGACTAATTCCTGAATTACTTCTGTGTCTTTAGTGACATTTTGTTTTGATCAAGGTTTAAGGTTTCTCTGCTTGTCCATTGGGAATGTGCTAGCGATGGTTTGTTGAGCAAAGTGGTGCAACTTGGGAACAAACAGTCATCTGAATAGATGGTTAATAATGGAGAAAAATGATTGAAAGCATGAGAGATGTTGAGTTGAATATTCATACTTGGAAAGAACAGAAGCTGGCCAAGATCTAGATTAGCTGACTGATCTATAAGATGTAGTTTCTTAGCCAAATCATTATGCCTTGAAATCTAGCTATTAATCATCCATAAGGGCTTTTGTATCCTCCATGGAGCATTCCTTAGAGAAAGCAGAAACAGCCTTGGTGTATGCACAGGAAATTGGGGAGTAGAGGCAGCCGCTCTGGACCAAGTAAAGACTTGGGCTAATCCAGGGTTGGCCAAGAAACAAGAACACAGCAAGACATGGTTATCTAGTCAGTGAAACAGACCGGCTAGGCATGAGGAAAAGGTTGCTTCTAAAGGATGCAAGTTGTTTTTTTTTTTTTTTTTTTTAAATATATTGGCAAGACCAGAATGATAGGGCTGCACAGGAGATTCAGAGTTTATCTTTACTCCTAAGCAGGGTCAGTTGTCTTTCTCGAGGAAGGTTTGTCTGACCTCTTTTTTTCAGGCAATCCAGTCCCACATCTCATTGCCAACAGAGAAAATCCCCTTGTCTTGAAGTGGAAACATTGCTGTTAAAATGTAAACCTGTAATTTTTTCTTCTTTCCTGGACTGACATGGGGAACTAACTGTTCAACCCCTCCTTGCAGCAGCATTTTATGTGTTTTATATTTTTTAAAAATTTTATTTTACTTTTCTGTGCTTTTATTTAGGGTTGTTATTATGTCATGTATTAGTCTTAAGTTCTTTAGATTCAAAAATTCACTGCTTCATCTTTCCTCCAGGGTCATGTTTTCTAGGACTGTTCTTGCAGCTCTCCTTTGCATTCCTTCCAGTTGGCTCACTCAGCTTCCATGAGTTCTTACTTACTTATTTATTTCTGTATTATGAGAACAAGGCAGAGTCACAGTCATGCCTTGTAGTGCAGAGCAGGAGGGGTTTTCCATGTGTTTTGCATGCTGTATTCTGGCTCTCGGGTGCATGACGTGCAGAATCCTGTTGATACTTAGAGGAACCTACCATAGCTGGATGTTGACTTATATTTGGCTCCTGTTTGATATCATTTAAGGACCTTTTCTACAGATCTGATTTCTGTTTCCTGTTCTGTATTTGTGTGGTTTATTTGCTTTTATAATATCTTCAATTTGTCCTTGTTGGGGTGCGTTTTTCCCCCCCTAGACCTCATTTCCATTTTTGTCAAGATCATTTTGTCCTTTGCCATACTTTCATTTCCTTCTAGGTTCTTGCCATCTGCAAATTTAATATGCATTGTCTGAATCACAGAGTAAATGCTGAAGCCAGGACAGACCCCTGGAGAACCCCATGTGACACATCCTTCTGTTCTGATGTTTACTCATACATTGCAGTGCTCTAGGATAGATGCAAACCTAAATTCCCAATAAGAGAATTTTCTGGCCAGAGGATTGTAATTTTACTTTCTCCTGGCTTAATGTATCTACAGTAATTATTTCTATCTACTTAATTTTGGCAAATATATGTGATCATGACATATAGAAGGATGCAGATGTTGAAAAAGTATTAGTCACGGTTAGAATCACTACTTTCAAACATAGATCTCAGCCTTTATTTCTCCTCTATTAGGAAAGGAAAACTTGCTATTGCATATGGTTCAGGTTTGTTTGCAAAGGACAAGTTGGCTGATACCCTGGAAGAAAGGGAAATACTGTGGTGTCGTACTTTTCCCTCCTCCCCCCAGCTATGATGCCTCTCTTGAGATACAGTTACTCTCAGTTGGCAGCCGGTCCTGCAAACTTAAATGAAAAAAAGCTTTGTGATTAGAGAAAAGGGCATTTCTGAGTTTTGGTTTTGTTTAAATTAACCATTAAAAAAAAAAGTTACAAATTTGGGCTGTACCAACAAAATCTATATTTACCTTATAGCATTGCACCATTTTAACTTTGTTCTTCATGGGGAGATCAGAGGGCATTAGAAACTACTTTCTAAAAAGCTCATCTCATTTCCAGGTTCTGGGGGTTAAGGATGAGTTGAGCATTTATGCCATATTTCTTTTATTTTTCTGTTGAAAATACAATTTTGCAAGGAAGACTTCTTGTTTTGGTGCATGATGTATATTTTATACCATTTCTAATTGTTCTGGAATATTTGTCTCCAACCTTTGTCATCTGTCTCAGGTGATTTCATCAGAGCAATAGCTGCCTCCTCACTCTTGAACTTGCACTGTATCACAAGAAATTGATTGACTCAGTTTAGGATAACTGAGTTATCCTGGTGACAGGAAAGACAGACCTTCCTGTGTAATTCAGTTGCTCTTTTTTTTTCTGCTTTTCCTACCAGTGTTCTCGTGATTTTCAGCTTTCCTATATCCTTCATTTCATTTTTCACTGTTCTTGGATACTTTCTTTTGCTTTCCTGCTTTCCTTTTCATTCTCTTTTGTTTGTTCTCTTTTACACCTGTCCTTCCTGCAAGAGGACATTTGGTGTGTGGGGAGGTGAGGAGGCCTGTTACCATTAAAAATATCTCCTATTTTACCACTGCTTTCCTTTCACACTTACTGCTCCATTTCTGACAGCAGTGAAACCTCCCAGTGTGAAAGACTCCATCCTTGCTCTTGTGGTGGGGGAAGCACTGAGGGTAGTCCTCTTTCTGTCCTTGTAGGGTGTGATGGGACCCTGCATCAAACAAAGTTTGATATATTATATTATAGTTTTATATTAAATAATATTTTATGTTATTTTATTAAATGCTCTCAAAAGACTAAAGGTGTAGTTTTTTTTAACCTCAAGGCAAACTTTATCTTAACAAAAACTAGAAGATTACATTTTCAAATGGAGAGAACTTAACACTCTTAAGAAAGACAAAAAGGAAATGAAAAAAAAGCAACAACTGCTGTGTCAGCTGAGTCCTTCCTTTAGCCAGATCAGTGATGTGCTGAGTTAGAGCAAACTATGTCCAACTTCCTCTTCCCTGGGAAGTTCTTGTGGCTCTCTCTGAGGGCTGGCTGGCTCCCTGGTGCTCCTCAGCATCTTCTCTTTCCATGCAATGACTCCCTTGCCTCATCTGTTGACTTAAGCATCCCTTAAATACAATAAACAACTCCCCAATGAAGAATGAGTTTCTTCTCTCTTAAGTTCTGGCTGACACTGTATTTTCAAAATGAAATAAAAATAACTTAGAAGCAGCAAATAGAACAGAATCTGTCCCACAGCATTTGAGAAATGGGATTGTCTTGAGCATTGTTTTGTGCACGGGGAAAGAGTAAATGAACAGGACGTGTATGGTTACAGTTCTATTTTGCTAGAAGGAAACTCCTAATGAAACAAGATAAATGAAAACCAAGATTCTGAATGTCATTGCTCATCTGGAATGTTGGAAGAAGAGCTTAATAGTTAAAGCAGAGTGTAATTTTACTTATATGTCCCAAGTGATTATGGTATTATTATTAATTTATGCCAATATCCACAATTTACTGAAAGCTTTCCAAACCTTCAGTAAAAGAGTGTCTCTGGTCTGAGATCTTGCAGTCTAAGGGTAGAGCGAGGTGAATAAATGCAGATTAGCTGTATTTGTTGAATTTCTAATACATTAGGAAGACGATTGCTTATCTAATACTAATGGAAACATCTGATTATGATTGATCTGTTGTGTAAGAAAAGGGTTTTTGCCTAAATTAAGAAAGGTATCTTATACTCTAATACGGCTTCAAAGTTACATCTGTATTTATAGTATCTTCTGTATTAATAGGTCTGTTTTCTTGAAACATGAGTTATACAAAGATTAGCAATGCATGAAAATGTGTATCTTAATCTGAAGATGTAAGACAAAATCCTTATTGCTATGGATTTAAGAGAAATAATTTATTAGTTATATGAGATATTTTAAAAAAGCTAAGGTTGTGGTTATACTTGCAGAAGGGCTGATTGGCAGGGGAGATGCTGAATCAGAGCGAGGTGCCAGTGATCTGCATGGAAAGGGGTTTATCTTGTGATGTCTAATGCTCAATGTGTTGGACAACAGTGTGTTGATTCTCTTTTCCTTTTAGTCCTCAGTACTTCAGTTTTTAGCTCTTTCTCTGCTCCCCAAGAGATGGTGCTGAGTTGTGAACTGGAATAACTTTGCCCATTGTGTCCTGTTCAGACAGCTCCCCCAATAATTTGTTTTATTACCATTAAAAAATATCTACTATTTGTTTTTTCCCTTCTGTTTAAGTCTTGCATGGAAATGCTGGGGAGATTAAAAGTGTTTTGCCCATAGTGCTGTATCTGTAGATGTATGGCTGCACTTCTTTCAAAGTATTTGCTTCTGTGCATCTCATCTCTTATTTTCAGTGAGTGCTTCATACTGCAGACACTGGCCCCTTTCTGCCCTGTTGGAGCGTTTGGCAAGTAATGCTGGTTCTTGCAAATGCATGTTGGTTACAGAACAACAGCTGCCTGACCTGAGCAGTGCCTGATTTCTGCTTTGTTTCCTTCCCCATATTCATAGGCTTAAAGCCAGGCACTATGCTGAGCGCCTGCACTGCACGAGCTGCAAGGCCTCCCCACACAAGGTCATCATTGTGTCCTAAGTTTGTAACTGAGCTACAAGCATGCCTTTTAGGAAAATATGTAATCATCTTAAAGTCTCCAAGTAACGTTTTACGGTAATTGCACTTTAGTTGTTTTAATGCCTAGTAAATATTCGCTTAATTTTAATTGCAATTTGTTTGGCTTGTGGTTCTTGTGTTAGGGCTTATTGTGCTTCTGTTGGTCCAGTAAGCTAAGGAAACATCCAAACCCTTGTTTTCAAGCTGTGTTTTGAAGAAGTGCAATTCACATCCTGCTTGTGGCTTGTTTATAACAATTCTTGGCTTCCTATGTACTTAAAATATTGACATTGGACTCAGGTTCCAATATTTGAATTATAATCTCAGCTGACAGAAAACTTGGGATTTCAGAGATTCCCTCTCCAAATCAGAAAAGAGAAGATCTTAACAACTTCTACAACTGTAGGCTCAAAAGTATTCTTACAGCAAACATGAAACATTTCATTGAAGTTTAACTTTAGTATTTTTATTTTTTTTAAATATTTTAATATTAAATGATGTTATGCAAGATATAAAAGGCATATTAAATTTTAAAGCAAAACAGGTATGTTTAAAAATACAAGAGAAATATCATGAAAATCAAAATATTTTCCCAATTTTTTTCTGAAGAATTTTATTCAAATTCCACCTCCCTGTGAATACATTGAATTATTCTGTTGAAAATATCAGGAAAAAAAAAATCCCAATTACCTCTTCTCAACTGGGTAGTATACTGTTATCCTTTTTCTAGCAGATTTATTCTTTTTTACATGTCTGAAGATCATACTAGCCCTCATAATCACACAGACGTGTTATGAGCTTATTTTTCATTTGTTATTTCCCTTAAACTAGAGTTCTTCTCCAAGTCATTGAATTACAGGATACTTGCTTTTCCGTATCTGGATGTTTGACCTATATTATTTGTTCAAATGAAACTAGCAGTTCTAGCTCCACAGTCTCTGTGTTCAGCTGACCCATTCTTTTCATTTAGCATGCCGCCAGGGTTTGTACTTTATCTACAGTGACTCTTTTGTATTTGGTTCAATAATAAAGGTATTTTATAGTGTTGAGCCAAGAATAGAAACTCTGTGCAATACCATTTAGAATACTTCTGTTTAGAAATGTCTAACTCAAATTTCCAATTGAATTCCATTTTATATTTGAGTATCTGCAACTGCATGATGAACTAGATAATCTTATGAAGTTTTTTCCTCTTATTTTTCTTATAACTCTATCTTTTTTTTTTTTTTTTTTGGACAAAACTTGTTTTGAAACAGGAAATCCTGCCGCACGATGTAAAATACCTTGTCAGAACCTGTTATGTCAGTATAATGACCTTTATCACCTAAATTTCTAATCTCCTCCAGTGATGGTATTTGTGTGACAAAATCTGTTCCCTCTAATTCTTCCTGAATGGCATTAATTATGCTACCATACTCTTACTCATGGCAAATGGCATCACTATCATCGTTCCATCATTTTGTGTGCAATCAATACCAGTCTATCCCTCTAGGACACCCTTTTTAACCTTCTTAATATCTAATTAGCTTTTTGCCATTCTTTCTTCTTTCCACGTTATGCCAATATTTCTTAAAAATCAATGTCAATCTTCTCCCAAACGTTCTTGTCTTTTGAAGAAGCTCAAGGACAGAGGTCTTCTAGTTCCTTAGGCGATGCTGAGGCTATTCACACAGGTCCCATTACCAGATGCTGAGAAGTCATTTGAGAAGCAGTTGTAAGACACCGGCTTGTACAAGGTGGTCAAAGGTGTTCCAGGTGGAACTTCATACTTGATTGACTGTAATATGGAGAAATCGATCTGACTGTAACCCAGGTAACTTCTTAAAGTGGTCTTGGCAAGACTGTATACATTCTATTCTCATGTCAATCTCAGCACATGATTGGCCATATGGAGGAGTAGAGCAGCAAGAGAAAGCAGCATGTTGTAGGTAACTGAGCCTGGCCCTGACTCAGGAGACAAGGGATGTCCTGTGTCCCAGCTCACTCCTGCCACACTCTTTCCATGAGACTCTGCGTACCTTTCTTTCAGCTTAAACAACATTCTACTTCCATATCTGAAAACCAAATGATAGCAACTGTGCTTGTCTGGTAGATGTCATACACCTTGGCTGAAAATATTATTTACAAATTGTATATCTGCTTCTTCAGTCTGGTCAGGCTTGTAAACCACAGCCTGGGACGCCTCCATCTGCCCTGGTAGGAAAAGGAGCGGAAAATACAGTCACAATATGCCTGCTTAGAGAAGATGACTGAGGATTGTCCTTCACGATAAAGGCATGTGGGCAGTAGGGGAGGGGACTTTCCTTTACTTTGAATTATAATAACTTTTTGTGCTCTACAGCCCTGCGTTTGATTGTTTGGTTTAACCCACAGCAGCCAGGACCTTTGCTGTGGTAAGCTAAGATATTGTTACAGTTACCTCCAATTTGAGATTGGTAAGAAGATGACACTAAAAAGTCATCAGCTGTCTGGTGGCCATCTTGAACTCAATGAAGTAATACTGGAATTGATAGGTTAATATGTAAAAGCCAAACACCTGCAGTACCGGGTCAGTACATAGCAGAAATGCACAATGATTTTAGATTTTTTTTTTCTTAATGTTTTTATGAACATAACATACACTGGCTTCTTAATCTCCTCTGACTTGAGGAGCTGGAACTTGTGACTTGTTAATATTCCAAACAAGACAGATTGTTAAGTTAAATCAATCAAGTTCAGGCATAAATATCTGAATTGGATCATAGTGTCATTTGTTACACATGACTAAAAGCATCATCAACCAGATAAAGGTTGAATGCTATGCTATGAACTTCTGAATGTACATAAAGTGTTAGCTTCACAATGCTCAGGATTTAAATGTTCAGGTCTCCAAACATCTGGTATTCCTGAAGCACATGCAATGAAATGATTATTTTAGTAAACTGATCTCTCTGAATACAGCAGAAAAGAAGCCTTAAATTGGTTGGCAAAGTTCCCATTGATTTCAAACTGGTATGATGATACTGTGTCCTTCCTTCCTTCTCCACACAAAACAGTTGCTTTCTGTTTTATAACTGAGTTTGATTTCACTGTGAGTCTTGCCTAGCAAATGTGTCCACAATTGACCTTTGTATCTAAAAAAAAAAGGAAAAATCATGTTTTCTGTATATTTCTGTAAATACAATTAGATATAATTTCATCTTTGACTTCAATATCACTTCTATTTAACTGTGAAAGAAATGTGGGATCCTTATGAGTCTGTTTTTGGCTGGGTACATTGAAGGCAATAGTATACAAAGCTATCTCTGTCACATAATATTTAAACTGGTTGTATTATATTCTAGTCATCTGCCCATTTTGTATCATCTCTGGATCCATGTGTATCATCTGGTTTGGGAGCATGTTCCCTGTGACTACACTTGCCATGGGGTTTGCCAAGCTAAACAGAAATTGGCAAAACCTTCTCCATCATGTGTCCAAAACAAGCAGCCTACTGGGGTAAACACTCAGTCCTGATGTGTAGATGCTCTTGAGGTGGCCTTTCACTCTAGAACCAGTTATTTTTCTCATAAAGACCCACAGACAGGTGTCTCTGCCCATATAGCTATGAACTATTGTATGGTCTTTTTGACCTCAAAAAGAGAGTGGAAATCGGAGGCAGACACATCTCACTTTCTTGTATTCTCACTTCCCACAGGCTTCAAAATGTGCAGCTGCAGAACTAGGTCTATGCTTTGGCATAGATTATTTTCCATAATATTTTATTAGCACAATAAACTATATAGGACAAGTCATGTTTTCAGCTGGTTTTCACCTTTAACTAATTGGTTAGTATTTACTGCTACTGACACTATCTTCTTCTCAGTGTACCGAAGGCCAGAAGCCACGGACAAGATTTCCATACCTAAAGTGGGATTTAGTTATCACATAGGCTTATTTCAGTTGCTAAAAGTTAGGCATCTAGTTCCGTTTATGAGGCTACAGTATATCTGCTGGCCTGCTGCCACTTCAGAAAAGTGGAGATCTCCCATGTGTCCTGCATCATGTCCCTCAGCTGCACCTGCCCAGGATGTGACAAATGTGATTGGACACCTGTTGTGGTTAGACAGTTGGACTGAGCTCTCAGTGCCTTTCATCCAAACATCTCTGCCCAGGGGCTGCTTAACCCTGTAGGTTTCTAAATGCCTTTGGAGCTCTTCTTCAACTCAACCTGCAATGCTGTCTGCCTGCCCATGCCTCAGTGGATCCCAACACTAGGCAGAGAAGCATACAAAATCCTTTGAAGTGAGCCTGCCTTGCACACTGCCAAAACTGTGCTCCTCCCAAGTGGTAATTACAGGTAAAACGTTTCTAATGAACCTTTCATATTGTGGCTGTAGCACTCACCCATGCAGCAGAGACATGGGTGGGATGCCCTCCTCAACCTGAGAGACTTAGGTTCAGCTCCTTCTCTTGCAGCAAAACCCCCTGTATCTGTGGGACAGTGTAAAGTCTCCTGGTGAAACACAGGAGGGATTGAAGCTCAGCAGACTCATGGGGATTTAGCTGTGGAGGGGCAGGATGAAGTGGAACTGGGGGAACGGGGTTCTCACCACTGTTCAGGAGTCCTAGTTCTTCCCACTGAGTGGCCTATCTCACATTTTGGATGGAGGTCAGGTATCTGGCTCTGGATTTCATTCTGGAAGTTAGACTAAAAGTTTGGTGTTGTCACTTTTAAATCCTTTACTGGACTGTCATGGAGGCATCCCGAGGTTAGTTTAAGGGACAACAGGCTCCAAAACAACTTTAATTAAACCAGTGAGAAACAGGGTTTTAGCACTCCAAAAGTGACTTAAATACAGGTTCGGATATCAGTTGAGGAAAATTATTAAGGGGCAGCAACTAATACAACAGGCGGTCCACAGAGTACATGCACGTGGCTTCACCCAAAGCAATGCTGGAGCCGTCCCTGAGTCCCGGAGAAGTATACACTTGCCTAAACACGGTGTGGGATCATTTTTAAAGAGATACACGTACTCGTAGTGAGTATGGGGAGTGTACACTCGCGATTCTGCAAGGGTAAATTTATAATACACTCGCAATCCTGCGAGGGTTAATTTACTTACACGTGCAAATGTGCACGGAGTATTACACGTGCTTATGCGGAAGCACGGGAGGAAAATACACTCGTGATTGTGTGAGGAAATCATTTATACATGTGCTCGTATTGAGCACGGAAAGTTACACGTGCAAATGTGCACGGAAAGTACATGTGCTTCTATTAAGCACGGAAAGTACGCGTGCAAATGTGCACGGAAAGTTACACACGCAAATGTGCACGGAAGGAAAATACACCCGCGATTCTGCGAGGATTAATTTTACACGTGCTCATATTGAGCACGGAAAATTACACGTGCATGTGGGCACAAAAAGTATAAATATACTCGCAATCCTGCGAGAAATTTTACTCACAGCCATGGCAGCAAGGCAAACGGAGTCTCTGTCCCAGGGAGGGGGGCTCTCGGGGGCAGTATCTCGCTCGTGCTCCGAGAGACCCGCGACAATGGGCGGAGTCTCCACAAGAGTCCCGTTTTTATATTGGCTGATCAGATCTGACTGTAGGCATTCTAGAAGCTTCTCTGCACCCCCACACTGGCTGTGGGTGCCCCTGAAGCCTCCAAACATCCCCCACACTGGCCGCAGGTGCCCAGCGGCTCCCTGACGCCTCAGCACTCCCTTCTCCTAATGGCCCTGGCCAGGGTGCTCTGGGGCCAAACAAAAGAAGCTGTTAGCCTCAAGTAGCAGAGAGAGAGGGAGATGTGCCTACTCCTTCCATACTGAAGGAGGGAGGGGGAGAGAGGGGGGTTTGCATTCTGCCACGTGGACCTAATCCGAAAGGAATAAGAAAAAATACCTGAACTATTCTTCTGTACTTCTAATGATCTCATACATATCTTTGCAGTTGTTCACCCTCTAGAGTTGATGGGTAAATGTCAGTTCCAACAGCTCTTATGATTTTGGCCACAAATCTTGTGAAATATGTGACCATTTGTAAAGACCTTGGAAGGCAGATAAATATCAGAATGCACCAAGTCTCCATTAAAAAAAAAAAAAATATATAAAAAAAATATCATTTTTTCTTCAGCTGTTATAAAAACCTCAAGAATTTGTCTTCAGTGGAAAGCAGAGACTAAGAAGACAAATATGACTCCAACTGTAACTAATGACCAATGTTCTTAATTTCAGCTAATATAACTCTGAGCCCTGACATGATTTTGTTTTATTGAATAGTAGCTGCAGAACTGAACCTGGCTGAGTTATAGAAAAGTCTACAGAACACTGGAAGTATTAAATGGATGATGTAGGTATTAGAAAGATCAGGCTGGAAAACAAGAAATCTCTCAGGTCATTCCAGAATGGATCAATTGTTCATTTGCCTGACATTACAGATCACTTAATCCTAGATAAACCACTGTCTAGAAAACTTTTAAATGAGGGTTTATTGCAGGCTTAACAGGAGCATTAACTGTTTCTACTCCTAGGGAATATTCCAGGGTGATTTTACAAGGAGTCAGAGGCCACAGACAAGTTTTTTTTTTTTTCTTTCCATTTCCACACACTATTTTACATCATTTCAATTTCACGCTTCTTTCTGCTGAAGAAGAATTGTGCTACATGGAGCATACACAGGCACTGTGATATGGAATACATTGCATCAGGTTGTAGTAGTGTTGTTAGTACCAAGTGTGCCATCAATAGCTGCTGAGGACTGCACAATTTTAAATTAAAAAAAAGAAGGTAAAACTGTTTAGCCTTTATGTAAGCAAGTAGTATCAGCGTATTAAAATATGCTCTTTTAGCAAAGCTGTTTCTGAAAGCAAGTGTTAATGAATGCAAATGTAATAACCTAGGGCTTATTTTAAGTTTTCAGTAAGTCACCTGTTCTCTAAATACTCATTGAAGGAAGTGTTATTTTGAAGGGGTGGTTATTAAGAAAAAAAACCTAAAGCAGACAGCAAAAGCATGAGGGGAAAAAAATCTGAATGTCTTTATTAGCTGTTCATTTAGTCCCTAAATCAAAATTGACTCCACTGAGAAAAAGCTTTAAAAAATATCCAAATTAACTCAATTAGCTTCACTAGAGATCTTAAATTTAATTGTAAAAGTATATTTTAACTGGCAAATACCAGAATAAATTACTTTTTATTTTAACAAATGTCTATATGTTTTAATTTTAACTTCCTTTCTTTCAATTAAACTCTTTTCATGGCTGATATGACAACTTTAAATATTGTGGCTCAGAAGCAGAAGCATTTCAGAATCCTGATGAAGTGTGTTTGAGTCAACTGTTCCTCTGCAAGACTGCAATTACGAGTGTTAAACACTAAAATCCTGTTTATACAATACCTAATTAATGGGATGTATCTGTATTGCACTGAGAAACCTGGATGCACATGGACCCCCTTCTGGAAATCTGCACCTGTGGACAAAGAGCAGAAGATATCTGGAAAACCTGGATGTGTTTAACAGCAAGACCAGCTCACTTCAATTTCAGGTTCCTCTCTGGAAGGTACTGTGTGAAGAGAGAGGTTTGCATGGCCCACATGGGACCACAGAAGGAAAAACTCTAGTGCCTATTCAGGGTAAAACCTTGTTTGTGATTGTATGTTTGTATTTCCAGGATACATGAGGCTGCAGAGCTCCTCTATTGCAACTGTGTGACTACAAACACATCTGTGCTGACATTGGTCTAAGATGAGGCAGAGAGGCTGGATTTAGGTGGAAATGGCCAGGTAAGGTGCTTGTGGTGACACAAGTACTTCTGGCTATGTAATCAAGGGAGAAACACAGCCCACTCATCCAGAGGCAGTCCCAATGACTGCCACCATCCTCTTGTGGGCCTGTGCTCCCACTCTGAGAAGAAGAGCATGTACCATGCATGGTCCTGGTTGGCAGTATAAAGCTGTGAGACTGTCCTCCCCTCTCCATTCCCAAAGCCCCTGGGCAAGGGTCAGCCCTTTCACAAGAAGTCGTGGAGGAACCAGGGAACCAGGGCTCAGAGCAGGAGCATCCGAGCTCTCTGCATGGAGGCTGTGGAGAGGAACACTGAAGGCAGCCGGGAAAGGGCAAACCCCTCCAGACCCTCCCACCAGGAAATCTGTGTTTGGAACGGGTGCAAAGACCTCTGATTTAGTCATCTCTTTTTTTTTTTTAGGAAAAAAAAAAAAAAAAAAGGCAGTGCCCACCTGTGTCAGTCCCCTGAGACTCCCTCTGTGGTCAATGGAGAGAGACTACCACATCTGCAAGTCAGTTTACCAAACCTTTTTAAGACATCTGTTTGAGGATGAAGTGATTGCCCCTATTTCTCTTCCTGGTCTATAAAAAAAGTTTAGGGTTACTGTTATATGCCTGTGTGAACCGTTATATGCCTAAGACAATATGGCACGTGAATCTTGGTCCCCAGAATTTCTAAAGGACCACTGTCAGTCTTCAAAATTTGTCAAAGGTCATGATGCACCATGCAGCCTTCAGCTTAATGGTTTAGCATGTTCTTTACCTGTGACCTGCAAACCTGAGCCGGAAAACCACTGTTTTAACTAACACATACTGCCTAGACCTTGTAAAACCAGTATTATTCCATAATATGGATGAGCTCATTCAGTGTGTGCTAAAGCTACTGGATTTTATACTTACTCATTGCTCCATGTGTTTGAAGTTTAAAACAAGAGTCTGTGTTAATGTTTTAAAACTTATCAGTAATAATGGTACCTTAACATACTCATTTAATCAAATTATTTTGCATTTTAAAGTAAGTATGTGCATAGCATATTGTAATGTTAATTTTGTAGAAGTTTAGCTTCCAGAACTTAGTGAGTACAGTTTCCACTTCTCATACAGTACAACTGCAGGAAGGAAAGGTAGTTTTTAAGTCTTTGACTTGTAGATCCATTGATATGTCATTGAAATAATACGATTAATAACATTTCTTTCTGATAATCAACAAACCAATTCTTTTATAAACTGTTATGTGGTGTTTATATGATTTTCCCCCCTGTTATTAAGAAATAGAACAAGCAGAAGGGAATGGAACTATTGACTTGCAGCCATTGCTTCCATGGGCTCTCATCCAGCAGTTAGCAACAGTGCTTATGTGGATCTATCTACACAAAACTGGTTCCTGACAGAACTGGCAGAAACTTGATTTTTATGAAAATTGCTGGTATTTTAAAACATCCCTTTATTTCCTGTTTGAGAATGATTACAAGCTTTTAAATTTCCCTGTGAAGCAAAAATAATGAAAAGAGATGTTTGGAACACCTCAATACATAGTCATTCCCGATAAAATACATCTCCTGGCCGGAAACTGGTGAAAATCTTCGTTGTTTTCTCAATGCTTATAGAATATTTCTGCAACTAGACTGCTGAAGGGATAATATCACAAGCAGCAGGGAGTTTTGGAAATTTTGCTACAGCCTCTTGAGCTGCTTGAGCAAAAAGCTGAATATTCCTCTCATCAGTGTCTAACTGGGCTCATTCTTGAACACGCTCTTTGGCTCAATGAATGTTTTTTGATCTGAAGCAAAAACACTGCACCAGAAAGTGGGAGAAAAGACATGTAGAACAAGTCACTTAACATGGTAGGAACAGATCCTTGGGAGGGCACTAAGGACCCTGTGTCCACATTGTCCCTGGTCCAGAGGTGTCACCTGGAACCAGAGCTAGTCTAGTTCTGAGCTCTGGGTGTCTAATGGAGCTGGAGTGCTGTTTGCATTTTGGGTTCATCCAAGAAGATTATCTTGTTGGTTTGGTCCAAGACAGTTCTGTTGTACAGTCTAAGTCCTGGAAATAGGGATGAAAAAGAGGTTTGTCTCAAAATAGCACTCCTAACCCAAGCTAAAATGCAAAAGTAGACAAGTGCAATGAAACCCATCCTGGAGTATGTGTGCAATTAGGGCAGTCTCTTGATGTCTCCTTCTCTGGAGCTATTCAAAACCCGCCTGGACATGTTCCTGTGTAACCTCATTTAGGTGTTCCTGCTCCAGCAGGGGGATTGGACTAGATGATCTTTCAAGGTCCCTTCCAATCCCAAACATTCTGTGGTTCTGTGATGTCAGGGATCTGCTGGTTTCAATCATTGATTGCAATGAGTCAGAAAGACGTTCTCTGCCTGTGTTCCTGTCGTGGCAAGCAAGTACTGCAGCTACAAAATTGCAGGAGGGGTCTACTCCCACTAGTTTCTCCTCTTGCATATCCCTAGCCCTTTGTTTTCAAATTTCCTTCGATTTTTGAGGTGTTGAATAAAAACTAAAAAGAAAAGAAAAGAAAACAAACAAAAAACAACAACAAAAAAGTGCAAACAAACAAACCAACTTAACAGTATTTAGGGAGTAAAACAAATTTTAAAAAATGAGGGAGAAATATTTGTATCTGACCCTAAATTACCTAATTTATTTTAATTTAATTCAGATACATTGCTTATTTTATCACCCTGTCTCTCTGTTCCCCCACTTCATTTTCTGCATATGAGCATATGTCATCCTTGAAATGTTTTTGTGACCATGCTTTGTGACCTATGTGTGTCTTAGTCTCCTTGCCAAATGCAAGTCAAAGAGTGAAAAGTATGGATAAATATTTTAACATCTAGTGTAATATTATAGTTGTTGTATTTCACATCACAGCAGGTCCATGCCTATTGCCAGTCCCAGGGTTGCCCAATAAGACCAATGAGGTGGCATTCAAGCACTGGAAATGTTTCTGCTGCAGAACCGTCCCTATTCAGTAAGTGTCTGGTACGACACTCAATTATACCATTAATGATTACCAGTCTTCAGGTCAGAGTTAAGAAATGAAGCACAAGAAAGCAAGAATCATTAACCTTAGTACTAATGACACGACAAAGTGGCTCTTAGATATCCTAGGTTATTTTTTCTTTAAGACAAGAAAATGCCACTATCATAAGAACACATTGCAATTGGTCTTCCTTGATTAAAATAATGTCATTGATTGTTTTGTACTTTAAGCACAGTTTAAATAATGAAAGGATGTATTAAGATCACCTTATCATTGATAAATGAAGGTAATTCCCAAGCTGCAGATATAGAGTGGAACACTGGATGAATGTTGCATCATTGTACACTTAATCTTCCTCCCAACAGCACTGATACAGAGTTCTCTGTTGTTTTAGTAGCACTGAATGCACAGCAAATATGGGTGCAAATACGTTTTCTGATCCTTCACTGTATTAAAAAAAAAAGTCTTCACTTTACACATATAAGATAGGATCATGTACATTATTTACAGCCAGTAACCATTAAATAAAGTGTGAAACTTCATTGTGAAATGTGCCATGCATCATGCTAGCCTTTAACTGGTTACAAGATCTAGCTATCTTTGAACTTCAGCCCCATCCTTCAGCTCGGGCCCTCAAGGGAATACAGGGACATTTTTTAGGACTGTAGCCTTAATCTGACATGGGCTATGTTTATATTAACTAGTCACATGGGGCCGTGCAGGTCTATAGAACAAAATATTTGATGCTGCTGAGTTGATGTCCATGCTACATGTGGACATGTGGATCACTTCAGACTAGGCTGTGTTTGGTCTGTTAGTGGTTCTAAGACTTCAGGCAAACTCCTGTAGTGCAACTTCAGCTTCTAGTTTCCCCCAAGAGGCATCCAGTCCACCAGTCCTGAGACTGCTCTGTTGTGTTAACCAAAGCACATGGTAAGTGCAGAAAACTAGGAAGTTTACTTCAGAAGTGTGCTCATGATCCAAGCTGAAATGTTAAAAGTGAACTCCCCCACAAAGTGCCATATGGATGTAAAAAGTCATCATATGTGAATTTTGAGCAGCAGCTCAGTTACATCTTGTTCATGTAAAAGTCAAGCAGGAAAAAAACCCAACTATGACCATTCCTTTACTCACAGGCAGTTAATTAAAATGATTGCTTAAGTTTGTACCAATTAAATTAATTTTTAGGAAAAAGTTGCAGAGTTGTTTGCTTCTAAATATGTAACTTCTTAATAAATACATTTTTTTTTCTAAGTTTTTTTTTTTTTTTCAATTTTAAATACTTGGCACATAGTTGGTTGACTTCTTAAGACAATTTTGAATATTTGTCAGCAGCTTTCTGTGAGGACAGAAAGGGAAAAAGAAGGAATTCTCAGTGCAGGAGTATTACCTACCACCAGAACAGACATAATGAGGAGTAAAACTGGTCATGAACTGGTGGTTTGTTCTCTCAGAACCTGAGCCTAACCTGTTGTCTTTACTGTCTGGATCTTCCTATGCATGGATACACCTCACCTCACTTTGATCATCTACAATGCAGAGATTTACATCTGAGCCAGTTGTCTAGACTCTTTTTATAGTCCATGGAGTGAAGCAGACACTTCTTTGGCATGATTTACATGTTCTATTTAGACATCTATGGTAATATCAGATGACTCACTGCCTGGAAAGCAGCTATTTCTTTCCATTTCCATATTTTGCATTTACCCAGGGAGCCTAGAGAAATATTTTAAATACAGGAGTATACATTTTAGATGTCTGAAAATCTATCCTGGAGACCTATGTATTCTGCCCAAGAAAATTCACCTCCATTTTTCATGTCTTCTAACTAAGAACCCAGCAAGATATTTACATGATTCTTGAAGAATAGTTTCAGAAGCAACAACTAATAGTGTATATTCACCTCCTTACTCTGAGGTTACAGGTCTTGGCACATGGGGTGACACTATAATCTACGTAATATCATTCCTGTGAGTTTACATATCCACTCAGAGAATAACCTCGGGTCAAATGTGGAGATGGACTTATATCTGCTGTCTGTACGGACACTGGATGCCACGGTTTTAGGGGAATTCTCAGAGCCTTTTCAAAATGCTCTCCCTGCTCAATACTGCTTGAGAGTGGGTCTTGCAACATTTAAACTTAAATCGAATTTAAGCAAAGCATTTTATTACTTTGAGTGAGTCTTCATTCATGATTTTGATGATTCCTAGAACTGCAATTCTATTCCTTCTGCAACAAGCCATGAAAATAAATATTTGGCTTTGCAGTGCAATGCCTTGAACTCCAGGCAATGAATTAATGGTTTGTTTTCTGGCTGTCTGATGGGCAGTATTAACAGTAGAATCGAGTGTACCTTATATGAAGCGCTGAGTGCGCTTTTTATTTAGGGAGTATACAGGTCATTTTGCTCACTTAGTTTACAAAAGAGTCTTCTGACAGATTCTGCTGTCCACACGAAAGATGGAAACACTAGACTTGAATATTAGGTATTTCCACGCATTGCTAACCTCAGAGGATTTTGCCAACAGCCTATAAAGTGGCTGGGACAAGGCAGAGCGTGATCAGCTCCACTTGTCATTTGGCAAATGACATTCTATGCAAATAACTTCTTTGGAAGGGTAAATAAATGCAAAGGTTTTTTTCATGTAAAATAGCTGTGTCCATCTGCTGTCATTTAAGAGGAAAGGTTATGGCTCACATGTTGTAAGGGTAATGTGGCTTTACTTTCTGATTTATAAACCTTTTTTGTACCTCACCTCAAAGATGTCAGCATTTCAAAGCCTGGTGAAGTAATCACTATATATAGCTTTTTATCAGTTTTTGTGAAGTGGCTTAGAATGAAAGGCACTCTTAAACATGGTTTCAATTTTCCTTTAATGAAGGACAAAATGAAAGACTAAGGTTTCAGAACCTGCAGAACTTAGTACCTATATAGACACTTAATTAAATATAGATATAAAATCACACAGTCATTATACTAGAGGACATGCTAGTGGAGACTGTCCCCATTATGAAGGTATAACAATGCATAACTCCCTTTGTGGGAGTTGTAACTTTTAGTTAATTAGGATTGAGTCTCTCTTCTCTTTAGCAAATATTATGTTGCTTCTCAACTGTCTCTGCTGACTTCAGTGTTCTGACTTGTGTGGGTGAGGATTTTGCAGGCTCATCATCCACTTGTACTTTGGAAACACTGTATTTGATTCATAAATACACTATATCCTCCATTTAAATTTAGTATGAGTCCAACATCTCTAAATTCCAGATGGGTCTCCTTCAGATTTCAATCATATTGAGAGACATATTCTTGCACTGTGTGTTAAGAAAATTTATCAAGTTTCATGACAGTGTTCAGGACAGATGTGTCACTGTCATCCTTTAGCTCTGTGCAGGAAAAGGAGATATAAGAGAATATGACACAGACTTTGACTAGTGTATAAGTGAGGGCCAAGAGCCCTGCCCTGCTCCTATGGGTGTGGCACCCTGAGCTCCATGCCAGCTCTGACATTGTGCACTGGTGTGACCTTGGGCCAGGCTGCTGAGGAGACTGCTTCATGAGAAAGCTGAAAAAAGTCTCATTGAGGCTTCCCAGCATCACTGAGGAGATTTTTTTAAGCTCTGACACTCCTTCTTTGTGCTTTCCTGAGCTGTTGCAGCCATGCCTATGCCTCACCATGCACCCCTCTTATGAAGATCCTGATCCTGACTTCCCGACTTGACCTCAGACTTACCTCACCGCCATGACTTGTCTAGCAGTCGTAGGGATGTGTTGACTCTGGTTGCCACCACCAGACCTGCTCTGCTCTGCTGTTTGGCTGCTGTGGGACTGGGTCTCTTGTGGAGGACATTGCCCCTGCTCACTGTGCCTTGGCTTCTGGCCACCTCCTGAATGTAGAGAATCAAAAACCCATTCACAGACTATCGTTCCTGCACTGCTCCTTCTGGCAAAGGGATGGTTTCCAACTGCTAACATCTTCTAACATACTGGAGTTTGTTGGACACATTTGGAAATTATATACCAAAAATATTCTGATTCTGAAAATATCTTCCCTGGGAACTGTGCTACCTTTCGTACACGATGGCTATCTTTCTTTTTATAGCTTAAGCTTTGACATCTCCTGTTCACTGCTGAAAAGATTATTTGAAATAAGTCACAGCTGGGGCCTTACAAAGGTATGTTCTATTTTACAGATGGTTGCTCTCTTTCTTCGGCCTCCAGATAATGCTGGGGGTTTTTTTTGTCATATTTAATATTGTGAAATGCCTTTTCTCCTCCTTTTCTTTTTTTTTCACCATGCAATATATTTTGTAAAGAAATATTAACCTTAGAGAAGTGCACACAAAACACACAAGCATCAATTACTTTTTTAGTGACTATGTTTTCTTGAAAAATTCCAACACCCATATTCCAAAACATAACTCACAACCCACTATCCACTATCACTTTCATGGGAATCACTGACATCTGGGCTCTGTATTCCTTGATGGCCATTAATCAGCAGACTTGTGCCTAAAAGTGATTATTCACGTGGGTTTATTGCCTTTATAGGTTTAATTCCTGTGTTTGAATAAATCCTAAAGTAATGTTTCTATCACTTTAATAGCAACAAAAAAAATCCACCCAGAACTCAGGGTGTCTTACTTCACACTACTTCAAAGTTACAAATAATCATCCCCATTTGAATGCAATTAAAAACTGTACTGGTGATTGCAGTTATGGAATAACTGTAGCTGGAGCATAAACTGCTCTGCCAAAACCACTGCTTGGATACAAAGAGGTTCAGCATCTTTTGTTTAGGAGAAATAGAGGCACAGGGACAGACTGATGGATTTTTCTTTTCCCTTGGCTTTAAAGAGATGTTTAGAGCAAGGATCCTAGGCAGTAATTAAAACTGAAGCATCTCAGGCCATGTCTCTATTGTCCTGACATTTTAGTTTGGCCTTTAGTCTCTGTCAGTCTCCTAACATGTAAGATGCTTCCTGTGAGAATCAGGACTTCTCGGTTTAAGAAGGGTCATTTAAGAGCTTCTTTATGACAGCTTGGTCTCCAGAACTGGATTTGTTCCCTCTCAAGTTAGTTGTACAAGTAGTAGTTGTCACCAGTCCTGACATTAGTCTTCTGCACAAACTGACATTAGCTGCTGATGGGCTTGAATCAGAATGTATCCTACTTGAACAATGATGGTTGTTGTTTACCTCTCTTTTGTGTCGTATATCCTCACCAAACATGACCATTTTAATGCAAAATTTCTCACTCTTTCCTTTTCTATACTCCCCCCCCCTCCCCCAATTCCCCAATTTATTTTCTCTGCTTGCATTTAATCAAAACACTGCACATATCTCTTTGGTTATGCATTTATTTATCATACTCCCACCTAAGAGCCATTGTGCTACTTACTGTAAGCATATGTAATAAGATACAGTCCCAATGACCACAAAATTGTACTCTGGAAAAGATGTGTCTGGGAGAGACAGGGCAAAGCAACAGATTACATTTGGGTTGGTGGCCAAGCTGGAAACACACTGGAGGTTTCCTTACCCTAATCATTTTGCCTCAGACTGCTTCTCCAGCTGCAAGATTTACACAAAAGTTCAAGCATCAGCTATGCCCTCAGAACACCACTTGGTTTTGTTTTGCTGGACTTCCTGTAAAGCTGCAGAGCTTAAATGAAGTTGGAAACTGATCAACACAATGCTACAGGTAAATAATGTATGGTTGATTTTCCTGATGGGGATTAAGGAGGATATCTAAGATGGAATTTTGCTCAGATTAAAAAATCAGGATTTAGTCCCTGTGACTATATTCTAGATTAATTTAATAGACTTACTGAATTCACAGCTGCCCCGTTTCCATTCATGGAAAGTTTTTGAGAAAAAATGAATGCAAGCATCAATTAATATATTCTAAGACCTGGATGACTTCTCAGTGCCATTTTCCAATAGCAAAAGGTCATCTCCATGAGAAGTTACAGGATTGCAAGACTCATAAGATATTGCCAGTCCTGTTTCTTGCCTAGGACAGACCTTTAACACACAAATCCAAGCAGTACCATCATGGAAGCACTGTTTGAGAATGTTAGAGCATGCTTGGAATTCTTCCTCTTTCCAGCAATGATGTTCAAATTAAGCTAGTGCAAAGAAAAATATTCTTTGTTATTAAGGAAAGAAGTTCAGAGTAGCCTGAAGTGAGAAGATGATAAAGACCTGCTTAGTATCAGGAGTCTTACGAACCGGCCAGACCGTGGAGTGTGGAGCCCTCTCCTGCTCTAGCGACCTGGAGCTGAGCCGTGCCGAGCCGTGCCGAGCCGAGCCGAGCCGTGCCTGGGCCGGCGGGGTGCAGTTGCGGACAGCGCCCTCGAGGTGGAACCTTCTCACCGAGGCTGCGGCGGGCGCTCCCGGACGGGCGGGCGAGTGCGGCCCCTCCGGCGCCGCGCTCCCACGGCTCCGCGGGACCGACCTGGGCGCTCCCTGCCCGGGGCGCGGAGCTTCGCGAAGGCCGGAGCGGAGCGCCCCGGATCACCCCTGTGAAGCGGGGGATGCCCCTGGGGTGGCGAGCGCTTTTGGGGAGAAGAGCAAACTTCCAGACTGTTCCAGCAAAGTACTGCCGACGGCGTCCTTTACCCTTCGGGGTGGCCCTGACTCCGCGTTGCCGAAGCCCCTCTGGTGCCGGGGGAAAAACGGGAATTCCTTCACCCGGCATCTGAGCTGAAAGCCTAAACCGAGGATAGGACAAAAAGCATCGGGAAACCTCCCTTTTGCCATCGACCCGATGAGGGAGGACACGGCTCCACCGCTCGCGGAAGGCAGGATGTGGATGAAGATCCCGCATCCCAAGGAAAGCCGCATTAAACAGCCCCGGTCCCCGCCACTGCCCCCCCTCATTGCCCCCACTCCCCCACTCAGGCCGCCTCAGCCATTACTGGCTTCGTCTGCTCTGAAATCCCGCCGCAAACATTTGCCCGGCACCGCGTCCCTGGCGGAGCGGGGGTGCCGGGGGAGGGCGGTGCCGGCCGTGGGCTGCCCCACCGGCGGATCCGGCTGCCCCACCGGCGGATCCGGCTGCCGGCGAGGCGCGCGGGGCCGGAGCCGCAGCCCGCGGCGGACTGGGGATTCACATGGAGCCGTACCGCTCCGTGCCTAGGAGCGCCGTGCCGTGCCGTGCGGGGGTGTGCCGTGCCGTGCCGCGCCGCGCCGTACCGGGGAGCGCCGCCGCCTTCAGCACCACGAACAGCTACAAGTGCGGCGCCGTGGCCGCCCCGCCGTGTCCTGCCCCGCCCGCCCGGGCGGATCGCGGTAAACGCGGGCAGCGCCGCTCCCGCCGGCGCCAGGGCACCGAGCCGCGGGATCCTGGCGGGGACCTCTCCGCCGGGGAGAGGGGACAGGCCAGGAGGGCGGAGGCGTTTTCTTACTTGGCTGTGAAGGGCACGGCCGGTCCGCTGCGTGGGTTTGCCGCTGTAATTGAGCGGCGAGGCGGCAGAGGGTGGATATCGTCACGGGGGCTGAGCCACTGGTCCCAAAAAAGTTGGCTTTTTTTTTTTTTTTTTTTTTTTTCAGGCGAGGGGAGGAGGAAAAAGGAAGGAGACCGTGGAGCAGATTCGGTTTGGCTAATCCCGAGTGTTACGCAGCACGACTGAAATCGCTCTCCTGGATACCTGTCCCAGGCTGAGCTTCTGCATATTAAGCTGACTCTAGCAGGGGAAGCTATTTGAAGAGAGAGTTGTACAGAAATTACCTCATGCTATTCCCGATCGGCGCCGCGTATTAATTCCAGTGACCTCTACAGTAATATGGATATGCAACACTTTTCGATTAAGGTATTTGTGTATGTGTGTGTGTCTTCTTTAGTTCTTATTTTAAAGGGAGAGGAGTCCACAAACAATGCAAGTTTTGCCTCAGTTAACGTTTTTGGGCTGGGAAATCCTCTCCGCCTGCTTCGTGGCGCCGGGGGCTTTTTTTTTTTTCTTTAATTATTTATCATTTTTATTGTCGGTATCCTCCCCCAATCAGCTCTAACGAAAAAGATCCTGGGCATGGTGCCGTCACAACCGCGAGCAAAAAGGGAGGATATCCCTGCTCTTGAACTGTGGGATCTCCCCCTTGCCTCCTTAACTGGGTCTTCTCCCACTCCCGAGAGGAGGGGGCGCGCACAGGGGTTCCCCCGCGCTCCGCGTCGTCCTGTTCACGTTTCGCTGGCCGGAGGAAAGAGGGGGCTCCAGCTGCCCCGGGGAAACGGGGCCAGCCGCACCCGCAGCCATCAACTTCTCGCTCGACTCCGGGGCCAGGGTCGGGCGAGCTGCCGCCCGCACTGCACCGCTTGCCGGGTGGGCTCCGCTCTCTCGGCTCTGAGCGGGAGACCCCCGTTTCCCTGCGGTGGGAAGGGGGTGGGGGATCTCCGCGGGGCTCCGGGGGCTTCCTATCTCGAGGAAGAGGGAGAGAAGCTGTGCCCGTCCGCGGCGGGAGGTTAGCTGCCCCCGGCGCTGGAATGTGTTTGTTGCGGGAATCGGAAGTGTTGGCAGGTGAACGTACAACATGGCTTAAAAAAAAAAAAGCAAAAAAAATAGCAACCAACCAAACACACGCCCCCCGCACTCCTCCCTCCCCCCGGCCAAAAAACAAACCAGCACAACTCAAGTGATAAAAATCGATCAGTGACCCAAAGTGCCCGCAAATCCGGCGTTGGCATTTTGAAGTTTGCGAGCTTCTGACCTCTGGGATGGGAGATTCATTAAAAGAGACTTAGGTTTTCATTGAGGGGGAACAGAAGCGCATTAAAGCTGACCAGTTGATGCAAGGAGAAGAAGAAATCACCGGCAGCTGTAAATAAAAGGCGACGCTTGTTGTTGCACGGCCGTTGGCGGAGGCGCGGTGCTCTCGGCCGGGAATCAGGGGTCGGAGGGGGCTGCCAGAGGCTCGGCTCCAGCCGGGAGATCCGCATGTGCCCGCCGCCCGTCGCACACCGACCGCCTCGGCTGCAAGGCCGCGGGGTGAAACAGTTTAAACCCGTCCTACGGCCGCTAACTGGAAGGAGCGAGGCCCTGGGGAGAGTCGCGCCGAGGCTGTGCCGGAATCCCGCAAGAACAGAAGCCAGCTGGGGTAGGGATGAGCCTGGGAAGAGAAAAAAAAAAAAATAACAAATAGCTCAGCTAAGTAAAGTGGAGAACAATAGGGGGCTCCCTTCAAGGGAGAAACACCGCGGTGACGGGCGATGGTCGCGGAGTTGCGCGCGGAGAGGCGGCTCGCCCAGCCCTGGGGGCGCTCCCCGGGCCCCTCCGCCGGGCGAGGCCGGGCGGGCCGCACTAGCCCTTCCTCGGGCCCAGAAAGGTGTCGGGATGCATTAGTAGCCGAAAGGCAGCTGGGAAAGCACGGAGAAGCCGCATGGAAAGCGGGTGCGCGCCGGAGCTGGGCGGGGAGAGTGGGGGGGAGAGCGCGGTGCGGTGCGGCGTGAGCAGGGTGCGGTGCGGAGGACTGGGCGGGATGGACGGGGAGGCAGTTCACAGGGTGAAGTGCGAAGTGCTGTGCGGAATGCACCGGCGTGCGGTGCGCGGAGTGCGGTGCGGGGCTCGCCGAGATCTGGGCACTCGAGGGACGCAGCCGCTCGCCGGGGTCGCCGCTAGGGTCGGGCGCAGACACGGGGGCTTCCCTGCAGGATGCCCCGGGACGATCTCTGTGGGGGGCTGCGTTTCCCAGGGCAGAGCCCCTCTCGCGGGGCTGCGCTACCAGCGCCTGCTCTGAACTCAGCTGTGCCAGCTGGGGAGCGGGACTCTGGTGGGAAGAGGGTAAAATGAAAACAAAAACAGCAGAGAAAGCTCTCCTAGGCTGCCTGGGAAAATCTCCTTGATCATTGCTTGCCAGACCAGAGGTGAAACCAACTCTAAAGGTGTTAATATTGATGGGGTTTATTCAGCTGTGAGACCAAGCAAGGGCGAATGAAAATATTTGATGTTATTGCCTTTTTAAAAACTGTAAGCTCCTATTAGTCTCACTCTGGCAAAAGGACTTGTGTTGGTTTTCAGCAGGGTAGTTTGTTTGGAAAATGGCTATTTGCAGGGTAGAAAGTGAAGGCAGGTGCTCTGGGATGTTTGAAAAGAGGTTGATCAGACTGAATGGCAACATTTCTTTCATGGTGCACTAGGAATAAATAGTTCTATAAACGAGATGCTGAGGGTGACTTGCCTTGAAGTCCCGAATATTGTGTAAAGGTTACCTCCGTGGCAGGGGCACAGCAAATCATTACAGAAGAGCTGAAGTAGATAAGACTACTTACATCAATGAAGAATACTCCTGCAAGTAAAGAGTTGCGATGTCAAGACCTAATGTTTCCCAAATTCCCCTCTGTTGTCAGCAAAACCTATTAATCTCCTATATGTGTCAGGTTACTCTATGCAGGTGGCAACTCTTTGTGGAAATTCAACTATTTGTTCATCACTAACTGCTGTGCAGAAGAGGCAAATTTTGTGAATACTAAAATGAATATTAGCAAGATGATCCTTTTTGGTAGTTCAGATGTAACATATTAGAAGTAGAAAGTAAAAATAAACAGTTTTGCATTTTTTTCTCCTCATAACTTCATAATGGAAGATGCTGTTAATTTGTTTTCATCCAGCAGAACTAGATCAGTTTTGCATTGACTGGACAGTCTGACATTTTGACGAAGTAGAAGTGGGTTTCCACCCTAAAACTCCTTCTTTTCTAGTTCACAGAATATTGGTTTTATTTTATTTTAGTGCAATTCAAATGTATTTCAAATGCAATGACAAATGAATATTTTGGTCTCAGACAAAATTTTGAATACTTTTTCTCAGGTGTTTTCCTGCCACTAAATAGCCTTTTTTGTCCCTCGGTAAAGGGTTCATGTGTGTCTGTCTGGCAATGACAATTAAAAAATGTTTGATGAAGTTCAGTGAACTTGTTTTCCTGCTTATGCTCTGGAGAGTAGTCCTTGTTCCTGCATCTGTCTGTAATCGTGAGATTTTTTTAAGCAATATTTCCAGGTGAAGAAATTATATCTTTCTCTATGGTTTCAGCCACACCTTCAGTGCCAGCTGATGATGGCTCTTTCAGGAACATTGTTATCAAAGTAGAGTCACTGCCTATATTAATTAAAGTTTTTTCTCTGTCACTCTCAGCTTGTTATTTAGATGTGTTCATTGACATAAAGAACTTCCATAATAAGCCCAGCTCTCAGCGCAGTGAGTCTATGGTTGGAATAGTGACCAGTCCAGGCACAGGCTGATGCACTGACTCTGGCAGCAGGGGACCAGATTGCCCATCCTTGAGTGCCACATATCTCATAAAGCTGAATGATTTTAAGAAGGAAGTAATTTCAGAACCAGACACTACATGCATAAGTTTCCAAGTCCCCTGTCTTGCAGTACTCCGCCTCCTTAGGTTTAAAAATAAATATATATTCTAGCAGAACAAGTGGAGGTCTGTGCTGAAATGCTGACTTTAAAAATAGCAGTATGTTCTGATAATGCCAGATATATTTAATGAATTAAACCCAAGAGAAGCATATATTCCAAGGTGACTGGAAGAGAGGCTTTGTGGTGCACTTATTCTCAGACCGTGCTGGGGAAATGTATGAATTTCTCCTCTGAAGTCATGTTTCTAGTGAACACCAACTACTACAGTGGGGAACCTGGCAAATTGAGAGTAAATTTGCATTCATTCAAACTTTTATGGTCAATTGGAAAAGGACAGTATTTTACTTTGAATGAAATCTCTGCACATGAGGAAAGTTCATTCAGGCTTTATAGCCCTAAGGCCCATGCTTTTTCACTAAAATTCATTGATAAAAATGGCATTAATTTAGATCAGATGCTTTCTACTTAGCTACACAGGCTTACGACGTTCTGTAAAAGTTAATATTAATCAATATACAAAAAGCAGTGTGGCATGAATAAATTAGGCACCATAATAGAAGCTTTTATTTCTTAGGTAACATAAAAAAAGACTAAAAGGTCTTAAATTTTTAAAAAGACCATTTTAAAATTTTATGTCTGTTTTATAGACAAGCTGTGGACACTTGCAGCGAAGAAACATATTTTATCAGGAAAACACGCAAGCTGAGGCAGAGCAATTAATGCTTATGTAGACTATACTGTTGAAAAATGCTCATTATCAATTCAATTGACTTTCAGTCAGTTCCACATATGGTATCGGACTGAGACTCACCCTGCCTTCTCCATTGTTGTTGGGATTTGGGTTGCAATAGTTGAATTCATCAATATTTGTTTCTACAAAGACTGACAGTTGCATTAATTTCTGGGCGTTCTTTGGCTGTGAGGAATTGACATGAGGCTGAGCAAGAGAAAAAAAGTCATTTTAAAAATTCATGAATATTTTCACTTTTTCAATGGTGCTTTCTTGTTCATTGTACAGTGTTAAGTAAGAGCAGTCTTATCTTTCATTGCCTCAGAGAATTGCTCCCTGTATCGGTTGTACATATATGCACAGGCTAATCACTTGGTTGTTCCTTGTGGAACCAGAAAGGAAATTGCTTCTGTGTCTATTTTAGGTTCAGCTACAATTCTTTACTCTTTACTACTTTGTATCCTTAACTGTGTTTTCCTGCCAAGGCAATCAAGACATCAGACAGTTGTGGCCAGTTAATAGTGAACACAGTCATTTCTCTACAGCATGGGCCATATGAGAAGCATCCCATGGGATTGGATCAGCTCACACAGTGACGTTAGTCAAATCGCTCAATTTGTGAGTGTGTCTGAGTTTGGTCCATGGGGCCAAAGCCTGGTCAGATATTTAAACTACGTGCCCAAAAGGAGCCAGAGGAGAATGACGGGATTATCACATAAAACAGCACAGACTTTTTTTTTCATTTAGATTCAACCCTGAGCCAAATTCAAGCAAAACTAAATGTTAAGAGGTGCTGAAAATCTTGTGTTCTGCTGTTCCCAATTGCAGTACTTTTATTCACACCCATTAAACACATTTCATTTTCAAGTTGTTACTCGGTTACCAAATCACACCCAGATACCTTTGCATTCCATAGAAGATTTTCTGTTGTGAACCTTTTTCTTAGGTCTTCAAATAACTGCTATTTAAAAACTCTTCTTCAGCTTTTGTGAGCCTAATGTTATCATTTGGGTAAAAACGTAACAAAATAAATGTGAGAAGAGGATGATCAATTTAAAGCATTATCAAGTCACATTTTGAGCTTTGTTACCACAGAATATATAAAAATCTTGTGGGAAAAATCCCATCTTTGAAAAACAGTATAGCTGTCTATAACTGTCTTCTAATTTTGCCTGTCATTGTCTTCTAATTTGATCATATTTTTGGAAGGAACCAGTCAGATCACAAATGACAAAGTGCATATCTTCAGATGAACCTGTTGGTTGGATTTTCTGTAAAGGCAGTGAGGTAGGCACTTTTTCACTGTGATCAATTTAATAATAATTAAAAATTTTTAAAGAAAATGATTGGGTGTATTACACCCTAGAATGTCCACTACTCTCCATATGCTATAGCAGCTGCCTTGAGAGACTGGCTCAGGTGCGCTTGCCCACAGTGTGCCTATCTAGTATTAGGTTAAATTAGTTCTCACTCTCTTCTCCTCAGAGGTATAAAACTTTATTCAAGCATGTGTAACATTGTTAAATTTTGAAATAAATAAATACCACTCACTTGAGAATTAAAGTGGGGGCCATTTGGAGATATTTATAACATCCAGTCAGGTGTTTAGGTATGTAGTTTGAAATCCTGATCTCGTTAAAATCAGTGAGACTTTTCTGGATGTCAATGGTGGCACAACATTGTTCCTATTTAATTTGGCCCAAATGCAAGCAGAGAATAGAGATTGTCTTAATATTGGACCTCAGCTCAAGTAAAATGTTGGAAAGGGAATACTGGATGTTCAGCTGGTTTCCTAGCAGAATACATTGTGATCTTTTTGCTTAAGAAATCAGCTACCTTTTCATAAAAGTAATTTAGTGTTAGAAATTATCTGGAAGACATTTTAGGTATACAGTAAGTCCAGAAAAAAAGTGAATTCCACTGGAGAAATAATCAGTTTACTATCCAAATGAATTGAATGTGCTTGTGCTGCAGCAGCTGAAGAGCATGCTTAAATTCAGGAGCCCTGATTACTCCATTGTCATAAATGAAACCTCTCTGTGAGTGTAAGTAGTTCTTGCACTTCTGTAGACTGGAACAGAATGATACAGCAAAACAGAAAATACAGTGTGTTATGGATCAAATCCGTTTCTGCATGTCACACATTGTGAAGGTAAATACAAATTACTGGTGGGAATCTGAACACCAAGCCAAGTTTAGTTCCCCCTATTTGGCTTTTGTTCTGCTGGTATCATCAGTTTCCTGGCTTGTAGTACAATGCAGCCAGATGTTCAGATTCACAGAAGGCCAAGAATTACTCCCTTACAGAATATAAAAAGTAAAACCTAGGTGATGTAACTCATATTCAAATGTAAATACACTGTATGACAGGTATAAAACTGCTGAACTAAATGGTATTTCTCACTGTTTCTTTCAGAAGTACCTCAGTTGAAGGGTAAAATATAAGGACAGAAGATACTGACCTCCTGGCATCAGGACCAGAGATACTACCCTACACTTCACCATCAATTAAGAGCAATTGAAAACCATCTCTCAGAAAAGCTGATCAACTCATGACATCAGTGGACACCTTTTGTAAAACACGTTTTATGTACTTCTGCTGAGATCCTTTTTCTACCTACCACATGGTTCTATATTACTTACTGGGCACTGATGGTAGCCTCCAGAAAGTGCAGCTCCAAATGGTCAGCTCCACCCTTTAGCAAGAAGAAAACCTGGATACTGGATAGCGACAAAGTCTTCAGAGAAGATGGTATACGGAGGAAAACAATTAGTTTCATGCCATTGTTTCTTCCTGTTAACAGCCAAATGCTACTGGATACTCACCCTGATGCAAAGAACTCATGGCCAGGAATATGCTCACTCCATCCGACTGGATGGGGACATCATCTTGGGAGGACTGTTCCCTGTCCACGCAAAAGGGGATAGAGGGGTGCCTTGTGGGGAGCTCAAGAAGGAGAAAGGGATCCACAGACTAGAGGCAATGCTGTATGCAATTGATCAGATTAATAAAGACCCTGATCTTCTTACCAATATCACCTTAGGTGTCCGGATCCTTGATACGTGTTCCAGGGACACTTATGCATTGGAGCAATCCTTAACATTTGTGCAAGCGTTGATAGAAAAAGATGGTTCAGATGTGAAGTGTGCAAATGGTGACCCACCTATTTTCACTAAGCCAGACAAGATATCAGGTGTGATAGGTGCTGCAGCAAGTTCTGTGTCCATTATGGTTGCAAATATTTTAAGACTTTTTAAGGTAAGGAGCATTTTCTATATTTCTTTTAAATTTCAAGCACAATGAAATAAGTGGGGTGATTGTGTTGTTTTACTTTCAAAAAAGAAACAACTTTTTTTTTTTTTTGATTCAGAAATCTGAAATGACTGGTTTGCCCTTTCAAAGCAAAGAAAAAAAAAAGAAAAAAATGACTGCAAACCCTAGTTTAAGGTGCTGAATGCTGCTTTGAAGGGCTGAGCAACCAGAGCACATTTTAATTCTTTAGGGATTTTTATCCTTATTTTTTTACTACTCACATTTTCTCTGTATTGAGCATTTATGCTCATCAAGACCAAGTTGAGATTGATTTCCCAGATTTCCATGAGAATGAAATATAAGTTTTAAACACAAATCAATTTGTAGGAAGACCGGATAATTTCTCTAAATGGGAAGATATGCCAGTAACAATCTAGTGCTATTGATGTGCATGTCTAGCCAAATGAAGTGTACTGAAATACCTTTGATTTCCTTGAAATCTTAACCTCCTCCATATTTTTTACAAGATAATATTTTCTTTGTGGACCTTGTTATTATTTTGTGAGAGATTACCTTTGGACAACATTTTTACTGGCATTTTCTTCCATGTACTTTATTAGGCTCTGGTGTTATAAATAATGGAAAACTAAACATGCCACTTTTAAACTTGCTAAATTAGATGGGAAGATGAACACATTCTAATCAATCAACTTAGCTGGAACAGATCAGGCAGCAGACATTTAATTTTGAATCCTGTGCAGTGGCAAACAGATGATGGTAAACTCAGCACTTTTTCTACACATGGAACAGCTGTAACTTTTGTCTGAATCTACTACTGTTCTACCGCTCCCTGTTATCCAGACTCTTTCCTTCCATTCAGAAATTTTGCCTTATGTCCTACAACTTCTCAACTACCAAAGACCGCTTATGGAGCATTTCTTTTTCTTTGGTGGAGAAGATTCTAGTGATGTTAAATATTACTGTCATGTATTTTGCAAAGTGTTGCACTTGTTTTCTGACTGTTGTAACTGAGAGACTGATTAGAAGTAAGGAAAGAATTGTTTTATTTTCTGAAGGTTTCTCAAATTGGTAAAGAGTGTTTCAGTCATTTAAAGAAAAATTTTTGTCCTTCCATGCAAGGCATAATGATGGATTTACAGTTCAGTGGAGGGGCAAAATATCTACTGGGTTGTGGTCAGGTGTTCATTACATTTTCAAAACTGATCCCTGGCTGCACTTGCTGCACAGGTTTGAGAGTAGTGGACTTGTTCAAGCCATATGTTTTACTTGTGAAAATCAAGTACACAAAACTGAGCTAAGCCTTAAAAATGTTCTATATGGAAAGCAACTCTGGAGCTGTGCCTGGTGGGGGAGGCCTGTCTCTCCTGGGAACAATCATGCATGCTGCAGGAGGTGTCTGTTTTTAATTTCACATCCTTTTTTGAAGTTGTGTTTCTCTATTAAATAATGCATAGTTCTGAAGGAATGATAGATGGAATGGTCACTTTAATACCCATCATAATGCAGGGCCACATAGACTACCGCTTACAGCCAGCTTTGAGTTGAATACAGTGCCGTAGACCGATTTAAGAAACTAAGCCCTGTCAGACATGCATTAACTGTGAATTAAGAGCAGCAAGAGGGAAAGAGGCCTATGAATTGTCTAAGATAGCAGCAATTTGTCTTCTGAAACCATGACAGCTACCTCCTGATTTCCATTATGCAATAAGATTGCAAATAACGTTCTACTGCAGTCTTAATCAATAGAGGATCATGTGATATCCCCTCTGGGGAAAGATCTTATTTACCCATTTAATTGATGTAACACAGCTGCTGGCAAAAGGAGGAGACATCTCTTTTAGTTTTAATTATAGATCCTGCACAAATATTCTTAATAATGTAAAAATGACAAATTATACCTTTTAATGTCTGATGTTGGACCTGCATCTGAAGTCTGCTTTTACGCCTTCCTCTCAGAAGCAGATCTATCTCTGCATGAGTAAAGGCTTCTGGATAAGGCCCTCATTTAGCAGTGCTGTAAAAACTCTTCACAATGATTATAGTCAAGAGGATTAGGAAATTAAGGGTCATTTGCCAGAAATATAGAAGTATAATCCAGTTTGGGTTGTACTCAGACCAAAGACATGGGCTAGGTTTCTCACCTGATGCATCCCCACAGCTCTGCAGCTGAGAAACAAGACCTTGGTCCATGCTCATCAAGACTCCAGGTATGAAATTGTGTTCACTGTATCTTGGCATATGTCAAGGCTGTGCACTCAGGTGGTGCGAATGCTTCTACTTTCATTGAAGTCAGTGATCATCCTTATGCAGATACCTGATTCCATTATATTCAGGATGAGTGTGATTCATCCATATTTCTGTCTAACAGTTCTGTTCAACAAGATGAACCTGTAATTTGAAGTTCAGTATTGCTTTAATATCTACTTTGACGTTCCTAAATGTCAGGACTACATATATTTTGAGAACATTGCAATCCAGTGAAATTTTAATCTATGATGAAATTGTGAGAAGTATGTCACTCAATGTGAATATACAAACAAAGATAGCCTGAGAAATAGTGTGCTCAGCAGTTCAGATTTTCATGCTGCTATCTTTCTTCTTCTTGCCATTTTTTTCCTTTCTTTTATTGATTTTACAACATAAAACATACAGGTCAATAGCCCCATCTGATGATCTAGTGGATAGCATAAACTGATTGATAGTCATGGTATCCTTTTATCTATGTGTTTTCATGAGAAGAGGGGAGGGAGGGCACCACAGAAACTGACCTTGATCTACAGCCTTTCTCCTGGTCAAATGGCTCACCTTGAATTTTCCTCTGTCCTCTCTCCTTTTGTGAATTTCCAGGCATACCACCTCTTAGCAGGTGATTTTCTGCCCTTACTAGGTCCAAAACATTATGGCCCATATTCAGATAGCTTAAATTTCACCTGTTGATGGTTTTATACCTTTCAGGTGCACTTTACAAACAGGAAACACTTGTTGAATGAATTAACTGTTTGAAAGTGAAGCCGTTATTCCTTGATGATCTAAGGAGACTGTGTTTTGCCTTATATTACTCTGATGCCTGATGCAAAAAAAAATCATGTGAAACAGTTGCTTATTAAGCTTTCAGGACTTGGAGGCGGTCTTGCTGAAAATATAGTGGTAAAAAGGGGAGGACCTTCAGAGGCGAGCACAGAAGGACTGTGTTGGGTAGTAACACAATACAGCTACCCACTCCAACAGTTCTCTGTGGACATCAAGACAGATTGTCTCCAGTTGAAGCCATTGGCTTGTCATATTATTGTAGTTTTATAATTTTACTGTTGTTTGTGTCAGAAAGCATCAGGAGTGGGATGCTTCACAAGGGAAATTGAGATGAGCTGAAGTGACGGCAAGGCAAGAAGGCAGTGGTCTCACAGCCTCACCTAACTGAGAAGGACAAAACAGGTCCATCCATGTAACCAAGTTCAGCCAACAGTCCAGTGGTGGCCAGACAAGTCCATACTAGTGAGGCAGGTTGATGGTCAACCAGGAAGTCAGGTCAGCAAGGCAAAGCTGGGATCAGCAAGGCAAGGTCATGATCAGCAAGGTACAGAGCCAGGAGAGTAGCTTAAGCAGGAGCCCAGAGCAAGGGCCATAACTGAATTGTTGCTGCTGAGTAAAGAAGGTAGGCAGAGGTCTTGATAAAGTTTCTCATTACTCTTCCTCACAGCTGTTTTCCCGAGCTGCATCAGGGACAAGCATCTGCACCATATTGGAGATGACCTTGAACACATGGAGCCAAATCCAGGGCTGGGAAAGAGAGGGTGTTGCAGAGCCTGTCAGTGCATTCGGGGCCTTGGCAGTTTTTTAGCATTTCCCATGGCAGTGAGTGTAAACATTGGACAGACAGGCACAGTCCAGTCTCTTTCCTTTCTTCTGGTGCACCAGGAGCTTCTCTTTCCTCTGGGTAACAGAAGGTAACTTGGTGACTTTTTTTTCCCTTTTCTTCCTTTTTTCTTTCTTTCAGTCTGGAAATCATGCTATCAGGTTGGCTTCTATTTGACTGGTGGGATCTATTGAGAGGCTGTCTGTCCCTACTGGCCAGCTCTCAAGAGCACAAATGCAACTTTTCTATTGAGTGCATCATGCAAAATCTTTCCTCCCTGATCTTCTAACCTCCTTCCCTGGCTTCTCTCACTGAAATTTTGACTTACTGTAAGGTGCTCAGGCACGGCCAGGTAGTATCGGTTAACTTCTTTGTGTGATGTTCACAAGTATTTGGGCTGTTTCTGGTCCCTCAAAACTTGGCTTGAAGGAGACAATAGACTCTGTAACTTAGCTCACTTCATGTATTCACTTGCTCACTTGCCTGTATTTGAAGCTTCTACTTGTGTAATATTTGAATAACTCATGTCAATGGTTAAAATCTTCTGGCAAAAAGAAAGACAGTAGTTTATGCTAGTGTCCTTCTATCTAAAAACCTCACGTTATTTCTGAACTTCTTGGTACACTCCATCTGTCACCTTCACACATCTTCTAGCCAATGTCACACTGGGAGCAGCCTAGGGATGATGGTTTGCATGTGAATTGAGATGAGTGGATGGTATGCTTGGTGAATTATGGTCTTAAGCTTGTATGTATATAGTTATGTACCTGTGTATAAAGCCAGAATATTAATTGACAGTTTTATTCTTTTTCTTGCCTTGTTTTGCCTTGCCTTTTGCCTTTCCTTGCCTTCTGTTTTCTTCTCTTTTCCGAACACTTAATGACTTATTTCCTCTTTTTGGTCAAATTCCCTTGCTGCACAACTGTAATCCACATTCATAGCTGCTGTCTGAAGGGACTAATATTCACTTCATGCACATTTGCCTTATACATTTCACACTCACCTCTTCAAAAGTACATACGGCAATATGGAGTTACTCTTTCAACTTTATGTGCAACCATTTGAAATGCGAGGAATAGTTTCTTTCAGTAAATCTAGAAGTGAATGCATTAGTTCCCCAAGCATTTTGTTTATTTGCTTTGATTGTTTCCTTGCCTCATTTTGGGTTTTAGCATATATCTTTGGCTGACAGTCTTGCACAGCTAGCAGAGCTGTATCTAGATGCTGCTTTTTTAGGCGCAGTTGCAGGTCTTTTTTGTTTTTTTTTTCTGGCTGCCATTTGGCACCTTTGCTGCCTTGTGCTCCAGAACTGCACAAAACAGCAGACGGGCCTCCCAGAAATGAGGGCATTTCCATTTTACACATCTGACCCTCACTGTACTTCATAAATGCAGGGCTATATATTTAATTGTGACAACAGAATGCACCTCATGATTAAAGAGAATATGATGTAAATAAAATGCGATAGTATTTTGCCACAAGATTTCAGAGAGCACATAAATACTTTTGTGAGGGAACCTGAATTATACACAGATCCTGACTCTATATCTACAGTTTTTGCACCTCATGAACATTACTGACTTCAGAGGCTCCAGAGGGACGCAGGAGTCAGTCTCTTCAATATCTGACTGCAGGGCCTCATTACCATATACTTCATAAGAAGTGAAGAACAAGCTCAAGAATTTTACCCTACATATTGGCATTCAATCAATAAAAGAGTGTGCTGCAATCATTAAAACATATCAATGTTCTGTTCACTGTGTCATGCTGCATTTGTCCATAACATTTTCTGCTGCATAGCATTTGAAAATTGAAATAAGATGATTTTTTTTGATGGGTAAAACATATGTGGAAAATCTTGTGTGGTGTGAAGAAAAATTTTTAGTAGGGAGAAGACGACTGAAACATTTTGAAATCAGCCCTTAAGATTAACAGATTTGTTTTACTTTTGTTCTAGATAATATTTTCACTTTCTGAATAATTTTTAATTATAAAGGGAACACATTGCCAATACATCCCATTTAATTTTACAATGTTTTTTGTAGCTTATTATGACCACATATCTGTTTAAGTGCCTGAGCATCTTGTCTTGTTATTGGCTAGAAAATACCATTCTAATAATTCCATTTTTTTTTTATTTTTTTTTTTTTAATAATTCAACTTCTTTTACATAGGCACAACATTCATATCTCTTTATATTTCCATGGTAATAGACACTTGATTATGCAAAAAAGCTCTTTTAATCCAACCATGATTCCTCTGTCAGTAGCAGGTAAATGTGTTATGGCTAAGAGAGGCAAATGGCAGGTCAACACCATGATAAAATTATAGGTAAAACAGATACTTTGCAAGCATCAATAATGAACCAGTTGGGAAATTTTTTAGTTGCAGCTAGAGGAAATAATAGGTTTTCAGATTTTGTGAAAACTGCTAGGATTGATTAACATCAAATTTTATTTGTGCTAAGCTGCTTGAGGCAAGAGAGTACAAAAGTAACTTGATGCATTCATTTAGTATTTTACAGTATATTAGTTCTTTAAATATTTCTATAGAGATCTAATATTTTTAGTTTTCTCCTGTTCTTGGATGGTGCTATAGTTAGTGGTTAGAGCAAAGGGACAACCTAATTTTCTGTATTATTTTCCATGTTTTTCATTGATTTGCTACAAGGCTTGAGAAGCATCTCTTGACCTTTTTGTGCTTCACTTTTGTCATTTTGATTTGCTTGTATTTAACAATTTCACAGGAACAATTGGGAGCTTGGTTAATGTTTGTTAAATGGTTTGAGATGTCTCCCCTGTTTTTTGCAGGGAAGCTGAAGCTGTCTAAAATGTTGAGGGTTTTATGTCATTCCATAACACACCATATGAGCATCTTACAAATAGAATGTAACAATTAAAGACCAACAGTCTGATTTTCCCCAAGGGCATTTGGGAATATATATATGTATATACACACACACACATATCTTTTCCTCACATGATGGAAACTGCTTATGCAGAGAGAATTATTTCTCCCTTTCACGGCTGAAATTTTGCTGAGTTCTTACTACTGCATTAGGGTTGTTTGTGACAGAGGCCCCTGAGTTATTTATTAAAAAGTACCTTTATTAGTACAGATATCAGTTGTAATTTCAAAAATGAGAGTGCCAAAAGGCTGAGAGGAGTCTAGCCATTCAGCAAGGGCTCACTCACACACTGAAACACCAACTCTGCGGTAGGCTTTTTTTAAGGTCTTGTGTTAATATTAATAGGAAGCACTTTTTATGTCTCTGCTAGTAAACAAAATGTACCTAGCATAGTTCTTTGGCACTGAGGGCAGCTGACATAGGCAATCCACATCCGTATCATAAACTTCTCTGTTCCCTCAAATCATGGGGCTGCATGCAGACTACTGGGAGGGAATGATTCCTGACCCATGCCGACTTCTGAAGACTGTCTGGAAATGGTGAGGCTGCTGGCTGGCACAGGTCATGGCTGAGCTACGGACCATCCTGACAGTTCAGTTGTGGAGGCAGCTGAGCTGTGGCTGAGGGATTTGCTCTGAAATTATGTGATTTACCAGCATAGATGTCACTGCTGGTTTCTTGGGACAGATCTCCGCTCCTACGTCACACTAAAGGGAAGCCAAGATGCTGCAAGGATTGTTGATGCTGTTTCAGTGTTTTAGTACAGTAATGTTAGTTTTATTAGCCACAATGAGAACTAAATTAAGACTTATTTTTTTTCCCTGGTGGATAATTGTTTCAGTACAGTGACAGCTGTGCCATAGTCTTGAATTCTGACTGTCATCAGAAACCAGGCACTATTGTGTGTTACAGCCAACTGGTAGATTTTGTGGGTTTGTGTATTTCCATTCTCATTATTTTCCCTAAAGCACATTGTGCTTTTAGGATTAAACTAGTTCAGAGTGCTTAAATGTATATCCTTGTGTTTGATAGCATTTATCAGAGAAAAATAGTCAGCCGAACAAAAGTCCTACTGAAGGACACTAATTCCACATGAATGAATTAAATAGCCAAGAGGAAAATGCTCCTCTGGGCTGGGATCTACATATGCTCCCAGATCAGAAAAGCAAGATATTATGTTCCCTATCCTTCTGACAGGACAATTAAGCATTTAAGTCAAGCCTTAAATTGTGAGGCTGTTTGCCCTTGGCTGCCTGTGTCCTAAATAGAGTGAAATTCTTTCAGAGGGAGACTGGATCAGGTCTATGAGTGTGGATGGATCTTTCACATTTACAAAAATAGGATGGGTTGCACTGTCACCAGACAGAACCTCTTCTCAATGGAAGGCTTTAGAAGCCTTGCATGGAAGTCATAGGTGGCTCTGTACACATTTATGAGAAGATTTTAAACACAAGCAAGGTTGGTACCAGTTTCTTAATTCCTTCCTCACTTTCCTGTAGGATGAATCCCAGTCATCTCCTTTTCCATGTTCCACCTGTCCTTTTTCTCTCTCTTGTTGTCTTAAGAAAAACTACTTTTGGACCACTGTTTTTATTGTTTTTCAAGTGAGTATTTCATTCCACAGTCTCCAAACATTTTTTTTTTTTTTTTTCAGATGTGTTGAATAAGCAAGGCTCTGAGTTGGTCTCGGTTTCTGTGGGGCTATGAGGATGAGTGTGTCAGCAAAAGGAAGAACTGGAGTTGGGGTGAATTATGAGTGGGACCTATCTATGGGTATAACAGGAAATAAGGAAAAGGCTTACTGAGAGTGAGCCCTAAAGGGAAAAGGGTCTCTCCTTTTTACATCATTGTAGGATTTCTTGTCTAGTGCTTCAGATACATACCTAGCTCTAACTCTTCTCTGAAATAAAATATTTCTGGTAGCAATACTGAGATATGGTGTGGTATTCTAAGAGCTCTCTTCCTGTTGTATTTCTTCTACAGCTTGAGACCGTGCAACAGGAACAAAAGTGATTTCTCTGAGCTGGAATAATTCATATTTCGAGTTTTGGCTTATGTTCTTTCATAGCAGGTGCCTCTAGCGTTTAGTTGTGTAGCAGTAGTATTTGTAGAGGCAGAATCAGGATCTTTATTCCTTCTTCACTGATACATTTACTTCACTGATACATGGCTCTTCTATAAACTTAAAAGTAGCAAAAGGACGATAGCCCATTTTGGGTATTATTGTACAAAAAGCTCCTAAAAACTTCCATTAGCTTTTTACTTTGATAGTGGCTCTGTCACATTTAAAATGCCATTACAGCTTTCTCTCAGGCTGGGCAAAATTTTGCCAAGCAACTCCGTTGCATTATGGTAGCACTGATCCCCCATGGTGATTGTTACTCTTACTCAGATTCTTTGGTTTTTGTCCTTAAAGTCCTTTGAAATGTTAAGGTATTAGTGAAAAGTTATCACCAGAGTTATACTTAGACTATTCATTAGAGAAACATTTCAAAGAGTTTATAGATCCTGCAATAGTTCTTCAGGCCTGACATTTCCAAAACTAAGCCCAAGAAAAGATCTGAAGAAAGGGCTGCCTTTCTTGCCATTCTTATTTCTTCTTCTAATGCCATGAGTATGCTTTTGGTTTTATCAATAGTGCTGAAACACAGAAAATCCCCTTCCAGAAGAGCTGACTTCCTTGAGGGCTGTCACCTAGACAAGGACTCACCAGTCTAGAAGGTGTGCTGTATGATGCAGGTGAAGCCACAGGAGGTCTGGAGACTTGCCCATTCAGATGGTATGTGAAAGGATTATTAAGTGAAATGCAGCATGGACTAAAATGTTGAAATGCATTGCTGTAGAAGAAAATGCATACTGGCCAATAATAGAAAGGAGGCAATATACAATGGCTGTATGTATGCTTTTGCACTTGTGTATTTGCTATGTTATTATATTACCATACACTCATTGGCTTTGGACTACATAAACAACCTTCCAATAGAGTATTTTGGTAACCTGAGACAAGAAGGTCATTTATCATTAGGAGCAGCACAAAAAGTCCTGGGACTCAGAGGATGCTCATCCTTATGGTGTCTGGGATCAAACAAAAACATGTCCTGCAGAAAGAGACGAACAGGTTGGTATCATATACTGAGTGGAACGTGTAAAGGTCTGGGAATCCCAAGACTGAAGAAGGTTTGATGCAGGGGCAAATCTTGTTTTCTGATTCAGATATCTGGCTTCTACCCAGTTCAGGAGCACTGGATGAGTAGTGTAAGTGACTGCATTCTGTAGCCAGCTGGATAGAACCCACTTGTTGAATTCTGCTTACTCAAAAGGGAAATGGAGTCTGATTTTGGTGTCACTTTTAGTCTTGTTCAAATGAGGAAGAATCCCTGAGAGGGCAATGTATTCCAGGGAAGCCAGTAAATTATACCACTGAAAAACTGGATTTATCCTGAGGCAAATAATGTCCTTTGTCCATGCAATACTGCACCCTGTTGGCATTACTCTCAGTAGGCTTCTGTTCCAGTGTAGGAGTTCAACAGGTGTGTAGCAACGGCAGATGTGGGTCTTAAATTATTGCTTCATAATGGTTTCAGATATGATCATGCTGATGCTCTTTAGGTCTCATTCTGCAAAGTGATATGTTCAATTGGAAGAGAGATGATTTGGTTCTGTGGCACAACACTGATCTTGGGGGACATGACAACTTGACCTCCACAAACACGTCTCTTCAGAGCAACTTTTTTAATATGGACTATCTACAAATATGACACCCCCAATTCTACTGATAAATAGGAGTTAATAGAGCATGTATAGGTAAGATATTGTTTCAGAAGGTGAAATATAGGTTGACTTTTAGAAAAAAATGTTGCCAAGAAGTACACTGTTGTACATTGTCTGAACGTTAATCCAACTGTGTGAGATAGGAGAAATGCCAAATTTCTTAATTCTTAGTTTTCTGAAAATTAGATTGGATAGAAGTATTAAAATATACGTTTCTGTATGTGTGAGAAAATAATCTAGGTAAAGTATCTAGTGTTTTTCACTCCTAACTTCGATGGTTCTGTTTGCAATCCTTTGCATAACAAAGCACAGGAGTTAAAAGTTACCAGCTGCTATATTTACTTTCCAAAGTGTGAAGAAAATATGTATTGTCCTGAGGATTAAAGGGCTGATTCTCTTTGTGCTCAGTTCAGGCAGAACTGAAGTGTTTGTAATGAAAGTAAAAGCTATTAGAAAGCACGAAACATGAGAGAAAAAGATTCTTTATGCCTTCTTTGTTGGGCAGGATTTGATGATGCCCTTTGAAAGTTTAAGTGTAAACATTTATCTTATTAAGCAGCATCCCTTTTTTTTTGTGTGTGTGTTACAAAAAATTCCACTTGCAAAACCTAAATGCATTTGTAGCTGTTGTTTCAGCCTCCTGGGAACTGTTTTGCCAAATATCTTCCAAACAGCAAAAACTCATCATCTGTGAGCTAGTTCACATCTCCAGTACCAACAGAATAGCATTTTGGAAAAATGGATATATAAGGTATTTGAGACAAGATGTACTGCAGAGAAAGAATAATATCTGTAGGGCTGGTATTGGGGACTGGAATATGAAGGGAGGGTAGCTGTGCTGCACATGGGAGGATGAAAATCTTGTAGCTGGAACAGATGCTGAGACTGCCATGTGACTCAAGGTATGATTTCCTGCCGTTCTTGCCAAGTTTGAATGCTTGTTGTTTGTGTTTTGTGTTTTTTTTTTTTTTCTCTCTGCTTATTTCTATTTTTAGACTGAGAAGCAAAGGACTTGTGCTTCAGGAATGAATATTCACCATTCAAGTTACACTTATTGCATCTTTGCTTATATATCAAATAATTTTTGATGCTGGCGTGCAGGAGAGAATGAGAGTAAAGATGTAAAAGGCTTATGAAAATGGAGGGTATTTTTGGGATGGGTCACATAATCACTCAGCTCAATGGCCAGCTGCAAAGCTTTGTCTGAGTGTGACAGACTGCCCTTGCTGTGCAGTAGTGCCCGCTGAAGCCTTACATCCTTTGTCTTGCTTCACCACAGATTTTCTCTGTGACCTTGGGCAAGTCACGCAGAAGCGAATCCTCAGCCTGGCAGCTGATGCTGCTGGAGCCAGGTGCCCAAATGGCTCTGGAGGACAGAAGTCCAGGCTCTGCTTGCCTGGTTATAGCACTTCTGTGCCTCAAGGGATTTGTGAATATAAAGGCTTCTCGATAATCAGATATGAGTGAGGGATGGAGGCATATAAGTACCTCATATAGCTAGCTCTTAACAAGGGATTCCTTGTATCCTCTTACATAGTTCCTTCCCCTGCTATGAAAGGGGATTATTCAACCCACTGTATGACTTAAATATGCAAGTCATCAGTTTCTGGAGCAAGTGGTGAAACCTGCCTGACCTGCAATGAGAGGCTGTACATCCTCCTTAGGAAACCATGACAGTCAAAGACAGGTCTAGAGTCAGGAAAAAATATTTTGATTATTGCCCAATAAAGTTAAACTTGTTAAAACTCATCTCTGCAGTCTATATTGGAGTGATTGGGAAAAAGGAACATCTGCCATTATTACAACAAAGCATGAAATTGAGTAGTGTAGGATAAAAGAAAACTAAGACAGGTGTGTGCAAATGTATGTTCGATTTAGCTGAGTGGATTATTTTTTGTTCTTAAATGTTTGAGAAGAGTGACAGTCAAATCAGTTTTGTAATAGACTTGTTAACTGACAATTATTCCAGTTTATTTCTTGGTGTACAGAACTCTTTTTTTTATTTCATTTTTCATGCTGATTTCATTAACATTTTGTTTGCTTATCTCTAGCTTAAGTAAAAATCCCTACGAATAGTGTAAATTCTGGCAGCTGTGTGGCAAATAACTGCTTCATCTATTTACCGAGGTGGATCAGGGGCTGAGAGGCCCTTCCACACCTTTTAGAAAAGGTGATTCCTATTTTTAGATTTTCTCCTTTTCTGTTGTTTTTAATATACCCAAAGCAATAATGCAATATTGTGAGGAAGGCTACACAAATAAGTAATCAGTTTGACAACTGAACGGAAAATAAACATGCATTTTAATCTGAACCAAAATGAACATGTTGAATTGGGACTTGGGGGCTGTGGTGTTTTTTTTTTTTTTGTTTTGTTTTGTTTTTGTTTTTTAGGAGAGGACTCCAAAATGTTTAGTTTTGTGTTAAATGCTCTTATATCCCACGTGGAAAAAATTAATTCTCTTTTGGAAATGTTATAATTAACAACAACCAAAAAAAGTCTTGGGTACAATTCATCAGGTGGTGGTGCCTCTCTTCTTATCACATTGTGTTTACTCGTGACCTACGCAAGACTCTTGGGCAAATTCTTCCTTTTGGACTCAGATCAGGGAATCAAATTTAGTTAGGAGATGGGACAGCTCAACTCCAGTCCCCACAATATCAGACAAAACTGCTTCAGAGTAAAATTAAGAGTTCTGGTCACAAAGTTTGAGAACGCTGCAGAAGTCGGAATGCTGGGACACTGTGTAATTTACCTACCCTGACCATCCACCCAGTGACGTTTCTTTCTGCCGGAACAGGTCTTATCTCACCAGTCTTCTGTGTGCAGGACTTTCCCTGGAGAGCTCTAATCTCAGAACTCTTTCTCAAAACTGGCCTGCAATTGTTCATCTCCTTCTTTGAAAACTCCTTCCTGCTCTTCTCCTTCTGAGCAGCTGCTCACAAGTTAATGCTGCTGTTGCCAGATGCTGTCTATTCACTGCTGATAAGCTTTCACAATGGGAATGTTTTATTTCATCTCTGCTAAAATTCATTAAATATTCATTAGAGCAATGATTTGAACTTACCTATCCCTGTTCCTTGCTGAATACTGTACTATACAGTGAATTACTATCAGGAGGGTCCAATGGAAGCTTAATTGTTTATGAAAACATGAACAGCTTCAGCAGGAGAGACTTTCATGTCCAAAAACCCTGTAACTCAATGGTTAATTGTTCCCAGATGAGTAGTCTAACCACTAGACTATTACGTATAATACAGGCAGCTACTACAGCCTCATTTTTCCTTTTGGAACATAGTTGTGCATTGAGAGGATAAATTACCAAAAAATGACAGATAAGTGGTGACAGAGACCAGAACCAACGGAAATTCTTTAAAGAAGTCTTGCTGAATGTCATGGGGAGACCTAACAGTAAAGCATATTTGGATACTGAAACACTCATTTAGATGCTTTAGCCATAGATTTCCAAGCTTTTATCTTTAAGGTGAAATTTGAAAGTCTTGGCCAGAATGGTAACACAAGATTTTTCTCACCCACATCTTCAGCTGCCTAGTTTAACATAAATCTGAAGGACAGACCCTTGTATTTGCATGAATGGCTGAATCATGCCCTGTGAGTCTGAAGTTCAAGTGGACTTTTGGAAGTGTCTGTGTATGTTCATCAATGATAGATGAAGACGTAGCGACTTCCAAAGACTAGGAATTTCTAACTACTTATTTCTAACCTACTGCTACACAGCAGCAGTGAGAATCCAACTAATTTCTGAACTTCCTAAATGCCAAGCAGGTCCTTCAGTATCTAGGGCTGATAACTCTTCAGTGCAAAACCCTTGCCATGAACTGGCTTATTTACATGTTCTCATAAAATATAGATGGTTTTTGTCCTTGACATACAGACTTGTAATTACTTTTGATTTGTTTTACACATAGAGCTTTATAAAAGGACTGCAGAGATTTTCATTTTGAGTATAGAAAGTTGGAGGACACTCCCACAGCAGCTATTGACAGTGATATTTGTCATTCTTTCTTTCTTCAGGCTATTGTGAATATTGTGGATACTATAGTTATTTAGGCAGACTGATATAATAATAATAAATAATGTTGTATTTTACTTTACAACTTCTATTTGCGGCAGTGCTCCAGGCATCTCCCTAAAACCTAAACAGGAAATGAACCATAAAAATAACATCAAATAGACAAATAAAATAAAATAATTGGACTATGATAGAAGTTTTTTTTTAACAAATCTAACTAACAAGTTTCTCTAAACTTTTATGCCTGTGCCATTTCTTAACTGAAGGCTCACGGTGTGGGGAGGGCTGGAGGAGGCAAGGGCAGCATACAACAAACATTTTCTGTAAGTCATAATGGAAGAATATAGAAGTTATGACTTTGATTGGGATACTTTTCAGTTCCACTAACTAAAATAAAATGAGTTATGAAGTTAGATGTCAATATATATGAATCTCAATGATTTTACTAAAAGCATCTGTTGAAAAGATTGAGGGGAAAAAAAATTTTTAAGAAACATCATACACATATTTATTTCCAGTTTCTAAGAGCTGAGTTCTGCACTCCCTATACTGTACCACATGCCAAGGAGAACAGAAAATGGTGGCAGGAGCCTGAGAGCTGTAAGGAGGCAGAACTCTGCAGCCCCAGCTGGGCAGGGCACCAGGGCGCTGAGGAAGTGAGAAGTGCAACACCACTAGATCAAAGTGGTTATACTTTTGTAGAATTAGAGTTGTCTTACTCTTCAAAACAGCTTGTGCATGTGCTACTATTAGCATCAGGTTTTATCTGGCAGTGTGTCAGATAAGCACTTTGCTCCGGTTTACAAAACTCAGCCATGTGTGTTCTTTGATATGCTGGAGCAGCCTACCCTAAGCCAATGAGTTAAAAATCATCCACCCTGCCTACGGTGGCAGGTTGTCCTTTGTGCCCGGAAAGCCGACGGCAGCTGAATATTGGCTTTGCAGGAATGAGATCGTGGTATTGTGGGTCAAATATTCTCTCATGGGCATAGGCTCAATTTCCATCTGTAGCAATGAGAATGTCTGAAGCTGGTTTAAGGGCATTAAGTGACTCACGGAAATTTCATGCAAAATGGTACACAAATGTTTCCTCTTCCTTTTCTTACTACTTAAAAGCAAAGAAACATTTATCGCTACCTTAGAAAAAAAGTGCAAGAAGTACTTTGGTCTTTTCACCACACAGGCCAGTGTAGCACTTTGGTATGGCTGACAATCATATAAGTGACTTGAAAGTTCTCTCCAACAAGCAAGTAAACAAACCTTGCTAGTAATACTGCAAATTGCAAAATACAGCTATGGACTCACCACAGAAAAGCTTAATGGCATTTAAGATATTTTTAGGCAAAGGATTATTGAATAGGCACCAGTAGAAAGACAAAGTTAGTAAAATTATTCTGCTGGTAAGAACTTGCAAAACCAAAAGTAACATTACTTCCATATATTTTTGATCATATTACAGTGGTACATGTGTTTTTTGGAAAATGATTTAACTTGCCATAAATGGTGTCTGAACTGGCCATCTATCACTGCACAGTTTGTCAGCAGTACTTACAAATCTAACACCCAGAATGACAAGTGTAATTACATGCTTCTGAAACATATGCCGTAATTTATGGGTATTAAGCAAGTATAAACAAGAGATCAAATCCCAGTGTAAGCAGTCATCCAAGAAATCATCTTGACATTTATTTCATTAAAACCTTTCTTTCCGTAAGACAGTCAGAACATACCTGAGTAGCACTATCAGCACATCTGCAGATACTTGCCAATTATCGCGTGTTTGCAAAGCAAAGGATCAGGTACATGCATATTGTTAACACTTAACTTTCAGTTACATTTTGAACATGTAGTTATGTAGGTGTTTATCATGTTCCCTTACTATTAATCTCCTACAGGAGATTAAGATATAGGACTTAAATAGCCACATCTCTTTCACCGATTTTAATTTGTGTTAACATTCAATGTAATTCGAATTAGAAAACTGAGTAAAAAGGCTCAAGCCCTAGAGAGTTAGTGGTTTATTGGCTTGAGATACTGCTAGGAAGAGGAGCATAAAAAGGAGAGTGAGGCTGGGTGTTCTGCGTGAGGTATCCCCGACACAGACTAGCAGATTGGTGCTGTCCTTGCTAGGCAAAGCTGCAGACCTGAGCTCAGGAGCAGGCTGGGCATTCAGACTCCCAGCTGGGACCTTTCAAACCCGATCTCTTACTGCAGTACCTAGAAGGCAATGGTGTTGCTAATATTGTGTAGATTGTAAAATTGATTTTTATTTCCTATTGTCAGCATTACTCCTGAGACACTGTGTCTGCCTTATCCTTTCTGCTAAGCAGTGCTTTACTCTGTGAACACTGCCAGGGAAATCTGAGAACTAGAATAAGCCAATATTTTGAAAAGGGGGAAAAAAAAAAGTGCAGTTCTGGCAAACAGTTCCTGCCAGGGGCAAAATAATGCAACAGCTGATATAAAACTGTATTAACATAGAATGAAAGTATTAGGAATGCCAGCCCACATGCAGGGATGGAAAATATGTCTTGGTGACTGAACCTGATTATCTTTTTAGCAAGATTTTGAGTTGTAAAGCTAATGGCATTGACTTTTGTAAATCTCAGTGCTACAAGTCATTCTCTGAGATAGTGAGTTCCTTCTAACCTTATCTTATTTAATAAGACTGTCTTGGACACATATATATATACATATATATATATATATATATATATATATATATATATTTAGTTCAGTTCTTCACATTAATGCCAGTGGTAGCTTGGGGTTTATCTGGATAAGCTTTTGCTCAGGCATGGGAAGCAAGTTTCATGGGAAATGTCCTCTGCTGAACTACTGCTGATATTACTCGTATGCCAATGTCTGATTCAGTGAAGGAAATGTTTCCTCCTCAAATTGACATTGCTACTCTGCAGCCTCTCTGATCACTCTTTTCCTGATTATGAGCCAGAAACTGGGGGAGTGTTGCAGCCAGCTTTCCTGGAAACTTTATAACTATCCAGCTTGTTTCTAAGGTTTTCTTGGAGTATTCCATGCTGGTGGGAGCTGAAATCTCTTTGCCAGGAGCTCCCTGATGGCCTCAGACAGAGGCGAGCAAGCGTGGCGGATACACTCAGCACCCCTCATCCGCAACAGCAATGCAGAGGGTGAGTGAGGGAGCTGCCTCTGAAAGGCAACAAAATGAGACTGTGTTGAGGGAAGAAACCTACAGACAAATTACCACAAGGTTGTATGGTCTCTTTAGCAAAGCAACAGGGAGAATGGGGTCAGTGAGTTCAACAGACAAGTGCAGCAAACAGACATACTCTGAAAATCATTAGCAGCAGTCGGTAACATTGCAGTTGTTTTGCGAGAAAGTGGAGGAGGGGTGTTTTTCTTGTGTCTTTTTTGGGACATTTGTGGTTGTATAATCTGTCAGAAACTCAAAGCTCACACACTTCTTTTGAGGATGATAATAACCATTGAAACTGGTAGCTGTTATCTCATCATCTATTTAACTTACTCTTCCCCAATGCACAGTATTTTGCAGCCTCATTTATCAATGTCTCTCTTTTCTCAAGTCTTAATGACGAAATCAGACACCAAAAGTACATGTTTTGAAAATTACACTGTCATTACTAAAAAAGAAAAAAATTCAAACCCTATATTTTATAACAAGCTGATTAATAGTTTTTCTTCATCCCCTAATAGCAGGAGAATGATTTTTTTTTTTTCTTTTAATATACTGTATTGCATTTCTCATTTTACTTCCTTCTTTTGTTCGGTCACAAGCCTCAGAAACAACACACTCCCGTGTCAGGCTCATTGGCCTCGTTGACAGGCTCCTCAGGTTCTTGCACTGGCATTTTGCAGTTGCCTTAGGGTTTCCTTGTGGTTAAGCTACAGACACACTGTCTGAGCCTCCTTGTCCTCTGTTCAACACACTGTTTATGCAAAGGTGCACTTTACTCTGTACTATGCATTCGGTTGTGCTATCTTACATTCCTGCTATCAGTTTAGCAAGCTGATACCAGTTGTATCACTTGAATTTTTTGTTTTCCTGTTAGCTCAGTCACCCAAGGCATTCCAAGATATACACACTGAGCCAAAAGAAGTGGGATTCTTGAGTCAAGATTATTCATATTCTGTATGGTGCAATGTAAAATTCTGGCTCTATAACTAAAAAAAAAAAATAAAAAAATTAAAAATTGAGCAAATACTTACTTTATCCACAAGTTGTTGCTAAAATTGTCCTGTAGGGATAGTGATAAAAAACTTGATAGTTTATAATGAGATTAGGAGAATAGCTACTGCTTAGTTTGTGCTTTGATCCTAACAATCAGTTGCAAATACAAGTTTAGGAAAGAATATTCAGGAAGGATATTTGAAATTTAGTCTGGTGTCATGGAATATATTCTCAAAAGACAAATGGATAGAAGGCAAAATTGTGAGGCATGGTAATATTAGTATTGCTGCTATTTCAGCAGGAGGCTGAAGAGAGAAGGCACATCTCTCTCAGCCTGGAACTACCACATGAGCGATACTTCCTACTGCAATATTGTGGCCTACAGGATCCTGAGCCAGAGAACTGTTTAAAAATTTAATTGGCTCGAAAACATTTGTTACCCGAAATCTATCTCTGCTGCTTGACTTTCAGATAGACAAGGTCTCGGCTTCTTTGTACTTGCAATGTCTTTTCAGGCTAGAAAAGCTCAATTTCCCCAAATACACAGAAAGTGCATTTGTTTATAACCAAACATAATGTTATAAAAGATGGCATGGAATAACAAGATACAAACTCCCATTGCTTAATCTTTTCTTCACTGCATCTTCTCCACTGTCTTGGGCAGATGTACCAATTTTCAGAAAGGTAGTTGTCCTGAAATTTTCTGCATTTATTGAATACTTCAAGAGTAGCATAGGTGCCAGCAAGATCTTCTTTGATTATTAGTTATTTTATCTTGAAGGTTCCTGGTGAGCACAAGGCCAGGGGAAGACAGGATTGTATGCAAAAATAATGGTCTCTCTGCAACTTTCTTTTACAAGGAAAGGAGTATTACTAATGTTGCTGTCTTAGTCCCTTCCCTATAAGAATATAATACCAGACATTTTGTAGTACCATGAATTTTATTGAAATAAACAAAATTTTCTTTGGGAACCTCTAGCTTTAATAGATCATATTAATTATTCTTTAGTTATTCTCCTAAAAGCTGTTAGGTTTTGAAGTACTTAGCACCACCTTGGAACTGGCTGCAGAGCTATCAAGCATGGAGTCATTTGCCATTATAGTCATTCCTCCTGCAGCTTTTTGAGATCTTTCTCAGCTATACCTGTGGCATGCCCTAATATTACTTTTAAAAAGTACAGGGTGTTTCAAAAAGATAGACCCAGTTTCAAAGATGTAGTAATTTCAAATTCGGTCCATCTGTTTGAAACACTCTGTACATGAGACAAGTCCTGGCTTCATCTATATGCGCTACTATACAGACTCCACGTCAATCAAGAGCATGAGAGTGATCCAGTGATCCTGTTCAGGTCCTCAACCTGTATTTCAGAAAATTCAAAGGCACTGGTGTATGATAAGATTTAAATATCTTTTATTCAGTTATTTTATTATGTTTATACTTTATGATGATATTTGATGGATTCATAAAGACCTCTGATAAAGAGTGTGCCTGATGGGTAAAGGAGAGGTAGGTCATGGATGAGCATTCTTGAGTGCTAGGGGAGCTGCTTTTGCTCTTGTGAAAGTGTTGGCAGACAAAATTTTCCATACTCACTGTCTCAGACTTGCAGGTATTTTTTTTTTTCAGTTGAAACATTCAAAAAAAATAAAGAAGTTAGGAAATAAATTTGAATAAAAATTCAAACACATACTGTAGGAGCCATTCAAATCAACTATTTAATTGTTTACTAAGAAAAAAACCAAACCAACAACAAAATACTTCTATTTCATCCTTCTTGGTATTTCTGTTTAACTTTTTATTTGCAGGCATAAAAAAAGAAAACATATGTATTTTTTCTGCATACCAACCTTTCCTATCTCAGATCTTCTGTATGACACTTAACTTTTGCTTGCTTTGTAGGACCCATTTCAATAGCATGAGTAGCAGAACTTGACCTGTGATTTATTTTTCCAAGTTTTAAAAATAAACTAAACAAAATACAGTCAGCTCAGTTTGCTTATGGAAATTTATACATGAATGGAAAAAGGAGAAATTTCAATATACGTGACTAATAAATTAGCAGCCTGTGCTCCAGACAGAAATGGAAAATTACAGCATTAAATCAATTTTATGTAGTAACATACCAAAACAACAGATTGTTTGGGGTGCTTGAGGTAACCACCTTTCCCCAGTAATATATGATTGTCAGTAACACTTAGCGACATGTTCTTCATCAAGTTTATAGTGAAAATTTCTGACATTGGCAGGTGAGGAATTATTTTTAAGGATGATGTCCTTCTGGTGGCTCATGCTGAGAATGATATTATTTATATTAACTGGTAAAATAGCCTGGCAGCACACAGGCAATTACCTCAATTTTATGTTTAGTGCTCTTCTCATAAATCTATGTAATGATGGCATCTCTGTTATGAGCTTACATTAACTTACTGGTTACAGTAATTGTATTGAAATAAGCAAATGTCCACTCTTTGATCAAGACAGTACAGTTACGGTATTCCAAGTAAATAATTGCTTGAGATAGATGTAAGAACAGATAAAGGCTTTATGAAAGGAAACTTTAATTGCACAATTAGGTGAAGCTTAGGTAGTGATCTTTCCTGCATATGTATGAATTTGTTCTCCATAAGGATTTGATCTCAAGAAGGCAAAGTGGACATTGTTCATTGCTTTTTTTGGCTAGGTACTGTCCTCAAAACTGGTGTTTAAAGTTATTAGTGGAGGTGAAGTAAAGTGCAGTATATATCCCCCTGGTCTTGTCAAAACCCCTTTATTCCTCATAATATCTTAGTCTGAGATCATCTCTTAAGGTGGAAAGGCGGAAGATCTGTTGTTTATCGTGCTCTTTCCTGAGGCATCTGTTACTGGCCACTGGCAAAGACAGACCATTGGTCTGACCCAATATGGTTGTTTTCTCATGCACTACTGTAAGAGGAACTTCAGAGGTTTCCGTTGGGTGACTTATGTTTGATATGAAGCTGGGATTTACAAAAGTGTGTATCAGGCCAGTAATCACTGGAATCATACTTCAAGTGCAAAAAACTTTGTGCTTTGTCAACTAATATACATGTTGTTTTCTTACAGCATAAAAAATCTGTCTTTGGGCACCCTGGTCAGTCAGGAAATGAGTATCTTTGTATCCTTTCCAATATTCCTGTATTAGTTAATAAAGAAAAAATATAGCTTCTTTTGTCTTAGAGGAAAAGTTAAGTTCTAAAAATATTTCCTCCTTTCATGAACATTACAAATTCATCTTAATGTGCTGACCTTGGCTGTGCACATTTAAAACGGACCCATTAAGGTAAAAATAGCTTTTGAATTATCCAGTTTGACAGACTACCTGATCTGCTAAGTACCTGCAAAAAATTCATTCAGGTATTCTTTGTCCGGAGTGCTTTATTATCTGATGGCAACTGATTGGGCTGAGCTGACAATAAGCTTTAGCACCAAACATTAGAAAAATTCAGAAAGTATCAAGTTTAAGGGCATTTGACCTACAATTCATGTGTATCAAAATCACTCCAGAATGAAGTGATGAAATCAGATTTGCCACAGGGAGAGAATGAGACAGATCACTTGAAGACCCTCTGTCTTGATTTAAAAATAATGGTGCTTATTTACTCATGAATAATTCTGAATAGCTAGTGTCTGTGCTCTTGAGACAAATATGTAAACAGGGCATTTGGAGAATACTGCAGTTCGTGGGGACTATCACTGGCAAAGCTTTGAAGTCCCAGACTTTTAATAAGGAAACACCTTGGTAGCCATGTGCCAGCCAGAAAATGGCTACTCCTCCTAATATCCTCAGGTACTTTTAACATCCCTTCTGACCTCACTGCTCTATAATGTCCGTAGAAAGTTACACTTGAGAGTTGATTCAGTAAGGTCATTTGACATGGCTGGGAATGCTCTGTCATTCCCAAGGGTTATGCTTTAAGGGGCAGGCAGTTCTGGAAATCCGGTGAGAGCCTCAGGTATTCAGAATATGTGAAAGGAGTTTGAAAGTACTTGGTTTCATCTCCTTGCAGCCTTACTGTTCATATGAGAGTTTATGAAAGGACACAGGGTAAATGATGCTGCCTGCCTTTTAGAGATGTGGGATTTCATAGGGATTTTGGCTGTCAGGTGAGTCCAGCACTGAAATTCCAGTTGTTACCCTTCACTTGCTGAGTGTCAGCTGGCAGGCAAGGGTGAATGTCACAGAACCACGCTGAAGGATTTGATCTGTATTTTCTGGGCAGAGTAGAGTCAAGCAAAAGAGAGAGAAGATGGAAATGGTGACATAGGTATAGCAGTAAAGAGAGAGGAAGTGAATTAAAATCCATACATCTTAGAACCAGAGGTTTATTTTTGGTTTACGTGTGTCTGATAGTAAAAATAAAAATGATAATATTATGGTTCCAACATCAATGGAAGGAATGTCACTGTGATCCTTCAGCTAGTCAAACAGCATAGCTTGGAAATTAAAGTTACTGACTGCTTTGATACGAGTAAATTTTTTTCCTTAAAGAGTACCTTTCTGAAAATAGCTTTATCTCTGCTAAGCAGAAAAGCAGATTCAATATCCCACAGCATTCAGACATACTGTGACGTTATTGCTATAAATTGTTTATCATTTCATCAAGAAATGTTATTCACTGAACTGTCTGAGCCTCTTCTTGTTAAAAGAATGTGTCTCTGAACTAGCAGCAGGACAGTACTCCCCAAGCTCTACTTTATGCAATGGCTGGTCCTTTCCTTGGTTTATCTCTGTCTCAAATAAACTAGCTATTCTTCTCTCCCTAATGAAATGAAAAAGGATTTCTTCCCCTGGGAGATCCTTTTTCATCAAAGATCGGTGGGTTATCTTAAACCTTCTACATTACTCAAATGGCTGCTTAACATGTGTATTACTGCATGTGATTTGAAAAGTTACTGTGTTTTCTGCTGTTGATATGCTTTGAGTCTGCTAGTCTCACAAATGAAGTTGTTCTTAAAGCTTTTTTTTTTTTTAAATTTTATTTTATTTAATTTTATTTTATTTTTTTACCATCATGTTTACTTACAGACAGCAACCCAAAGACAAAATCAGTTGGAAGGTATGCTGAATGCAAGTGTTCTTTGGCTTAGGTCAAGGTATTCTAAAATTAGATAGGGAATAATAGTAAGTGGTACTTAAATTCCTGTAAATCCCTCACATCCATTTGGAGCTATATTAAATCGTGATAGCATCATTATTATCTTTACCCTTGCCAACATGTCTGGGATGGCAGTAGCCCAAAAGCCCATGCTGGAGACAGAGAGTACTGAGAAACAGTAGGTAAAAGGTGAAATAAAAAGAGAATATTGGCTGAAGGAGTGTTGCCAAAATGAAGAAGGGGAAAGCCTTTGAACTGGAGATGGCATTGAAAGATAAACAGGTGGACCTTTGCACATGAAAAGTAGAACAAGGACTGTATTCTTTCCAAATAGCGTCATTGCTTCCAGTTTTCAAATTAGTGAGATCCTCAAAAAAAACTTAAAGAGGCAAAAGCAGAGAATTGGAAGGGTAGCTGTGCAGTTTGACTTTCCGAAATGACTCAGAGTCATACAAGGCTTTCTAGAAGAAAGTAAGGTAACTTGAAAACTAGATTACAGAGAAATAGAGTTAAAAAATGAATAAGAAGCAGATAAAATTAAATGTGACTTAAAAATAGCCAGAGGATTGGAGTCCTTTTCTAATATTGCTTTTAACAAGAAATGGAAAGAAAAAGAAGGTTAGGCAATTAGAAGACAATTGAGATCATGTAACAAGAGCTATTGATAAAATACAGATTCAGGTATACTTGGAAAATATAAACAGAGGAAAACCCATTCTTCCAGATGATTCTTAATCACTGAGACTCTCTGAGCATCTGACCACTTACAAAGACCACTAGCAACTGAGACAGCATCAGCAACTCAAGAAAATACAAGGCATTACCCAGCTCCAGGACGGAAAAAAAGGGAAGAGTGATTACAGCAATTACCATCCAGTAAGGACAGCAAATTAGATGTATGTGTGCTATGTGATAAAGCTAAAGAAAAGGACAGTATGATTTCAGTATGCTTCCATGAAAGGATCAGAACACGGAGGAGAGTTATCAATTTATGTCAAACTTTTGTGTAATTTTTCACCCATATTTTTTCTTATTATATTGATAAATTAGAGCAACATTTCAAAGGTGAACAAAATAAGCTATTGTGGTCTGGAGAAATCACTGTTAGGAAAGATTTAGAGAGCTAAATGTATACAGCAGTTAAACAATGATTTAGAGAGGAAAACACGTGAAATGACTACTTGGAAGACTTGAGCACTGAGGTGAAAGAAGGCCAGAGATATGTCTCCTTATAGCAGCTTATTAGGTCAGAGAAGATACATGCACATTACTATGAGTCTTTATCCTGGGGCAGCAACAGGTGTAGAAATTCCATAAATCTTATCCATCCCTGCCTTCAATAGGTCAGATCTGTCAAGCTTTTGTTCAGCTTAACCAGCAATCAATGCCATGAACCTCTGGAGATCAGGTGTTAAGCAGAAATCCTGATGGTGAATGAGACTGAATGATCTTGTTACTTGTAAAATATGGACAAAATTGGTTTGGACTATTTTGTCTCTGTTTTTCAGCCTTTAATTTTTTTTTATTTTAGCCCTTTGTTCCAGGAGCTCACACCCGTATATCAAAGTTATATTCCTATCCAGAATGGCCAGCACCTGGCCCAGGTTATTCCCCAAGTTAAGCTTGGATATGTTCTGGGATGGTAGCTGTTGACAAAAGCCAGATCTGTGCCATCGACTTGCTGATGTTTTTACGATACAGATGATTGTATGCCAGGATGAGTCTGTCCCTAGCCTTGTCATGTTTATTCCAAAACATGCAAAAGGACTTCTAAGTAACAGAAACCAGTGTGAATATCAATTCAACCTTTGGACTTTGTGTGAGCACCCTTTGTGTCATGTAATTTCACCACTCTTGGGAAGAAAAGGGAAGGACACTCTGTGTCTCTTAATGAAAGATGTGTGGCTAGATCAGACTGATCCACATATACATGCAGTGTTCATGTTCCCAGCCTTCAGGAAGGTGCTGGGAAATCCATATTCACTCTCAAATGGGAGAATCTTTCTATCTCATCCCTACTGAGTCTGCCAGTGCAGACCATTTTATCCCAACTGTGCAGCAGATCCAAAATTTCTACCTTAAATGCCTAAGAGACTATTTAACGGTCTGTAAAGTTTAAGGAGGCTTGTAATGACAGCTTCACAAAGGCAATTGTTGATCTTGGCACAACTACAGCCTGAGACAATGAAGGTAGATATTAGTAAGGCTTTTTTACAATGTCTCATGAAATCCTAATTTTCATGCTAATTTAAATAGTCTTTTAAAATGAAAATTTAGTAACTGGACCACAAGTGAAAGGTAATAATAAATGTCTAGGTAATAAATTAGGGGGAGTTGTCTAACAGGATGCCAGAGAGATTATTATTAAACCCTTTCCTTTACAAAATGATCTGGGAGAGAGTATTGACAGCAACTGATGACATTAACACATAACAGCAAGAGAGAGGAGAAGAAAGTGAGAATAAAATGAAAAGGTAGAAGGAAATTCCAAGGATGGAATTATAAATTCAAAAATGAAACAGAACAAAGGAACAAGAAAGAGAATCAAAACACTTATCCAGCTTTTCTCAGAAAATGAGGAAAATTAGGATTCATCCCCTAGTTTTTGAAATGTAAGTTATATTTCAGGGAAATGCACCGTTATGCTTTGTGATGCAAAAAGCTGACAAGATTTAATGTCTTGGAAGACACAAGGGTGGAACAGAAAGCAAATCCAATGAGTGATTTTGGTATAGGAAAATACTAAAAGCAGCATGTACAACATAGGACTGAAGAGCATCAAATAACTCAGTGGAGTATAATGGCTCCTTTTCTGGTCCCATTTCAACAGCAAAGCTGCCTGCTGTTCCAAGTTCACTGTTCTCACCAGAGACTCACACACAGGGAAGCTCCAGTTAGGATTAGGAGAAATCATAGGAACAGAAGCCTGGAATTTGGCAAGAGTTAATACTCCTGAATACTGGGTTTTAAGAAAGTCTGCCATTTCAGGCTACATTTGACTTGGCTGGGTGCAGCAGTAATTCCAAGAATGTCTGTTACAGAATCAATGTGGTGGGGTGAGATTTTGGCCCCCTTGATTTATCAGCAGGGAAGATAAGATTTCATGCATTGTACATTTGCAGATTTTTTTTTTTTCTGAATAATTTAGGGTAGTCTTAGTGTTTATAACAAGTAATTAAATGAAATGAAGTAGATAATCATTGACTTTTCTTTTTTTTTTTTTTTAATGGCTGCAATATTTTCAGAGTCAAACTGTCTTCCTAAGGACAGAATATGTCATATCTCATGCAACATCTAAACCTGTACTGAGCAAAGTGCCAGAAAATGCCCTTTTAAAAGATAATCCTGTCCTGACAGATGGATGGAGTGGGTAGTAATAAAAATAATAATACTTTTTATTGATATATGATCTGCTTTTAACAGATAATAGCTTTTTTTGTTTTTAATTTATCCAAGTCCTACAGTTCAATATAATACATCTATTGAAGTCATGGGTGACTGAGCAGGCAATCCTGAAGACAGAATTAGGCTCTGTTATTCTGTCCTGCTTCTCTCGCTCAGTTTGGACACCATTCTCGGTGTTTAAAGTGTTGAAATTCAATTATACTCAGGCAGGTCCTTCTCATCTTAGACATAATGATTTCAAGTCCGAAAGCAATAGGTCCAAAAGCAAAAATTTTATGAATCTGTTTTCAGTAACAATAATGTCTTCAAAAGGACACAACAACAAGCTGAACTATCAGCATTTCAATAAAAACAAAAGTTCATTAAAAATGTTTCAGTGCATTTCAAAAGAGCATGACATGAGCTAACTTATTTGTCACTAAATTTATCTTTAAATTTGCACTGGGCTTTTGCTCATTGTCAGTCTCCCAGAAGAGTCGAATCTCTTTCTTACAGAAGGTATATACGTGTCAGTATTAGATCAGAGGAAACAATTGTGAGTCATGATAGGGGAAAGGGACTGTTGACTCTGCACTTCTGTTGGTTTAATGATCCAGAGAATAGAGACGTGGATGAAACATGAGGTCTGGAAGACTCTTAGAGTTGATCAGCTTTGCTCTGAGGTTGTTCACCTTGCCAGTAAAGCTTTTATTGGAAATAAATAAGTATTTTATACTTAATATTAAAGAAAGAGACGGGAAAGTACAGTTCTGGGTATCCGGCAGATGCATAATTACATTATGAATTGTATTAATTTTCTCTCATTTTGTTTTTTAATCAAAGCATACATTTGCTTGAATTGTTGGGCTAATGTTACAGCAGAGAGGATCTAAATTTATGTGGTCTTAAGAAGTTAAACCCTAAGAAGTTAATTCTTAAGCAGCTAATGTCTAAGCTTTTTAGGTTTCCTAATCAGAGTGGTTACAGACTGCATATAAAGAAAAAAAGCTAAAGGAAAAGGAGGGGAATTAATAGAAACCTTTTTATTGATCACAACAAATTCCAAGAAAGGAAGGAAAAAGGTCTAACTCTCATTTTTATGAGGAATCATACCCAGAAACTTACGAAGCTTTTAACTCATAAGCAAGAGTACTTTTTCAGAGAATTATTGAGATGACATTTGAGCTTCAGATTCTAAAATGTCACTATATCATTCCCTCAAAGTATTTTTTTTTGAAGTATGTTTTTTTAAAAAATGTGTGTATGTTGTTTTTTTTTTTTTTTAAAAAAAAAACAACCCTCTGGGGCACCATAGGTCCAGCTACACATTGCTCATTTTGAGGTGCCTGTAAATGAACTTTAGAGAAGAGATGCCACCCACAAGCAGATAACCTAAACCAGGAACCTCAGCTAACCCCTTTTATGCTAAATAACATAACAGCTATCTGTCAGAGAGCACAGTGACACGTGATGTAACCAGAGTATCTACACATATCATTGTAAAATGGACTTTAAACCTCAGCACTGTTGTTAGAGCAGCATTTGCAGTTAAAAGGGACCATACTGCTCTGAAAATCAGCTCATTGTTCAAAGTTCAAAAACAATCTTATGGGAACTCCTTATGAGTAATAACGTAAAACAAAGCAAAGTATCTTTGTGTCTAACAGCATCTGTTTGTGACGTACAGTATTTAAGAAAATCCATTTAAACCGAGGGGTAAACCGTCTGGCCTTGTGAACCTGCTAAACCCTGTCTTTGTTGTATTATGTTCAGAACAAGAGGGTTAGCCGAGATGAACTTGGCCAGCTGGTGCTGACACAGTCGCAAGGTCTTCATCTGTGCCACCCCCAGACCCTCCAGCCATGGCCTGTCTCAGTCACACCAGAACACACATCCCCTTGTTAAAGTCCCATCTCACATTTGCTGTTCCAGATGAAATTCTCTTTTCCCTGGGAGATTTTCCTGATGAAATGCTCAGGGCCATGCTGATGTGTGCAGTTCTGTTCTGCTGAGTCTTCGCTAGCACAAGCATCTCACACAGTTTTAAAGAAGAATGCACTACTTTTTACCATAAGGGAAAGATTTAACACTAGTTTCTAATGAAATTCCCAGAGCAAAACATGCACGAGGCAGGTGGGTTTGCACCCATAATTTTGTGGATTTTTTAAGCCCTGAAAATATTACTATAAGAAGCATGCCCATGCAGGATCAAATCACAAAAAAAAAAAGGTTTGAACAAATACTTATAAGCATACAGAAAATATTTTTAAATTAACTGTATTTATAGTTAAAATTTAACAGTATTTGGGCAAAAAATATAAAAAATGGAGTTTCAAAAAATGATCTGTGCATATATCTGCTATGGGTAATTTTTAATAGAGAGGCATTGGTCCCTTTTTGGAAGATAAATGTAAGTATGGCTCCCTTAAATTTGTAATAATTGTTAATTCATTTCTGAATTTCATGACCATTAGTGGTAATAATAATAGTTTTAAAATCTGCATCGATCTTGATAAAAACACACAACCAGTCCATAACATTCAATCCAACGTCAATATTCCAGAAACTCCAGATACCGGATCAGATCCTGAAGTGCTTGATTACTATTTTTATGCACTATGATCAATACGAATGTTGCTTGCACTCAGTACTTTGCTGGCATAGCTGGAACAAAGCATATTTGACTGTTGAGAAAGACAGAAGAAAACATTAGAAGTTTTGTAGCTGTAAGATTGAAAACTGCTTTTCAGAGGAAGATAAGCTTATCCTTCTCTAATGAAATGAATAGCACTATGACAATTGTCATATTTCAGCCAATACTCAGAATAAAAGATTATTCATTTGTTATAGGCAACGTAACATTCATAAAATTTATCTGATTCTGTCATTCTGTTTTTACTGTTAGCCTTTGTCTTTGTTCTTTAGAAAGGTAATTACATTCAGAAAAAATGAAGATCCAATCAAAACACTTCACGTTGAACAAAAACCTGAAAAAAACAAACCACAGGCCAATACTTCATATCTTTAATTGATGCAGTATATGAAGATTAATGCTGGGCTTAGGCAAAATGACAAGATTTTGGTACAAGAGCATTTAGTTAAAAACCAACCATATTTAAGAAGTAAGAACAGTTTAAGCTTACACTTCATGTGAACACAGAAGTCAGTTGTGCAAAACAAAACGTGTGCTGACATAAATCATAACTGCTTATGTGAATAAGCATTGACTGGAGGATAAAGATCTTACCCTTCCATCCAGGATGAAGTTCTCTATCCTGTGGAGCTCTCCATCCTGTTTCTCTCTTCACTAAGAACTTGATAGAACCACCTGATAGACTGGAAAAACCATAACTTCAACTCTGCATTGCTTTATTTGACCATTTTCTAACACAGGCAGCTTCCTGGATGAGCTGTTTTCAGGATTTGCTCTGTCTTGGCTTGGATTCTTTTTTTTTTTTTTTCCCTCCTTCTTTATTTGAAAAGTGTTTTTGCTCAGCTGTCATTTCTATTCTTTGCTTAAAATAGCGATAAGAATCTGTAATTACAGTGATGGAATAAAGTTAAGAGGAAATGTAATGGAATGACAGTATTAATTCCCAGGAAAATTGCTGGGCTAAACCAGCCTCTAAGCAGGAGTCCTTTAAATTCCCCATGGATAAAATGAATGTAGGTTTATGTCAATAAACTAACTCTTGGACACAGATTCCCTGGGAGTTTTCTAGGTGCAAGAGTGCTGGCTCACAGCCTGGAGAAGTTAGGGACACAAAAGGGTGATACAGGGCTGCACTTTCTGCACTCACCTCCAGAAGTGCACTTGGCTGCAGTAGGACCATTTCAGATGGGCTGTGAGAGGTCCAGATTATTCCCTCTCCTGTGCTGTATTTTCAGCACAATCTACAGAGCTGACCTAAAGAGTCTGTCCTGCTAAACAGCCTGTAAAATCGTGAACAATCAGGACATCAACAGATGCTTGGTGAAGATCATGGAGTTCTTATTAGCGGTTGTTTAAACCTTCTGGTATATAAGACCATGGTCAGCAGAGCGCTACAGTTTTCATCACTCTTTGCTAAGACGAGAGCACAGACTGTGTGTCAGGAGGCAGTGTCCTTTCTGAGTCTGCTCATATCGTGCACGTACAGTGTGTGTATGTGTCCTTGGCTGAATGCAGTGGCTGTATTTCCCTCTCTTCCTATAGCACAGAAAAATCCTTTTCCCACCATGGCAAACCAGACATCAACAGTATAATTTGTGCTTGCCTGTGGATGGACTCTCTCTGGCTATTTCCCATACAAGAACCATTGTTAGACTGGCCACATTGCTCAAGTTCATACTTCAAATCCATCTGTAGGTTTCTGTCTAGAAAAAAACATAATTCCCAGAAACAAATATAATTATACCTTACTATGTTTAAATGCAAACTATTGTTGATAGGGCTGTAGGTGCTGGAAACATGCTTTACTCCTGACATTGAGTAAAGGTAGTACATGCCTGTGTTTCATGGGAGTGTGTTCACACAAATCAAACTGAATTTGAACTGGAGACAACCCTTGTAGGAGGAGAAAACTGCATCTAGATTAAGGATCTAATTAGAGCCCGTATCTTGAAACTATGGAAGACAAGACTGTGTCAACAAGAAATAGTCTTCTTTAAACTCTTCTAATTTTGTTCTCCGTATGTGATAGTGGGTTCTTGGCCCTATATACCCTGCTTATAATTTAATTGCTTAAAAAAATGCCATTTTGGCCACCAGAGGGCAATGATTTCTTCTGTTCCTCAAAAATAGAAGTAATCTATTTTGAGTGAGAGTCAGACATTAATATAATCCCTGACATTTTTGAGCTTTGTGGTAAGGATACTTTCACCTCTGAGTTCAAAACTGGCTGCTGTTTGTAGGGACTCAAATTTCTTAACTTTTGATAGTTAATTGGTGTATGTGAAGCAACTTTGGTCTTTTCAGTTAGTTTTTTTAGGTACAGATGTCTACAGCACAGAATTGGTAGCTGACCCCTGTTCTGGCAGGTCAGTTAAGATTTATCTGTCTATTAATCTACACACAAACATCTAAGCTCTCTACATTTTGACTGAACCAACTTCATTTTTACTAAAGAGCTTATTAAAATGATTTTCATATGTGATATCTGAATGAATTAATTTTATGAAGATTTTTCCTTATTATATGTTGCCCATTGAGTTACTTCTTCTAACTGGATTTTGAGTCATTATGATAGCTTTCAATTAAAATTTCAGTAGAAAGAGTTAGGAGCTATTCAGGGAAAAACTATCGAAGGATATTATCTTTGTCTTGTAAACAAATTTCATGCCAACATGGAGATTTAGCGGATGAGTTGCCAGAAAGTTGCTGGCTTTCTTGCTGCAAAGCTCCAAGAGATATCACTGAACAACTGTGGTCAGCAGATTCGCAGTCTTTTCAGATTTTTAAAGTATTTTGGGTTAAGGCACTCTTATAGCATGCATGACTAATGGATTTATCCTGAACAATGTTTATTCATCTTGGCCTGTTTTACAGAGTTTCTAAGTAGCCAGCTGTCTCATTGTGGTGACCAGGGTCCCAAAAATCAAGCCACTTGTCTGAAGCGGAGCACACATAGGATGTCCTTTGAGAGAGATTGTTAGTATTTTGGTGGAATTATGAACCTGAGCTATGTGGAACAGATATAAATAGGACCATCAAGGTTTCTCCAGTAGGCCCCTGCTGTTTCTACTTGCACCACCTACTAGAACCTCTACAGACAGAAAGGAGGAATGTGTCTGCAAGTGAAAGAAGCTTTAGCATCTGCTTCGGAGCAGATGCTCAGCATCATGTGATACCCAAATTAGCTGGCCAACAGCTTCAACCTTCCTGGAGTCAGCTCCTGTCCTAATATTTGGAAGAACAATCCTTTGCAATAAGACTCTTGCTGAGTGACCCGTGGATTTATTAATTACAAATCAAGCTGAGCTGTCACATCAGCCTTCTGTTCTCATTTTGAGAGCCATAAAAAATTTCACTTAGGAAGTACTGATTGCAAGTAACTTACTTTGTGAGATCCTTCATAGGTATTATTCCTAAAACAAATCGGTAATACTGAGAGGAATTTGGAAAAGTGTTTGCTGTAGAGAAGCTTAACAGATTGCTAATAACAAAATAAGAGAGTAACCATTCAGATGATTATTAATAATAATTTTTAAACTTACCAAACAGAGTAGTTTGTAGTTGACATGCCAGGTTTGCAATCTGTAGCCTTCTTTGTTACCGGAGACTCTAGTCTGTACAAGGCTGATCATCCCCAGTCAGGCTGTGTGAGCAGCCTCAGTGCACATAGTTTTAATTCTGTGTAATGTGATTCATAAAATTTCTACACTAGGACCAGTTCTGATTGTGCAGCAGAAATCTAATGAAGGAAGCATGAACTCAGTTTGCCATTATTCTGAAGTGGAATCCTTAAATACTGGGAAATCTCTTCCAGCAATGTAGCTCTTTTTGTGCTTTCATCCCACAGTGCAGTGAGCCAGGGAAAACAGAACACTGAGCACCGGTGCTCTGGTAAGAGCCTGCTGCAAAGGAGGCAGATGGAGACCAGAGAGGACTCTTAAGTGGCTGTTTGATTGAATTCTCCATGTATCCTGCAGAGGTTACAACAAATCAATTTGTGAAATATCCTGGTTTATTTCACTCTACTGAAAAACTGGTTAAAGCTGGATGAATGAGGCTAGTTGTTTTAAACTTATGAGTATTTTGCAGTGTAGAATGAGAAGATTGAAAAGGTCAATTAATCTATCACTCAATCAATATTGATTCTTATTTCTGCCACCACAAAGAACCAGGTAACAAGATGCTTAGTTTAAGTGGGTCCATGAAATGCTGTTGCAGACTAAGGCCATTGCAACATTCCATCACAATGTGCAACCTTTCTTTATTAAGAGTGACCCAAAAATACAGAAGATTACAGTGGGTGAGTAGGATATCTCAGTCTCTGACATGATGACAAATTAGGAGACAGCTTAAAAGTGGGTTCCTCTCAAAATTTTCTTTAATTTATGAAGCATTTGCCTTCAAACAAACGAACAAAAAGAATCAAATGCTTTAAAATCTGGCTTGGTTTGCAGTCTGTGTGGCAACAGGATTTGTAGGCAGTGGAATAACTTTTTCTGAAATTCTAATCAATGAGGCTGTTGGAGGGGTTAGGGTTATTTTATTCACAGTAATTTGGGTGCAGGATATCTGTGATAATCAGGCTATTGTTGCTAAAAAGAATATATTTGATACACCCAATTTTCTACATGTAAGTTTGAAAATGTTGATACAGGCTGATAGCCTGGAACATCTGATCACATCATAGTTGAGACTGCAGGCCAGATCCTGTTCTCCTAAGTCTTGTCCTAGCCAGAATGCAAGTGTACGAATTCCCCTTATACAGCGATTCGTCCCTAAGCGCCACATCTACACCTGCTTCTGAGTCTTTATGTCACTCATAAGCACTCGAACATTCTTTTCTAGAGAGATAAGATTTTCAGTTTCATAGCAGTTTGGGGTTAGGCTGCTTTCTGACGCAGAAAAGCTCTCAAAATAAGTAATGGGTGAAGCTACAACTAACTGTGGTGGCACTAAATAATAAGGTGAAAAAACCTCCCCTTTCCTGGGGATGGGACCTGGTGGGATTGCAAGAAAGAGAATCACAGAATCACAGAATGTTGGGGATCAGAAGGGACCTCAAAAGATCATCTAGTTCAGTCCCCATGCTGGAGCAGGAACACCTAGGTGAGGCTACACAGGAATGCGTCCAGGCAGGTTTTGAATGTCTCCAGAGGAGATTCCACAACCCCCTGGGCAGCCTGTTCCAGTGTTCTGTCACCCTCACTGTGAAGAAGTTCCTTCTCATATTTAAGTGGAACCTCCTATGCTCCAGTTTGCATCTATTGCCCCTTGTCCTATCACTGGTTGCCACCGAGAAGAGCCTGGCTCTTTCCTCGTGACACTCACCCTTTATGTATTTCTAAACAATAATGAGGTCATCCCTCAATCTCCTCTTCTCCACGCTAAAGAGACCCAGCTCCCTCAGTCTTTCCTCATACAGGAGATGCTTCACTCCCTGAATCATCTTTGTGGCTCTTCGCTGGACTCCCTCAAGCAGTTCCCTGTCCTTCTTGAACTGAGAGGCCCAGAACTGGACACAATATTCCAGATGCGGTCTCACCAGAGCAGAGTAGAGGGTAAGGAGAACCACTCTCAACCTACTAACCACCCCCCTTCTAATACACCCCAGGATACCATTGGCCTTCCTGGCCACAAGGGCACAGTGCTGGCTCATGGTCATCCTGCTGTCCACCAGGATCCTCAGGTCCCTTTCCCCTACACTGCTTTCCAATAGGTCATTCCTCAACTTATACTGGAACCTGGGGTTGTTCCTGCCCAGATGCAATACTCTACATTTGCCCTCATTATATTTCATTGTATTTTTCCCCACCCAACTCTCCAGCCTGTCCAGGTCTCACTGGATGGCAGCACAGCCTTCTGGCATGTCAGCCACTCCTCTCAGTTTGGTGTCATCAGCAAACTTGCTGACAGTGCACTCTATTCCCTCATCCAAGTCATTGATGAATATAGAGAATAGTACTGGTCCCAGTACTGACCCTTGAGGTGCTCCAATAGAATAGGGACATTGTGACTCTTCCATAGCCTGGCCAGGACATGTCCACCTATTTTTTCCATCTTTGGAGACGGCCTAGCCCCTGACATGGATTAAAGCTGTTAAAACACATCAAGCTGTGGTCCTTTGTCTGTGCCATAAGGAGTTCCAGTTTCACGGGGCAAAAGAAGCCATGGCGAGGCAACCTAATTGTAGTTAAAATGACTCAGATGACAATACCCTTGTTTTTATGTAGTTTTCCCCCAACAGTAATGTCATGTCATGTCACATGGATATAGGTTTCCAGGAGCAAGAACTACCTTCCTGGGTTGTACCCTATTAGAAAGGCAGGGAATCTCACCACACCTCTCCGGTGTCCTGCTGATGGATGATGAGGGCACTCACCTTAATGTATGGCATGGGTTCAATCCTAGTCACACTGATTACATTCAAGTTCAGCAGCTACCAGAAATATATATATACCAGTGCCTAAATTAGTAATTCTGGGGGTGGGCTTACATTTTGTAACAAAAAAAAGAGCAGACTAAAATAAATCAGTGTAAAGAAGTAGACTCAGAATATTAACTATGCATTAACATTAATTTCAAAAGCTTAAAACTTTTCTCTAAAAAGCAAAGCAACACAGAAATGCTCAGGCATTTCTGACACTTTTTAATGACAGGAAAAATGAATTAAAATCTGTCTACAGTACCTGGTGATGTCAAGCAACCATTACATTCTGACAGTAACTCCACTTTTTTTTTTTTTTTTTTAAATTCTCAATGCAACTTTTTACGCCCTGTCTTGTGAGAAAGTACTTTGCTGTGTCTGCAAGTCAGCCTTTGTCATGGCTACAATCACAGTTGTTATTTCTTTTGCATGTAACAAATGAACAAAAAAAGCAATTCTTTAAATTATTTTTGGCTGTTTTTTCTGTTATTAGATAAGAACACATAATTTCCTAATAGGATATTATGTACTAAGTTTATACAACACATATGGAATACACTGGTTTAATAGACTACTTTTGATCTCGTGATTACTATGGTCTAATGTTCGAAGTGGGAAAACAGCTTCTCAAGTGAGTTAATCCCTGTTCCTTTTTGAAAGAATCAAAAGGGGGAATCTCATTAGTTTATGAGTCATAACGTTGTCTGTGTCTAATTAGATAGTTGGTTTGAGTGAGAACCATAGACTAAAACTGACTGCAATTTTATTTTGATTGACAAATGATTCATTTGCTACAGAATAATAATAATAATAATAAAACACCCACAAAAATAAAATGAGTATTACATCAACATTTGGATACTAGCAACTACTGCTTGTCTGGAATTTTGTGATGAACAGTGGCTTTTTTACTTTGAAAATGATGACTTACTGAATACAACTTTTTAATGACAGCGTATAGTTGTATTAAAAATCTGGTCATGGAAACTTTTCCAGATCCATCAAGAAGTTTCTGTGCTTAGAAACATATATAATTTACAGATAGCCCTCAATCTGACCTGAAATATTAGTGTATCACTTTTCAGTTCCTAGTTAGACATCTAAACTTTGGTTTTCCACCTTTTAGAAAAACTGATTTTTTTTGTGTGTGGAAAATTTGAGCAAATCTTGTTTCCACCCTCATACTGAACAGAAAATATTTTGAAATCTTGAAATTATTGTTGAGAAAGAGAAATCTTTTCCCATCCAGCTCTGACAGCACCTAATTGTAAACTATTTGAATAAACATGTGTCTGAAAATGTTGTATTCATTGTCTTTAGTATTGTAAAGAGCTGTCTTTTGGCCTTTTGTAATTATCTTCAAATGTCATCAACAGTATTTACAAATATTTATGTGTTTATATTTTCCCTGCATCCATACACTGACAACAGAAAAGAACAGCACAATATATACAGAAAAGCAAATAAGAAATGGGAATAGGTTCTTTAATTTAAATGGCCCATGTAAGAACAACATACTTTGTAGTTATACTAAGAAATATGGCTGTTGTAAGTTCTGATGACACAAATTGGAGTTCCTTGCATTGTGAGAATAAATGCAGTTTTCCCAAAGTCATTAGACGACAATATATTTCATCATAGATATGTTATTATGGGAGACATACTTGAGACAACAGAGAAAACTCTAAGACAAACAGAAATATATTTAAAGGATTATGCACATGGGTCAACAGGCTGGACAGCTTTTTGAGGGGAATTCATACACTTGCATTCTGGCTTAGGCAAGATTTAGGAAAACAGGATCTGGCCTGCAGTTTAAACTGTGGTGTGACCAGATATTCCAGGCTATCAGCCTCAATAAACACTTTCAAACGCATATGCCAAAAACTAGGTTTATCAAAGAGATTCAGATTGAACAGTGAACTGAAATAGGATCTCTCTAGGTAGAAAAGTCTGGAAAATGCTTAATCTTTTGTAAATTTATACTCCTTCCCCCATACCCTCTCTTTATGCAGTCCCCAAAAGCTAGTGTTAATGTTGTTGTGATGCTCTACATAAATAGGGGTCTGAAGAGATAAGCAATTCAAAATAGGGGAGATTGATACTGTTGCTTGAAGATTGCAAATTTTCTAGCCCTGAAAGGTTTTATGCAAAAAGCATGACTACCTTTTTTTAGCTATAGCGATATGTCTGAAACATGACTGATCTACTTAAACCACTATGTTTTCTCGATATCTGTGCAGCATGTTCACATCTATATGCCTTGATCTCCTTATTCAATATCATAGTAGATATGGTGACTTTGTATTTTTTGGTTTTTCACTCTTATGTAGTGTCCATAGGGACAGAAACACTTCCCTGAAGGTAGGTAGTTGCAGCAAGAGTACAATGAGGAAACATATACATTAGTGAGGAAGAGGGACACTACAATAATCTTGTTTGTTGGAAATACATATTTTAAGGTCTCTTTGGCATAAGAATATTTTAACAGATATACTTGTACCAGATAATGCAAGGAATATGAAAAACAAGACAAACTGGACAGTGCCCTCAGACACATGGTGTGAACTGTGGGATTGTCCTGTGCAGGGACAGTAGTTGGACTCGATGATCCTTCCAACTCAAGACATTCTCTGATTTTAAGACAAAATTTCAGTACCTGTTTAACTTCAGGATTTTTCAGATAACTAAGTACTCCGCAGGGTAATCAGTGTCTAAGGCAGGCAGAACCCAAAGTTACATATGTATTACTGCACATTTGTAATCACATATGCAAATCTTTGCAGTCAGATTGGCTGATAAGGACTGATTTGCATAACCATAGTATGATTATTTCTCAGTAACTCTGTCACACATAAATCCCTTTCTTCTGACAGCTACTTGTCACTATTACCTAATCAAAGAACAAATATTTGTAATAACTGTTATTATGGAAATATCTGGCTTTATAATCATTGGGATACAGACAGCAATTGGTTCCAGTTTTTGTTTTTATTTTTATTTGTTAGACGTAGTAAAGAGCAGGGCTCATCCCACTGATGGGCTGCTCCTCGCAGCGATGAAAGCCTTGCTTTGGGCACTCTGAGGGAGATGGAGCACAGGTTTTGTCAAGAAAGTCATCATCTTTCAGAAGCATTTTACCAAAAACATTTTGCCAGAGGCATCCTGCTTAGCAGAAGATTTGTCTAGGGAGGCATTCCCTGGAAGCATTTTTCTTGCAGGAGGTTGTTGGCAGAACTGTTCCCCTGAGGCTTTTTTGAAAGCACACAGATTTATTTATGAAATAATCCTGATGTTTTAAAAACTTATTATTTTTTGTATGATTTTTGAGGTATATATGCTTATATATATCTATATATAAAACAGACTGGCTATAGTTTTAAACCAACGGATGTAAAATATGTCACAAATAAGTTTCTCCAACTACTTCTTCAATTTAAGATCTCTGGAGATATGCTAGCTACAAAAATGGCCACTTCAGCTTCTCACTTGTTTAATTTAGAGCACATTCACTGCTACCTTCTCACACTCCAGATTGCACATACAGACCCAGAACTGTTCTACCCTCAGTGCACATAGATAGCACTCATTTCTGCTGATGAGAATCACACATCCAGGCCAAGCAGAGAGATACCATTCTACATTTAGATCTCTCGGGCAGCAGAACAAAAATTAAATTCATGTGCTCATTTTAGGCTTCCTATTTTTCTTGAAAATGATCTTTTGGGTGAAATGCTCTATTATATTTTATAGTCTCTCTAAAAACTCATCCGCCACCTTTTAGTGAATATGCAATGTCTTCTCTTTGTTTTTAGCATTTGATGTTTTGCAGAAAATGTGTATGCATGTGATGCCAATTACTAAGTCAAGCTTGTGAGTGAAATGTGCACCTGCTAGATTTCCTTTCTGGCTGGATTTACACTGCCCTACTCCACTGATTTCAACAGATTCACTCTTTGATTACATCATTACAAATGAAGATGTAAGGGGAAGCTCTCAGAGTAGGACCCCTGTGGCTTCTGGATTGCCTGAAATATCTCACAGAAGCAAATCTTTGACGTATTTAAATATATGAAGACAGGGAGACAACCCGTGTGCTAACAACTGTGTATCTCCTGAAGGTACCTACTCTTTGCTGGACTGGACTCCTAAAGGTTTTCACTCCAGTCCCTGAAGCAGTTACCTGCAGATAATGCTTTAATTTGGGAGATAAAAGTAAGGTAATTCTCTTTTCAGTGTGCTGTACAGGAGTTATGTTTTAGTCAGCTGCATCTTTTCATTGCTGTGCAGTATTTACCATCATCTTTCCCAAGATGCACTTGTCCTATTTTCAGAAGTTTGCCTTGAAGTACTACTGATTTTCTTTGGCCTTGAATATTATGCATTATAAATATGATTTGCTTAGAAGTTTGTAATGCCTTTTTATCAGTGGTTGGTATGACTGTGCAGCTGTTCAGCAATTACATACTATGGAGCTGAGCAGAAACTTTAAGACATGAAGCATTTCTAGGGAAGTATGGTAGCTGAAAAAAAAATGGCTTAAAAGTGAAACCTCAAATACTGAAAAATGGAAATAGACTTGTGTCTGAAAATGCTATGATGATTTTGAATGTCACTGCATTTGAAGGAACATCCACAAGGAGAGTGCTGGTCTCAGCACCGATTTAAATCATGTATCCTCCAGTAGAGAAGATTATTTTAAATGTCATCTGTTTAATTGTTTGTTATGCCTAATTAAAAATGGTAATTTATTTATTCGTAGCATACTTAATATGTTGCTTTATTAAGTAAATTACAGAAATTTGATTTATTATTACAAAGACTGAGGGTTTCTTAACAGAGCTTTTACTGTGGTCTGAGACACACAACACAAGGAAAGGTTCTTTGTGTAGGGGAGGATAGAGCTGAAGTGGCACTTGTGCTGGAACAGTGGCTGTAAAGGCTGAGGTTGGAAAGCAAAAACAGTCTGAAACTATGTATCTGGAGGAAGAGGTAAATGCTCATAAAAACTGATAAAATGTTCCAAGAGCTGTTTAACACAGAGGTATTTAAGAAAAAGAAATTGATTAGATGATAAAGACATTTTTCACAAAGAATATCTTCAAAATGATGTGGAAAGGGCAGAAACACAGATAAGGTTTTTTGTCTCTGCTGATGTGAAATTGACCTTTTAGCTGGTTGATGGACCTGATGTGTACTTCTTTTTTCTTATTTTTATTTATTTATTTTTTTAATATAAATACATAAACAGGATGTTGTTAAAATACCTTGTGTTTTCTAGATGGTGAAGACTGTCATTCTCAGTAAGGTACTGCTTCTGTGTATAAGAAAAGGAAGGAAGACTTGGAAAACATCTTTCACTTTCCTAGTGGTCTTTAGAATTAGTGGTGCTCCTCATGTGACAATGCCATATACTTCTGGCAACAGGACCTTGGCAGAGAGAGGTACACATGTGCCTTACCTTATTTACTGGCCATATTAAGGGATCAAAATCAGGATGCATGAGGAGCCAAGAAATTGCTTGGCATTTTCGTAGTGAAAGCTGCCACCAGGGCTGCTGCAGAGTGGAGTAGATTCCCTTATCGACAGCAACGGGACCTCAGTTCCTGCTGTGGTATATTCCTACACTCTGTGCATGTGCATAGTTGCATATTTTAAGAAATTTTGGAGTTTATTTTTTGTTTTAATGCAAATTCCCTTTATGTGCTGTTGCAGCATGCTATTCTTTCCCATATAGTTAGAAGTGTCTCTATTTACTGTGAAAGCTTTCATGTCTGTTTGTTTTTTAAGGTTCAGCAATATTTTGAAAATCTCCTTTACCATTTTCATGATTTACTGGATTAAATTTAATGTGTATTCTTTTCCCTAGGGGAAGTCTTAGAGAAAGTAACCCTAACACCTGACTGTGCTGCTGCAATTCCTAAGGTAGCAATAAAATCTGTACAGGTTTAGGATCTTGCATTTTTACAATGAGTGTGTTATATTGACTTTCCTCTTCCAGGACATAGAGAAGGACTAAAATTAGGTCAGATAATGCCTACTTCCATTTAAATTCCACTTTTAAACAAGAATTGAGACAAATATTTGCTAGTTCTTTGGTACACAGAAAGATACCATAATAGTAATGAGGCCACGACTTTAATCTAAGCTATCTCTGCAGCCTCTGGAGACAAATAGGTCTCCAGTAGAGGTTTATCCATTCATTCAGATGTGAATTACCAAGTGGAGGTTCCTGTCTCATGACCTACAGAGAGCACTGAGGAAAACATAAAGCTCAGTCCTGTTACCAGTAAGGTGGGATGAACCAGCCTCCTGCTCAAAGCAAGGTCAGCTGTGAGATCAAAATAATTCCCCAGGTCTTTATCCAGTTGGGTCTTGAAAACCCCCAAGGATGAAGAGGAGATCCCTGGGCAGCCTGTTGCACTGTCTGACTGTCCTTAGAGTAAGAAAGTTTCTCCTTGTATTGGTCTGAACCTTTCTTGTTCCAACGTTTGCCTGTTGCCTTTCACTCTGCCACCATTCATGGCTGTAGAGTCTGACCACATCTCTTGATGCTGCAGGGCTGTTACAGTTCTCCTCAAGACAACTTTGCTCCAAAATGAACAATCCCAGCTCTCTCAGCCTCTCCTAGCAGGGCAAGAGCTTTAGCTCCCAAACATCATAGAGGCATTTTGCTGAACTTGGTCTGGTTCATCCATATCTCTCTTGTACTGGAGGACACAAAACTTCACACAGTATTCTAAATGTGGTCTAAAAAATGATGAATGGAGGGTGACGATCCTTTATCTTGATGTACTGCTCCTGTTACTACAGGCCAGGAGGCTGCTGGACCTCTTTGTTGCCAGGGTACTGCTGGCCCATGCTGCTGTATTCCAGACACCCCAGGGTCTTTTCTGTGGAGTTGCTCCCCATTCATCAGACCCCAGCCTGTATAGTTGCAAAGAGCTCTTCCTTCCTTGGTGCAGGGATTTGCATTTGTCCTTGTTGAATTTAATGAAGATGCTGTTGGCCTGTCCCTCAAGACTGTCTACGTCCCTTTACAGGACAGCCCTATCCTGCAGTATATCCAGTGTTTCCTTCAGTCTGGTATAATCTGCAAACTTGATGAGAGTGCACGCTATCATCTCAATGACCTATGTATCACTGATAAAAGTGTTAAATGAGATGTGCCCCAGGCTAGACCCCCATCTTACTACTAACTTCCAGATGGTGTATGGCCCCTTAATCATGACCCTTTCCTGATTGTCCAACTCAGTTTTTAGCTGTCCAGTCATTCACCAACAGATTGTAAAGTTGTAATTTGGGTATAAGAATACTGTTGGAGACAGTGTTAAAAGCTATTGCCAAGGTAAATGGCATCCCCTGATCTGTCCTTGACCACAGATGCTGTCACTATATTGTGGAGAGAGCGATTCAGTGGTCAGGCATAATTTACCCTAGATAAATCCATGCTTCTAGTCATCTTCTTCTTATGTCCAGAGGTATACTCCAAGAAGAATCCCTCCACGATTTTTCCAGGGGCTGAGGTGAAGCTGATCTGGTTCTAGTTCCCCTTTTTATCTTTGTTGAAGGTGAGGTGCAACATTTGCTTTCTTCCTCTTATGAGGCACCTCTTCCAGTCTCCTTGACCTTTCAAAGATCATAGTGATCTTGCAAGGATATTGGCCAGTTCTCTCAGAACCTTTGGCTGCAGCCCAGCAGGGTCCATGGGTGTGTACAGGGTGATTTATCTCAAGTAATCCCTGACTTGATTCTCATCCACTGTTGTTTTCCTCTTTGAACTCTTTCATTAAGCAGAGAGGTCTGAGAAACCTTGTTGGTGAAGACTGGAGAAAAGAAGATATCTCTGCCTTATCTGTGTCTGCTGTTACTAAATCATCCACCCCACATTGTGCTTGTTCAGCGTTTTGATATGAATGTATTGGTAGAAGCTCTTATTGGTCCTTTTGCTGTCCCTTCTGCTCTAAGTGGGCTTTGGCTTCTCTGACAGTATCTCTGCCTGCTAAAGCAAAGTTTATAAATTTCTGTACTTTGTCCCTGCATTGTGCTCCTGTGTGTTGCCTTTTAATATCTCCACACCATAAGTTCCCTTCTCAGTCATGTAGATTTTCTGGTAAGTTTGCTGGTCTTCCTGAATATTGGGAAGGACTGATCTTGTAGGATGCTGTCTGAAAGACTCACCAGCTTCCCTGAGCTCCTTTACTCTTCAGAGCTGCCACAGGATCACACCCAACAGTTTCCTGAATAAGCTGAGATCTGCTGATCTGAAGTCTAGGCTCTACACTCCACTATCTGACACTAGAAATCAAGAAGTAGAATCCAGCACTGTTCTGCAGCAATTTGTTACTTTCAGTGTTAAATATCTTTAGCTTATTTCTGGTCCTATTTTTCATTTTCCTTGTTTTAGCTACTGGATCATGTAATGATTTAATGTATATAAGGAAATATGTTTTCTGTCAGTGGAAGAAACTGATGTATTAGACTGTCAAATCACCTCTTGATCTTTAGTTGTTGAATTCACTCTTATCTCAGCTGCAAGGCACTACTGTTAAGAAGCAGCTGTACTAACATGTGACTCATACAAGCAGGTGGAAATTATACAAGATATAGGAAACTTTCCCTGAAGCAGATATTATCAAGTATTAGAGCAAAGATAGTTTTTAGAGAGCTGCTGCTGATGTAGTCACTTGGGGAAAAAAGCTTAGTTTTCTATTTTGTTATTGTTTGAGTTAACAATAAAAGTAAAAACTCAGGGACTAAGTAAGTTTTGACTCTGTAGAGCATCTGTTGACTAATCAAAGCAGGTATTCCAGACTCTACCTTCCAACTGTTCTTTAGATTGAATGTTTACAGTCAATAAAATGATAATATTTTTTTCACATTCTGAGAGAAAGTTCAGTATTTAACTTGCTGCTTTTTGCATTCTAAAGAGATAAAACAAATTAACCTGCTTGACTATACTTCAGAAATTTATTATTAACTGGTAGGTTTGAGCATGTTAATTTATTTTCTTAGATATCATTTCTACAGCAGGTATGAGCTGAAGTGAGATAAGATGTGGAAACTGATACAGTGTGAGAAGAATCTCAAGTGCTTCTTATTTCTTGAGAATGTGTAGGCGTATATATAGAAGCTTTAAAAAAGATGTGTGTGAGAAGATCACATTTCTGATCAACTGATTCTTCAACTTCTGCCTTCAGGTAAAATTCCATGTCTGTGAAAAGCTTCCTTGACCTTAATAAACACTCGAATAGTGAACTTACAGAGTCTGGAACTTGAACCTCATATTTTCAGTATAGTCAATTTAGGGAACAAAGGAAATATGCTTCAGGGTTTTTTTTTATAGCTTCAAGAATTATAGTAAGGAGAGGCTGATGCTCATATCACATGAGAGCATTATTATTTATTATCTTTCTGGAAGTTTCTTCTGTAGAATTGAGATTTCCAAAGTCTGTGGTGGAATGGCAGCATGGAAATAATTCAGTAATTTCCATGCAGAAAAGCTCCTTGGTAGGACTTGCTGTATTGTGTGGCATGCATTAATTCAAACTGTGAAACAGAAGTCTGAAGAGGGTTTTTCTATTTGTTTCTTTGCTTTTAGGAAAATTTGAGAAAATACCACTAATACTATCAGTGTTTGTGGTTTAAGTGAGCAGTCCTGGTGTGGGAGGAGGGAAATGAACATTGCCAAGTGGAAAAAGTGATGGTATAATGCATCTGGCCTATGTCTGGTGTAAAGATTCAACTGATCTCCTGTCTAGCCAGCTACCAGTATTTACGAAGCCTTTTTGTGCCCCTGTAACTTAATCTATAGGCCTTAGTGCAATGGTACTATCTGTGTACTTAGTTTTTCAGTGATTTTTTTCCTGACTGGAAGGAAAGTAAATGATGTATCCCAGAAATGCTGTCTTCTCCCTATTGATACAGCTAGGAGATGTTCCATCTGTTCAGGGACAGAACCACGGTTTGCTCTCTGTGTGCAGTGCCTGGTTGTGATCCCATGGGAATGAATGGACGGGCAGAAGCGCCAGTTCCCCACCTGAGCTGCAGAAGCTCAGAGAAGGGTTTCATCATCAGAGTACTAAGGAAAAATGTAAAGCTTTTCCGTCCACTCTAGTAGGGTGAGCTGTTCTGCTCCTGCCCACTGTGGCACTACAGCTGTGCTCTGCCTCCTGTGAGGCTGCGCTGGGCTGAGGAATCATGCACTGTTCTCAGCTATGCTTCTCCATGTGTAGATTAGCAAGACAAAGCACCAGATGCAGGGGCTGGGGTTTCTGCAGCCAGCTGCCCATCTGAAAATCAGGTTTTGCTCCACAGTCAGCTGCAGGACAGAGCAGACTCTGGAGACTCCAGCCCTGAGACTTGTATCTATCGGGCTGTGCAAAGAGTGAGCTGGCCTTTGAAGGTGCCCTTTGCTTTGATGCCTGAGGTGGTAGAGGGACTCTGGGGCTATTGGTCACCACAAAAAGTGCTGACAGTAACTCTGTTTTTATTCTGACATATTCTGTACAAAACTCTCCTCTGTATGTGGAGAAGTATATTTGAAACCAATTCACTCTTTGTGCTGGAGTCTAACTGTTGTGGCACCTGTGTATATAAAGTGCTCTCTTGAGTAAAATATTGTTTATTGTTGGTTCAGCCAAATTTAGTGAATTGAAAGGGAAACATGCTCAGAAATAATAGAGAAAACTCTGATTGATGTATGAATGTACAGAGAATAACTTCAATTGTATGGGGAATTCTGTCAGGCAGAAATTTGTCTTATCCTAGCACAGAGAGAAGTCACAATTCTTTAGAAATCTGACTCAGAAGATGTGCAGATTTGTTTGGAAACCGAATAATTTGGCTGGACCTCTTAGTTGTTTTCATAAATCTGAGGAATGACATTTGAACCAACTAGCCCATATAAAATAAATAAGACCTCACACAACCCTCTTGTGTATCTAAAGTGGTACTTGGACGTTTCAATTTGTGATCTGTAAATATGTTTTTGGATCCGTGAAACTTCTGGTGTCTAATTTTGGCCAATAACATTCTCTTAGCATTTAAAGTTCTGTATTTCCCTACAAGAGCTGCCACGTTGGCACTTAGCTTATTGCCTAGGTGTTTGGCAAATAATATTTTATTCAGTGTCAAATGTACCTCGAGAAGTGAAGACCAGATCCTGGAATCTGCCCCAGCTCAGATATATTGCAGAGCTGTTCAATTATATCTGCTGCACTTGTTTGTTCTCCAGCTTTATGTAACTCATCCATACAGGGTCCTGCTGCCACGGGAGGCTGAGAGGATCCTCCACAACTCAGCCTGGCTAACACCAGTTAGACCAGTCCCTTGGGAGATTTGGTTCAGGTTGTATGCATGCTGAAGATGACATGAGAGCCATGTTTCACACTTTGGCATTTGCTATAACCTTTTCTGCATTGGATTCTAATGTAGAGGAAAGGGACTTGAGGGAGGTTGTCAGCCCTCCACAAAAGAAGGGCTCCCAACTAAGAATGAAGATGCCAGTGGATAAATGTGGGCTCCGTGGCAACTAGCTTTTCTTTAAAATATAGAAATGGCAATGTTGTCCTCTTCTTTAGACTTGTTTTTAGAGGAGAATTGTGAACCAATCTTGAATGTGGAAGATGATTTTGGGCAATTAACTGCTATCTTGGTTCCACCTACACGCACAAAAAGGGAGATCTTGGATGTTTCTCTTGCTTGGTATTTCCTACTGACGAGGTTAGGAAGTATCATGTGAATCTAATTCCAAAGTGCTTAACTTCACCATATGTTACCTAGGCAGCCCAAGTGCCAGACAGATCCCACAAATCCTGTTCCAATAAACCTCAGTGCTTTGTTGCCTTTACGATTAAAACGTAAGATCTGCAAACTGTGAAGGAGAAGGCAGGCTAAAGACATCAAAAACAAATACTTGAAAGTTGTGTGGGTTGGGCTTTTTTTTTTTTTTTTTTAAGAGATGTAGATGACATTGATATTCCATGGAAAAAAAACATGTTGATTTCCTTCAGTTGGCTATTTTAAACCAACTCTTCTAGTGCCTGGAAGTCGATAGGTGACACTGATATGCGGAAATATATTTCTGAAGCAATTTCAATAAGTAGATATAAATGGAATTGCATCAGGCTCAGCACAGGCTGGCATTCCCACACCACTTGTCATCAGGAGCATCCACTTAGGCTTTTGATGTCTCCAATGTTTATTCAATGCACTTGACACTTTTAAATCTAGTTTAGTGTAATTTTGCTTTTGATGGGGTCTTTTAACATATGCAGCAACAGACTGAGGGAGGACAATTTCAAAATAAAAGATGTTCACTCATCAAAAGCTGCTACAGTATTCAGAAGTGGTACAGTGGTACTCTAGTTCCTAATACAAATCATTTGTGCACAGTACACAAAAGGAGATTTCCAAAGACTGCTGATCAGTGCACCAATGTACTCAATGCAGTAGTTGTAGATTGAAACACTGATAAATATGGAGTTCTCTTAAAAAGTTCCAAACTAAAGATGGTTTCATAAAAACAGATGTTTTGCATTCGTCAAAGGAAAAATCTTTGGTGGTTGAAGTGTATAAAGGTTCCCAGTATTTGGTCAGAACAGGATCAATTGATTTCTTATTCTACCCAAATAAAGACACTGAATCCTGTAAAACATTTCATGGGCTGATATGAACATTTTCAGGTTTTTATGGAGCCCCAGGGCCAAGGTTCCCCTGGCTACCTGCTGAAGTTCTGCCTGGCTGAGTGGCGTGGCAAGGGTGCACTGATACCTGTAGATGTGAAGGCAGGCAGGAGAGATGCTTCTTGGGGCAGCAGAAAGTGGTTGTCAGCAAGCTCTACCGCTGACTGTTGGCATCCTGTCAGATATATGGGGTGTCACTGGAACTGCTGAAATGGGAAAAAATGAGTGGTGGAGCTTTTTGAGTTTATTGGAAGCTCCTCCACACCCTTTTCTTTCAGCATCCTGCTGAGCTGCTGAAGTAGGGTGTTCATGGTGGGACCAGGCTTACAGGATCAAGCTAACTGAGGAGGACTTTTAAGAACCTTCGAAAGGATTTGTATATCATCTGTATTTGGACTTAGAGATATTGGAGAGTCCCAGCTAGGGATGAAATATCCATCACACTAACCAGGGAGGCTAAGACTAGTACTCAAACAAGGCTGTATGTTGGTGATAACACTAAACTGATTTATACTTAAATTGCAATGAATAAAAATAGGGAAAAGGAGAATTTGCAGAAATGATGTGAAATGCTCATCCAATATAGGTTTTTTTCCTACATCAAACATTACTTTTGCTGACTTTGTGGATGTGTTCCTAATGCAGTCAGAGAGCAAAAATGCCTATTATGGGGAAGGAAGCATTACTCGGTAGATGAGAGTGAGAAGTGACCCTGTCCCAGCTTATTTCACAGAAGAGGAGTTCCCCTTTGCCCCTCCTGCTGGGCCAAGTGGAAGCGCTGGGTATCTCTGAACCATAGGCTGTTGAAGGGGAGAAGCAGAGCTGGAACAGAGAATCCTAAATCAGCTCTTTAGAAAATAATCACTGTTCACTCTTCCTTCTCACTTCAGTCAAGTTGTGACTGAGAAGGGAGGGGGCAGTGAGAAGAGGAAGGGAAACTGGGTCTGAAGGAAAAGGGATATCTGTGAAGAAGGAGATTCTCGCATAGAGAAGAGAGAACATCAAGAAGATAGCAAGAGGGACATGTAAGTTGCAATGTCTGAGGAAAGTAAGTATGAATTACAGGAGAAAAAGAGGAAAATATCAGACAAATATACCTTTCTATATACAGGAAATAGGGAGCAGTTCACTAAGAAATAACACTTAACTGTTTTTAGAAAGCTTTTCCCAATATTCTAATCCTCTCCTTTAAATGGAAAAGCTAAGCATATACTGCTGTACAGGTAGGAAATCTCTGCAAGTTCTCTCTTTCTTCAAGTGATCTTATTCCCTTCAAGCTGTACTTTTCTTAGAGCTCCTCTTGTTTAATTTGAGTCAGTAACAATATCAGCTTAGAAACAAAATCGGGATAGCCTCCTCAGCAGGGAAGTATAAACCACTAACCACTCTATCAGATAAGAAAGAAAAAAGGGTCCAAGACATGGAATATGTGTGTGCATATGTGTACATATTTTATACATACATAGAAAATATTTGTATATAAAAATATAATAATTTCTTTTGTAATTCCTCACTTTCAGGGTATTCTTATTACTTTTTGGAAACTTTACTCTTGACTTCTGGCAGGGTCAAAACAAGTGATAGATGAGTTTAGATTTTGAGGATGTCTCTGATACACCCAACCATGGGCACAACTTCCTTGTGTTGTGGTCTGTTTGTGTGTGTTCAGTATGGTTTGTAATGCTGGACCTATCCTACCTGAATTACAAAATGTGTGTTGTTCTGATTTTTTGGCTGTGGAGCAGTCTCTAAAGAACCATGTACTTCTTGAAGGCCCTAAAAACTGTACAAAATGCCTTGGTGGAAATGGTGCATGTTAAGTTCCCTGCATGTACTTGGACATACAGGTTTCAATATAGGTTTTTTGGTGGAGGGAGGGAACAGGTATGCTTTTGTACTTTGTGCAATGTAATTTTGAGTTCATATTAGGAGGCCTTTTTTTTCTAGGTTCAGGTCATGATAGTTACTATTGTGAACAACCCCAAATAATAGATAATGCACTTAGATCTGTGGGTTTTTTTTGTTTGTTTGTTTGTTTGTTTGTTTGTTTTTAAGGCTGCAAGTCTGGGATTTTAAAAAGGGTCAAGTAAGATTATCACATTGGCAACCAGGCTGTATTTCTGAGGATTCCAGACTCTGACACTGTTAGACAGAAGGAAACAAAACACTAGGTTGCTCCTTTTAGCTCAAATCACTTTGGTCATGTAATTCATTTATGTAATCAGTATTTTTGTTTTATTCCTTTCCACTCCACCCCCACCAGTGAATGCTTCATTTCTAATGCACCTGTCCTGTTAATGGATTTGAAGTATCTAGGTTTTCACAACTTCCCCAAACTCTGCAGGAGCTGTTGCAGAGTTTGTGGCAATGTAGTCCTACTTTGTACATACACTTGTGTTGCATGGATTTCCATTTCTCTGCTCACCGTAATGCTCTTGATGAAATAATCCATGGATTGCTGTAGTGATAAAACATTGTGCTGAAGTCAGAATCAAATAGAATCTGGTAATCATGGAAGAGACGTTGCCATATGGTGTTCAGGAACTGTGTGGAGGAGGGTGCCTTTTTTCCACAGCAACCCTACTATTTTTAAAATTAAGTACATTTTTAATAGAAAGGAAGGCATGAAAATCACTCCCATGGGCCTCAGAGCTTAATTCATACATAATTACCAATCTTTTGATTGGAAATTTTTTTTTTTTTTTTTCAACTATTCTACCACTACAACTGGACTTAGCATCTCACTGTGGTAATATAGGAAACATTAAACTTTTGGAAATGGCTTGACTTGGCTAATGTTTTCTTCTTGTAACTTTAGAGTTTAAAAACTCAAGCTAAAATTTCTTCAACTTCTAAGGCATATTGTTTTGAGAAATGAAGAAAAATCATCTAAATACATAAAAAAGGGAAATCTTTAATTTCTCTTCTTCCAAGTCTGTAATATATGGATTTAAAATGATGCTTTATAATCCCATATGAACTGGTAGTGCTGCAGAAGGAATCCCTAGCTATGGTGAATCATAGGGATTCCTTTAATGCACTCTGATATGAAGTATCCAAATAATTAGCACGGAGTCTACAGATTACAGGAAAGCTGGGCTTTCTGGGGCGGTAGCTAAAGTGTGGGCAGCATATCCCAGAACACAAGAAGGAACAAAAACACTGTGCATATGTTGTCTGGCCGGCTGAGCCCTCTTTACATGTCTTCACATTGTCCACAGCTATCGAGAGAGCTGTGAACAATATAAAATTTGTTTTCCCTCCTCATGATATTTTTCAGTTACTTGTATCTCGTGACATTAAGCCATCAGCATAGATAGCAAATGGATAGTACTGCTGCTCATCCAGTGATGTAAGCTGAACTGGCCTTGCAACATCACAATGTGAATGCAAGTATCAGATTTGTCCATTAAACAGAGCACTCATCTTGCATCCTGCTTAGAACATCCACTTCTTCCATAGTGATGGTTTCTGTAACCAGCAAAATATCTGTGGACAACTGTGTGTCCCCACTGGTGAGTCTCTGAAGTTGTCTGCTGTGCTCTCTGTAGTACTAATTAGTAAATGAATGTAAAGGAAACTCAATTTGGACTGAGGAATACTTTATAAGCTACTAGGTAGATTTATTACTACTGAATAATGTTAAAAAGTTGACTTTGTTAGTTCAGACCAAAAGTAATGCACATCTTTGTATATTTTTCTCAAACTCATCAAAAGAAATTACAGTTCCAGCCATTGACATGACAAGCTCTAATGAGGGATGTAGGGCTAAAAAATCTTTGAAATATCAGAGTTCACACTGTGCTCAGTAGAGACTGACACAAGTCTAATATATTGATACGCATAATTAAGTGTGGGTATCCCCAACAAGTCAAAAAGGAATTTTAATAGTTTAAGAATTCCCTGAAGCTATCTGACCATCCTTGGCTTCCCGTTTGATCTAATGATTAGAGAACATAAGAAACTGTGAAGGAAGAGCTAACAGCCATTCCCCAGCTCAAGCCCCAGCTCCCCTCCCCCCTTGTGATTTGATCTCAGTATGAATATTACTCATTTGATCTGCTACTTCTTCAGTTTATCATTCTATCCACAGACCTCAGCTGCGTTTAAAATATTTAGAAAGAGCAGCCTACAGATGGTGGATAATTTAATGTACAACTGCTTAATGTAACTGGTTTTCAGAGAGGCAAACCCCAGGATTTAAAATGATGTGGAAATACCAGAATAGAGCTCCCTTACTGAGAAAATGCCATTGTTAAACATTTATCAATAGACTCTCTTGCACAGAACATTGATGACAGTTCAAGCTGTCCTTAGATAGATTCTCATTCTCCTGGAGTTACATGGCAATGCACAGTGTGACAAGATGTGCTTCAGCTGTAAAAATGTTCGTAATGCTTAAATATCCTTTTAATGCTTTTGCCCTAAAGTGCATCACACAGCACAAAGACCCATGTTTTCCGGAGTCATGAATTTGTTTTTTTAGATGTTGCATCTGTTATGAGATTTGAGATTGTGGTATCACGTTATTTTTTCTCTTCTATAGTATCCCTTGTGTGTAATTAAAAGTAATGACTTGTAATGAGTCCCTGACCTACTTCAACCCACTGGAAGGAAACTACTTCTCAAACTTGAACACTTTACATTATACACATTCTTCCTTTGTCAAATCCTGTTCTACCAGGGCAGCACAGCAGGTCACAACTGAAATACGTTTGCAGTAGCGTGTCTGGTTAGACTCTGAAAGACATTTTCTGCCTGATGGGGATAGAATGTAATGCAATGGAGATTTAATATTTTTTCATCCCATTATCTGATACTATATAACTATGTTTATTAACTATAAGAAATAACTTTGTCTAGGGTAATTAATTTTATTCAGAATACTGCAGTTGCTAGTCCATTTGATCACCAGAGATATCCTCAGAAATAGGTGTGATAGAGAATTACTGTGTTTGTAGTGGAGGAATAAAAGAGAAAATCAGTAATGAAAGAGGAGATTTGCATGTTTGATATTATCCTCATACTGCAACTAGGCTAGCAATTGCATCTGTCTCTGTGGCTTTTCACATACCAGGCCAACCTATGATGGTTGCAGAAATAATTTTATTGGCAGCAAACTGTACTGCATTGACTCTCAGCTGTGTCCTTTTCTCAAGAAAAGATCAGTACAGCTCACTGGAGATATATTCTGCTCAGGAATATGTCTTCAGAAGGTAACTGATGGCAGCAGAAGTAAAGCCAGTGAAAGAGTAATAGGAAGTGAAAAGAAAGAGTAAAATAATTTACCCATCCCAGCTCAGAAACATTTAGGTGTGATGGATCACTTCTGTCTCCGTGTTTGGTGAAAAAAGTAGCAGTAGCTATGCTGCTTTCTATCACAAAGACCGTATCTTTGCACAAAAACCATACAAATCTATAAGGAACTTTCAAAATATTTGAAAATGCCTTATCATTAGCTTCTCATCATTAGCTGTATGAATTGCAAGCACCCTTGGCAGTAACTGCCATGATTATATACGCTGCAAATAGAATGACTTGAAATAATTCAAATGGATTTAAAAAATTTCCTGTCTTCCAAGTGAAATCAGCTAATGGCAGCTTTCAGATGATACTTTTGTTCTTTCCTTTTCTGAAGCTTTTAAATTCTATTAAGCTTTTCTGAAATAAATGCATTTTAAATTGTATTCATCTAAGTGAAAAGCATACCTGTTTTTTCTTGCTTTTGCTCTAACTGATGTGAACTTTTTTTTTCTTTAGGGGAGTGGGGTTGAAATCTATGGTAATTCCTGAACAAGATGATTGCTAGACACATGATAAATACTGTGGTTGAGTGCCTTTAATATACAGAGAAAGCATTGAGTGTACACCTCTAAATAAATATAATTTAGAATTACACGTATTTATAAATATAGGTGAATACATACATATATCTACTGGGAAAATATATTGTCAGAGATCACTCCTCCTCATGGTAAAATCTGTGGAAAGAGGCTGAATCAGAAAATTTCGTATGCTGAAACTTTTCCACAACATCAGCTCAAGGAGCGCTGGTTTGTAGCTAGTGGAGCTAACAAGGGGTCACCCTGCTCAGATGCTCTGAACATTGGATGGAGCATCTCTCATCCTGAATGGCATTACTGAGTCTTAATATGTTATACCTTCCCAGAATTATTTAATGTTGGTTTATGAATGAGATGAGGTCACTAATGGTGGCGTGGGTGACCAATTCTGTTTTTGTCATAGATGGAAAAATGAAGACATTGCAAAAGGAAGTTGATCATTGCCTATGCACAGATGTCTTAATAGTCATGTGTAGCCAAAATGAGTGGGATTTTGAGATTCAGCAGAAGACCTGTAGCTGCTTACAGTATCGTTCTACCTAATGTGTGTGTAACAGTTGAATTAATCTCCCAGGCTCCCTTTACAGTCAGTGGAGAGAAATGGGCAGTTTCATTGTGCATTTCATCTCCTCCTATAGTTAGTAACAAAAAAGAACATTTTAAAATCTTGTTTGGTATAGTGTAAGATGTTATTAAGCCTCATCAAACTCTTTTGAATCTTGAATGTCTACCCTGAATGACATTAGCATTAGTGTATTGCAGGCTAACATGTTTTTCAGAAGCGGAAGCAGGCTAAGATGATGCTCTGGCAGTTTACAAATGTGACTAATAGCTAAAATATAGTGACCTCAGCTCTCACCCAGCAACCATTCAATATCTAGGCCCTAAGGATTCATTTCACCGCTGTGAGTTTTTTGTACTCACAAAGAACTCTTTTTTACTGTACAGAAGGGGGAATAAAAATCTTGAAAAGACAGGGCCATTAATGATTAATGATAGATATTTAAAATTCAAAAATATCAGCAAGTTTAAAACGTGTTTCTACAGTCAAATTTTATATCAATCACTTTTACTCCTTTGCAAGCTGTATTAGTTGGTGGTAAAATGCCAGTTGATATTGAGCAATCACTAACCTAAAATTTCTTGACTTCAGTTTGTTAGCTACAGTTATTACTATTTTCAAGGTACTATTGCTAATGTTCCCCCCCCCAAAAAAATGACTGCTCAGTGGTGAGAGAATGTAAAAGGGAAATAAAATGCTAGTTGATATGTTAAAGTTAGTAGTGATAGGACTGAGTGGGCAGTGAAACTGAAGATGTGAGTGATTCAAGCCCATTATGCTGTGTGACTGTACAGCACAGTTACTGCTGTAACTAATAATCAGTAATGTTCAAAATTACTGGTAATTCCTTTCTCAGGTCTTTTTTCTTAGGAATTTAGCTAATTTCACTGTCTGCTACTCTGCTCTCAAATCATGATTTCAGCTGAAAGGCTGTATAAAGGAAGATGGCATTTGAAATGGCCAGCTAATACTTTACAATGACAAGTGCAGCATGCAAACAGGTTTGAAAGCTCAATAAAAAAGGTTCCAGTGAACTTCTCTCCAAAAACTTGGGCAGCTTGTCATTGAAGAGAAGGCATACTAAGTGCTGCCTGCTGTGGTGAAGATGCTTTACTGGAATGGCAAACATGGGTCATGTAATTTACTCTTCTGTCCTCAGTACAACAACTCTGTTTTTGGGTTTGAATCCCAACACTGGACCCATGACACATATTCAGGGTAATGCTTCCCTATGATTAGTCCTGGATTTGGGAGTGGTGGGTGGCTTTTTTTTCAGCACACAGAGGACTGACTGTAGTTTATCATTTGTCTGAAATAAGTGAAATGTTATGTTAGCTGCCTTTGGCACTTCTGAACTTGTCTGCACCCTGTCCATCAGGGATTAGAAATCTGTTTTGTAGTGATGCTTGGCGGATATTACATAGTGATGTTGTTCCTCCTTTGAAGTGCTGCCACAGTCACACTTCGTGGACAGTTAGTTGTGAAAGTGACTGCTCCACCTTCTCTAATCTTCTGGGAAGTGGAGATGTTCAGAGAAAATTTTAAATCAGCTTGACATTGTATACAAAAAGATCCAGAAAAAACAGAGACTATTCTTGACTGCTGATTTTTTTTGCTTGAATGTATCTTGAAGTCTTATCCTGTCTACTTAGTCCTCAGCAATAGTTTTATTTGTCTTTTTTTTTTTTTTTTTTTTTTTTTTCCCCTTTAAATAATGAAGAATCATTTTCTAATGACAATGACTGGATAACAGAATGACTTAGATTAATGACTTAGGTTCCACCACTGACTTAGATATCTAACCCTTAAATGAAATGTAAATGTTACACATATTGTATTTAATTTTGAAAATTTAGATTGAGAAATCTAGAATGAGAAATGTAAAGCTCCTTTACAGGTCTCTTTCAAAATGCAAATTTTTGTCTCAAGGGGCCAGTGGAACTTAAAGTATAAATGCAGTCTCTATTTAGGGAGTTTTAAAAACACATATTACTGAATTGATAGAGCATAACAGTTCCCTTGCTTAGACAGCATTATGCTCTATCTTGTAAAATGTACTTGGGGACATGTAAAATGGTTTATTAAACCTACAGTCCATAACTAGAGTTGTTACATTTTAATGTATATATGTTTCATTCATGGATAATTGAACCACTAAATCCTAACAATTTGTCCTCATGTCAAACAATTTCTCTGAATGTTGTTCCAAGTCTTTTCAGTAACTGTGTAACTGTTGGAACATACCCCAAATCCTCAAATTTTCAAGCTATTTTTCAGTGCCCTCTGTATACAAATGTACATTTAAAAGCAGGCAAGGAGGGAAGTTCTCTTTACTTTCACGTAAAATGCTTTCACAGAGAGAAATCTATGAGGTGTTTCTGGGTGGGAGATCTGCAGTTTTGGGGAGAAAATTCTTGAATGTATAGTGTTGTCTATAATCATTAGGAATGTATACAAAAAGTAATAAGGAAAATAACTACATATTCTGTTGCTTGAACCATTTTTCTCAAAACTTAGGATGGCTTGCTATTTAGAGAGTGTCTCCCTACTTTCACATGGCATATTTTTCTTTCATGGTAGTGAAATTTGGCAGAAGTTGAAGAACAGCAACGATTTAAGCCTACTAGGTGTGCCCAGTGATTTCAGGGTATTGATTTGGACTGTATTTACTTTCCATTTTCTTCCACTCTAGGGAAGAACCTGAACTACAAACAGCTGGAAAGTAGCATTTCTTCTTTGCATTTTCCAAGGCCCTAAATAAGTGATATTCATAGAACATAAAATATCTCTATTGATCTGAAACATCTCATTGCTGTGTTGTACCAACAGCTCTCCTACAAACACATATCTAGTATTTGTTATTCACTTCACACGTGAACAGAAAGAGGAACTGAGAAAGTTAATGGATATGACTCTGTGGTCCAGACTTCAAGATTTTCAATGACAAAATATCCAACTACAAGATCTCTCACTGGTGTTGATTTTATGAACATTGTTGATGAAATAACATTCAGCAAATCAGCGGTGCCACAGGACTTGTGAAATGGCACACTGAGGAAGAAAATGAGTAAAATTAGAGGTTGTCTTTATTTTTTTCTGTCTAGAAAAAGATTACTGGTTTAGATAGTAATAGAGCAAATTTAGCAAGAGAATGATATGCACTCTAAATGCGCATAATTGTGTTATTACAGGCCAAAATCTCTTGTCTGTGAAGAGATAAAGATGTTTCAAACATTTTCTGAAAGAAAGGGAATTTATAAAAGGCAAATTTTGTAAGGACAATTTTTCCTTTATTTTTACTTGATGGATCTTTGCTATGATAGGAATACTCATTTCTATGAAATATAACCTTTAGCTTACTCTTTCTTTCTTTCCTGTAATCATCTCTCTTAGTACAAAATTTCTTAAAGAAGAATATCACCAAGATATGCAAGAGTTTATTTTGTTTGCTTCTGACTAAGGAATGAAGTTGTCATCCCTTAAGCTATAAACTGTTTTTTCAGGTGGTAGGAGTCTATGCTGTCTTTACAGGTACGGTTAATGACCAGACTCTTTGAATCCTTTCTAGTTGCCTCAAATACCTGTTTTACTTTGTGCTGGTGAGAAAGCACTCTGCAGCACCTAAGGGTTGCACTGAAACCTTTTACTATGTCATCTGATGTAACAATGAGCATTTACAAGATCAGCTCTTATCTGGGACTGATAAATTCATCTCTCAACAGGTTCAGTTTAGGAACTCTGTTCAGATTTCTTTCTTGAAGGTTATGTTGTGTTTTGTAAGACGTGAACTAAGCAATTGTTATTAATATAGATTGCAAATGCAATGTGATATTTGGAGTATCTTTCATTTCAAGCTAGTGACTCTTTGATCAGTTTTACAATTTTAAATGAGAAAATCCCCTTTTAAGTCACCATAAATGTTAATTAAACTTTATTGCATCAAAATATGCCTCAGAATATTTGAATATTTTTTATGGACAGCTTCTTCTGGACAATGACAAGGCAATTGGATGTTTAAGGCAAGAGTTAAAAGAAAATCACTCTAGATATTTTTTTTTTTTTCCCTGCTGAAAACAATAGTTTATTTTTAAAATATATTTCAAGTATTTAGCGAGGTGTGGTGATTATTTTTTTTCCCCACAAAGAATACCATTGTGGTTTCTCCTTCTCTATATGTATACTATATGCAGATAATACTTTTTTTTTTGGTGGTTTTTCATCAGGTAACATTTGATATTAACTACATAGCCTCCTATTCTTAAATTATGCACAATACCATATTAAAACTAGAAAATAAAAAATCTATGACAGACCTTGAAAAATAGGAATAAAATGGGAAAGCACATATGCATGTACACCAATAAACAATGAAATGGAAATAATCTACTTTTACTTGTTAAATTTGAATGTAGCATTCTTAAGAATCACAGTCATCAAAACTGACCTTTTCATCTTCTGTAGTAATAGTAAGAATTCCTTTTTTTTTTTTTTCCCCCCCTTTTTCTTTCTTCACCTGTTCCTATCAGAGCCAGGATCAAAAAAGAAGTTGTTACACTTAAATGTCAAGAATCATGACATCTGGAGAAAAGCAGAGTGCATTATTTCTTGGTGAGAGTGTTATACAATAAGACTTGACTGATATTTTATAAAATCTGAAATGTTTTTTGATCAGCTGATTTAATTAAAACAAGATATTCCATTCTGCACAATGCTTGGGCATATTCTATTTTAAGCCTTTCAAACATACAAGCATATAGTGTGAGAAGCTATTATATTGACTTTAATGACTTGTCATTGGATTTGCAGATACCTCAAATCAGCTATGCATCTACAGCTCCAGAACTGAGTGATAACACCAGGTATGACTTCTTCTCACGAGTTGTCCCACCAGACTCCTACCAAGCACAGGCCATGGTTGACATCGTGACAGCCCTTGGGTGGAACTACGTCTCAACATTGGCTTCCGAAGGCAATTATGGGGAAAGTGGAGTGGAGGCATTTACCCAAATCTCCAGAGAAATTGGTGAGTGTATGTTTATCAGGTTTTGTATTTATAGCTGCTGGGTTGCAGAGCATCACTGACCTCTGCCTTGGTCTATGCAGTGTGATCAGAACACTTATGTCATGTTACCTGGACTCAAATGTATGCCGTTATGGACGATTTTGCTGCTCATGCATCTGCCAAGGTAACAGTTTTGGCAGTAATTCAAGAAGAGGTCCTGAGAGAGGCAAAAAATGTGTGTCTCTTGCCCCTTTTGGAACAGGGGAACTCCAGCCAGATTTGAGGAGATGCAATTGATTTAGCTTATGAAAATCATAATCCAATGAGACCTTGTTTTCCATGTTCCAGCACTGATAGATGTCAGGGTTTTAATTTTGATGAATTTGAAAAAGAACAACAAAAATCTGGGAAGTACAAAGACATGCCCTTGTTATATTTTCTTCAGGATTAAATGTGCTGTATAAATACAGATATTATTATGGCAAGTATATTTAGGTCCACCTCTTTTTTTATTGTTATTTTAATTTATTTGCTCATTTCCCACACTTATATAGTTATTTCTGGCCTGAAAAAATGGCTATTTCTCAGTTGCAGTAGGTTTTGGGCAACAAGGAATAAAATTATGAGTAGCAGGTGGTTTGAAAGAGGGCAGAATTGGTCTTTCACTAAGTACACTGTTAAATGACACAAAATAATATCCTTTCAAAAACAATTAAAAAAAATGCCAACAGCTTTCCTCGGAAAGCCTCAATTAATCTACTGGATTTGACTGTCAGGGCCTGTACATATGAACTCTGGTTCTTTCAAACCAGCTTGAGTGAGAAAATATGATAATATCTTCCATTTTCAATAACCACATGTAAATATAGAGACCATCTCAATCATATAGGAAGAAGGTGCATGTGTGTCTCAGGTACTTATGCTTGAACCATAAAGGTTACTGATTACTACAACAATTTGGCAGTAAGACAAAAATGCACTGATTCCTGCCATTAGGGAACTAGTGTGTATAATATGCTTTATTGGTTAACTAATAAATTCTGTTTCTAGCTTATAATCAGTGTTGTCAGATCCTAGATATCTTCATGGGAGAGCTACAGCTGACTACAGTGCAATGGTTTGATCTGGAGTTAGCAAAGGCATAGATAATTCTTCCACAGTTTGTATCTAAAAGAGACAGTTTATCTATTGTGTCAAATCCAGCAGAGAATACATTGGCTGCCCCAGACATTCACTGAGCAGTTCATTGACTGAAAATCACTTTTTCTTGAAACCATCTGCAACCCAGCTAGTTCTGCTGAGTTCTGAAAGTAAACAAATAAATAAAGTGCTCAGGACTTTATCATTTCCCATTTCTAGAAATATGAGTTCTTCAGATGGATCCAAGAACAACAATTGCGATTTCATTATAATCACAAAGACTTGAGTTTGTGTCACTTGGATCTTGATCAATCCCAGAATAAAAAAAGACATTTGTCATCTGATAAATATTAATAGGATTAATTAAATAAATATTATTAATACAATTGTGAATCCAAAGCAATTAAAATAATGAATAGCTGTCCTAAATGTTACAAGATCTTTGTAATACTCAGAAGAATAAATAGTGGTGATTTGTGTTTTTTTGTTTCCTCCCCAGCTTTATGACTTATGTTATCTACTAGAGTATTTGATATTGATAAACTCTATGCTCACAGAAATTTGACAACTCTTATGGAAACCAGGGACTTGAATGGTTCTGGAGAAAAAATGCAGAGGAGAGGCAGGACAGACAAATATTTTTTAATCCCTAGAAAAATGTTGAAATAAGTAATTGGGTGAATCATATGTAACCACAGAGATATGATCAGTAGCCAGTATAGAATTGTCAGGAACAAATAGTATCAAAGCCATCTAATACTTTTCTTTGACAGGATAACAGCTTTAGAGATGGAGAAGAAGCACTTGATATCTCTTGATATTTAGTAGTGTTATGTCAACTGTTGCACAGACTCTTCTCCTGAGCAAATTTGGGAATGGTGATCTAGGTGAAAATATAGGCTGGATGAAAACCTATTTAGAAAACTTTGCTCAGGGAGTAATTAGCAACGTTTTCTGTTTGAAAAGAAGAATGTCTTGTGTGGTATTTGGCAGGTGTTTATGCTGGATCAGGTACTAGCCAATATTTTCATGTTTAGTGAAGATGGATTTGGAATGAAGGATATGCTTGTGAAATCTGGAGGTGACTTCAATCTGGAAAGGACTAGGAGTGTATTAGAATGCTTTCTTAGAGTCCAAAACTGAACATATGATCTGAAAAAATAGTATGCAATTTAAGAGACAAGTGCAAGGCGTTGTGCTTCTTATAAAGGATCCATACAATGAGAAATACAGAAAGACTGGTCAAAAATATTGTTTCAAAAAATGATTTGAGCATGATGGTAAATTATAGCTTGCCTATATTCCACGTTTTACTGGAACATGCAGGCAGGCATACCATCTGTAAAATAATTTGAGTAATCCTTCAATTTGCCTGACAATTTTGAAACCCCATTTTGGCTCGGTACAGGTTTTGACCCTCACTTCACAAAAGGGAAGAGGCTCCACAAGCAAGAACAAAAACAATCACAATTCTTGAAAAGGTGCTCTGTCAGGATAGACTGAGCAAGGTGGTTAGTCAACCTGAAGAAGAACTCTCTAGGAAGGAAATGTGAAGGAAAATGTTTTCAAACAGACAAATAGCTTTTACAGAAAAGTGGAGGACCATTTGTTCATCCAAACAGAGTGTATGTGAACAGATGGAATTAATCTCTAGCATTATTCTGTTTAGAGGTGGAGAAACTCCTTTGTAATGGTTAAGACGTGAAAGCATTAGACCAGCTTGCCCGGGGACACTTTGGAGCCTCCATCGTCAAGGATCTGGGAGCACACATTAGAAAAACACAGGGATTGTGTAAGGGTACTTAGTTCTTCCTTGGGGCTGGGATGTGCGTTGGATGATTTCTTAATGCCCCCTCCAGTCTGATTCTATTATCTGTCTACTGTCCTCAGGCTTTTCACCTAAACCACAGAGCTGGAAATGCTTTTAAAATGGAAAGTTTGAATAGCATCTAATTATGAGGTCTGAGACTGTAGAGTCTAGGCAGGTCTATAAAAATCATTACATAGTGTAAGACTGCACAGAAAAGAGCAAAACTTACCAGCTCTATGTTAATAAGCTGTGTGTCAAGAGAACCTAATCAGGACATTGCTCCCCTTATGCTGCTGGCATACAAATACACAGGACAGCTCAACTTCTTTCTGAGTACTTTGCATCCTGTTTAAGATAAGTAACCAATGACTGGAAGCAAAATGAAATGTGAACATAAGCATAATGGAAAGTAATAAATTTGAGGAAAGTATGTAAAATAAATTGATATATTAATTTCTGAAAAAAATTCAGTGCCTGAGAGGACATGTGGGAGAGCAGGTTTGAAAATATAAGGAGGAAAGATTCTGTGGTTTGTTGTTGTTGTTTTTGTTTGTTTGTTTGTGTGTTTGTTTGTTTTGTTTTTGTTCAAAGTTTCTCCAGTTACTTAAGTATTAAGGAGTAGGTTCTAAATATTTTAAAAGTAGACATTAATTTTATGTACTTACTTGTCACGAACTTGATTTCTTACCTCTTATTTCCAGTTTGATTTGCTCCATCCAACTTCTATTTCTTGATCAGTAACAGAAATAGAAAGGAAGGAACAGGCTTTCAAATAAAATGTGGAATACTGAAAAGGTCAAAGTGGTGCCACCCTGACATGTCACAGAATATAGTGCATATCAAAATCTGCTCTCATTTTAATGACAAAGATCCTGTCTGGGACAAAGCATAGATGGAAAATAAATATTTTGCATGACAGTCATTGTAAGGAGAATAGGAAATGGTACTTATTCCAACACATTCTTCCATACATTATTGTTTGAGGACAATGATTAAATTTACAGTTTTTTCTACTCCCATTACATAGTTAATCAATGATATCATTATAATAATTTTGGCATTGTTATCAAATCATTTGGGTACATTGGTCAAAGGAATAAATTAATACAAAATGATAATGCTTAAGAATTTAATCATTAAACTGAGACTTGACTCACCAAGAGAAACTAAAAAGGGAAAAGAAGGAAGCACATTTTACAAAGTCCTCATTAACTGTCATGCTGCATATTGCTCTTCTATTTACTCTGCTGTTAATGATGTTTGACAAAATAAATGTTGGAACGTTCCTAATTAGATTTCTTTTAATGGTTCATTCCCTCTGCTATTAGATACCAAATGAATTTACCATCAGAGAGAAAATCAGGGGATCCTTTTCACGCTTTTTACAGAACACAAAAACATTTTGTTCAGAAAATTCTCTGGGGTCAGTGTACTTGCTCAGTCAGTGCAATATTTGTACTGGAAAATGTAACAAATCCACAAATAGTAAATGAAATGCTATGTGACAGATTTTATCTCCACTAGTGGTCAATGAAAAAATTCACACAAGCACTGATGGGTACTGGCAGTGAAATACTTATGAAACTATGATAAGAGGAGATAAAAATGATAAAGGAAAGGAATTGTAACAGATCACTAAGAACAGGTGAGAAGCTTTAGCATTGCTTGACCCTTTTTTCCTTGTAAGTTGGTTTTGCATGTCTTACCAGAGGCATAAAGGAGACAGCAAAGAGGATTTAGGACCAGATCCTTGAGTCAAAATGACACAACTTCATAACAGCTTTACCTCAGAAGAGACCAGTGTACTTAATATCAGCATGTACTCTTGAATGCCTGTTTTTAGCAACAATGTTTTGTAGTTTTACCTACTTCCCTTATGCTGGTATATTGCAGTTAGTAGCATTTTTCTGAGAAGGGGCTGCAGTAACTTTATGATCCTTCATGTTATTGTACCTTTGCAGTCACATTGATAACTATATACCTCAGTGTAATGAATACATATACTGAATGAATGCTACAGTAGCTTTATTTAAATGGTTTCAGACTTCAGCATATTTAGTTACATTTTGTTTACATGTCTGTGACATTTCTTTGACATAGTTCTTAGGTCATCTTTGTCTCGTCATTTTTTTTTGTCTACAGTTGTGCATTGGATCTCTGATTTCTCCAAATTATTGGATTACTTCTTACCTTTAATATCTTATGGGTTTCTGAAGGTTTCAATGGATAAAGTGAAAATTTAGTGGGAGGTGGGGAGGATGGGTTGAGTAGGAAAATAAAACTGAAAGGCGTGTAATGTTTTCTCTCTACTTAGATTATTCACTGTTGATTTAGAAATAAATAAGATAGGTTGCTGTTAAGATTAATTAACATTTCCTGCAGAAATCTTTGTACACCTTTAATTTAAAGCTAAAGCTGTTTTTATCATGTTAAGTAAGCTGCTGAATAAGCTTCTTTTTTTGGTCCCTTTTCCCAAGATGTTATTTAATAGAAGATTAAAAAAAATCTTGCAACATGAAGACTAAAGAAATACAATATGTGAAATGTAACCTTTTCTCCAGAGACATTTCTGTTTTAAAGATTGGTTTCAAACTTAATAAATTAATTTTCACAACTAATAATATTCTAACATAACCTCACCAAGGGCAAACAGTTTAATTCAATTTTAAGTTTTACTTTATATTATGCAGCTGAACTCTATTGAAAACACTGTATTTCAAGCTGCAAACTATAATAATAACACTATATAATTGGCTACAGGAGCTTCAAAGTAATGTTTGAAAAATTACAAAAATCAGATGGTAGGTGTATTAATATTAAAAAAGATGGAAAATTATTCCAATAGATTTTAATATTTGTTCTAATTAGTACCTGATAAAGAATAGTGTAATTTTCAGGGATTTATAATGAATGACCATTTACATTGCTCTCAGTGGTGCTAATCAACATGATATTCTTCAGCTTTAGCTATATGTTTTTTTCTCTATAGTGTTAGGAAGGTATCTTGGAGCAGTAAACACACAGGGGCACTTCCTGGTGTGCTGTCTGACCCTCCAGTGATTCTTGAAAGAGGGACTCCTTTATCTTTCATACCTCTTGAGGGTTTCTCCTTCAGTCAGTTAGTTGGGGCACTTTTTATCCTGTAGAGAGCTCACTAGCTACACTGGAGGAGGGAAAAGAAGGCAGAAAGCTTCTGTAGAATTGGGTTTTGTACCTGTCCCAAAGAGTATGTACTGTACAGTGGACTGTACTGAAAAAACTTACATAGCCAACCTTGCTTCCTTAACCAGTGTGGCACAGTTTTGCTGATAAGCTTGAAAGAGTTGTATTCTGTTCAGATGTCTTGTGGTCAATTCAAGCAATAATATCTCCCATAGGGGTGCTTTTAAGGTATTACGATGAAAAAATGCCAGAAGTAGTTACAAAGGAGCCTAAGTAATTTACAGACAATATAATATTTTCATGGGTTTTCTAAGCAACGTTGTTGCATTTGAAACCACCATTATACTTTAATACTTCTGAAGTGAACTAAGTAGTTATGAGAGTTGGCAAAAGGGGTTCAAATGAGGCTTTAGTCTGGAGCTAGAGATAGACACCCTCCCTATGCTACAAGGGATATGCTTGTACGCTAAAGAATTCCTCTTGTTCCTCTACTTGTACAGATTATTTTTATTCCACAAGAGATGGTTTGCAATTTGATTCTGGAAAGAAGTCCTGGGCAAGAAATAGAGACTCCTGTATGTGCTTGAAACTGAAAGAAGTCAGTGAATACTTACTCAAATCTCACGTGGTTTAGCAAAGGATTAAATGCTCAGGAGGTTATCCCTGAGGCTGCCAACAAGGCTCAGAGTAGGAAGACCTCACACCTTCTGGTTTTACCCACTGATATTTATTGTCTGATACCAGTTGGGATGTGAACTGTGCTCAAGGCTGAGTTCATTACTTACTGTTATATGGTACAGTTACCAAATAGCTGTAGTATTCAATATGTTCTGAGACTGAGGCTGATTTGATTTTGCTTATAGCTGTCAACTTTTGGAGACCTGAGACAAATAAGCTCCTCAGAGCAAGGACCAGTGATGCCTACTGTGGTGAATTTAGAACATTAAGAAACTCTGAAAAATAACTCTGAAAAATAAATGTTAAAAGCTCATTGTATTATGGAGGACTTCTGCACCTTTATGTGTATTCTAACATAATTTAAATTAATCCTGTAAGTACTATAGAAGTCATTGGACTGTATGACTTTTTTTCTTTCTTTTTAATTCATGTGAAGACCAGATATTTGGATTGGTTGTAGGCACAAATTAGAATAATATTGAAAATGTCCTAGAAACAAAGTTTTATTTCAGCAGTGCTCTAAGTGTAATGGCTTGTCTGCAGAACCTTTTAACTTAGTCATGACATCTAGTTCGAGATTTTCAAATGTAAAAATGCAAATAAAACTATAAATATATTGATGTTAATTTTAGGAAAGAAAACTTATTAAAAGCATAGTTTTGTTCAAATATAGTGTGGTGTTCATAACGAATATGCATTTTCATGAAGTGTTTTTTCAAATACAGAATTCTTTGGAATAGTGGTTGAGGATTACTGGTTTCAGTGTCTATAAAGTGAAGTCAGTACTTTAAAGGAAACAATTAAAAATAAGATGTAAGATGTATTTTTTAATATCAGAAGTGAATGAGCATTTAAAAAATACTAGGGATAATGATGTATTTACTTGGGGTTTAAATCAATGAGAGGAATCTTTCTAAAAGGAAGTTCACTACAAAATATTCTGCCCACTTTAGAAATAATTATTTAAACTACAATTATAAGGTTGCTTTCTGGGCATAGAAACTATTATTAACATTTCTGAAATAAAAGGTAGGGTAAATATGTAGATATTAATATACTGTCAGATTGTTGTAATGACAGAAATGAAATTTCTCAAGCACTGCTGTTCTGTGTATTAGTGTTTATTACTGTAGAGACTGTAGCTTCTCTTAGATTCTGTGACCATCTTTTGCTCAGAAAGAGTCCCAGAGCAAATAATTCACATATAATGAAAAAACTCCTGTGAAAGAAAACTTAGAAAACATCTGAATCAAAATGTAGCCATTCTTGTTGTTTATGAACAAATTTCACACAATCTCTTTAACAGGAAGTCGATTTCAACAGAGTTAATCCCAGTGGATATTCTTGTGTGTGTGAAAGTATTTGCAAAGGGGATACTAGAAGGGAAAACAACAAGGGCACACAGTATGATTTACAATCTGAATAAAGCTGCCCATGTTTGGGTTTTGCGTTATGATTTTACTGTTATGCAAGATAGAGGAGAACTATGGGAAATATTTTGACAGCCTGTTTTCTATTGTGGTTGTGTTTATTTTTAAAAAAACTCAAACAATAAAACAAAAAAAAAAAAACCCCATAATGTGTCAACAATAAGTCCTAGAAACTTCACAGATTCTACATGAGTGAGTTTTTTTCTTCCTTTATCAAGAACTAAGAGCTCTTTTTAATATTTTTTTGTCCTTTTTTAAAAAAAACCAAACCAAACCAAACCAAACCAAAACCAAAACCCAAACCAACAAAACCAAACCAAAACAAAACCCATAACAAACTTCTGTTATTGTCACTTCTTCAGAAAGCTTGTTTTCATACAAGCTTCAAGCATGGCACCCTTGGAATTTCAGTGGTGCAAATGAATGAGTCCAACTTGAATCAGGGATCAAATCTGCAGACCATAGCGTATCCTTGATCAGTCTGTGTGAGTGAACTTTGACAACTTAACATTTAATGGATTTAATGGATTTCATAAGTAAAGCTTGTACTTAACAGCACCATTCAAGCCAAGGTGACAGGAAGGAGCATAATGACATGGGCTTGGGCTGTATTTACATGTTCTTTTTTGTTAACACGTCAAAGGATTCATGGTATCTGAATTTTGACCTTTGCTTGTGCTTCACTGGCCTGGAGTCAGAAGCCTCATTCGTGTTAAGAAGTTACACCTGGTAAAGAGAATTTCCTGGTTCTTGAGTTTGCTCAGAAATATTTCCTTCTGTCTTCAGATGGTTCCTACTAGTTTTAAATATTTAACATTTTTGCAGCTTTGCTTTCTACCTGGAGAACTGTAGCTCTTAAAAATCATGTGTGAGAAATGCCTCACAATTGAATATTAGTGATATACTCTTAGTATCAGCTCTTTCATGATCTGTGACTGCAGTCTAAACAAGGAAGCACTGGAATTGTCAGACTGAGTCAGACACTGCCAGTCAATATCTTGCATCCAGTGGTGGTCCCAGTTAAATGCAAGAGAAAGATACCAAAATCTTTCTTAACAATCACTGGCAGAATTACCTACCAAATATGGTTCTGAGGTATTTAATGGTTGATGCTTAGATTTCCCAAAGCATGAAAATTCATAAACATTATGATTTCTTCTTGTCATCATGTTAACCTCACTCATTAGATCTCCCCTTGCTTTGATGCTATGGATGGCACAGAGGAGAATCCAGTTAAACTCTTTCATAGCATGTTCTCTTACTTATTTTAGCTCTGAGTTATAAGATACGAAGTAACTGCAGTTTAATATATTTTGTTGTCAGTTTCTGGATCAATTATTTCATTTACATCTCTGTTAAGCTGTGTAGCCATGATTGAATACTCCAAGTAAAGCCTTACTATTGATTTATGTAGTGTCATTGTAATCTCATTTTTATTCTAAGCCCCATTCTTTATACATCCTGACAAATTGTAAACTTTTTCCATTGGAATCTGAGTATCAAAAAAATTATTTCCAAAAGCTACCTGTTCTGACACTCAAGGTTTATTAACAAATGGCTACAGCTGATTTAGAACTCAATGATGTGTGTGAACAATTCCAGGTATTCCTGCCAGTGTGTGCTCCTTTGCATTTGTCAATAGTCAGTATTTTTCTATGGTATACCTGTTCATCTAGCTTTGTGAATACTCTGTCTCCTCTCTCTGCTATTGTTTATTTCAAATAATTTTATACCCTCTTCAGATTTTTCAATCGTTCTGCTCAGTAGCCTCCTGCTCCCTTTTTTGAAGAGCATTGTGTTATACAAACCAAGCCCTAGTAGGCAGTTCTAGAGTATACATTTGTTAGCTTTTCCCGGTGCTGGATTTTGCTTGTTTCTCTCCATTCACTGTTTTTGATCCTTAGGAGTCTCTCTCCCCAGCCCCTAATTTCTGCCTATTGATTTCAAGTTCCTAAGTCTTTATTCTATATGCAAGGCTGATATATCTGTATTGGTAGTATCTACTGTTACTTTCTATTTAAGCACTAATAATAACAGAATGCAGAGAGATTTGAACTTACCTTAATGTATCTTCTATAATTATATGGTGCTCCTGAATGCATTTATTCTTCAAGGTACTTTAAAGTCATAGATTTCCCACTTATGTAGCATCATACTCTCTGTTACTTGAGGTAATAGTGCTGGTAGTTTGAAGGTGAAGGTTAGTAACTTTCAACATGTCCTAAGTTGAATTCTTGTTTTCATCCAATTGTACATGAAGCCACTTACTCAATCACATAGAAAGCCCATGTAACTGTGAACTAAAGTATTTCAGGTATTAGATTAGCCCTAAATGAAACTTGGAGTCTCTCTTTAGAACTTTTGATAACTGGTAATTTCATTAAGAATTGAGACAGAGGGAAATTGCATTACATATTTTGTATAAATTTCTTCTCAATTACAGTGCAGCTGAAGTATGTTTTGTTTGGATTTCAGTATATACGTATATTCTTTTGTAAAGCTGTAAAATGAAACAGAAAATAAGTGTCTCACCTGATGGCTTTGCAATTATGTCTTCTGATATTAAAAAGAAAAAAAATGAACAAATACGATTCAAACTGTTTTCAAGATTTTAATCAGTTTTGACAAGAAGATAATATCTATCAGAAAAGAATAATCATAAAGATTAATTCCACCCAAAAGGAGTCATCTTTCCCAGCTTCCTTTTCTTCCTTAGGCCAAATTTTGTTAATAGTGTACACACATGATATATGGTCTACTTTTCTGGGCAGAGCTACGAGATCTAGGAAGCTGTTAAAGCAGATAGAGGTGTTTGGTGTTTGTTTGTTTGTGGTTTTCTTTTGTTTGTTCGTGTTTTTTATTTTGTTTGTTTGGTTTTTAAATCTGAAGACAAAGCAAAGCAAGACAATAACTGTCCATCATTCTATATGTTCAAATAGCATGACATGTGATTTTATGTGCATTATTTTATGTATTGTGCTGTGACATATATACATATATGACTATATCCTTGATAGTAGGATGTATACATAGTCGAGTCTCTTCTGTCTGCTGTACCTTAATAGCAGTTGTTTTAAGACTGAAAAATCTTCTTATGACTTACTCAATTTAGCATTATGATTGGTTTGCTGTGATTTTTTTGGGGGGAGTCTGAGATAAAAAGGGATGGTGTAAATAAAACCAAAATGTGGCCTGTCATTTTTCCTTTATATTATGGTAAATTCCAATGTTTTTTGTGCTTTATTAGTAGAATCTTCACTTCTCATTTTCTCTATGACTTTTCCTACTTGTTTCAATCTTTCCTCCCTCCCCCTTGCAATAGAGAATTATCCAGGACCTGCATGAAATACAACAGTTTGCTGTTGTCACTGACTGTTATTTTTAATATGCTATCCTAGTAAAAGACACTTGAGCTTTGCTCATCTGCATGATGTAGAAATGTTGAATGAGTTGAATGTTACACTGCTGACAATATTCTTCAAGATTACAAACTAAGAATGTCTGATTGGCAATGTCAAAGCGACATTCTGATCTTAATCTTATTTATTTTCTTTCTTGTGTTGAAGTGCAGGGACCATATTGTGCTCTGAGTCACAGTAAGTGTATGTTTGCTCTTAAACTTGCAGTGGGGTAGTTTAGCAGTAACAGCTCTTGGATGCTTGCAGGAATCTGCATATGTTCAGGCTGGGGTTGCCCTTATAGTCAGCTACAAGTCATTCCTTCAGTTTTGTTACCTAATGAACTGCCCACAGACCTCCAAAGAATTTTGTCCAAAGAATAGAATATTTCAAACAATTATTATTACTCATTCCAGAAAAAAAACAGGCATATGTGTATGCTTCATTAATAGTTGGAAAGACTCCTACATTGAATTTTTTTCTGTTAAAATGCATGATTTTTATGCAAATTACAATCTGTGATACCACTATTATAAATTTTAATGGCAGAAATGTGCATATTGTGAAATCTTACAGATTATAAAAAAGACTTTTTATTTTCTCTTACTAGAAAACAAACTATTTCTTAGGTCAAAACTTTGTCCTCTCAAGGACTTTCTATGATGGAAATAGTGTTTCTTGTTCCTCCACTTTTAAACCTTTCTTCAATATAGAATGATTAGTGGCTTTTCATCACTTTTTAGAAGAAATTGAACTAGAAGTAATTGTTTAAAATGCTGAAATTCTACCCAAAATGTCAGTCTCTTTCTTTACCATTGTTAATTAAAGCATGTTTTTTTTGACTAGACAATTAATCAAGAGAGTGAGTTACAAAACAATGCCCTTGAGTAGCAGAGGTGTCATGCAGATGAATCCTGGTGTGCTGCTGTGGCTGTGTGCATTCAGAAAACTTCCTGCCATGTGCTTACTGAACATGCTATACAATACTATACAGAAATGTAGAATACCCTTCATGTGCCTTCATAAGTCAGCTTCTCCTTGGGTTTCTTGCCAAAATGCTGTGGTTGGACCCAGAAGGAGAAATAGAATTTCAAATCCCTTGCAAATAAAAGAACAAGGCAGCTGTAGATTTCCAAACTGAGAACTGAGTCCATTGAAATGCCTACACCTATGGAGTTTGCAAAAGTTTGGTGGAAAAGGACATAAGAAAAACAAAACTATCCCACTGCCTTAGTGATTCCTGCATACATTTATGCTAGTGATGATTAATTGCCATTAAATGATCAATGATATTTTCAGGATGTTATGAATTGCATGGACGTAAATGGTCTTTAAGTTAAGAACAACCACAACGGTTTGCAGGAGCAACAAATCAAGATCTGGTTTCTTTCAAATATGAGAACAACAAGCCTGAACTAAATTTGTGGTAAAGTTGTTTGCTTTTGTAGGCATTTCTATTTTCCTCTTTTCTTCTTTACTTTTCTTTTGAGGATGGGGGCTGTGTCTTTGTAATTATCTTTTGCATGACCTACTCCCTTCAAAACAGCATGTACATCCCAGAACATCTAGGAGAGTCTATAAACTTTGAGAGAATTACATATTATTAAACTTCACCACTTCCATCTGGGATGCAGAGAAACCTATAGTGGCACCTTTCCTAGAAAGGCCCCAAAAGGATGAGAGAGAATGGAATCATTCAGTCCCAGGAAGTAAAGAACCTCCAGTTTATTAGTTTAGGCTGAAGTTTGGCATGAATACCATGAACGCCTGATTTTCTGGTAAAATGAGAGGCTGTATAACTCAACAGAGCCTGCCCAGGTCTCCAGTGCTGTCCCTTTTGCATGTAATAACTTTTTGGAATTACCGTTGGATGACAAGAATAAAGCACAAACCCGTAAGCCTTAGACCCCATTCACTACTATGTTCAGATGCCAACCAGAAGAGGGCAGAACTTCTATGGACACTGTAGCAGGTGTATTGTAATATATTTTTCTTGCATATTGGATTTGCTGTAAGATACATTACATCTGCTAAGGCCAGTACATTAAGTAATACAATTATAAGTATTTTAGCCAACATGTTAATGCACTTAATGAAGTGCAGATAATCACACTGCAAAATTTATAAGAATTGTCAAACCTCATAATGACTTCCATTACATTGTAGTATTTTATGGATTAAATCCTTTCAGAGCTTATTCAAGAGGTAGAGATATTATTTAATTTCATTTAAATTATTTTAATTGGTTAATGTTTTTAATTTTTTTCCAGAATCATTTGTTCTGCAAGGTATGATGTTCCTTTCACAGAATTAAGATAGTGAAACCAACCTGAAGATATTCTTTCTGTTGTTAAAACATATGCATTTTTTTTTTCAGTTAAGTGCAAAGAATTTGACTTAAAAATAAAAAAGTAATCTGCAGAATGGTATTGGTGGTACAAGTTTTGACAGACTTAGTCATGGATCTGTTATTCAAGTTAATGGGCATTTTATTGTTAAATCCTTTCATTGTTTTGATATTTTAGTTAATCAAATGTACATGAGTTAACAATAATATCTTTTACAGAGACTGTTAGTCATGGGATTCTGAAAATTATTTTCTTCCCATGTGGACCTTGGTAGAGTCTGAGCACAGCGGGAGGGTTGATTTCAAGTGATGGTGGGTGTTCAATTCAGATGTAGAATGACTTCTCAATTAGAGAGTAATGGTAATGGCCCATTTTCCACAGTGATGTCCGTGAAATGATAAGGTTCATTAACTAAGGTCAGTTTAACTGGAGTTGTCTTAGCTTTCTGTGCCTTTCTGTGATAAACAAATACAAAGGAGACAGTTTTCTGAAAGGAGGACATTTGGATGTGTTCAGGAAATGTGGTAGTGATGGAAGAGAATCAGTTCCCATATGTGCACTTGCCGCAGGCATTGCAAGCTTGTGACAATCCCCTCTGGGCTACCTGCACCTCACCTGCCTCTCAGGAGGGGTGGTGAAAGACATTCAAGGACTTCTGTGGTGGGTAGAGAGCTGCCTTCTGTTTCCTTCTAAATAACTCTTTCAGCTCATTTGTTATTTCAGTTGTTATACAGGCCCGGAAAAACATTGTGCAAGAGAGAGATTATGTACTGGTTTAAAAAGTAGAATAAGTTGTCCAAACACTTTTTTTTTTTCCTAGTCCAATTACAGTCTGCACAGACAAAAACACAGAAAATGAGAAATGAAAGGAGGAGGAGAAAGAATATAAACAAAGGGGAAAAATGCTAAGTGGATTATCTACTATCAGCCTTTAGCTTACATTATGTTCAGCTTCATGAAGTACTTGACAAAATATAGTTGTTTTCTTAGGGAGCGATACTCCAGGCAGTGTAATGTCTTGCTGAACAGGGAAGTAAGCCTCTGAATTCTACCCAGTTTGATTTAATTTATTCATGGAAAGGAAAACAAAACAAGTTTCAAGAATGGACCTAGATCAGCATTTGAATGGACCTGCGTTTGCTTGAGACAGTGTGGGATCCAACCCAGAAACCTGGATGATCCCTTCACATGCTGTGTTGTTTTTAAACTTTGCTCAGGCTCTGAGGACAGAATGGTTGTGCAGGCTTCAAACATCAGAGTGTGCTTGGCTTCCATATGCCCCATAAAATCATCTTCTTTTGCACAAGCCATGAATTTCCCTCTTCTTTCAGATGGTATTCTGATTGATGACTGTAATTTTATTCCATCTTAAATAAATTTATTCAAATGAAATCTCAGGTCTTTAGTAAACGTTCATTTTGGTGATGCACAAAATCCTTATGCTCTGGCTCATTCTGTCTTAACTAACAGAAATGAAAAGCATCCACAAATATTGTTTTTTCATGACAGTTATGAGGTATGATTTTTCAAATACAGCTAAGAATGCAGATCTTCTAGCTTGGAGAGTGTATTCTACACTAAGTAACCCGCTTAGAAAAGTTTCTTATTGAAACAGTTGTAGTTTTACGGACTTTAGGACAGATCAGATTTGGTCTCAGTGTCTGCCTTTGTGGACTTTCGGCTAATTAACTAAAAAAAACAGACCATAGACAATAAACAGGTTTTTATAATACCAAACATTCACCTCTACAAGTGAGCTCAAATCTTAGTTATCGGTGCAAAAAGGCTTTTCTTCTCTCCAAATTCCTATCAGGAGGTATTTCAAGATCACAAGACCTTCACAATTCACTGTTTTAGCAATCTGTACCATGTGCAGTTGAGAGCACAGTGAGAGAGTTTATGTAGTGCAGTTGCTTTTGCTTACCCAACATTATTATTTCTCCACTTCTCCAAATATATTTTAGGCAGTGTAGGAGTACAAATAAGACTGATGCCACTAACAGCCAGCATGATGAGATACCAACATTAGTCTCAGCCTTTTCCTGATTAATTTGCTCAGTCAACTTTTTATTCTGACTGAAATTATTGTTCACTGCTCACCAAATGGAAAAGGCAATCATTCCATCACAGAGGCAGTGTGAGGGCATGGATGGCAAGAATCTGTGATTTGTGTATTACAGTAATACCACTGAATCTTTCTCTGAAGACCTGTAGGACTAAGAACAATGGACACAACAGAAATGCTAAAATTACATATATTCAGTTATATTTTGCGTTTAATGTAAGTTCATTATAAAAATGAATATGAGGTTTAACTACTTGATTTTTGATTGCTAACATCTAACAAAGGGAAAACAGTTATCAAAGTAAAAGCACTTTTGGAAGGCAGAAACCAAGCAGGTGTCTTGTGGACTTGCATGATTTTCATAGCTTAAGCTAGTTGCCAGAAGTTCTTGCCACAGTGTTAGTTATTTTTTAATTAGTTTTAGGTGCAACATCCTGCGCTACATTCTCCAAGAACTGAGTCATTCCTGCTTTTATAGCGTTGTTGGTTCATTGTGTTGAGTTGCTGAACCTAAGATGTGTGTATATATATATTTGTGGTGAAACTAGGCAGTGGAATGGTGCTTCTGTGAAAGCTGAGATGGAGATCATAGTCCTAAAGCTGATGGCAAAGTACTAAGTGAAATGAAAGTATTACAGACGCCATATGTTACCACAAGATCTTTGCAGTGGAAAAAAAAAAGAAAGCTCTAATTTCTTATATACTTGATCATGACAGTCTTTCAGAACAAGAGGGAAAAGAAAAAAGAAAAACAAGAGATGTAGTTTGTTAATAATATAGAGAAATTAAGGGTGAAGAATAGAGAATGAAATCTGTAGTATAAGATGCCATGAGTTGTAAGCCTTCCATCCTGTCAGAGCCCCAGATGGCCTTCAAGCTGTCATCTTTTCCCAGGCAATTTAACTCCTAGACACCCAAATTCATTCATTTGAAAGCTCCCACTGGAGGCTTCTGGCTGTAAGCGTGCCATGTCCTCAGGTCTACTGAAATCCTCAAAGAAGCCTGAAACACTGACTAGTGTCAGGAGGCTGAGTTACTTCATCTGATGCTGTGGTTGTTATGGCAATCTCACTCTTGCATTAGAGTATGGGGTCACACTAGTGCCAGTGTATGGTGATTTTTGTAGATGTGCGAATGCCCTTCCCAGCCTGACTGCAGCCAGAGCCCACCTGGCTGGGAGGGTGTTGTTACCTGTTGGGCTTTTGCACGTGACTGAGCCTCATGCACAGTTGGAGAAAGTGCAAAAATAAAAATAAATAAAAATTATTTTGGGAAAGTAGTTCGAGTGGTGCATATATATTTGGGATCTCTAAGGTTGAAGGTAGCAGATATGTGGGCTATGATCCACATTCTCAGAGACAGACACAGAGAAAAACAGTATCAATAAGTTCAAAGTCTTATTTTGCAGAAAATAAATACAAGAATATGAGTGTATAAACTTACCTATTTTCTTATAGGATTCCTTAAAAATACTTGCTGTTAAAACAGGATTTCTGCTATGAATAAAGAATTGTATCTGTAGTCAGTAATGTTAACTTAGCAACATTTAGTTTCATCAAATAGGAGTTTTATTGTCAGGAAATCCTGTGACAAATGAATTCCCCAGAATCTGGAAGATCATCCAATTTCAATTCAAAGAAGCTTATGGAAAAGACAACAAACTAAAGATAGAAGTCTCTGAGAGCACCAGGAAAAGAGTACAGAAAAGTATGAGAGTGTGTATATGAGAGAACAAGCACTTTGCTTTCTTGTATGAGTAAAGTAAGGGGAATTATACCTACCATTAATTTTTGCAGTGAATGAAATCAAGGTCCCTGGTGTCAATTTTGGACCTGCTTGCTTTCCTTCCTTTCTTCTTTAGCCTTTTTCTTTAATTTCTCTCTTTCTTTTGCTATGAACAAACCCCATGCTTATATGATAAACTAGCATTGATTCTAATGGAGTGGTTTTAGATTTACTTATATTAACAAAAAGGGGCTCACTGCTCTGCTGCTGAAGGAAGGAGGTGTAATAGAAGAACAAGATCTTCCTCTGCATTTTTCTGTTGACTGTCTAAACTCTCTAGAGAGTCAATTTGAGTGGACTGAGAAGTCCCCATTTGGGCCCAGACATTTAAAATTTTAATCAGGTTTTGCCTAACTTAATAATCTCATTAGCAGGATTGTATTTCATCCCATGTGTATTCTCTGCTGATAGATCTCTTGTAGGAAAGAAATCAAGGAGTTTTGATCAATGCATTATTTAATATTATGAAATGAAGACACTATTTCATTTAAGGCAAAATACAACAAATGTCTGAATTTTTCTTGGAAGAGAGGTCAGTGAAATTTAATTACTATTAAAGTAATTATCCAGAATTTGCAAAACATAAGAGCCTTAATGCAGCAGAATGGGGTCTAATCAAAGGTCCAGATAGCTCACATTTCTGCCTCTTTCACAGGCACTTTGCAGAAAAAAACCTAAGGACCATTTTATTTAATAGCCTTTTGATCAATCTCTACTCCCTAAATTTATTCAATTTTTGTAGGAGCCTGCAAGCAGATAAAAAGTTTCAGGATTTTCTAAACTGCAGATATCTCTACTTCTAAACATTAAATAAAAGAGAACTTCTGTGACCAGGGACATGATGTAGTCTTCTTAGCTATGACTTGGTATTTCATGATTGAATTGACTGAGAATTCTGATTAAAGGTTTATCTGTTGTTGGGGCATTTGAAATAACTTCGTCCTATATGGATTCCATGATGTCTGGCAAAAGCTGAGATTAGTCTTTCCCTCAGTGAGATAACAAACTGGACCACTCACCTCTAATCACTCTTGCATTTTCACAAAAGATGAACATATTTAATAAGCCTTTGGACCTCTATCTCTTCATCAAATTTAGCAAAACTGTACAGAAAGCTGTTAGACCTTATGCAATATGCCAGAAAAAGGCTACTTTAATTCACGTAGAGTATGATAGGATGCTTGTATAAGCTTAGTTTCTTTAGGAGACAAAAAATAAAAACTCTGCCATGTGCAAAGCATGCCAATAATGTAGTCCAAACTCAATTTGGAGTGTTAAATGAATGTCCTCTTATTTGCCCCTGGAAATGAAAGCTCTTGTAGTAAATACTGAGGTTCTTTTCCTTTGTAAAATGTAATATTGGAGATAAAAAGGGGGGAAAAAAAAAATATCTTTCCAAAATTCTCTTTTTCCAAAAGAGAAAAGTGAAGTAGTCAAATGAAGGTTTTTATTTATCAATGATTTATAGATTGTTTATAAGACACTGAAACCTATCGGTGTCTACATCTTTCATGCATGGCAATATTTAACTTCCCTATAGTATTCGTGACATTCAGAACTTGGTGTAACATACTGTAAATATCACAGTAACTGTAAGTACTGTGTGTGGTAAATGTCAAGATTTTAATTGCACCTCCTAAGTCATAGGCTTCTTATTGCTTGTTTGGAAGAAGCATGTAATGAACATCTCCCCAGGAAGTTACATGATGAAGGAATTCATCAACATAGTTTACCTGATGCTCCTATATGAGTGAAGATCTTTGTATGTAGCTTTAGGAAGTAAAAAATCAGAACGTGATAAAAGGAAGAAGAAGTGGAGAAATGAGTTTCTGTCATAGTGTCCCTCACACATACACATAAATTTAATATCACCACAGTTAAATAATTTGTCAGTGTCATAATGTGCTTTTTGCTCAGGTGCTGCCTAACCTTTGCAGGATATAAATAAGGAGGCCAGTGTCAAAGACTGCAGCTAGAAACAAATAGTAAAGAGGTTTAACTCCCTGCACTATTCTCAACTGGTTTAAGAGTGTTTTATTCAACTGTGAACAGAATTTATTTCTTCTTAATCAGGTCTGACTTGGTTGCTCACAGTTCTGACATTAGTGGGCATTTTGCGCAAAGATTCAGATAGCCCAAGTTTGTACTGGGACAGGTAAAAAGTCTCAGTGATGTGCTAAGCACAAACTTTCACATCAATTATGCCACTGTAGTTATTAATGACCAAGATGCATACATTGTGGAGGTGTGCTTGAGGTGAAGTTGCCGCTTGCTCAATATTGTTTCCTTCATCTGGAAGCACAGATTAAAAGAGAAAATACTCTTTCACCTGAGACCTTTTTACAACACCCGTTTCTGACCTTTCCTTAATTCTCCAGCACCAGGGAATGTAAAGTTTTTCCTCTTGTCTTATGTGAAGATTTACTGAGGGGCTAAATAGGGCTTAACCCTGTTCTCCCTCACACAAGCCTGAGGTGTGCTGTCTGCTGTTCTTACATTAGCAGCTCATTCATATGTCCTTCACCTCGGCTCCTCCAAAGTAAGGTAGAAACTGAAGTACTGAGGGGTGGGCCATTAGTGTTTTTATGTTGTTTGTTCTGTGGTGTGACATAACACAGGGAGAAAGATCTTGATCTTCTCCTTTAAAGGTGTTTCCCTGCCTATACTTACCAATTCTGTCACCAGATAGCTGCAGGATAGCTCTGGGTGTAAAAAAAAAATAGGCCTGAACCGTAGCACAAAGATGCCTTAGAAAGAAAATCTGCAACTCAGCTGCTGAAAAAATTTCCCTGTAAGCTCTCAGCCACTGCCAGTGGTTTATATGTGTTCATCCCAGGGGCAAGACTATGCTGCAGGCATTTTGTGTTCTTCTGTTGCATTATGTGAATTGCAGTTATGCTTTGCTTGCTTCAGCTTGCTGGCTTTTGGAAAGTGTTCGGAGATAGGTCTTAAACTTTTGGTTGGTATTGAATAGGGGCCTAAAGTGTCATCTGTTGGATCTATTGCCACACTGTTTGCTGTCGCTGGGAATGGACCTGGGAACCTACCCAGTTCCATCTAGTCCCATGTTCCCGTGCACCCATGCATAATGTTCTCTGAATGACAGAAAGATACAGCAAAGCTGTTCTTTTCTAGGCAAGCAGAGATTCTCCAGCTTTGTTAAGGTTTCTCAGGAGAATTAAGTCTGTTAGAGGTGACTAGAGAAACGTTGATTATGTCAGTCATATTCTCAAGTTAGAGCTTTCAGAGATTTTTTATAACATCTAAATGATATTATTACTCTTTTTCCAGAGCACCTAATTACACTATACATCATCAGACTGCATGGAAAACATATGCTGAAATCTGGAAATGGATGAAAACAAATGCTTGGGTTAGTCCCTGTCGAGGGTTAAGATTGCAGGGTGACAATAAAACCCTGGCAGATGTATTGTTAACCCCCTCTCCCCCCCACTTCCCCCTTTTTGCCCCTCCCTCTCCCCCCTTCCACTCAGGACAGGCGATTGGGAGGAAAAAAGAAGGACAGAGAGAAGAGAGTTGGAAAAAATTAAAGATGTTTTACTAATGCTACTAATAAGAATAGAGAAAATAATACAAAATATACAAAACCAATCTTGAAAGTCTCAGCAACTGCAGAGCCGGCACCCAAAGTCCTGGATTAGACTCCACAGCCAACTGGAGCTGGATTCAGTCTGTCACTAGGCCTCAGTTCGCAGGGACGACTAGCAAGGTCCTCTCCTAATGTCGGCCATAAGAAAAAAAGGGAAAAGAAGGGCCGAGATCCTCGTGATCTCCCATTTTATATGAAGTATTCACATGAATGGAATGTTATACACAGTTGGTCAGTTGTTCCTCGTCACCCCTCTCGCGAGATGTCCATCCATGCTTATCAATAAGTTTGCATTCCATTGCTAGGTTTTACCAAAACATGTGTCTGGTTCTCCAGGAAAATGCAGTTAATATGAAGCTTTAGCTGACAGGCAAAATTCACTGAAAGAGAAACTTGTTTTTTAACAAAACCAGGACAGTCTCATAGCATAATATTTTGTTCTAGAAAGAAAAGAAAAAATCTTTAATTCTTTACACCATAGGAAAAGGAGAAAAGATGGATTCTATCTATATGCATTGTAATTTTTATCTAGTGACTTTCAGCACATTGCTTTGTTGTGTTAGGTGCTCATGTTCGATTATGGAAATGATGCTTTAGGAAGTAGGTCTTTTTAATAAAAGGCATAGAAGTTATGAAGAAAACAGGCTGATGATCACCTTAAGATGACGGAGGCAGAATAAACAATTCAGGAGTAAAGTTAAGGTATTCTGTGGCTTACAATTGGAATCTGAATCATAGACAGACCATCTGCTATACATTTTTGAAAAGGCATTGCTGGTACTTGCTGTTGATGGCATTGAGATCCCAGGGCCTGACAGCACTGAACAAACAAGCTGGATAGCTTGGATACATCTGTCTCAACTCTGTTTTCAGACTACCAAGTATATACTGCTTTTTAGAAATTAGTAGAAACCAGAGCTGTAGTATAAATGCAGCTACCGTGCTTTATAGTTTAATTAAGAATATTTTTTTGATGCCCAGTTGTAGCTGGGTGGTTTCTTCAGACTGACACAATTGCTCCAAACTAGACAAAAACACCTCTAATTGTTACTCTGTAGCAAAGCAGTGTGTGAGGAAAAGGATCTTCCAAGCCTTATTGAAATGAAAGGAGCAAATAGATATTTAAAAGGTTTTCTCAGCTTGTCATGATGGGTTCCAAGCACAGCATTGAGGTAAAAGGCATATTCTGTAACTGCCTCTCAGAGGCAATGTGGCAAATGCTAATAACAAGATCCCCTAACTTCATAAATGCAGAAGAACAGCCATGAAACATTAATTTTCCTTCCTACTGAGGCACATGACATAATGTGCAGAATCCCCTTTTGCTTTCTTGGGGGATGTGACAGCAAGAATGGTCTAATCCACACAAGAGTTTAGGATATCTGACAAAATGAAATGGGCCATACTGGAAACATTTTCCTTTAAAGCTTGTTGAATGTAATCTCTTCCATCTGCCTGTTGAAACACTGATGCTTTGATATTTTCAGTAAGAACAGCTCGTGTGCAAGCTGCCTATCAAGAAATATTCATGGAAAATAATTGGATACACCAGTTTTGAAACATGAGTCTAAGAACTGCAGACTAATTGTGTCAGTATTCAAGCATAAGAAGAGACAAAATTCAATGAATAAATGATTCATCATTAATTGCTGCCATTTTACGGGCACTCAGAGTATGATAGGCGTGTGACAACCTTGCCCAAAGATCACCTAATAAAAAAAGAATGTGTTCCTGATGACTGCATGAATATTAAGTGCAGTCATCAGTAGCAACATAATAGAAATATCTTATTGGTGAGAAGTTTGTTATTAGACTGTTTTTTCAAGCTAAATCACTCAGTTACTCTGAAGTCAGCCACCTCTTTTCCATCACCTGATCTAACTTGATTTCTTCTAATGTGCCTGTCTGTTCTTCCAACCTCTATCTGGAGGCATTTCTGCAATTCTATGAGCAGTTCATGCCTTCAAAACCAACATAATGTTGCTGTACATGCTGTATTTTGTGGATATGTCAGAAGCAATGAGTTTTGCAGAATTATGGGATATGAGGGTTGTGCATCCAACATTACAAGACATTCATACAGTTATTTGTTTTAAATAACAGTATCAGAATGTTATTTGTGGCTTTGTAGAGATTAATTTATTTACTTTTTGTGATTTATTTAAATATTCATGTCATTAATAAAACTTCTACTCTTGTGGTGTCTGTGTTCAAGGCCCTTCTATGGTAGAGAGTGCAAGGTTACAGAACAAAACATGGCAAATTCAAATATTTCAATGGCTTTAATGATACTGTCATTTGAACACAATGAACAACTACATGCACTACAACTTTATACCACTCTATAACATTTAATTTTGTTGGTGGTGATTACAACAGTCAGTGTATGTACTGATGCTATGTGTAGCAGATGTCACACAATCTCATTGGGAACGAATTTTCCTTTGACAGTAGAACATGAACCGCATCTAAAGAAAATGTGGAGCTGACAATGTGAGAAAATACAAACTGCAATGAATTTGGACCTTTTCTGCACCTGTTGGTATCTGGTGATGGAAATGCACAAATTTTAATTCAAGTTGAAATTGCTTCCTGAATGTAGTATACACAGATGATTTACAGCTTTATGATCTATTATGGCAGTCCCTAGAAAATTTCAGTGAAGTAGAATGGTTGTGTTATGGACTATGGCAAAAATAGTTGTTTTTTCTATGTTTCAAATCCTAATCTTTGATTTCCATTATCCAGTTTAGGTATAAAAAATAAATGGAGGTATTGTATAAAAACTTTGTTGAAACAGCTAAACTGAACCATAAAAAACACTATGGAAGAAGATGACACAGAGAAAAAAATACAGTATTTCATGGGAGTGAATTTTAAGAGGTATGAAAGGCTGTTTCACTGTATAAAACTGTGGTCACATCTGCCACTGTAGAAATTATTCAAGGTCCCCATCTGTATGGCCCACCGGGATCGCCATACAGTACAGTTTTAGCCAGGTTCCAATATAAGTTGGGGAACGACCTGTTAGAGAGCAGTGTAGGGTAAGGGGACCTAGAAGTCCTGATGGACAGCAGGATGACCATGAGCCAGCACTGTGCCCTTGTGGCCAAGAAGGCCAATGGCATCCTGGGGTGTATTAGAAGGGGGGGTGGTTAGTAGGTCGAGAGAGGTTCTCCTCCCCCTCTACTCTGCTCTGGTGAGACCACATCTGGAATATTGTGTCCAGTCCTGGGCCTCTCAGTTCAAGAAGGACTGGGAACTGCTTGAGGGAGTCCAGTGAAGAGCCACAAAGATGATTAAGGGAGTGAAGCGTCTCCCATATGAGGAAAGACTGAGGGAGCTGGGTCTCTTTAGCCTGGAGAAGAGGACACTGAGAGGTGACCTCATTAATGTTTATAAGTATGTAAAAGATGAGTGTCAGGAGGATGGAGCCAGGCTCTTCTTGGTGACAACCAGTGATAGGATGAGTGGCAATGGATGCAAACTGGAGCACAGGAGGTTCCACTTAAATATGAGATGAAACTTCTTCACAATGAGGGTGACAGAACACTGGAACAGGCTGCCCAGGGGGGTTGTGGAGTCTCCTACACTGGAGACATTCAAAACCCTCCTGTACACATTCCTGTGTAACCTCATCTAGGTGTTTCTGCTCCAGCAGGGGGATTGGACTAGATGATATTCTTGTCTTCTTCTTCTTCTTCTCTCTTGACTGGGCTATCCCATTGATGGATAACCTGCATAAATTAGAAGAGTTAGAAAGGTAATAATCTGTAACTTTGTACCATCTTTCTGAGTTCAGAAAATCTTGTGATGATTACTGGTCTGGTATTCAATGGACCTTCTCATCCTACCCACCCACCCACCCCCCCCCCCCCCCGCCTTTTTTTTCTTTTTTTCTGGATTACTGGACATCCTGTTGGTCTGATAGTATGAAGACTATGGAGGCAATCAATCTTGAGTCTTCTAAGTAGGACTGGGAGAAGGCACTTGTCCCTCTTGACTTTGTATCTCTATCTCTTTTCTTGTCTCATAACAAAATGAAAGTGTCAGCCCCTGTGTCTGTTGAGAATATTATTCTCACTGGTTACACTGGAGAAAGGCAAACAGATGTGAATCTCCTATGTGTAGGAAATAGTGGTCCTTCAGATATTTGTGGTTGTATGAGGTTTTTAGAAGCTGCAACTAATCACAGATAAATTATGTCTGGTTTAGTTACTTGATTTTTATCCAGGATAAGAAGCAAAAGCAAGGGTTTCAGCCAATACTTGATATACTGTAAAGTTTCTAGAATACTGAACAGATCCTCTTTCTTGGAGGTATCAAAAAGACTATTAAAAAAAAAAAAGGATATCTTACAGTTATCAAAAATGTGAACTTCTACTTGGTAAAATTTAAATACTGGTGAAACTCCACATTTTTACAAGAAAATATCTCAAATTCTCTGAAGAACAGATCATAGGTGTGTTCTTACACTGTATCATCTGTTGGAAGGGTAACTGTTCTTTTTAAGATAGCCTTTCCAAAACCAAATTGCTTGAAGATGCAGACTGAAATTCCCTGACAATTACAGAGGTGAACTACATACTGAAGATTTCACTAAATACAATATCTTCATACAATGGTCTTTGTGAAAGCCTACAATAACTTTTGCCATTTATTTAATTCAGTAGCCTTTTTAATTATTATTTTCTTGCTTTCTTAAAATATATTTGAGAATACAAACTCCACAATTCCCATGATACATTTTCGTGATATATTTTTATTTATTTTTATTTTCACCAAGACTTTATTAAACAAGAGACCTATTAAGACAGGCAGCTGGACAATGAATAAAGACTACAAAGATTGGGTCTGACAGAAAAAATATAGCCCTAAACCTAAGTGATTTGCTGTTTCAGTTTTTAGTGCTTATTGTAACATGTCACAAGAAGCTACAAAGATGTGAATTACTGAAGAACATGAAAAGTCAATTGTAAATGGTTTCAAAATGTGACAAATTTGAGACTCTGTAAGCATGTTACCCATCTATTTCAAGTGGATGCTTGACCATTCAGTGTGCCTGGCTGTATATTCTGAGAGTGTTAAGTAACACAAGAAAATTTAACACAGTGCTTTTAAATTCCCTGAAGCAAGGCCAACTGATAATATGTTTTAAGATTATCCTTTGCTCAAAAAGAGACCTTTAAATATTTTCTGAAATTTTGCAACTTATTATCTGTTTCATGAATATACATAGGGCTGACTCCTTCTAGAAAGTTTTAAAACTCTTTTAAAGTAGTAGAAATTCCCTTGTGAGAGAACTAATTTCCTATGTTGTTAGAATGCAGACACTTCAGGAGTGGAACCTGCCACAGTTTTATGATTCACAATACCTAAAGCAAGGACTTAGGAGGAAAAGATAAGACGCTCTTTTGGGATGGAAAAGAAAATTCCTGAAGCAATAGGAGAGAAGCTGTAGAAAAAATTGTCTAAATTACTTGTTAAATAGAGCTTCTAATAGTGTAGCTTTATAGCATAGATCAAAAATGAACTATAAAATAAGAGCTACCTGTTGAAAAAGGTTATACAGTGATATTTATGAGGTTCAGAGAGATATATAATAATAAAAAAAACCTAAGAAAAACTTTGATTGTTAAAGGTCTAAGCTAACAGAACATCTCGACCTTTTAGGTATGTGACTACTGCAATTAATACAATTTTCATGCCAGTGATCTGGCAATAGAGTTACAGATATATCAAATGGTGAGAAAGGAAAGAAGGACAAAAGAGTTTTGTGTTCTTTAATATTTGTGTATTTTGTTTATAGTACAGATTTTATTTTGGTTTCACTGTGTTAATAGTACTCTACAGTTTTTTTGATGTCATAAAAAAGAAAATAAACTTCTGCTGTGAAATAAGAATTGCGTTGTTGATATTGGGAATGTCTGTGTCAGTTAAAGGTATTTTTTACATTGCAGTAACAGGAAAATACACCTTAGATAACTTAAATAGTAGACAGGTGTGATTCTCAAGGGACACACTTTGTCACTAGATATTTGGTTTGTTACAGTGGCATATGCCATGCTCATGGCCATCCTGATGTTTACACAGTACTTGGGAGCAGCAGGATTAGTAGACTAAGACTAGATGTGAGCTAGGGGGTTATTAAAGGAAAGGTCTGTTGTGCTTCTTCCTGAAGCAGGCCTGATGCCTGGAAGCACCAGAATTTTTCTTGCTCATAGTTAAAATTACTTGTGTGTGGTAGAGAGAAAACCACCGCCTCAGCCCACCAAGCATGCAGCTCACTGCTGGTCACAGGCTGCTCTGGGTGTGCTGAAGCATCAATGGAAACCACTGTTTTCATTCAGCAGTCTGTCTGTTTACTGTCATGGGCCATCTCATCCTATTATTTTCACTGCCTCTAACTTCCTTCTTTTCTCTTTCCCTTCCCTTGTAGTCCTTCTTCCCTACTCTCTACCTTTTTCTTTCTAACTTTTCTCTTTCCTCCTGACTGGCATATCAAAGGCTGTTGATATGGCAGTAGCTCTTTTGTATGCTGTATACATTTTCCATTCCTTTTTTTTTTTTAATCTTTTTTAAAACAAGGGTCAACAGGGCAAATTTTGTGTCCAAAGTGTATGGTAAAATGATACAGCCCTATAGATGTTAAAAAAACATAAACAATCACATGAATAATTACTCCTCTATTTCTTGTCTGAAGGTCAGAAAGCTGTCATTCATTGTGAACACACAGGACACCTCTCTGGATACTGATATTGCAGGTGTACAAAGTATTCTAAATGCCCAAGCCACAAATTAAATAGGAGCTATAATAAGAAACCATATGAAAACAGGGTGACAGCAACACCGTTATTGCGGTAGTGTTTGTTGTCTCATCAGTGTTCATATCAGAAGAATGTAGGGTGAGAAATGGAGCTTCATACTCACATATAGTGAGGGAAACTGCCTCAAGCATTTCCAAGTAGAAGTCTGTGTCTGTGGCATGTGCAGTGGAACAGGTAGGTGCACAGAGTGGTATCCACTGACCCTATTTGTGCTCTAAAATTTTGTACTGTTGTTGGGGTGCATGATCAAAAAGTTTGGAGACCACTGGCCTAGTGGATATAATCATATTAAGACTGGAACAGTAAGATTTTTTACTGGAGGTCTGTCAGAAACCTTCATTATGTTTTTGATGGTTTCATGAAATGAAAGGTTTTTGCTCTGCTGATTTCATCTGATGTAGAAATTGCCTCCTGTCTATTTGAGGTAAATGCTACCTTGAGTAATGTATTCCCAAGACGATAGCCCTGACACCATTTAATGGAAAACCACAGTATGTCCTCTAATGGAGTCTAAGGAGAGCAGAAGGTGGATATGTTAAAGTAGAGGTTTTAAGGTATAATTATAAAGCATGAATTATGAAGCAACAGGTCTTGCTAAGGAGTCCCTGTTATGAAGTTTTAAAGGTAACAACAGAGTCATCTTATTGGCAGGGTTGCCTGTGGGACAGACAAAATTGATTGGGAGGCTACCTACACCTCATCATTTTGGACAGGCATTTGGGTTCGGATCCAAGTGTGCTTTTTGCCAATGGATTTTGTACTCTCCTTAACACAGTAAAACCACATAACAATAATCCTTCATGGATTTCAGTTGAATTTTTACCAGATTATCTTTAATTTCAAATTTGGGGACTAGATTTGATCACACTGGAATAATGAAGTCTAGTAAAGGCTCATATGAAGTGTGTTCTGATCAAGTTTCAGAAGATGTCAGGAGAGATCAATGAAGCATCTTGGAGAAGGAATAGGAAGAGCACAGTGGTGGTGTAAAATGTGGTAAGTTGATACTGAAATATTTGTGTGTCTGCCTGTGTAGGAGAAATTGTCCTGTTTAGCAAGCAGTAGAGCCCATCAGTCCCAGTTTCCTACTGGAATAGCTGTCAAGGTCATGTTATATCAATTTCCTTTCTTCTAGTATAGGAAGAGGCTGCAATTTCAGTAACAAGAGAGATAGTAGCTTCATACCATTTTTCCACCACCTGAATTTTCAAATTAGGTCTATGGGAATGGTAGAACTAAGCATGTCTGAAAATCAGAGACTGTTTCATCAATAATCAACTATTTAAAGCTGCAAGTTGTTGATGTGGCTCAGTAGCCACTTACCAAGAATGATGGATATTATTCGTAGGTTGTATTTGGAAACCAAAAGCATCGGCTAACCTTTCCTAAGGCTAGTACTGAAAATATCCAAGCTCTGCCTTCAGATCTGTCCAAGTTTCTTAAGCGTGCTTTTCAAGACTTGAATGTTGATAATACCTCTGGGAGGGTTGCAAGGTCTCCAGCAAGTATCTCTGTTTCCATTGAATCACAGAATCACAGAATGTTAGGGATTGGAAGGGACCTTGAAAGATCATCCAGTCCAATTGCCCTGCCAGAGCAGGAACACCTAGATGAGGTTGCACAGGAATGTGCAACAGGTTTTGAATGTCTCTGGAGAAGGAGACTTCACAACCTCCCTGGGCAGCCTGTTCCAGTGTTCTGTCACCCTCACTGTGAAGAAGTTTCTTCTCAAATTTAAATGGAACCTCCTGTATTCCAGTTTATACCCCTTGCCCCTTGTCTTATCATTGGTTGTCACCAAGAGGAGCCTGGCTCCATCCTCGTGACACTCACCCTTTACATATTTATAAACATTCATGAGGTTGCCCCCCAGTCTCTTCTTCTCCAGGCTAAAGAGACCCAGCTCCCTCAGCCTTTCCGCATAAGTGAGACGCTCTACTCCCTTAATCATTTTTGTGGCTCATTGTTTCATCATTTGGAAGACATCACTTTAGGTAAAGACACATGAATAAATTATGAGGGGACATAAATTTAGCACCTCATTTATAATACTACAGCAACAACCTGGACACATCCTGCTGCCCTAAATGTGATGTAGCTTGTTTCGGGAGCATGTACATGAGTATCTGTTGCAGAGAAGTGATAAATATTCTTTACATTAATGTACCAATGTATCTGATTATAATTTGTCTGTGTCCTAGGTCCTCAGATAATGAAATGACATGTACTGTCCAAGCTTGAACTTTTACTTTGAGACTTTTTTTTTTCACACTACTCTAACTACTTTGATTTTAGTGTCATGATTGCTTGCTTTACAGGCTAAGGTTTGTGTGGTGCCATCACCATCCTGAAATGAAAAACAGTCATGCTCCTTCTGCTTCTGGACTAGAAAGCACTGTTAGCATAGGTGTGAGAATCTGTAGCATGGACAAAAAAATAAGGAACACAGACTGTGAGGTAGAAAGAATCTTAAAAATGCATAAAGTATGCATTAAAATGGAGTAGCAAATGCTGCTATTGTTGCTTTTCTGAGTTCTGTTGGAAGGTGTGTAGGAAGCACACTTGTTTGAAGTGTTTATGGCTTCAGTTTGCAGGTGTACTCAGGGAACTCACATTTGATATTAACAAAGGTAATCAGATCTGAAATACACTGTTTTTAAGGAAGAAAGAGAAGATAAGGTTAATGTCATCTGGGAAGCGAAGTTCATTGTAACTTGCCAGTTTTATTTTCCAAGTCTGTTCTGAGCCACTTCCAGATCATTCAAAACCGAGAATGATCTTAGTGCTTAAGTTCTTAAAACCTTCATGAGTCAATAAAACTGATGCTTTTTTTTTTCTTGATTTGCTTCATAAGACTGCAGTCTTTTTGTATCTGTATTCCATTAAATAGTTATAGTTCTCCTTTACATTTAAAAATGCCCAAAGGTTTCAATCAAATGTGGGATGCTCATGTATTACTGACAGTATCGATACACAAAGATTGTCCCTGGCCCAAGACTTTATAATATATGGAAACAGTATATGAATTATTTTGAATGATTGCTGGACTGAAGGAAAGTACATGATGATAATGAGTGTAGAGAAATATAGATCACCCTTTGTGCATTTCAGTTTTTTCGTTTTAGTTAATATATAGTTAGATAATCCTTTCTACTGAGAAGGCTGGCATTGATAATCAACAGATGATTTCACAGGGATTGTAACAAAAATGTGTATTGAGAAGGTCGTCCAAAAGGAAGAGGGAGAAAGTCTGATGGATTTTTCATAGATAATATCTAGCCCTGTGGAGAAGGAAAAGTTATGATAAAAAGATGGCTGAAATATTTCTTCATAAAGTGGGCTTTTAAAAAATGAATGGCAGAGTTTGAATGTCTTGCTGATGCTGAGACATTGTTATTAAAAGACATTCAATGTCCTTTTTTCAGAAGATAGAGACTTTCACTGTCTTATTTTAACTAGAACCTGACTGGTTAAAATTGTGACATATTCTGCACTCATTACTGAAGCCTCAGGATGACTTGAATCACAACAAGGGTCTTGCAGTGGAAAACTGTAGAGAAACTCTAATTCAGATAGATTTCAAGCTGCATTATAGGACAAAATTTGACATATGACATATGGTTTTCTATATAAAATTTTAAAATTCTATTAAAACATATTGTCATCAAGCTCCTTAAAGAAATAACAAGTAAATGAAGGAGAAAAAAATATCCTGTTTGTTCAAGTTGCATTAGCAGAAAAGTTGCAAAAGTAAGATTTGAAATTAAAACACTTGTTGTGCTATAGAGCATTGTTAAGGTATTACATTGGTTATTACTATTACCACAACAAGAAACGGCTCTAAAAAAATCCAGAAAATCTGTTTCATAGACTCTGTTGTTTTTGTAGCTTTTTTCTTATTTTATAATAATGTACAAAATACAAGGTTTTCATTGCTCAAAAGTAAACAAACACTAAAAACCAGTTTTGCAACACTAAAGAAGTGGCTCTGATTATACATTGCAATTATATTTAGTCTTCATGGAAATATATATACAAAGACTAAAGTATTTTGTATTTACTGATGTTAAATAGGATTCTATATAACTTCTGAATTTTTAAGTAAGAAGGTGGCATAGATGAAGGAACTGTTAGTCCTCAGCACTCTGTTATTACTTCAGAAATCTGTGGGTCCCTGGTGTGGTTTTCTTAACTTCTTGCTAACTTAGTGCTGTGCCTGACATGACCTGATGAGAAGGACAATGTTATTTTGCACACTCAGTGTGGGCTGAACTCCTGCATTCACACTGAGCCTGAACTCCTCTTGGTGGGTAAATTACTGGAGCAATCCCACTGTTTTTGTTGAAATTCTGAAAGGTGTCATTGGCTGCAAGTGACTTTGTAATTTTTCTCAGCCCGTTTGAATTATGATCTTCTATTCCTTACTAGAGCAGATCGTCTCTATTTTTACAGGAAAGAATGAAAAAAACCATAGTAATTGCATATTTATAATGTGGGGTTTTTTGCATAAAACCACTGAGATAGTGTTTCACAGAACTATACTGCCAGGTTCCTAGGGAAGATTTAAAGAATGAGCAGGAAGGAAGATTGATTATATCTAGGGAAAAGTAATCCCAAACACCTTCAACAGGAAGAAGATTGATGGAAATCAATAATGTTGAAAAACAGACCTATGAGCAATAATAGACAATTAGATATAAGTTTGTTGTGAAATATAACAGCAAAAGAGTCAAAGCAGTTTAGAACTGCAGCATATTTAGAGGCATAACATCTAGAACAGAAGGTGGTAATGCCCCTTTCTGGGTGCTGCTAACACTACAGATAGAAAAAATGTGGCGGGCACTTCAGAACTAGAAAGATGCCAAAAACGTCAGGAAAATGCCTTGGATAGCAACTGCTGTGATGAAGAACCCAAAACTATTACCTTGGGAAGAAACAGTAAAAACTGAAAATTATTTCTGATTAGTGCATCTTGAAAAATGTGAGTGTGTTTTATTTGTGGTGGTGGTTGTTGTTGTTTCCCTCCCTGGAAAATACAGCTTTATAGATACAAAAAAAATTGTTGATATAAGAAAATTTTAATTTTTATCAAAATGCAATTTTTATTTTCTCAATTTATTGCATCTTTGTATGTTTTTTATTTTTTTCAGAAACACATATGGTATTATTATAGTAATAGAAATTACATTGATACATGGATTTTTAATTAGTTATGTTACCATTTTATATTTTGGGCAGTACTTTTATATTATCAGTAAAAGGGAAGAATTCAGTGGCTGAAGGAAAGGCACTTAGTGGTGTGTAGATGCTTTTGGGGATATCATTTTGCCTCTAGCTACAGTTCCTGAAAGGCATGGGTCTCCTGTTGCACCTGTACCAAAGCTGTCAGAGCAGAGTCAGTATCTCAGGTACTGCTGGGCCCACAGGACACTAGGCACTTGCAGCACCTAAACCAGCCCTGGAAGTCCATTTTGTGTGACTGAATTCTACATTAAGCATTTAAAACCATTTCATTTTTTTCATGTTTTCTTTTTTAATTTATCTATCTTAAAGAAGATGGCAAAAGCCCCCGTCTCTAAAGAGCAGAAATTGTCTCTATTTCTAATGGAAGTCTAGCAAAGTCATATAAAGATACAAAAAGGAAGGTAAAGAATGAAATGTAGAATCAAAGGAGATTAACTAAGATGTTTAAGAATCAAGAAGGATCTCAATGACTGCTAGGAAAGCTTTCCAGACCACTTACCTTCTTAGATTATCAACTGTATGTTAGCTGCTCAGCTGTCATGTAAAAGAAACACTGGAATTAATTATCTCTTTTATGTTTCACTTGATACCATTATGATAAGCTCAGAGTATGCCAGCCAAAGCATACTCTAAAGGTGGACTTACTACTGATTGAAGGTGACAAAAGGATCCTTATGTAGACCTGAAGCAAGAATCTCCCACTGTTGAGCATGCACAGATATGTAATTGTAGAAAAGGTTTAAGAGCTGGAAAGTGTATCTTATGATCAGAAGCAAAAGGAACTCACTGAAGAAAGAGTCAAGAGGTGATAGAACAGAAGTTATTACAATATTTGAGAGCTAAAACTGGTGCTGGACAAATTCAGGGAGAAAAATTTTGTTTACCAGTAACATTACCCAAGGTATGAAATGTTCAGCATATGATTTAAGACAGTTCAGCTGCTGAATATCATCAGCCAGGTCTGGAGATTCTTCTAGATAAATGCTTTAGAGCACTAGTGATGTGGTCGCTGTTGAACAAAAAGGTGATCTCTGCACCTGGGAATTCAGAAACTAAGCAGAAAATAAAAGAAATTAGGATTCAACAGTTCAAACTAAAGGTATGGGTTTGAATTAGAAACTTCTGTCTGATGTAAGGTATACTGTGCAGGAGATAATACCAGGGGTTAGTAATAAGTTAATAGATTTTCCTTAAAATCAGTGAATTACAGCTCAGAATAGAAACTGAATGAAAAAAGAAGTAATATATACCTTTTCATTTTAGAAAACATCTAACACTGGCTGCTGAAAGAGGAAAGTGATCACACATGAAAGAAAAATGTTCTGATCATATAAGCTCTCTAAAAAAAGCACAGGCTGTTAAGGCACCTTTGCTGAATCCTTCCTCACTGAATACAAGCAGACCTCTGCTGTAACAAGTGGATTATCACTTCCAGAGCTCTTCTGTAATCTCTTAAACTGGGCACATTTTACACCTAGCAAAAGAAAAGTGTGTCTTCCTGCAGCTTAAAAGAAAAAAAAATGTTCTTCTTCACTACTGAGTGTTTTTGTTTACTTGTTTGTTTTTGTTTTGATTGACAAGTGGTAAAGTATCAGTTTTTGAAAACTTCTGTTGGAGTTTATTTATTTTTAGTTTACATCGCTCAATTTTTTTAGTCTTTTCAGCAAGAGTAGAGTAGAATTATTGCTCTTAAAATGTCAGCCGGACTGGGCACTCTCTGCTTCACAGGTTGGTGGTTGGAAAGCTGTCCTTGGTCCACCAGATGGGAGATGAACTCTGAAGTAGCCATGGAATATCAGGGTCCCACTTGTTGTATATTTTATAGAAAAAGTGGTAGGCTCCTCAGTTTTGCAAGTGGCATCTGCAAATATATGTTGTGGAATGCCTCCTTCTGTTAGATGTGAAATATTCTCATGGTTCGAAATCCTTGAGGGACTTTATGGGAACCAGAACTCAGGTTTGATTTTAATAATATTTTTGTTTGACATAGAGGTGTTTAACGTTGTTAAGGATAAGACAGTCTTAAGCACAAGAAGAAGTAGGGCTCTAGGCAGCAGTGAACTGTAACACCATTAAGAATGTAATCTATAGGGTTGATGTGCCTGCAGAGGTAAGAAGGAAGTAAAGGTTTTCTCCATGCTTCCTGGTTTAGGTTTAAAAATAAATTCCACTTGAGACATCAGAATGCAGATTAGATCCTGCCATTATGGTTAGAGTAGGTAAAACACTAGGAGGTATGTAATAAAGAACACACAGTGGGAATAAGTTGCAGCAGATGATCAAATAGGTGCTTTTTATTTTACTCTCTGAATGTATAAAATTTAATAGGACTTAGGAAATCCATGGAAGAATCTACAAGAAGTCCTGGGAAGAGGCATATTTTAATGGCTATTGTGCACAGCTATAAACTGGGAGTATGTATTTGACTTTTCCAGTGGGCTAAAATGACATATGTCCAGTCATTCACAAAAACAGTGCCTGCATCATGTGGAAAACATTACAAAGGTGAAAATATTATTATTTTAAAACTTCACTGCTTCTCTTATAGTTTCACCCAGCTTGACACTGAACATTATCAAAAGTCTTACTGATTCTGTTACTTGTATGGGCTTTCTTGATCAAATGTTTATGGAAGTAAACAGTCAGTTAGGGTGGACAATGAATTAGTTACTAGATGTCCCAAGATGCTGATTTATTCCAGGAATATGCTGATTAATAGCAGCCCACTTCCTAGGTACCACCAAGAGCTCAGAATGCTGTGTCCATCCTCCATACCCTGTCAGACAGGGCCATAAAAGCTGGAACCTCTGCACAAAATATCAGCATGACTTGACAAGAAACTATTAGTATAAGTGCTTTCTATTTCTACTGATGTAATTTATATTCAGAAAAACTGGAATGATGTAGTGCTGCTTTAATAACCTGCCAGGTATTAACTATCTGGGCACAAAAGTGTAGCATTTGGCCACATATTGTGTCTTTAGGATCCATCCTGGATGTACTAAAACACAAGGAAAAGCCCCCAGAGCTGGAAAAGGGAACACTAGAACAGTGAGGACAACAAATATGCTTTGAAGATACTGTTAAGCCAGGTTCTCATTGCACTTAATATCTGTGATCATGGGTGCAATTCATTGTCTTTTGTGACGTTACTTCCTATATTAATGTTAGTGAAAGGAGAATCAGATTCATCGTGTATATCCCATGGAGTTCCTGTCCTAGCTCCTCGAGAGGAGATCTGCAGTGACATGCAGGCCATACTTACATGTACGGGTTTGGACAGTTGTGCTCCTGTTCCATCTGTGCTTTCAGACAGCTGGGTGCAAGCCAGCAGCACATGTTATCACAGTGCTAAACCTAAAATAATAAACCAGGTTACACGGTTCTGTAGTTTTTGGACTGGAGCTGGCTTATATCCAGCCAGTTCAGACATCAAGTGAACAAGTAACGGCATCTGCTTATGTGGATATGCTTGTGCAATCACACAGGATTTTATGCAGCTTTACATTCCCAGGATATACATATTTTATATAACTTTTACTTTTTTTCCATCTGTTGTAGAATTTAGGGGGCAAGGGTAGGCTGCAGAAAAAAAAAAGAAAGAAGTCATTCACTGATATTTTGCTGACAGTAACTCAGCTAATCCTAAACTTTTTATTTTTATGTATTGTACTTGACGTTAAGTATTGAGCATTTTATCTCAACAGCAGCTCTTTATCATTCTTTCTTTCTCTTTGTAGAGGAGAAGGAGGAGGAAAGAGATCAATAAGCCCTTGGGTATCTTGGATTGTCAATGAGCAGCATATTTCTAGCTCAAATTATTTCAATAGATGTTCTTCTTGGAGATGACACTTCAATATGTGCACATAAAGACTGCAGATTTTGTTTCTTCTCTCTTTTTAAAAATTGCCTGTTGGTAATGTTTCTTCAACTGAGGCTGATAGAATTGATGATGAATAAAGAGTCAGTTTAATCAAGGCACACAACACAGCTGCTAGCTTTCTTCTCTAATGTGTGGATACAGATAATTTTTTCTCAACTAGCTCTAAACTCTGATCTCCTGGGAGAAGTTAAGGCTTTCAGTCTTGGGTCTCTTCTGATGAGCAGGAACTGTCATGACTGGGCTTTAGTGATGACCTTAAAGTGGTTCTCAGGATGCAAAAAAAGTGTTTTTAAAAGGAGTAAAAGAACAAAAATAAGCAGGCAATCAAATAACAGTACAGTGTGTGAGTTGGCTTACAATCTGCTCTACATACCCATCATGAAGGTAAACAGGGTCATTACAGGAACAGCAAGGTAGAAGAAAACCTCTTGGGTGTTTATTTCTTGACCTCCTGTCCAAACACAAGGATGCAGGGGGTTAGAGCAGTGAGATCATGCAGAGCTGTGTTACAGGGGGTTGTGACACTTGGCGGGGCAGCTGAGTCAGAGCTGAGGAAGAAGGAAGTTGCACCAGACATTGGAGTAAAGAAGACAGTGGCACTGAGGCTTAATACATGAGCTGCAGTCTGATATACAATCCTAGGACAGAGCTGCCCCTCCAAGCCTTGCAGCAGGATGGAGCTCAAGTACAGTGGAAACACTTTGAAATATATGCGTTTACTAGGCACTTGACAAAGAAAGAATCTTTGGGACACAGGAATTAACTTAATAAGTTTGATTCAGACTTAGAGAAGGGTGAATATGGTAGTGAAAGGTTAGGCCAGGCTTATAAATGAAGACAGATAAAAGGAATTCAGGTCATTTAATTTAGAGAGAACAGTGAAGAGTGAGATCATAGAAGTAGTTGAAAACTATGATGGGTTCAGTTGGAACTCGAAAACTCTTCTGCTTGGCCTAAGCTTATAATAAAACAACTGCTGAACATTCAGTGAAATTATTTTGTAGTAAATTCAGTAAAAAATTTTACCTTAGGGGACTGAGACCATCATCAGCAAATTTGCTGATGACACCAAGTTGGGAGGGAGTGTCAATCTGCTGGAAGGCAGGAGGGCTCTGCAGAGGGATCTGGATAGACTGGAAAAATGGGCTGATTCCAGTGGGATGAAGTTCAACAAGACCAAGTGCCGGGTGCTGCACTTTGGCCACAACAACCCCCTGCAGCGCTACAGGCTGGGCACAGAGTGGCTGGAGAGCAGTCAGGCAGGAAGTGACCTGGGGGTACTAATTGACAGGAAGCTCAACATGAGCCAACAGTGTGCCCAGGTGGTCAAGAAGGCCAATGGTATCCTGTCCTTTATCAAAAATAGCGTGGTCAGCAGGACAAGGGAAGTGATCCTTCCCCTGTACTCTGCATTGGTGAGGCCACACCTGGAGTATTGTGTTCAGTTCTGGGCCCCTCAGTTCAAGAAAGACATTGAAGTGCTGGAGCGGGTCCAGAGAAGAGCAACACGACTGGTGAAGGGACTTGAACATAAGACCTATGGGGAGAGGCTGAGGGAGCTGGGGTTGTTTAGTCTGGAGAACAGGAGGCTTAGAGGTGACCTCATCACTCTCTATAACTACCTGAAGGGAAGTTATAGCCAGGTGGGGATTGGTCTCTTCTCCCAGGCAGTCAGCAATAGGACAAGGGGGCATGGGCTTAAACTCTGCCAGGGGAAATTTAGGCTGGATATTAGAAAGAAATTCTTTACAGAGAGAGTGGTCAGGCATTGGAATGGCTGCCGAGGGAGGTGGTGGACTCACCAACCCTGGAGGTTTTTAAACTGAGATTGGACATGGCACTTAGTGCCATGATCTAGTAAATGGACTGGAGTTGGACCAAGGGTTGGACTTGATGATCTCTGAGGTCTTTTCCAACCCAGTCGATTCTGTGATTCTGTGATTCTTTGAATGAAATATCTAATGAGTGAAATTAATTTCCATGAGAAAATTTAGTAAAATAATTTTAATTAGATTTCAGTGGAAAGGGAATTAATCTATGCAGAACTATAGCAAAGACAATTAAACTAAGATTGGTTCTAGAACTGTTAAGCAAAACTGGGTGGAAGGGAAAAGCGAATGTTCTGCCTTCTGAATTTTGATGATTATGTATAAGAAAAAGAAATATCTGATAAAATCAGATGATTTGTCATATTCAGTATTTTCCTTTTTTCTAAAATAGAATAAATATTCCCAGGAGTTGGCAGAAGAGTAATTGAGACAGTGCCTTTTTTTCCTCTCTCTGTAGTTAAATGCAAATACATATAGTATGGCCTTGGAATTTCATGAGTTTCAAATATGAACTGGACTAAAGATTTCACTCTAGAGGCAAGAAGGGTCAATAAAACTATAGAGGGACTCAGAAGCCCTCTCTTCCCCACACCACATGATCACGATTAGTGTGAGTGCCTTGATAGTCAGAGACCTGCTGCATTGGCTTGCTAAAATTTAATACATATTTTATTTATTTTTTGTGCAATATACACAATGTGAGACCTAGATTGGTTTTGTTCAGATATAAAGCTGTTGACAGTTTACAGTTTAAACTGACAAAAATAGTTTTAGACAAGTGAATATACAAAAATACCATCAGAACTGGGATCCTTCTAGAAATCCAAAGAATGTGCATTTTCAGGTGTTGAAAGGTTTTGAATAATGACAGAGCTATGAGCAGCAGAGGCAGAACTTGAAAGAAAGGTCACAACTAATTTCAAATTAGTATTTCAAACTTCACAAGGAAATTGTCTCTGAGTAAGGAAAGTAGAAGTGCTCTGCGTTTATATTTTCTGGTTTGAATTACACTGCATTTGAGAAAAAGCTGAAAGAGTAAATTGACAAATGGCAGCCTTTTAGCTTCATCTTTCGAATAGCGATCAATTACCTCTGCTGAGATAGAATTTATAAGTAATATATAAGAAATAATTAATCTAGTCAAAAGCAAAGATATGAAATATCTGCAGCAAACCTTTACAGGTAAGGGAGGAATCCTGTTCAAATGTTCTTGTTATTTTACATTAATGTTCTCCAAATTGCAGATCCTTTAAGAAATACAAATTAAAGGATATCATTAACATTTATAATGTGTGACTTGTACTGTAAAAGCAGACTTTTTAAAATGATGCACCAAATTTCTAGGGTATTTAATAATTTCTCAGTACCTTTATATTCTTTGGTAGGTGAGAGTGACCAATAAAGTGTAGGATACTGCCTCTGTGATTGGAGTTGCAATTCTATTATTGGTTCTCACCATGAAGCCCCAATTAGCCCAGTACAGATGCAGAAACCCTATGAGCTGAGCTACTGTTCACATTGGTCTTTTTGTAATGCTTTTTACATTGGTATTGCTGGACAAAATTTCATCCAGGCACAAGCAGTTTATTGAAGTGTTTGGCCCAGTGTGCCTGTTACAGTTTAGTATGTATGCAGACATTGACTGTGTCTCTACTGGAATTTAAAAGTGTTGAAGAGCTGGTGTCTGCTTCCTATTTGTGACCTGCAAATGATATGTGCATCTTATGGCTTTATTTTGCTAACTGTGGTTTTCTTCCTTCTACAACCAAGCAATCTGGATAATCTTTTTCCTACACCTTTCCCCCCCCCACCCCCCGCCTTGTGTAGAAACATACTCAAAGAGGATGTTTCATTTATTTTATTTATTTACGAATGTTGTAGTCTAGGCCCAACCAGTAACTAACTGCCACTTGCTGTGTGTGGGATGGGGAAGAGAATCAGAAGAGTAAAAGTGAGAAAACTCATGTACTGAGACGAAGACACTTTAATAAGTAAAAGAAAACAAGGGATTCATTTACCACTTTCCATTGGCAGTGCCTAGTTTACTTAGGAAGACAAACACCATCACTCCAAATGTCTTCCTCTTCCTTCTTCTACCCTCAGCTTTATATACTGAGCATGACATCATATGGTATGGACTATCCCTTTGGTCAGTTGGGGTCAGCTGTCCCAGCTATGTCCCTTGCCAGTTTCTTGTGCACCCCCAGCCTACTCGCTGGTGGGGTGGGGAGAGGAGCAGAAAAAGCCTTGACTCTATGTAAGCCCTGCTCAGCAGTAACTAAAACATCCCTGTGTTATCAACACTGTTTTCAGCTCAAATTCAAAACACAGCCCCATGCTAGGTACTCTGAAGAAAATTAGCCCTGTCCCAGGCAAAACCAGTACAATGAAATTTCAGTGTTATCTACCCAGTTAAGAGGCAACAAGCCTCATGGTTGGTTCCACAAACATGTAGTAAGTACCCTGAATTATAGTACAGATGAAACAATCCAGGTTATCTTTGACAGAAGCCTTCACAATGCAAGTACAGAGATTTTTTTTCTCCTTGCAGAAAATTAGTTTGAGGTCTAGATGAAAACTTTTCCATAAAGTTGATTTATTAATTTTGAATGCGATTTTTCCCTGATGCTATTTTTTTAACTTTATTTATAACATTTACCGAAAATTCATTTTTTAACTTGGTTTGAAGAGGGTTCAAACCCACATTCCTTAGCTCTGTTATTTCTGATATTATTGCACAGCTGGAGCTGGGAGAAGGCAGTAGATATATATTTCATGTGTTTTCTGTCATAGCCTAAGAAAATCTGAAAGTTGTTGTGAGAGAAGGCAGAAGCACTACAAGATTCAGGTAAACACACCAACTCACCCTAAGGCATCCCAACTAAGGAAAGTTACTGTCCCCATTATGAAAGTCATTGCCAATGAGTGTTCACAGTATCACAGTATCACAGTATGTTTGGGATTGGAAGGGACCTCAAAAGATCATCTAGTCCAATCCCCCTGCTGGAGCAGGAACGCCTAGGTAAGGTCGCACAGGAACATGTCCAGGTGGGTCTTGAATGTCTCCAGAGAAGGAAACTCCACAACCCCCCTGGGCAGCCTGTTCCAGTGCTCTGTCATCCTTACTGAGAAGAAGTTTTTTCTCAAATTTAAGTGGAACCTCTTGTGTTCCAGCTTGATCCCATTACCCCTTGTCCTATCAGTTTGCCACCGAGAAGAGCCTGGCTCCATCCTCATGGCACTCACCCTTTATATATTTATAAGCATTAATAAGGTCACCCCTCAGTCTCCTGTTCTCCAAACTAAAGAGACCCAGCTCCCTCAGCCTTTCCTCACAAGGGAGGTGCTCCACTCCCTTAATCATCTTTGTTGCCCTACGCTGAACCCTCTCCAGCAGTTCCCTGTCCTTCTTGAACTGAGGGGCCCAGAACTGGACACAATATTCCAGATGTGGTCTCACCAGGGCAGAGTAGAGGGGAAGGAGGACCTCTCTTGATCTACTAACCACCCCGCTTCTAATACACCCCAGGATACCATTGGCCTTCCTGGCCACAAGGGCACAGTGCTGGCTCATGGTCATCCTGTTGTCCACCAGGACCCCCAGGTCCCTTTCCCCTACACTGCTCTCTAATATGTAATTTCCCAACCTATACTGGAACTTGGGGTTGTTCCTGCCCAGATGCAGGACTCTACACTTTTCCTTGTTAAATTTCATTAGGTTATTCCCCGCCCAACTTTCCAGCCTGTCCAGGTCTTGCTGGATGGCAGCACAGCCTTCTGGCATGTCAGCCACTCCTCCCAGCTTGGTGTCATCAGCAAACTTGCTAATAGTGCACTCTATTCCCTCATCTAAATCGTTAATGAATATATTGAATAATACTGGCCCCAGTACTGACCCTGAGGCACTCCACTAGATACTGGCCTCCAACTAGACTCCGCACCATTGACTACCACTCTCTGGCTTCTCTCCTTAAGCCAGTTTGTAACCCACCTCACTATTCTATTGTCTATACCACACCACCTCAACTTAGCTGTGAGGATGCTGTGGGAGACTGTGTCAAAGGCTTTAGTGAAGTCAAGGTAGACCACATCCACAGCTCTGCCATCATCCATCCACCTTGTTACATTCTCATAAAAGGCTATGAGGTTGGTCAAGCATGACTTACCCTTGGTAAAGCCATGCTGACTGCCCCTAATAACCCTCTTATCCTTGATATGCCTTGAGATGGCACCAAGGATAAGCTGTTCCATTACTTTCCCAGGGACAGAGGTGAGGCTGACCGGTCTATAATTACCTGGGTCCTCCTTCTTGCCCTTTTTGAAGACTGGAGTGACATTTGCTTTCCTCCAATCCTCAGGCACCTCTCCCGTTTCCCAAGACTTGGCAAAGATGATGGAGAGCGGTCCAGCAATGACTTCAGCCAGCTCCCTCAGCACCCGCGGATGCATCCCATCTGGACCCATGGATTTATGGATGTCCAGACTATTTAATTGCTCCCTAACCCAGTCCTCATTGATTAAAGCAAACTCCTCCATTGACCTGGCTTCATCCGGGGTCTCAGGGGTACAGGGCTCCCCAGGACAGCCTCCGACAGAGTAGACAGAGACAAAGAAGGCATTCAGTAATTCTGCCTTCTCTGTATCTTCTGCCACCAGGGCACCCACCCCATTCCTCAGTGGGCCTACATTGCCTCTGATATTAGTTTTATCCGCTATGTATTTGAAAAAGTTCTTTTTGCTGTCCTTGACCCCTCTCGCCAGCTGTAATTCTAAGGAGGCCTTGGCTATCCTAGCTGCCTTCCTACATCCTCTAACAGCAGCCTTATATTCTTCCCAAGTGGCCAGCCCCTGCTTCCATGACCTGTAAACTCTCCTCTTCTGCTTGAGCATACCCAACAGATCCCTATTCAACCACACAGGCCTCCTGGCTCCCTTACTTGACTTCCTACGTGTGGAGTGTTGCTGAACTTAAATGTGTTCTCTGGGAGACATCCTGATTAAGCAGATCTCCTTAGTGTGTATCCTAATTAAATAATGTATCTAATAATAGAACATGCAACAGGTCACTGGCTGGGTGGCAGGATATTCCTACTGAACAGGAATTTTGAAATTTGGTTTATTCAATTATTTTGAACCACTGAGTAGAGGAGAAAAGAATAATCACTCTATATAATTAATTTTGAATTTCTCAGAAAATGTTCAAATTGCTTTATTTGGTTTAATGCATTTGTAGAACTTTATAAACAAATTAGAGAGAAAATTCCAAATTTGTGTTTAATTATGTCATAGATTAGTAACAGCAGTTTTAGCTGTTCCCTATCCCTTTTTATGCTGCTGAGTAGGCTGAAGTCAAACCTGACATAAAAGACCTGTTTATGGGCGAAGAGTTGTTTAAAAACTCTCTTTTTTTTTTTTTTTTTTTTTCCTATACTGCTTTACCTGATTGCTCTGAATTTTCTCTGTATATAAAGTTAGTTATCGTAGATTAAATTCTAATGATCCTGGTTTTTTTTTTATCTGAGAGACTCATATATATTTTTTACAACCCTCTTATAGGGAGAAATCCTTGATAGATCCACCCAAAGCTCTGTCTCATGAGGCAGAAATTGGGGATGTCTCTTCGCATTCCCAGAGCTCACAGTTAGAACACTTGTCTGGAAAACAAGCAAGGGGAAACGGGAGGAAAGACAGAAGTTGTAAAAAACATTTCAAAGACACAGTAGTAATGGGAAAATAAATAAAGAAATAAAAATATTGAAATGCAGACATGTTTTGCAGTAAAAAAAAACCCAAAGGGTAACAACCGTGAATGATAAGCAGTAGATGAAAAAAAAAATAAATCCCAACATTAAGCATATATCTTGTGATGATTAGAAACTACTAAATATCAAAGACTCCTAGATGTAAAGTGCATGTTTGCAAATGAAACCACCCACCTTCTGCTAGAACTGCTTGCCATTGTTTGCAGAAACTGGAGAAACAGCAGTTTCCTCACTCAACTAGGATACATCTTTTTTCAGAATTCAGAGGGCTCTGTTCTTCATGCTGCTTGTGCTTCTGATGTCTTTCTGCTTCTGCTTGTTCAGAAAACTATACAATTATTCTATGTTGAGTATATTTTTTTCTCAGTACTATTTTTCAGGTTTTAGGGAGGGTACCTAGATATTTCAAAATCTTTTTTTTGTTGTAAAGAAGTCTTTTCAATGGGTTCAGAAACAGTTTCAGAGTATTACTTAGGATATATAGTAAAAAGCAAGTTTCCAAATTGCATTGTATTTAATAATCAGTTGTGAAAGGAACATGAGATTTAATGATCAAAAGGGGAAGAACATTTCGTGCTTAGTATGCAATATCAGCAGCTATGTAGTAACAGTTATAATTTTTACAATTTTGTCATTCTGCATGTGATTTCCTTTTCAAAATCACACTTAATGTCTTTTATGTGGATTTATGGATCTGTTTCAAGAATTCTCTCTTGCAATATTGATATCAAATATCCTGGCCCTTGAGAATTCAACTGCTATCCTTTCATGAACTGAAGAAACATCGTTAACTTTTATAAATCTCATCTTACTGATTAGAAAAAAAAAAAAAAAATCAGAAATGAAGAGTTTTAAAAATCACCCAGGTTATCAGACATTGTGCATTGTCATTTCTCCCTTCCTCATAGTAAGATGGTAAGGAAGATTAAGATGAAACAGTATTGTAAGTATGAAAATTGTCAAAGTTGGTCCTCATACCTGCATGTTCTCCTTTCAAGATAAACATGTTACATTTTCACCCTTCTTGTCACACATAAGAGCAAATAATTGTATGTACATAACCGTAGATGAAGAAAAACGGGTGTTATAGAAGCATTATAAGCATTATGTATATTTGTCTACCATACGAGGTACCTTTGTGTGTCAAACATTAGGTTGCTAAATCTTGCTGCTTCTGTGATTATTCTTATGAAACTATTTAGCCTTTATAACATTCTTTTCATGCAAAATTTTCTGACATTCAATTTATTCCATTACTACTAGAATTATCTGTTGGTCTATCCAACATAAAGCCTACAGTTCCTCCCTCTGTAATTCTAGACTGCTGACATACCCACACCCATTGTGATCATCAGTAGGGCCATTGAAGAATTTATAGTAATTTACTTTAATCCTCATGTTTGGAAAATCTTTTTTTTTTTTTTTTTTTTTAAAGAAAAACACTCGGAACTCAATTTGAATATTTAGACTACATTGTGGATTAAATATATTTGTGTCATAAAGACTGGTTCAGATGCAAAATTGAGTCTAAGATTCAAATTCAAGTTTTTATTTCGCATTGTGTTCATATTCTGGCATCTTCCAGTGCTCAGATTTAGTGTTATGCTGCTGGTAAGTAGAAACATTTAATCCATATTGATTACCGTTGCAGCTAAGACCCAGTTCTTCCCACTTCATTTTAGATATCCTTACCTATTTAAATATGAGAGATGCCTGTGGACAAAACCTGTCGTGTTTATATGGACAATGAATAGAGAAGAAGGATAAGGATTTGAGACTAGATATCTACTTCTTTACATACTTTAAATTAGACTGGGTGGTCTTTGGGACTGTGCAAACAAATGAACATTTAGTCTGCATCATTCCAGAGGAGTAAAAGAAAAATAAAGAAATCAAGACAGAAGTAAAAGGATATCCGACAGGCAGATTTACATGTTTTGTTGGCTTGAGAATATGAGTAAACAAATTGCCCAGTGTCTGGTGAAGTATGCCATAGACGTAATGGAAAATAAATTTTCGGAGTTACGATAGTTGCACAGTTGTGCTAAGAATGTCTATGTGGTATTTGAAATGCTGGTAGATAGACTAATTGCTCATTCTGTTTGCTTACTGTCAAGGTTCATTCCTATCAATTAGTTGAGCTATACACATTTAACTCTTTTATGAACTAAAATTTTCATGCTGTTCATATCTTTCTTCTTTCATGGGAGTCTTGAATGTGGCCTATTATACTACTTTTTTACTAAAACAAGAGTGGAAAGCCATTGTGTTTTACTTGTTTCCTTTAGCTTACATTTTTACAGGATAAGAAAAGAAAGCTGGTTAAGATGTCCAAGGAGTTCCCTTTTCTAGCTGACATAAAAAGGGAATTTCCTCAGCGTCCTGATAGGCCTGTGCATGATATGGTACATGTGATGGGAAACAGGGTGAAGCTTACACTGCTGGTACAGGTTTGATCCTCTGCTGAGAACTATATTCTATATGAAAATGAATAAAAAATGCAGTTGAAAAGGTATGGGTTAAAGTCTATTAAAATATTATTTTCTAGAAATGTGAGTCTGTGGGTGTAGTGAGCAATTATGTTGAGAAAATTCAGAAAATAGGGTACAGTATAAATTTTATTACCCTTTTAGCCTGCAGAGATCAGCAAAATATCTTCTCATATGCTTTTTTTTTTTTTTCCTTAAAAGAACAGGATTTTGTGCTCAGTACAGAAGAACATACTGTAGCTCACAATGTGATGAGGCATTCCCTGAAACGCTCTTAATTTAAGTACTACTGGTTTGAGAATCAACAGAACATCTTTATTAGAGTATCTAAAGTAACCAAATTAAATATAAATCTTTGATCAACCCATATTTAATCTGATAATTTCTCTAATAGAAAATCTAACATTTAATTATAGAGGCTTACTTTAAAGTAATGAATACCAGAGTGTTCTACTAATCTTTTCTATGCAGCTTTGAAGAATGGAAATCATGCTTCTTTTGTAACTGCTATCAGAGAACTTTTGTTAGCTTCCTTGTCTTCATAAAGCAAGCAATTTGTCCATGAATCTTCCTTATGCACAAAAATTAGCTTTCTTTTCTTAACTTTTAATTTTATGGACTACTTTGTAGCCTGAAAATAGAGCTAGAATTCAGTAATGACATATTTTTTAAATGACAGAGGTTAGGAGAGACTAGAAGAAATGATTCTTTAGCAAATAATTCTCAGTATTCTAAAGCAATAAAGGAATGAAGGTAAAGGACTGAGGGAGAAGATTACCAAGATAATCATTTTTTTTTTTGTGGACGGACATTTATTTTCAACTGCACAGAGAAAAATGTTGCAAGGCAGAGGTGCTGTTACACACAGAAGTATCACACCAAGTTGCATTCCACTAGAGGGAAAAAAGGGCACAATCACCTTTCCTTGCTCGTTGTTGGCCTGAACAGACATCCTCTTTCAGCTCATGTCGGGTCAGCTAAGAGGGTTGTAAACCCAGCTGCCTGGGTCACTTTTCCCCTTCATCCTCTCATGTAACAAACTCAGCTGCTCGTGTTATTGTGTCTTGATCATAGTGAATTTAGATTGAGCTGGGCTAGTGCAAGTAATGTAAATAGTCATTTACTATTACCTGAGTTATGACTATTAGAAGCTTTTTGTAGCTTGGAGCATGTGTTTTCATTGGGTTGCTATTATCGTGCCACTGCAGAAACAGCTGCACTGGCAGATCAGAAAAGGCAGTGAACAGGCAAGGGGTGCCCACGGGGATGACTGCAGATGGTGATCCCCTTCGCTGGAGCAGAACAGGCTGTGTGGTTGCTGCCATGGTATTGCAATCCTTCTGGCTCCCTGGAACAGTGATTCTGATTTCTTCGGGTTACTTGCCTCATCCTGGATAGGTACATACTTTCAATGTTCTTGTCTTACTACATTTCAAATGTCTCTGACATAAAAATGTGTAGCTAATGGCATGACTGTAATCACTAAATAAATTGAAGTTGTGGGTAGAAGAAATATGTCTAAGTCACTTTGGTATAAGTCAGTGTAATTTTCATTGATATTTTAATGAGATCTTGCTATTATGAATGACAATAATATTAAGGAATATTGTGTTATGTAGCATTCCTGTTGGTACTTTCTTTACACTTCCTTCTTTTCACCTGAGCCATGTCACTTTTATGAGTTTCTAAATCCCAATAGGAAAGAAGAGTAGAATGTGAATTTCATATCAGTTGTAGTGTTGGTGATGTTTAATGCTTTTTTTCTCTCCCTTTCCTTCTCCCACCTTCTGCTTCAGAAGTATCCCAAGGTTGTGCCTTCTGTTAATAGGAGTTCAGAGAGATAAATAGGCTCTAGAGATGAGTTCAGATACCAATTTAGCATAAACATTTTTAGTTCAATTTTGGACTTCATATTTGCCATTACTCCTGCACATTCTAGAATGATTTGGACAGAAAGGACTACAAGAAGTTATTTAGTCCATCTCACCTACAGTAAGACTGACAATACCTATAATGCTTCAAAGTAGATTTTTGTTTATGCTCTTAGATACCTCCAATGACAGGCATGACACATCACCCTCAAGCACTCTGCTTGAGTGTTTTAACTGCCCCAGTTTTATGGATGCTTTTCCTTTTTCTAACCTGAATCATTCTTGCAGCAATTTAATCTCATTACTTTGTGTTCTTTATACCATGATGTAGAGAACATATCCATATCTTTTGTGTGAGATATTTCATATAACATTGCATTTTTTCTGTTACTTATTTTTGTGAATTAGTAGATAGGTGTAAGCTTTTTAAGTATGACTAATTTGACTGGAGGATTATTGACTTAAATGTGACAAGAAAAGAACAGTAGGGAAGATATCTAGTAAAACCAGGAGACTTACATGGCCATTTAATGATAAGAAATGCCAGTGGAAAGTTAAGATACTGCTGTTTGCCAGAAGCCTTTATGATAACAAATGCTATTAAGATTATCTTGCACTTGACCCAAGTAATTTGCTGGGAACAGGGGACAATCAGTACAAATGTGTAGTCACTAAGGGACAGAGAATTTGGACTTGTTTTGTTTTTGTAGTTACTACAACAGCTAAACATGCAGATGCGATAAGTAGCCAATGTTAAGAGAACAAAAGAGTCGTGATCTTCACTTTTGTTAATAAATGAATAAACCTCTACTTGGTCATTGTTGAGACATTGTTCAAAAGATAAACTGTTCTACTACCACCCGACCAAGTTCTCTTTCATTATATATTCCTAATAGCAAAAGTATTTTTATCAAAATCACCATGAAAAAATTTACATTTCTGAAGTAAGCATAGTTGAGGTTTTTGGCACTGGTGATTACTTGTGGCAATTTGAAAAGTACCAGTAACAGGATTTCTCTGCACTGATCCTCAGTTTTTCATAGGCTGTAGAACATGTTGGAGGCAGCCATTTAACCTTGCCAACGTGTTGAAGAGGTTTAAAGAAGCAGCAGTTGATAGCACAGAGCAGATTAAATGTGGATTCCAAGAGCTGCCTTCAATTGCAGTCATGGTGTTAGAACTTGGTAATGCTTCTCATCACAACTTGACATGCACAGTGCAGCTTCTGTTACCTGCAAGGAATAAAAGTAACCAGTTTATTTGAAAGACTAGGGAAGGGATGGTTTCTGCCAATTTTGCTCTGGATGTGAGATTTTCAGGTAGCATCATGAATATCACAGGTGTGTTTGAAGAAGAAAAATCAATGATGGAGTTGTATCATTAGCAAAGCTCCTTTTTTGATAGGGAATTCTACAACCTTTCTTCTGCTTTGCAGAGCTATTGTGAAGATGAAAGGTTGTTCATTAAGGAGTGTTGGTCCATTTCTATATCATGGAATAGTAAACCTGCAAACTGCGGTTGTTTTTTAGCTCCACCATGCAGCTTCACTGTAGCTTTCCTGGGAAAGGCTGAAAATAGTTTGTAGAAATATTTCTTGTGCTATTTCTGGATTTTCTGCTGACGTGACATACTGCTTTGATGTCCCTTGCTACATAAAAACATAATGTCATCTGCAATGACTTCACAGTGCAGAGAAAATATGGAAGTTTGCAATTGTTTACCTGCTGTGCATAGTTGACGGAGAGTTTGCACTGGGGTAACTCATTCTCTTTGTCATGGCTCCCATTAATCTGGGATGCACTCTGCAGCTGTGCTGGCAACACTTCAAACAAGGGAGATTCAGACCTCTAGTTTCAAATGAAATAATGAATTTGTGCTAATAATATAATAGTAAAAAGTTGCATAACCTTCATTAGCACATTTTCAGCATGCATTTTGTGGAGGAAAACATAAATAAAATATCCTGAATCAATTTGCAAAAACGTCACCGATTATGATACCTGTGTGGGCACTCTCACCTTGGGAAAGGTGATAAAGCCAGTATCTATTAACAATGTGGGAATCTTTCTGCTATGCAGCTCTGTTTTAATACAGTGCTGACAAATGTATTCAACATATTTTCATGCTGTCCTATATTTAGTGATTCTCTGTAGTATTTGCAGCCGGTAGCTGTGTACCTTTAGATTTGCTATGCAGAAAAGAAAGGAAAATATGAAAGTAAGGAAGAAAATCTTCTTTTAAAATAGAATTTCTTAATGGAACCAAAACAATCCTGTGCCCGTAAGTGGAGCAAATAAAAGTGATGTGATACAGAAAGATTGTTTTCTTCTCTCTTGTGCATTTGCCTTTTTAATTAAAATAATTTAACAACTAAGTACTATTTAAAGCTTTTCTGTACATGCCACAGGGCTTTCAGTATCCTGTCATGATGAATCACCACGTATTGAAACATCGCTATGTCTGGCAGGCTTTGCTGTTTTGTGATAGTGTTGATTCAGCAAATGTGAGATAGGAAGCCAAGCAGTAGAGTACCATTAAAATATAAACCAACTAGTTTCAGAGGTGCAATTGTACCTTAATGGCATGAGCAGCTGACAGAATGGTTTTGTATTCAAAGTATGACGTGTAAGTAGTCACTCAGTCCTCCTATCAATCCTGACTAGCACCTTCACAGGCCTTGTAGCATTCAACTGTTTGTGAAGACCAAGTCCTCAAAATAAGGAGTAAAACTCTAATTATTAGTGGATTAGGAATAGAGATGTGATTACTGTTAAGCAATGACAAATGTGGTGTTGACATTGCCTACATCTCTTTTAATGTACAACTTAATGGTGTTAAAGGAACTAATGAGTAAAAACTTGAGATAAGTATAGACACTTTTCTAGAAGTCTTAATTAACATTATTCCACAGGAAAGAATCTGCTTGTAGATCAGTAAATAAACTGTGGCCTTATGATTCAGAAGTGTAAGAGTATGTGCATATGTTGAAATAAGATAAACTCTGTGCTCAATATTGGGAGCTTTAATTGATATTCCCATTATATGACACATGTACAGCAGGACCTGGGTTTATCTGTCTTTAGCAGCACTTCCATAGAATGATTTAGTTTAATTACCATCATCTTTGTAATCTGTGGGAGTTTTATGCAAATAGAGAGAGAGTGATATGGACACGTAGCAAAGTGAGAAAAAAATAGTTTTTTTAATGAATGATAGCATTAAACTTGAATTGCTATGTTTGCATTCCCTCTGCATTTGCTTTCAAAAGTGTTATATTGGTGTCATGAGTATCCATATGGGGACTTCAAGTTAATCACCAGAATTAATATTATGATCAAAGTAGAGGTGTATTTTGGATATGCAAGTTTATAATGAGGCCAATGAATTACATGACAGAATACCCTGTAAACAAAACCAGAGATGACTTTGTCTTCCTTGCATGACTAGCATCATGGCCACCTTCTTTTCCCTGACTTTAATTTAGCTAGTTAAGCAAGACAGAAACTTCACTGTTTCCATTACACAACACAGCTGTTCAAAGGACCATACGATCTCCTATTAAAAATCAAACATGCTTCCAGAATTCTTAAAAAATTAACTAAAGCTGATAAATAAACATGGCCACTCTGATTACCCACTTTCAGATCAGACATGCATAGAAAGAAGCAGATGTATACAGCTGCTGTATTTATCAAGTCTGATTAAAAATGCAGCAAGAGGCAGTCCTTCCTGAAAATTTTCTGAGAATAGTTGCATCACAAAATGTCTGTTGGTTTAGCTCAAATGCTTTACTAAGAACAATCTAGGATTAAAAACTTTTTAAATAATTTTTTTGGTTGGTGCCCAGCCTCTAATTTGACTTCATAATTGTAAACTTTCAGGCTTCATAATCTGTGATTTTGGGGAGGATTCAGTAACTGGACTACCTCCCCATTAGGAATGACTGCTTTCTGAAAAATTGGGCACCATGAAAATGTTATTTCACTACTTCTATTAGCAGTAAGAATGATGGGAACATAAGTTTCACTGAGCAGATGCACTATCTGCTTGCAGTAGGCAAATATCTGCTTCAACCCCAAATTTAGATAAGAAATCTAAATTTCTTGATAACCAGACATATTGTGTTTATCTGTCTGTTCCCAGCTCCTATCATTACTGTAAGTATTTCAGATAAAAAGAAGCATGTGCTTTCCCTGTAAATAAGAGATTAATGACAAGTTTTCAGTATTGAAGATCTTCTTCAGTCTGTAACAGCAAAGGGCTTCTGCAATATGACTTCTTAATATAGCTTTTCCTTTCCCTCTTGTTTTTCCATTTCCTCCCCTTACAAATCGAGTACAAGTGTCTATGACATGTACCCAGCTAAGTGCTCTTCCCCAGATACACTTGTATTGAATGCAGTTTTTCTAGAAAAGATTGGAGTCTCAGCATATGGCTGGAATGTAGGAGTTCCTTCCTATCATTTTTTGGCATTAGATGTAAGTGTTGTTTTCTTGTAAGGAACATTTTCTTTTTTTTTTTTTCTTCCTCTCTCTCCATCACAAACACCTTTGTACTCCCATGCATTTTACTTTATTCTTCAGTTACAAGACGAGGTGGACTGTGCAGAGGTTTAATATTATAAAAGTTTTCATTCATAAATGCTCAATTTTTAGAAAGTACAGATGAATGACCAAAGCCTAATATTCAAGAGCTATTCCACTGCTGGCACTCACTGTTTATCCTGTTGGTGATGATTTTGTATTTGGAATAATAAAGTCAGTAGGTTTGTTTCCAAATTAAATCATATATTGCAGATCTACCTGGTGGAAGTTGCAGTTTTGATGAATTACTTATGATACTTTGGATTCTTCTTTTGCATGAGGTCTAGTCTGTGACACAATCTATTCTCAGAGAGAGATATACATTAAAAGCTGCTTATCCTTTCTCAAAATGGGACACATTAGCAGCTATAGAAGGCTATATGCTGCATTACCAGCTCACATGGCAACCAGTTAAACAAACAAAAAGCCCCACAACAAACAAACCAACCAACCTAAAACCAAAACCAACCAACCAACCAACCAAAACACCACAACCAAAAAAACCCCACAAAATCAAACATTATATAAACTGAAGGAATGAAAAAACAAGGAGTTTATTGTCTGTCTTTAGAGATACTTCATCCTCTTCTGCCACTTTATTCTGCTACTATATAGTAAATCACATAATATGGAAATATTTCTGAATACAAAAATACTTCTGAATTGACAAGAGCAGTGGTAAATATAATTCATCCCTGTAGTAACTAGGGAAATACTAAGTTTTGGGAAATTAGGAAAATAAGAAATCTTAAACCAATCTTGCCAGGCTGCTTCATATTTCTCAATGGGATTATTAATAGTGAAAGGAAATAGTCTATACTGCAGTCACAGCAGAGAGATGTCTAATCATTTAAAGGGCAGGGGCAGAACAATCAGAAGAAATGTACAAAATTGGCTAAGCTGTAATTGAACATATTTGAAATTCTAAATATATGCTGAACAAATTAACAGGAAAATCCTTTGGGTTTATTCATGTGTGAGTATGGCTGGTGGTATAGTAAGTATGAATAAATTGTTTAGAAAAATTTAAAACTTTGTATTTTAGCTGCAAACGTTTTTCCCTGCTAGTGGGAGCTAAAATTAGAGTAAATACATTTATATTGTTATATAAATGCACATTTTGCAACAACTGCAGATGCTGCCTGTCCTTGCAGCAGCTCAGAGACATCAGTAGGTACATGTGATGATTAGGGAAACCTGCATACAATACAAGGATTTCAATCAAAATTACAGAATTATTCTGTAGTTATAAAAATTGCTGTATTGTGAACAGTTCTTGCTAAATGTTTATCTACATTCACCAACAAGGTTTCAAACACATGCCCTTCAGACTCAGGGCAATACTTAAAATTTAATGACTGTGCTTTGGCCAAATGAATATACCTTGTCCATTTGCAGAAAGAGGGTGGAAAATTACTAACGACAGAATAAAGAAGCCATTTTTTTTATACATAAACAGACTCCCAATACCACCTGAAAAACCTGGCACAATACAGCAGGTAAAAAGAGAGGAACTAATGAGAAGAGCTGCCACTGAGTTACCCGTCTGTGCATGGCTTAGCTCTTGGTCTGGCTTGTGTGAGCTGGGCTGAAAAGACTCCAGGGTTCAGAAGTAACCCTCAAGATGCACTGAAGTGTCATGAAGACACTTAAGGTACAGTTTAAAAGGATGTCAAACTCTGCTTGTTCGCAAGATTAACCTATGTCTAGAACAGTGTATTTTTTATGCTTTAGTAGTGGACAATTTTGCTCTAATCTCTAGTTATTGAATACTTCCAGTGTGACAGACGAGGCTGAAGAATAGACTCTCCTGCCTTTTCGGCAGGCAGGCTGGAGAGAGAACTGGCTGGTGGAGTCAGGGGGCAATCTGCAAGGTTACCAAAGGGACACAAGCAGGGGGAATTTGGCATCTGGTTCTCAGGCAAGGGCTGCTAGGTGGGCCCTAGAAATACCCCTGGAGGGAGCAGTCTGGTGGAAGTCATATCAATCAAAGCTCAATCAGACCTTTGACGGAGCTGGTCAGTGGAACTACAGCTGTTGCATGCTTGAATGGCCCTGAATAGTAGAGGTTTATTGTCTCTTCATGATTTTTGCTATTATATGTAAGTGTGAGGAAGAGACACTCGAAATACTGCCACCCTAAGTGATCTTGTGAAAGACCAGATGGCATCCAATGATTTTACAATTTGTTGGACAGCTGAAAATAATGCTACTGCTAAATCAGTCTTTCATTTGATTGTAGCAATATGACAACATTTTGCAACTGTAAATCTTACTGCAGTTGGTAGACAGCCATATTTTTGATGACTACTTTTAGTGTTTTAGTTTATAGATACTGTAGCAGCCAAGTGGATCAGAAAGGTTCAGTAACTTGTATTCTTCTGTAAACATTTGCATTATCTCCACATCTCAACATCCGGCTTTCTACAGGGAGCAGATGGACATTTGCAGCATTTTCTAGTGGCATTTTGTGAAGTATTAACTGATAGCTCTATCCTGCTTGAGTAGTGTTTTCTGAGAAGGACGAACATCCTATACCTCCTCATGAATAACTAAGCTCAGTGGGGTGGGAGAGTGACTCTGTAGCTCTGTGATTCACCTGGGAGAGGGAATGCTTTGATCTTGGTTTTTTCACTGCATAACACAATACACAGAAATGTGCACGCATCTGGGCAGAACTGCAAAAACCTTGTTTGAATATTCACTGAGGAATATAGAGGCTTAAGGCAGGTTGGTGTTATTATATCATATTTTTATAGTGTTGGCACACAAGAATTCACCAAGCAAAGACATTGTGAGAACAATAAGTACAACCTCTGTAAACATTTGTTGGCTTTGCTAACTGCATCAATGAGGAATGTCAAAATACTCCCATTCTGCTTTGAGTTCAACTCATCTCCAAACAAATGAATTTGCATCTGAATTGCCTTGATCTAGATGTGGGAGAGACTGATGTATTGATTCTCACAGTCTCACTGGACTCTCTTTTGCTCTGTTTGAAATCACAACAGTCCTCTCCCCTGAGACTGGCAGCTCACTCATTCCAGGTACAGGAAAATATATTCTGAGCAAAAAGTGGAAAGTGTTTTTTGTTGTGGTTGTTTTGGTTTGTTTGTTTGGTTTTTTTTTTTGAGGTGGTGGAACAGGAGAGGGGAGGGTATAGTGGGAGAGCATATGGTTTGATCTGGTTTTGTTTTTTACTTTTTTTAGTTTGGTCTTGATAGGAGAAATACCCTAAACCTTAACATTGAGTTTCAAAATTGGCTTTGATATTGCCTTTAGAGTTGACAGATTATCACTAGAGATAGGTTTCATTTTGCATTTTGTGTGATTTCCTGATCAATAGTCAAATGTTCTTCATCCACAGTTACAGTCTTGAGAATGATTGGCACACAATCCTAACACGGTGTTCTGTGCTTGCTGCTCTGTTTAAATGGAAAGCATGGCCTTTTACAAGGTCACAAACATTTTTTCACCTTTCTTATGTAAACTTTAATATGCAGAGAAGGTCACTTTTCTCAATACCATCCTAATTCAACAGAACTAAGTCTTAAGTGAATGCTTATTTAGCCTAGTACCTGAAGCTGAGGCAATATTGAAGTGCATAACACCCCCCTCCCCCATTCATATCTCTGAAGACCCAGAAAACAGACAACATAGCTCTTCTTTAAAAGTTATACTGTATATCTGATGTTAATGTGACTTATTTATATAGTGGGTTTGTTTTTTTTAATAAAACTGTCTAATGGGGATAAAAAGAAGGCTTTAGATATTTGGATTTCGAAGGCTTGCTTGGAGTTTTGTGCTATATAAAAAAGGCTATTTATTTGAATAATGAACTAAGTTGGCTTCTGCACAATAGCTGCAAGTGCTTACAGAAATCAGTTATTCCTGTTGGCCCACATTTTTGCATTTCTTTCATAGATGTATTAGAATAATTTTTCTAAAATAGTTGGGTATATACTTCTAATTTTTGATATGCTAAGTAAGCATTGGACCTTTAAGGTGTTTGATTGCTGGCTGCCTCACACATTGTAATCCTTAGATAATGCTGTATTTGTGTGGCTGACTGTACTTTAGGTTGCTTAATAATGGCTAAAATTGCATTTACTCAAATGTGTTTTAATTATGGTTCCCTATAGTCCAAACTACAGTATTGAAGTATATAAGTCTTCTATGTTTTTTTTTGTATAATGAGCAGAGGTAAAGTCTTTAGCACAAATGGATTACAATTCCCAATACTAGATGAGAATGCTTTAGAACTGCAGCATGCTTTTCTTTTGTTTGACATCCCCTTGTCCTCAATGTTTTTCTAATCCTATTATTTCCTTTCTTCAGAAGTACAGAATACAGTAGCTGCATCCCTAAGAGAAAAGGACAACCTGACAAGATCACTTGCTGTATCATGCTCTGTTGATAGATTGTTTAAATCCTGCATTTGTAATGCAGATGGAAATAAACAGTTTCTGAGCAAAAGCTGATTAAAGAATTTAGTCAGAATTTTGTATCACAAAGAAATTGCTTACTGAAGCAAAATAAAAGCATCCAAGTGATTAAGCAAAAAAGCCTCACCAAACCCCTCAAAACTCTAAAATAAAACAAGAAAAATCACAAAAGCCTCACCAGATACAAGCCCCCAAAATGACCAGTTGTGCCTCTTGATGAATTCACTGAACTCTAGTAATTTAACCTGATGTTAAAGGTTTCTAAAATACTCACACCCTGGGATCGCATACATTTAACAAACCTGAACTTCACTTCTATAAAGGCGAGGAGGCCCTATGGTGAGAATTACTTTAACAAGCTCTAAAGCAGGCTGTGTTTCAAGGAAAGCAGTGTAGTGAGTCAGTATGCAAAAAATTTTGCTTCTTTTATTTTCTGTCTTCATGCACATGCAGAAACTGTGGATGTAAATGAGATACTCAACTCCTAATTGGAGCTGAGCCCTTCCATTCTCTTGACCTTTCGGTAGGTTTGGGCTCAGAGTCCAAATCCTATATTGATTTTTTCATTATTTGAGTTAGCCCTGGTTTCTGTATGGGGATATTAGAATTCCAGCCAGATATGGGTGTGAACTGTTATTATCCTAGATAGTGATCTGTCTTCTAAGCTGTTGTTTCTGTAGTGCTGTCTGCTCTTCACTAACCCATCAATAAAGTATATTTATTGAATTTAGCCTGTTTTCTTGTATTTTCTGTGGCCTTCCTTTCTTGCCAGTTACCATGAATTTATAAGCTTTTGTGATAAAGATCTGGTCTTTAATATACTGCCTTTGGTTTATTTAGAGTCAACTTCTGAAATACCCCACAGGGAGCTGTATTTTTACTTCACTTTCTATAAACAGAAATCTGAGTGTACAGTCAAAACAGGAGGTTTAACAGTGAAGGCAATCTGTGAATTTTAACCTAACAAGCTGGATGTATGACTTCACCTGCAAAATACGTATAAAAAAATCCTAATTGAATAAGGTACTACAAAATCAGTGTTCATAGAAAAACATAGTGTATAGTCTCCTTTATGTATCAACAGAGATACATTTTTATACATAGCTTTTTGATATTTTGACTGACTGTTAAATACAGATAAGATGTATTTTAATCCCAGTGCTTTCTTCTGGTTATGCAGTCATCTCAAAGCATCTACCAGGCAGTACCAAACCAGCAGACACACAGCAAATTGCCAGAGCTCCAGCCCCCAAACTAAAAAGCAGCTGCGACGGTGACAGTGGCAAAGTCATCATTGATGAAGCAGCCGGTGCCAGATCAGCGCCTCCCAGCAGAGCAGGTGAAAAGGAATTTTGTTCCATCAGAGATGACAGATGGGGCCTGGCCAAAGCCCTGCTGCTCCTGGCATGGGCAGGAGTGGAGAAAGATGGAGGTGAACCAGGAGGCTGAGGGGAAAGACCTAGAGAGGCAGTTGTGTTTTTTATGATGAAGGTTGTGGGAGGCAGACAATGGCAATCCCTTATACTCAGAGGGTCCAAAGCTGACCCCCAGCCTGGCCCCCATCTCTAACACACACACACACACACACACACACACACACACACACGCACGCGCACACATTCACTCACTCCCTCTCTTTCCCCTTGGTACAGCAGCCACAGCACAGTCCAGGGCTGCAGGCTGGTCCCAGTAGGCAGCAGGACCAGCGTCATCGGGGCACTGCATCATCTTTGGCCGCCTCCTGCTCTCTGTGAGCTGCCTCCCTAGCTGGTCTGTGCTCTCAGCAGCACTTCTGTCACCTGGCTGAAATGCAAAAGCCATCTATGTGTGCTAACAAAGCTGAGGAGCCTGTGCCCATAAAAATGGAAATTTTTGAAGTAAAAGCACCCTATAAAGATAGTTATATGATCTTTGTGACCATCATATCTAAGATCCATATGATATTGATCCTTCTACCTACCTCTGATGGTGTTAAGTATTTCCTTCCATCATAGATGAAAAGCTTCTGGGATGGAGATGTGGCTTTGGAAACATGACAGAAAAATAGCAGAGCAGCAAACTGAATCCAGGTCACAGCCCAGCATCCAAGACAGGAGCGTGGCCTTCCTTTGCTTGCAGCATCACATGTCCTCCTGGGTCTGCAGTGAAGTATTGTGGTTCTCTGTGATGGCTTATAATTCTGATTAGAGCCCTGGAAATGTCTCTCAGCTCCATAAGTGTACATGAGTGCAAAGTACTGGACACCAATGAGGACGATCAGGACATATGATCCCATTCATAAACTGACTTAGGTTTTTCTTAAAATCTCTGGGCTTTAGTGCTCTCTACACATACTGAAATACTGTTCTCTATTTCACAGCTAATTAAGAAGCTTCTAATTTATAGCTTAAACATATTCATAGTCTGTGTCTCTCCATTTCTTCTTGTGTTAATGTTCTGGTTTATTTAAATAATCTTTTTGTCTTACAAAATTTTTTTCTATCACTGCTGAGATAACCAGATGACCACAGTAGAACTGAATTTGGGGGGTTTAATTCAGTGTAGAATTTTACCCTGGGTGTTTTTATCCAATAATTATGCAGATTTTACTTAGACAGAGATCTCTGAGGTACTTCAAAAACATTAATTAGAGATACTCACAGCTCCCCTCTTTTGTAGGTAGGAACTTCACCATTTCATAGAGTGCAGCCAATTCTAGCATTGGTGTGTCTCACCCTTGAGAGGTCTTCTTTATTTGACTAATGTATTGGCTTTTTTTAATATGCAACCTAAAAGTAAAACTGGGTACAAAATTTGAATATGGTTTAATATGGCTTGATGTTTATTGCTGCAGTGTATGTGACCTTCTAAGGTCACTGGCTGAAAGCTTGAGTAGTGGTTTTTAGCTGCCTAGTGTAGGCATCCAGAAACATGACTTAAAATAAGAAGAACCTGAACACTTAAAAAGCTTTGCTCTGTACAAACTATCACATGGCTATAACACAATTGCATAAATAGAGGAACTTATGAAGATTGTTTTCATGTTAATTTGCATCTTTATATTAATTGACTTGGTATCAGTGAAGGCACAAGGTCTTGCCAAAGCTTTTCTGGCAGAACCTTTATAAGGATTTTTGTTTCTCCTAATTGACACATTTGAATTGCCTGGAGTTTTTTACAAGCAAACTACAGTCTGCTTTTCTTCCTGTCTCCTAATTTAAAAACATCTTGATAAAAATATTGAATCTTTTTCAGTCTGTTATCCAATTACAGGATGGTATATAGTAAGATTTCATTATTCTTAGTTCTATCAGAAGCCAGGCTAAAAATGTTATATTTAAATTTGTGTTATCAAGCATAGCTGTATGGATGACCAAGGAACTATGTTGATTGATACTATTCAAGGTGTATTTCCATTCTGTCAATGTAAGACTTTGCCTGAAACTCAACCCAGTTCTTCCCTGCCTGAGAGTGTGGTTGATGCCGTAAAGCCCTCAGTGCATGTGGCTGGTGTGCAGTAATTGAGAGGGTTGAAGAGTTAGTAGGACAGTGTGAACATTCCACATCTGCGTCATTTGGCTGTTGTGACAACATCAGAGCATCAGAAATTTTCAGATGTTGTTTTAATGACTAGAATGACTATAGGCTGTACTCTGTGCCTAAATAGTTAATCACAATAAAATGCAACTGTGGTGGTGAGAAAGAAGTGTAATACACTTAATACCTATATCTCTCATATACTTTTGGCTGTTGTTGGTGGTGCTTAGGTCTTACAATTTTCACCTTGTGATACCAGCATGCCTTATTTTAAATTTAAGAAGTATTTCTGGGGAAAAATTGATTAAAAAATCCTTATGGCACCAGAAATAGTATAATTGTAGTAAGTATTTTTAACATAAACTATAAATCCAATACAAAACTTTATAGTAAGTGTAATTTGTAAAGCATTTTAGAAGAAAAATATTTGCTTGATTCTGAATTATTAGTTTAACCCTCTGGATGTTGGTATTAAGCTGCTTTATTCAAGAAATAGTAATATAATGTAAGCACACTTGGATCCTGGTTAGGATTCTGCATATGCCTTAAGGTGCACAAGAATTTCAAACAATTGAAATGAAGAGGCAGTGTAATGAGAAGGCTCTCTTAAATTATGCAGTGCTAGTATTCTCGCTCCCAAGATTTTGTGTGTGTTGCAAGAAGCTTGCCAACAGTGCTAAAATAAAATGATTGAGGGAGATGTGGGTGCGGGTAAAACTTCCCCAGATTAAACCTAGAGAAAACGGAGGGCTAGCCACTGGAGTGGAAGGGGAGGAATAAGAAGTGAAACATGAGAGTTCTAGTTGTACAGCTTAAACTGTCCCAGGGGCTGTTTTTCATGGTATATGATGATCACTTGTCCAAATCCTGATGCAAACTCATTTGAGATGAGTGAGTGTTTTGCATGCATAAGAGAAGCAGGATTTAGCCCCATATGGCTTATCACTTTGATCTTCAAAGGTCAATTTTGTATTGCTGAGCCAGTTCTAAATAAGTCCCCAATTAATTAGGAAGAGAAAACACTTCTGTTCAGAAAAAAAAAAAAGGTACATCTGCTCAGTGTTACTTTTTTTGCAACACAGAAATTAATGACTGCAAACAAAACAATATTTCCTGTTGCATTCTATCTGCCCTTATAGAACAGCAATAATGCAGAATACACCCTCACTAGCTATTCTGACTTTTTCATCATCTAGCCCCATTGAATGACTACAGTAATAAGTATCCTTGTCTGTAGAGAGCTCTGTTTTCTTTGGTAGAAAGAAATTAGATTATCCTTTGCTTTTTGTATAGCATCTTTCATGTAAAATACATTCCAAAACACATTGTAGAGTAAGAGCAGCAGTAACAAAGAAAGTAAAAAGTAAAATAGAGAATACTAGCTATAGACAAGAGAGAAAATTAAATCTGAAAAGAAAGAGTATGTTAATGAGATAAGGTATCAATTTCACATGACAGAAAAGACATTCACACCAAGAAAGAAAAACACTGAGTGAAGAAGCAGAAAGACCCATGTTAGATGAACTGAGGAAAGAGAGAACTAATATTAATAATACCTTTAGCTGAATTTGCTGTATGAATAAGGAAGCAAAAATCCTTTGAAATCTGGAGACTGAACACATCAGTATTTTCCTACGACTTTGCAATGGTCAAGTGATTTCTGTGGTGGGATAGAATAAGCCTAGGAAAATCTTTCTTTTTTTTTTTCTTTTTCTTTTTTTTCTTTTTCTTTTTTTTCTTTTTCTTTTTCTTTTTCTTTTTCTTTTTCTTTTTCTTTTTCTTTTTCTTTTTCTTTTTCTTTTTCTTTTTCTTTTTCTTTTTCTTTTTCTTTTTCTTTTTCTTTTCTTTCTTTCTATTTTTTTTTTTTAATTTCACTCCTGTAACATCAAAAATTGACAAAACCTTATCCTTCTTGGTCTACATGTGAAATAAGAAATAGCGTTTTTACAGATGGAGGGAGAAGAGATTATGATTCTTCAGAGTTGCTTATGGCTCAGATAACAACACATCCTCAGTCTTTTGGCTGGAATGAGACTGCAAAACAATTTCTTTCCCCACAGTTCACTCTCCCAATTGACTTTGCATGTCAAGTGATTGAAATAGTGTTGTTAGAAGACATATTTTGCATGTAACAGACTTTATATCAGTCTGCAGAATTTGGATTTTAATAAAGCCTGTGCAGGGATCCTCTTGCATTGCAAGCCAACTTGAAGTGGTGGCCTGAACAATAAATTCTGTAGATTTAAGACCCATTCAGCAGGGGACTTATGTGCACAGTACTTCAGCTATATTCGGAACCTCACAAATGCTTCCAGCACTTGCATGTTTACATGCTGGGAGAAGATCAAATAAGGAAGTCAGTTTGAAATTTATAATAGTACCACTACTGTAGACTTCTGAAGGAATGGTGCAATGGGTCCTTAATTTTATGCTTGAATAGTCTTAAAGAAAATACCATGGGACATTCTGTGAAATCAAGACCTCTGGTTTTCCTTGCCCACAAAATTTGTGGGGAGGGCTAGGGGATGTCAAGGTGGATTGAAAAAGAACAGTAACAGTTGAACCGAGCTCAGCTGGTTGCTATATATGATATGATTTACTCTAACCCCAGGTATTTCAAAGAAAAGGATTTTAAGTGCTTTGAGTAGTCATTTACTGACAAGATTTAGTTACAGTAAGAATTTGCTAAATATTGTTATGTGAATTATTGTTGAAATATTAATAAAAATATTGTGGAGTAAAAACAAGAATAAATTGGATCTTGAATCAGCGGGCTCTTTTGGTCCTGGTCTTTTTTTTTTTTTTTGTATACTCTATACTTCCTAGGAATGCGGGGGTAAAAAATTATTTCCTAAATGCAAATCATTTTGTATGATGTGAACGTTATAATGATGAATCAAAGATAATTTGATGGCATTTTTCCACACACCTACTCATCCTGAGGAAGAAGGAGAAACTTATCTGCCTTTCCACCTACATAACAACACGAGGCGCCTGATCTTAGATAAAATAAGCTCCTAGTGTTGATATGATTGCTTGGATAGATATATTTATCGTGCTCCAAGTGAATTTGAAAGAAACACCAAAGAAAATGTGTGCTGTCCCAAGGATGAGTTCAGAAATACAAAATGTCTAAACCTGTCCTTATGCTTCCTTTTCACCCAGGATCAGCAGGTCAATGTTGGATTTTTAGCAAAAAAGTAACAAAACTTATCTTTTGTTTATAATTTGTCATCACACTGGGAACTCCTTTTTCCTATTATCATTAGTTGTTCTAAACCATGGTAAGCATAAAGAAGGACATTACTTAAAGTGAGAAGTGGATCTTTCTTTCAACCTTCCTTCTTTAAAATATAATCTCTGTGACAATTTTTCTGATATTATTTAACAGACTTTCTGACTAAAGTTCAGATGGCAGAATTTGGGCCTAACTTTTGAGAGCTATATTTGCACATTATATACCATTAGGTAGTGAGGGGCTGTTTAGAAAATAGGTAGGTGTCCCAAACACAAGGGTATTTCAGGAATCAAATCAGATTTCTCCATTCTGAAAGCAGAGCCCTCTTAAATGCTATGCAAGAATCTCAAGAATCTCAACTGAGTAAATGTACATTTCTGTGTTTGTGCAGCGTTTAATAATTTTCTCTTAGCAAGCAGGCAAAACCTAGCAAACTGCCACAGAAGTTCTTCCTCTTTTAAGTTATTGAGGAGTTTATGCTGTGGGACTTGTTAAAGTAAACTTTTCTTACCTCTTCTCTCAGAGGAATCTTGGCTTTGGGGAAAGGGGCAGTAGAGTGTTAACAGAAGGCTGCAGACACCATCTCTGACCTTGACCCAGCTGGACTGGGTGGTTTTTGTGGCTCTGGGCAGATTTAGCGTGTTTGCAAGGTAGGTCTCCTGCTGCTGTGGTATGTGCCCCCTGCCTCACTGGAGGCAAGGAGGAGGCTAGTACGTGGCTGTCACTCCTGAAACCTCAGGCTGTCCCTGTTCTGTATCTTACTGGAATTTAACTTTGTGCTTGTCTCTTTGGGAAATGCTGACACCAGCTCCCTTTGGTGCAGGTACCATCTGCAGTGGCATCTGCCTCCAGCCCGCTCACCTGTAAAAGCCAGCTGCAGTGGTCACCACATGGTTATTGGATGGAAGGGAACAATAAGGACACATTCTCTGCCTTAATTTTTACATTTAAAATTGGACAAACTTACACATTTTAGAATTCTTCTCTAATAAATTAAGAGAAACAGTAAGAATGGGTATTTCTAACATCTAATGCCTAAGTCTTCACAGTTCACTGTGATGCACTCCAGGTCTGCATTTCTGTTTTGCTTTGCATTGAGTGAAAGGTTATCTTACTGTGTACAGTCACTTTGGATTCTCATAAAAACTTTAAATCACATTCTGCTTTTCTTTATTTTAATTCTTCTCCCATGATGATTTATCTGAGCAGTTGTTTGAGTTTGAGCCTATTACCAAAAGTAAGCCTGTTACCTTCCTCCAAAGAGCAAGGAAGATGTAGACAAGGAGTTCTGTAAGATACCTTTACTGATAAATGGGTACAGGGATGTAATTATGTTAAATGATAAGGTACATGTACAGTAAATTGCAATGAAGCAAATGAGAAACATCTTTGAATTAAAAGGACAATCAGAATAATGATCACTTCTGAAACAATTTATCTTGGTGCTTTGTAAAGTCCTTTTGATCAGTGGCCACAGTGGATGAAGGGTTTTGCTTCTTCCACTATTTTTTCTGAATTGTATTAAGAACAAGGTAGATAATTATACATATTTTATATGTTTAACCTTTCTACATTTAAAAAGAATTTCTTATCTTCATTTAATGCAAGACTTGCCTTGGATAAATTTGATCAACGCAGTTTTAGAAATCCATATATCTGTGCTTTGGATACAGGGTTACAACTGGAAAAGTCCATGTGCAAATGAGGGAAGAAGATAATTTATGCTTTCAAATGTAGGTATATTCAAGGTGGTGTGTACAGTGTGCAAGGAAAACACAAAGAATTTTCCTTGTTCACTAAAAAAATGGTCATTTCACATCTTAAAGAATAAAAGGTGTAGGAAATAGAATAAAGCAAAATGAAGAACTAAAATGGCTAGAGAATGCTTTTTTAAAGAATATAATCAGCTGATCCAACTGTTGTCTGATTATGTGAACAATATTAAGAGCTGTCTGAACTGAGAAAGAGAGTTGTGAAAGTCACTGTAGCATGGATGGCAAGCAGGGAGTTAGTTTCAGAAATATCAAGGCAAAGAAATTGTGATACCATATTTTGTCCTGTTTTCAACAGAAGGGATGTCTGAAGGAAGGTAATTAGCATTTAATTGTTTCTCTTTGAAATAACTTGTCCACGAGCAAAGCTTCTGTCTAACCCAGTGAATTACTGGTTGGGTTATACCCTGGAGTATGAGAGTTTACTGCCCTATGAAATTGTTTTTGTTCTGTCTATTGTAGCATAGTTCATTCTCATTTTTCATATATATATATATAATGAACATTCCAAACTATGAGAAATGAAACCCTTTCCTTTCAGTGACTTCAGTGGGAGCTATGCAGTATGAAATAGGACTTCTAGAAGCAAACTTAATGAAATTGGTAAACTCAAATCAGTAACTATTTTTGTCTTGTTCAATTTATTGTTGTAAATACAATTATTCTAAATGTATGGAAAAAGTTTCCTGCACCACCTCTTATAAGAACTCTACCTTAAAACAGTAGAATTACTGGACACTTACAAACAGAAATAGATGTAGAAAAATCACCATATTTGAATATATAATATGAAACTGTTCGATATGTAAGTACAAGATCAACTGTCAGGAGGTCTCACCTTGAATACTGTTTTCAGTTTTGGGCCTCTCATCATAAGAAGGAGACTGAGGTACCACAGAGAGTGCAGAGGAGAGCAGTGAAGCTGGTGGGGGTCTGGAGCACAAGTCTTATGAGGAGCAGTTGAAAGAACTGAGGCTGTTTAGCTTGGAGAAAAGGAGGCTGAGGGGAGACCTTATTGCTGTCTACACCTACCTGAAAGGAGGTTGTAGCATGGAGAGTGTTGGTCTCTTCTCCTAAATGACAAGAGACAGGACAAGAGGAATTGGCCTCAAGATGTGTGACGGAATATTCAGATTGAATATTAGGAAGAAATTCTTTATAGAAAGGGTTGTGAAGCAGTGGAACAAACTGCCCAGGGAAGTGATTGAGTCACCATCCCCGGAGGTATTCAAAAGGCATATAGCCGAGATTCCTAGGTGCATGATTTAGTGCTAGAGTTAGATTATGTTTGGACTCGATGATCTTGAGGGTCTTTTCCAACCAAAATTATTCTATTATTCTGTGATTTTATGACATTGTTAGTAAACCACAAAGAAAATATATCAGGGATAATTCTGTACTTCTGAATCATTCATAAATAAACACAGTAATCTTGACTCCAGAACAACAAATTGCATGTCAAATACATCTAATCCTTGATTTAAGTTGTCCTAGAAACTAAAGAACCTGTTGATTAAAAAATAATTTCATATAGCCTTTATAGATGTACATATATGCCTGTACATTCAGATTCTTGCATATACTGTTTTTCTTGGCCAGTTTTTTGGGGTCCATGAAAAAATTCTGCAGATGCACATATGGGGATATAAAAATATACCTACAGTTTTCGAGATACTTGAATATTCTAAGAAACTCCATAGAAATGCATCTAAATATACTTTGCAGATCTGTTCATAAAAGAAAGGGAAAAAAGTGATTTGTGTATACGAAAAGTACATGCAACATTGAAAGACTTTGTCATGGTATTAGAATCAAATTATGATTTTTGGAATTTAATACCATAATCATGGAGAAAGGAAAAGGAAAACTGATCTTTAGCTACTGTGAAGTTTAGACATGGGGATGTTGAGGGATCATCTAACCTAGGTTTTACTGTGTTCAAGTGGACTAGACATATTAATAGAGAAAAATTCTATCCGGAGTTTTTAATAAGTGTAAAGACACCTTCTCTCAAAAAGCCCTTGAGCTGGGAATTATTGAAGGCTGGGACAAGGTGCCAGCATACAGGTTTACTCTCTCCTTGTTCTCTTCCATTACGAGTCATAGCTGGAAAAGGGCTGTCAGATCAGATGAACCTTTGGTCAGACCCATGACAGCTGTTCTTCCACAGAGATTCCCTTGCAACTGGAAATACAGTGAGCTCTGTTAGCAAGATTTAATTACACTGACAGCTGGCAGGGAGCTTTCAGCCACAAATGTAAAAGAAAACAACAAAACCAAACAAAAAACCAGATTATTACAAATAAAAATATGGAACTAAATCCTTCTGAGGAGATACAAAAAGACACAATTTTATTAGAGGGGAAGCATTTTGTCCATTTTGGCCTTCAGTCAGAAAAACAATATACCTTTTTCCTGGTCCCTTCAGTGACAAAAAAAAATGCAACAAATAATTTATTCTTTGAACTTATCTCATTTTTCTTCATTAATTATGAACAAACAGGTGTTCGCTGCTTATATTTAGTCTGAAAAGTGCTGGTGAGAGTTTTCATCTCTCTGTGAAGTTACTGTGACATAAGCCAGGGGATGAATTTATGTTCAGCCTCCACTGTAACTGTCCAGGTACATTGAGGTCTCCCATAATTAACAGGTTTTCTCCTTGATAGATTTATCCATCTCTTATTGAGGTGAAAATCTGAACAGCCAACCTGACATAAGAGTACATCTTTTTCAGTCATAGCATCTTTGGGAAAACTGATTTTGAGTGAACCATTTGGTTATCATTGTACTTGTTCATTCTCAAAAGGGATGATCCTGGCTTTCTAGATAGAAGTACCTGAAGAAACTTGGAGATTTTGACAGATGTTCTGAAAATAATGAGAATATGTGCAATGGGAGAATAACAGGGGGCTGTGATATAGGAGAAAATATTTTCTTATCTTCTCCCTTGATAGTCACTAGATTTAGCACTTCAGAGAATCATAGAATCATGGAATCATAGAATCATTTAGGTTGGAAAAGACCTTTAAGAACATTGAGTCCAACCATTAACCTAACACTGCCAAGTCCACCTCTAAACCATGTCCCTAAGTCCCACGTCTACAAGTCTTTTAAATACTCCAGGGAGTGATTCAACCACTTCCTGGGCAGCCCATTCCAATACTTGACAATCTCTTCAGTTAATAAATATCTCCTAATAACCTATACAAACCTCCCCTGATACAACTTGAAGTCATTTCCTCTTGTCCTATTGCTTGTTACTTGGGAAGAGAGACCAACACCCTCCATGCTACAACCTCCTTTCAGGTAGTTGTACAGAGGGAGGTCTTCCAAGCTAAACAGCTCCAGTTCCCTCAGCTGCTCCTCATAAGCCTTGTACTCTAGACCCTTCACCACATTGGTCACCGTCCACTGTACTCTCTCCAGAACCTCAATATCTTTCTTGTAGTGAGTGACACAGTATTCGAGGTGTGGCCTCATGAGAGCCAAGTACAGGGGGACGGTCACTTCCCTAGTCCTGCTGGCCTGATCACTGTTTCTGATACCAGCCAGGATGCTATTTTCCTTTTTGGGCACCTGGGCACACTGCTGGCTCATATTCACCTGGCTGTTGACCAACAGGTCCTTTTCTGATGGGCAGCTTCCAACCACTCTTCCCCAAGCCTGTCACATTGCATGGTGGTGTTGTGGCCCAGGTTCAGGACCTGGCACTTGGCTGTGTGGACTTCATACAATTTGCTTCAGTCCATTGATCCAGCTTGTCCAGATCCTTCTGTTGAGCCTTCCTACCTTCCAGCAGATCAACAGAAGAAAGCCAGGTTTCTTTCTGGCTAGCTGTAAGAATGGAAACTAAGTTGTTTGTTAAGACATGACCTTGACTGTTTTTCAGAATTTAGAATTCTGGCAGGTAAGCCTATGTATATGTCCTTGTGCTGTGCTTGTTTGTGATAGATCCTTTGATAGATCCATTTTATTTCACAGCTTCTGTTTGAAGGACCTAGATTGACTGTGTATCCTTCAGTGCCATAAGCATGATTTCATTGTCTTGTGTTGAAAAATGGACAGAATCTGTTTACTTTGATTTTAATTGTGTGCTCACTGTGCCCAAGTTGAGCTTGGCTTACAAAGCCAATCTGAGATATGCAGCTTGGAGGAAAAAATAGTGCTCCTTGGAGAGCAGGAATTTGATTTAGGAGGACCCATGTGGGATTGCCTCTGGACTTTTGTCTTGGCAGTGTTGCATTTCAGCTTCTAAAGGACTGACCTGAATCTAGCAGCCACACAGATGGTTAAAGGTGATTGCTAGGACATTGGTGTATTATTTTCCAATAAATAATCAGACAGCCTCAGATCAATCAATGGCTAATTCTATTGCATAGAGTTTTGCACTCTTAATGTCCTTTATCCATATAGGATTTTACTCCAAATACCCCTGTAGCATTGCAGCTGCTGGAGCCTCTCTAAGTGCATGGCAGGCATATTTCCTTCATGAAATACTTCTGGGCTTGACTATATCTGTGATGATGGTGAGAAGACTAAGCATTCCTGTTCTTTGTTACATAAGACAGTGCAGGACAGTGTCCTTCTCATGAGACAAGGGGCAGGTATGGTATGGGACAAAAACAACAGCGTTTTGCAACACTGTAGGTTTTTTGTGGATTTTCTCATCTGGAGGTAGTTCACAGAGAATAATGCTGTATTTGGAATGTATACTTTGGCTCGGAGATAGGAGGCTAACAGAGAAGATGAAGACACTTAGTCTCCCTTTTCTGCTCCTCTGCTCCCTACCAACTGTAATCTCATGCTTCATGGCTTTCATGGCTTTTTTTCTATGCAAGAGATGAATCTTTAAGCAAGTGAGTAGAAGTTCCACAGAAATATGAGTGGAGAATGTCTGCACCTTGGTCACTAGGATCTCTCTGCACACAGTTTACTTCAGATGGAAAACCTGTCAATAATTGGTTTCCTTATTTATCAAGAAGTAAAGTGAAAAGGGCTAGCCCAGGCTAGTAATCGATTTATGATTTTGCAAAAACTCAGATGAGTTGAATCTGCACACTGAGATCCTTAAGTATTGATCCAAGATCTGAAGCACATCTCACAGACTGTACACAAACTTTTGTTATGGGATGCTGCAGACCTCATGTGCACATGCCACAGTGGAAATGCCCTAGCATAGCAAGATCACTGTAACTTGTCTTCTCTTGTAGAGAGATATTGTACACAGGGGCTTGGATGTCTTAAAATGGTGTGTATATATAAATATATATATGTATAATGCTGCTTTTTTTCATTAAATTAAATTTATCCCGAGATAAGCTATGACTAGCGCTATTCTACAGTTCATCTAATTTTTTTTTTTTTTTTTCTCCCATATTCCTTCTGTGTTCAGTTTTTGGCTCCTCTGTGTTCTAAAATAAGTCAGTCCATCTGTACAGAAAACAAACACAAGAAAAGAGAGGGCAGAAATTGTTTATGCTCTTCAGGGCTCTCACTTGTTTTTATTAATATTGAAAATTATTTGCTTCTGCTTTTCCATCTTTCCATCATTGGAAACTTTCTAAATGGTGGCAAAGGCATTCCTAATGAAAATGCCTTTTCAAATATTAAATTCGGTGGAACTTTTTACATCTTTGGCCAGTTGTGATCTTTCTCATATGCCAAAAAATAGTCTTGAAGTTATGGTATTTTGGCTGCTATCAGAATTTGAAAAAGTTAAAATTTCAGTATTCAAATTTCTGGTAACTTTTACTGAGCTCTTCTGGGATTTGAAAACATATGTCAACTTGAATATTTCCGTACAAACTCGCAAGGTAGCTTCATTATGGAGGGTGTGGAAGAGCTATGCTTGTTCCTCTACTCTCTGTTGGCAGAAGTATTTGTAGTTCACCAATGAAACAACTTAAATAAGCAGAGCAAGAAAGTTCTTTTGAAGTCTGAAGAATAAAGGATTCATTCCTAGTGTATATTTTTTCCACTTCAAAACTTGACAGTGATTAATCATAAAGCATTGCCAAGAAAGGTATATTATTATTTTAGCACTAGGCATTTGCAGAAGATTTTGTTTTAGGATCAGCACTATTATTTGTGCATTACACTGAACAATGACTGATTGTAGCAGAGCTCTCCAGTCCATACTTGTTTTGTTATCTTTCCTTTGTCTTCTATGTTATCTTCATTTTTTATCCTCACTTTGCTACTTTCATCAAGTAACACAGGATGGATTTTTTGTTACTGCAAGGTGGAGTTTCTTTCTCATGGGTCCATGGGGCTAATCATACATCTTTATTCAATATATAATTCAGAGTAAATTGAAGTACCTTCATTTTCCATCTGTTACATCTTTTGACAGATTTGATGGGCAATACGTTTCAGAATTAATTAACTTTGAAAACATGTATTTCTGCATTTTTCATTTATAATGAGTGAGATATAAGTGCTCCATAGATAATAGATTTTTGTCTGGTATAATTTTTGATAGCTTTTGGAAGAAAGAAAAACATAATGAAGGGTGCTTTAAAATGTTATATGTGATAAAGAGTTGTATCAAATTATTGAAGCTATGTAATCAGATGAGTAGCATGGACACAGAAAAATCCTTCAGGGCCTTGATGAGATAGTTTGTTGATCAAAGTTCTATGTGGAGACTAGATGCACATTAAAACAGGCTTTTATTTCAACTTGTATTAACAGCATAATGGTGTCCACTACTGTGCAATGTTCAATGAAAGTAATCTTGTACTTAGTGATTATAGTTTTTTGGTATATTTTTTTTTTTTCTTCACTGTCTACAAAAAATGGTAGAGTTATCAAACATTTCATTAGAAGGGGCTGAACAGCAGACATCTTTTGTCAGTTACTAGACACCTTCAATACATAATGTGTCACAAGGCAGCCGCTTCCATTTCTTTTTCAGCACAGATATGATTTGCATGGAAGGAGCCAGGTCTGGGTTTGTCTAATTCTGCAACATTAAAATGTAGACAGAAACAGAGCCTGAAGAGCACTTGCAAGATTTCGGCTCTGGTAGAACAAAGAAGGGCATAGTTCCGTGGCAACAACTAAACTGTGGACCAACTGCCCTCGCAGTGTTTGGTCTGTTTTCTATGTCCTAAGCCTTCTCTCTCTCACAGACATTGCTTTTCATCCATTTGATAGCTACATTTGTAAAAGTATCCAGATTTCCCTTTTTACTGTAGTGTACTGTTAGCATATTTAATTTTGAACACAGTTGCCTTCATTCATCTGGTGTCACTGAGCAGCTTGGTTGAGGTTGACAGATCCATACATTCTGGCTGAATCAGAGTTTGGTCAAGGAGAGCTAGAGCTCTTATGCCTGTTGGCTGCCATTCTTTACAGAAGATTTTACACTGGCTGTGCACTTTGATGGAAAGACCAAGTTCTCCTGTTTCTTCCTGCATGGGCAACCGTTTTCTCCTCGTGTTTTCCCTTCTTTGATGTTAAGTAGAGCCTTTGTTTCTTTCAGAATGTTACTGAGAGCAAAGCCATGTCTCTATCATCTGAAAAAAGGATAGGCAGTGTTAAATACTGTCCTAGTACAACTATTGACAGAGCACATAACAGCAACTTTGATCTCACGTGCTGGTCATTTCCCAACAGGCAATGCTTGGAATTTCCACTGTTTTAGTAATAGCGGGAATAGGCCTGAATTATATAATTATCTGGCCTTCTATCCTGAATCCTTAGTCTGAATCTAAGCATTTTTCAGTGATTCAACTTCCAGAGTTGCTACCTGTATTCTTAATGAATAAGGACTTAATTCTTTTCTGAATAAGGCCTGAGAATATACAACAGACATATAGACATGCTGTACCACTTACAATGTAAGATTAATCTTCTGGATTTTTGTGTCTTCTGATATTTGTGTCTTCAAACAAATATAGATGTGAGTAGTTAGACATCCGGTAAAATTAAACATATTGCTGTATTTCTGCGATTTATTTTATATGTACATACATGGTATCTTTCATTCAAGAACAGGTAAAGTATCTGTTAACCATTTATTATACCCCAGAATTAAAACCCTTTTGTTACTTTTGCTCTTGTCCCATCATTTTTATGTTGCTCTTATGTGCCTAAAACCAAACTAACTCATGTTCCATTTGCAAGCTGTTTCCTTTTGCATGCATAGGCTCTCTGAGCACCTTCCTGCTTCTTTCAGCTCTACGTTCTCAGGCCCCTTGCAGCCCTTGAAGCATGTCTCCTGGTTAGCCACTTTTTACCCGATACTTTTGTTTTCTCTAGGGCTTTATGAGTTAAGCTAATCCTTCATCCCAACATATACTTCAAGAAAAAGACTAATTAGTAGATCCACTCACGCCTAAACTTCTCAAGAGAAATTTTACCAGTTGATATTAAATGCATAGAGATAAGGCTTCTCTCTTTAACTTCGTTCTCTGATCCGAATTCACAATATAGTGCCACAGACTTTGTTAAAGTTACGGTGGTTATGTAGCCAACTTTAATTCAGTTACACTTTTAAAATAAAGGTAGGATTCTGTATGATTATTTATGTGAGAGGCTATGGAGTCACTCTTTTTCAGTTACTAACTCATTCCTTTATTTTACTGCTGTGTTATAAAATAAGTGCTACTGTTTCTTTTTATCGCTGTATTTTCAACTGATGTAAAGAAACATAAAAACATGAAGCAATATACAAGACTTAGCTTTATTCTCTTCATATTATATAACCCCCAATGGCAATAAGTCAGCAGATAAAGCTCATTAGTATTTTTAGATCCTAGTGATGTTCTTACCCCAGTGTCCAGCTCTCAAAGTGCTTTAAAATACAGCTAGGTACTAACATCAACATGCATATATGAATTTTGCAAATATAACTCACAGACTAGATACACAATTAAAAAACTCAGCCTTCCTAACTTGTATAAGAGAAGCTTACTTAACTTATAACTTAATCACATAACTTAATTATGTACAAGTTGTTGTGTTTGGAAGAATGAAGGAGTTTGATTTCTGGTTTTGAGGAAAAGGTGTAACCAGATCCAGTTGTTGTGAACTGAATTTAGCAAAATTAAACTGATGAAAAAGAACTTTGTTCGTGTGTTTTTTTTTTTTTTTTTTTTTTTTTCCCCAGTAGTGAGATTCATAAACCATTGGAACAACTTTTTCCATGGGTATGGCAGAACCATCATACCTTGAAATGTTTATCATTTTATCTAAATACACTTTAGAACAGATGGAAATCAGCTGAATTCAGATATTCTAGGATAACAGGCTTTGACTCATTAAACATGGAATCACTCAGAAATTATATTTCCATTTAATTCAAAATTCTGATATTAAAAAAAATTAAAACAAATACTGAAATTTTCCATAGTGAAAATAAAATATTTCTGTTCTCAAGTGTTTAATTATTGTCTCAATAATAATACATGTCATCTTTTACTGAATTAAAAAAAGCAAAAAAACCCCTCAAAATGATATATTTGGAATAAGAAAGCCCTAGCATTTTATATTACTGTTTTAATTTTTTTAATCTAAAAGGTAAAGGTTGAACTATTGTGACTTTTTGTCATTTAAAGTTTTGTCAAATAAGTGCAAAATATTTCAATTTTAGTTAAATGGCCTTCTTAAAAGCTTGAGCTTTTGAAAAGGACTCTAATCAAACTTAAGTGTGGAAGAGGCCAAGGTAGTTGATGACAATTGTCTCTGTAAATTTGGGTTTATAATTTCATATAGAGAAGATCACAGAATTCTCTTTTCTCAGTTTCAGACAAAGCTTAGCTGAAAGATATTTTATTTTACTTCAAATTTGAGACTATTTGTTGAATCTCACACTGAAGATCAAATATCAGTAATAAAACTGAGACTTATCTTCATCAAAGTTAAGTAAGGCTTTATATGCAAACTATTTTGATAGTTCAGATCCTGAGAAAATAAATATTTTACAAGTGGAGGTAATCTAAGCTAAATAATATATGCCTAATTTTAAGGATAAACTCATGATACTGGGCAGTTTAGTTAAATGAATATGTAAATAAGGCTGGAAATTTCTTTTGCCTCCAGCACTCTGGAAGAGGGCAGAAACAGAAGGGAGTGAGGGAATGGTGGGGGTTTTTTTGTCCTTTTTTTGTGTGTGTGTGTGTGTTTTTTGGTGTTTGTTTTTTTTGTTTGTTTGTTTTGTTTGTTTGTTTTGTTTGGTTGTGTTTTGTTTGTTTGTTTTTCATGTTTGTTTGTTTTGTTTTCCAGTGAATACAATAAATCTGTGGCTATTTTGTGACCACAAAGAAGAAGAATGTCTTCACTTAGAAAGCAGACAAAAACGTTTCAGAATGAGAACATTAATCACTGCTGCTATTTTTCTTAGAAGGCATGATTAAAACTCGGATTCTGCTGCCTGTGTACAGCATTTAAGTGCAAAGGAGGTGACTGAAGACAATCTCTGAACACGACAAAAACAGTACTATGCATGCAAGGGAAAAATAGGACACCAGCCTACCATTAAAATCAGGCAATCCAGGACAACTTAACTGAAAACAGCCTTTTATATCACTGTTAAAATATTTAAAATAAACAGGGCAGGGAGTGGAATAAAAAAAAAAATGTTAAACTGGAGATCTCCACAGGGAACAAATTATTCTGAAAGAAGAAAGGTTATATTTGTTTAGAAACAAATGTTTTTACAGAATTCAGCCCTTCTTGTGGTGGGGTTTCTTTTCATGCCAAAATATAATCATAAAGGATGCCAGAACCTCCTGTGTCTTCTTCATGATGTCAAGTACATCCATTGGGGATTGAGACTTCAGCTAGTAACATTCAGGGAAAGGCCCCTCCAGTGGTGCGGCAGGAGAATGCTGGACCTCGGCAAAGGCATCCCATGTCTGATGGTGACACCCAGGAAACAGAGGGGAACATGTTACACTGGGCTGTTGGAACTGTATCTGTTAACATTGCACCAGGTTTAACCAAGAACTTTGAAGGGTGCAAAAATTGGTTGACTGTGCTTGGAGATTAACTGGTGATTTTTATGGCTGACTCACCTCTGGAATACTTTGAAGCAACCATTTGCATATAAAATCCCTGAAACAACAAATCCAAATCTTTACAGCTTCTCAGGCCCATTAGTACTGAGAATTTTAGAGAAATTGAGGTAAGAATAAGGGCCATATTCAAGCAAATTTACTGTCAGATAAAAGTATCTATTAGGTAACCACAGGCCAGAGTTTGAGTTCACAGTATTTCTTTGTTACAAATCAGAATAGATGTTACCTTAAAAAAAAAAAATCTGAAAATCTTTTAGATTTAGGTATTTATGAAATTTCTTTCATATGATTTCCTAATCTAAAGAAAATAAAAAAGATAAAGAGGATCTTCCTTCCTCATCAACGATATATGTAGGACGTAGCCAGGAAACAGAAAATAGCAGTATGTTTCTTTCTACATGTTTTAAACATGCAAGTAGTAAGAACCATGTTTCCACAGAAGGATATATTCATGCCCACTGTAATGGTAAAAAAAGACATAGCTGTGAAAACCTTGCAAAAGCTGACCAGTAAATATACTTGGAGGCCATTTCAATTATATTCTTTTGGCCACAGAATGTTTTGAAATTTCATTGGGCATCCCATGTCCTTCATGAACTAGTTATATAGTGTTTTGCTGTGTAGAGGAAAATTCCTCTCTCACAACCTTTCAGAATTCAATCTTTTCAGGCTTTTTAATTTTTTTTTTTTCTGGGTATGTGATTTTTACCCATTCATGAATTTCTCTACTATAGATGGATTTTTCTTTTAGCCTCTCACTTTCAAGCCGGAGAAAGTTGCCTTTCATTTACACAAGTAGCACTAAAAATTCAAAAGATGAAAAATGTGTTGTTTGTGGGTTATTTTTTCAAACCTGAAAAAAAAAAATCAGTAGGTTCGGTGATGGTGAGAATATCCCTTGCAGTTATTTTCTGTCAGATGCTGGTGTTAATGTAAGCTTTAATGGTACACTTGGAATAGTTTCTTCTTCTAAAAAAAAAAAAAAAAAAAAAGAAAAAAAAAGATAATTTTTTACTGTACAGAATGGAAATGTAAAGTAACAGATCTCTCATGATTCATGTCACCTAAGAGACAGACTCTCATGATGGAAGCCAGTAGCCAGTGGTATCATATGGAGCCAGAGCTGTTTTTTTTCTTTCTTCCTTTTCTATTTTAGAATTAACATCTGCTTTGCCCATGATGTAAGTATCTGTATGAGCACATGTGTTTGTGAAATATGCATGGCTGTATGCCTAAGAACACACACAAGGATGTAATAAAAACAGTTTTAAAAGGAATGAGTGAATTGTATTTAACAGAATGTTTTGTGTTCTTTCATAGTTTTACAGAATGCCTTTTAATTTTTTCCCCAAAAAGGATGAATGAAAGGAAGACCAGACAAAAAAGCATTGCTAAAAGGCCTTTTCTAAAACACTGAAATAAATAGGAGAAACTTTGAGCTCTTGAAAGCTGTTAGTTTTGAGCGGAAAAGCTCATGACTGTAGCTGCTGTGTTGGTGAAAAAGCATCATTGACCTGCTTGTGTATTAAAACATCTTTGTCATGAATATTAAGGGATTTTAAGAAAAGAAAAAAAAAAAAGAAGACATCAGTGTATGGTTTCAAAATGCAGACTGTTTTTGTCTGTTAAAAGATTATAACAAAAGCTCTCACCCTCCATTATGTCTACATGTATTGGACGCTAAGTGCCACTTCCATCTATTCGGAGTAAAGTATTATTTAAATTATTTATTTTTTAAAATGTTTTTTTTTTTTTCTATAACCTTGCATTGAAAACTGTTGCCTCTGTGGGCTGAAAATTATCTTTGCAAGGGTAAGTGAAATGTTTGCTGATGTATTTGGTGAGCTTCCAAGGAAAAGACACAAGAGTTTAGGATCACAGAATCACAGAATGTTAGGAACTGGAAGGGACCTCGAAAGATATTTCCATAATGCAGGTAGTTAGTGACAGCAACAAAGGAGCTGCACTGGAATAAGATTTTATTTAACTAGATTTGGACGTGAATAGTTGTGAAGGTGCCATGGCATGGACTTCTGTGGGAGCAGAAGGCCCAGGTCCTCTTTTGTGTTGCTGAGCTACCCTGAAGTCCTTATAGCTACATTAGTGACTCTATGGTTTGTTGGGTAGTTAAATGAAGGTAGTACTAGAAAGAATGCAGGGCTGCATCCAGACCTCTCAACTACTGTACTTTGGCGTTAAGGAGGCATTTACATTTTGAAGAATTATTGCTTGTGAAACTTGATCTTCAACTTGTAATTATATCTTCCTTGGTGTCGCTCCCTGTTGACTCATACTCTAGAAAATCATTGTCAAGGACATCTAGGGATACACAAGAGATTGGCAGCAAGTTGGTTGTGTTTCTAATACTAGTTCCTAAAAGTACTTGATTAGCAACATTAGTGCAACTCCCATGCAGGACAGTCACTTAGCTTATTTTTCTTTAACATTCAGATTTCTTAGCATCTAAATTTATCAAATAATGAACTATCTGCTTAAAAAGAGGTCTTGATGGATTTACTAAGTCACAACATTATCCTGATTTTGTCAGCAGAACTTGAGCATAAAGCATCCTGTTTTTAATATTTCCAACAATCTTCACGCTGAACAAGGTTCCTGGCAATCGCAACACACTTTCAGTATAACCAGGACTAGATTTTCTAGACTTCCAATATATCCAGGGGAAGGACTGGAAGAGGAAGAGAAATGTAATTGTCTGTTTTATGTCATGTTCTCTTGGATGACGTGATACTGTCTGGAGTGTGTATCTTCCTGTCAGATAGAGGCTGTGCCTGCCTCTGACAGCAGCCTGTGTGCCTCACAGGAGAGTTTCTTACCAAGGCTTCTTCTGAGTCTCTGACATCTGTTCCCCTACTTGGAATAAGAACTTCTCTGCCATCACATATTTCTGTAATGTTTTTGGAAGCTTTCCACAAGCCTGCATTAAAATTTTCTTGGCCTACTAACCAGTCACATATAATTCATCTCAAAAAAAGAAAATGTATACTTGAAAGCAGCTGAGAAAGTCCTGCCAGGTAGGACTGGGTTCTAGATGTGCTCTGGCTATTTGTCTTGAGCTTTTTCAGGAACAATGTGATTTGCGATGAAGCTGCCATTAAATAATTGACTTGTAAGGACGTATACTGAGTCAGGTGAGGTAAGCCTCCTTATGCTAAGAAGTAGATAGTTTGATCACTTCCCATTTTACAATAGTAGGGCTAAGTATATACATCAGAAGGTAAAACAATTTAAAGGGTAAAATGGTTGTGAGTGGTCCTGACACTGAACATACTTGAACTGAAAACAGCAGCTTATTTATTTATTTATTTATTTATTTTTTAATATGAAGACAGTGCCCGTTCTTGTGTGCCCTACTTAATTGGTCCATAATGTAGTGCTGGATCCTAGCTGGGGTAGGAGAGAATATGTCCATTGTATTTCTATTTACATTTAGCTTCATCTTCCAGTCTTTGCTTCAGGAAATTAATTTGCTAGTTTAAGTTTTCTACCAAGTCTGCTTGCTATTTTCCAAATAAACATTCAACATCATTTTTTCTGACACCCACCTCCACATACTTGAGTATTTAATGGTTTGCAATTAGCATGCCATCTTGTGACTTCAGAACCCATGAGAGCTAAAGTGAATATTTATCATTATAAAATCAACATAAGTTTAACCACCAAAATGATGTAGGTACTACATTTCCTGCTTGTTTTATTTTTTTCTTTGGTAGAATCATTATTGTAAGAGCACAAAAAGAAAGGAAAAAGCTCATCGTTCCAGCATACTGACAATATCTTACAAATCTACCATTTTTTTTTGTTTGGTGATAATCTATTTCCTGCAAGCAATGTTATACAGTGCCACTGTAAGTTAGCCAAGACTAGCATGGAACAATTAATTTAAGATGCGATTTTTATCACAATGGAGAAAACAACTCAAAAACATATTATTGTATATCAGGGCTGGGTGTATCCCAGTTTTAAAAGCACATGAGTTACCAGATGTGGTTACATGTTGTGGAGCAGCTGGACTGAGTCCTTGATCATGAATAGGGTGGCACCTGCCATGAACCTGATTTCCAGCTTCCATCTCTGCTCTTGTATTTTTCATCCCCTGGCTCCAGGTGCTGGATATCACACCTGATAGCTGTTAGACAGAAGACAAATGGAAACTTATCATCACTGACACTGTGTAGTTCATGTTAACTGTTTTATTCCTCTAATCAAGCTCTGGGATGACTGGGTACAACCTTAGTTTTACAAGGCTGAGAACAGAAAAAAGAGGCTTAGTAGAGTTTGGTGCTAAGAATTTTTTTTTTTTTTTCCTGAGAGTAGGTGAAGAACTGCTTTCCATCAGTGCCATCTTGATGTCTTTAAAACGTGTGATAGATGTGAACACTGAATTTAATCTCCTATGTCATATATGAATTACAGAATGGGTACAATTGGAGTGTGTACAATTACTGGTATCTGTTCCTAGTTGATCTACCTGAAATGAGTTTGCCTGTCTGACTCCCTTCTTGGTCTCAGTAACAGCTTTTAGTGCAGCCCCTTCTGAAGCCCACTCATAAGTCTCTTAATTGACTGTATTCGAACACAACATTGCCTTTTCAGTAAGAAGCTAGTTAGCTCTCATTTCCTCATACAAATGTTAGATTAAACATCATCCCAACCAAGGGAAATTCAAACAAACTTATTTTTTTCTGTACCTCCGCAGACAATGAAAGATAACAAACACTTTAGAAACCAGTAACAGGGACAAGAAATCATCATGCCAGATCAGTCAGAAATGCTGACAGGGTGAAACATGTAGACACTATTAGTTTTTATGATTCACAGCCATGAATTCTCCAGGGGCATTATGTTTCTGAACCATCTGCCCTTTGGCACCTCTGCAGCAAATGGTAAATCCATTGGTATCACATATGAGATATCTATTCTCAAACCCTATTTCTTTTTGGTTTGGGAAAATCTCTCTTTTGTTCACACTTCGTAAGATTGTCCTAACTGCTGACCTTAAAACCTGTCATTTTAGAACCTCCACTAGCTATTTTTGAGGAATAATTATTCCTTATTAAGTTTGCCAGCCTCTAAGAATCCTTTTCCTAGACACTCATCTCTCTCTGTGTCTGGGCACTTAGCCCAGGCTGTAGATTTCAAAGGCAGCAGGGTGCTGAGAGGTTAGACACTGTAATGTTTTAAGTACCTTTGTGGATCTAACATTTCACCATTAGCTGAAAATTGATACTCTGTTATTTGTTTGAGCAACAGCTGTATAAGCTGTATATATAGCTAAGGGTGTACAGAAAATGTTTTCTTTGTTGGAGACAGCTTACACAATTCATTATAAATGTAGCAACAAGGCTAAAGTACATTTTATTTTGTTCCTATTAGTTCTTAACACATTCCTCAATGTAGAGATGCTAAGATGCAGAGTACCATCATGATTGAACTTACTGCTGCAATGATGGAATGCTGTTTCTTCAACACCATTTTGACCGAATATAGCTTTTCTAGATACTGCACTTTTTCATTGCTTGATATCTATTCCACACAGATTGTTGATGGCTGTATAAAATGTATTATATGAACATATCTTGTAATATTTGCATTTGACTTTAATGTGGAAAGAATGTTTTTTTCCTAAGGGCCATTGCATGAATAGAAATAGTTGAAAAATGTACTCTTCAAATTTATGAGGGAAAAAATTATTCCTTTAAGTAATTTTTTAGCATCTATTTTACTTTTTGGACCTGAATGACTTTGAGGACAGTTGAGAGCTTGGCATTGTTTTTCAGTTTTTCCTTTTTAATGGTGAACTGCTGTTAAATTTACAGGATGTTTGCTAAATATTTCTCTTATATTTCAGACCTTTTACTTGAGAAAGAGGTTGCAGTAAATAGCTTTTTGAGTGTCTATTACAATAGCCTAGTATAGGTTTAGGAAATTGGCTAAAGTTTTTCATGGTATGGCATCCATCTTTTCATTGACAAAGATACCTGGAGAATATGAGGGTCACTTATTACCTGGGCTCATCTGAGATTATTGGCATATTAGCTGTCCATCATGAGGACCCAGGCTATTCATAAAAATGTGAATAAATATGTTGCAAGAGAAAGGCACTATATTCTACTTTGAAACAGATAAGAATAAATTATTTAAATTATATCTTTACACTACTTATAGATGGAAAAAAATGTGTACAAATGATTTTTGTTAGAAATGGCAGATATTCTGATTTGCAAATAATATTTTTTTTCATGTAAGGCAGAGAATAGTTCAGAATAAATATATATGGTAGTATGTATCTTTCAATCTAATAAAATAGTAATGTAACTACTCAATAAATTGATGCATAGCTGAAAAAGGTGATATGTTTGTCTGTGACTAAAAGTTGTTATTTTTAAACTCTCAGTTGATAATTCCATGCTTCATTTATTCCATGTCTAAACTTGATTCCAACTTAGGATCTGCCTGTGCAAAGAACTATTAAGGTCAATGAGATTCTGCAGAGGCATAACAAAATCCAATAATGAATCCCCAGAATTTTCTAAATATTACATTTAAATAAAATTTTAAAAGCTCAATAAATAACTTTATTTTGCTTGTTTGTTTTCCTTAAAGATTAAACACATTCAGCTTAAGAAAGCCAACACAAGAGACCTCTGTTACTTCTTCATATAGCTCAATATCCTAAGCTGCATCTGGTTGGAACCTTGTTTTTGTGCAAATCCTATCACTGACAGTGTGTATCAACTTAATTTGTGAAATTCTTTGCAAAAATACAGGGTTGACAAGACTGTTGAGAAAGTTGGAATGTCTCTCTATATACAACATAACCATCTAACCGTGACTTCAGTTCTCTAATTATCTTTAATATATAGATTTATATATGTCTCAAATGATCTTATATATCAGGAAATAAATACTAGCTTTCAGAAAAATAGAACAGCTCTTTTATGACACATTCTTATTCTTACACTGAAGGCAATCTTCAGTGCAGAAATATTAATATGGAGATGCTGAGATGCAAAAATTACCATTTGCTTTGCCTTTCTCTAGTAACATGTCACTTTTTGTTAGAAATAAATTTTTCTCATTTTCTTAATTTTCAGGTTTTATTAATGATTAGATTCTCCACAAGAGGCTCTTATTTTGGGAATAATAACAGGCAATATCAAATATTGGTGGGAGTCAGATGTACTAATGCAAATCAGGGAACAGTTTTAAAGAAAATAATTAAAATAAATAAATCAGCAAACAATCACAGAAAGATTATCTATGGCATAGGAAGTTGATGCCAATCTGGACTCAGTGCTTCATTAAACAGGCTCAAGAATTTCTCTCCTCATCTGCTCAGACATTGATAAGAGTGTCATAACTGGGAAGTAGAAATTCCCTTACACTGGTGTATGAAAGCCATTGGAAATCACCCAGTTTCTGTACAAATTTGTCCCTTTTTGGAGGACAGGTAAAATGTAAAGATTTCAGCTGACATTTTCCTCCTTCTATCAGCAAGAGATATAAATATCATCTCTGAGTTTGCATTCATTTGCTGATTAGTAATTTAGAATATTCAATGGCAACCTGAAACCTCTTAAATAATTAAGACAACTTAATTAAGAATGTCATAATAACAATTAGAAATGATCTGCATGTATTTGTTAATAAGATAATATTTCAGGTATACTACTTTATTTTGTAACCACAGCATTTATTGTTTACCTTATACTCTCTGATGAAAAAGCAGAGATGTATGATAGTAACTGATGCTGGAGAGCCACATTATGAACATAAAATAGCTGTTAAATTGTGGCTCCCTGGTTAAATGCAGTCCTGTGGCAAGGCTGGGTTCTCAGCTGCCATAAGTTGGGGTAAGTTTGTGGAACTTAGTCCAGCTGAGCCAGAGTACAGTGCTTGATGGTCTTGCTCAGGATGTTGGTTTAGTTTTTATATCAAAATGAAGTAACAGCTAACTGAGTTGAAGTCTTCAATGCAACATTAAGTGTGTAGGTTTGTACAGCACATACTTCAAAATACATTAATTAACTTTTGGCTGTGCTGTCTTATCACAGATTAACGTCTTGTTTTCTTTGACTGCCTGGATTACCTGAACTGTACATATTTATCATGTAAAAATTATTATTTCTTTTTTCCTACTCTTTTTTTTTTTTTCCTCAGGAGGTGTTTGCATTGCTCAGTCACTCAAAATTCCTCGGGAACCAAGACCAGGAGAGTTTGAAAAGATCATCAAGCGCTTGTTGGAAACTCCAAATGCTCGTGCAGTGATCATGTTTGCAAATGAAGATGATATTAGGTACCTGTTTCCCAATTTTGTGTGTTAAAAACATTCCCTCTTCACAGAGCTGATCAATTGGCTGATATAGAATAGAGTAACACAGGAGTTTTCAGATTCAGTCCCATGTAAAAATTATTGGAAATCTGGTGATGAGAATTTGAGCTGCAATTATATAGTGTACTGGTCCTTTATTCAGTGGAGATCTAACCTGTTTCTAAGAGCACATCTCCAATAGATTGTTATTTGGTGAACAAGAATGAAGAAACCAGTAAGAACACTAGAAAAATATGGATAAAGAGGAAACAAATTAACTTGTAATGTACTGGAGTTCAAGACAGCTGTTGGTGAATAAGTTTTAGACTGTGAAAACTGTTGACTGATTGGTTAGTGTGACCTATATTTATCTAGACTTATGCATAGCTAGAATTAATGTTGGAAATTCTTAAGCTCTTTGTAAATGCAGTTTGGTTAATTCATCATTTGTTGTTTATTTGCAGGCGAATACTGGAAGCAGCCAAAAAAGCTAATCAATCTGGACATTTCCTTTGGATCGGCTCAGATAGTTGGGGGTCAAAAATTTCACCAGTTCAGCAGCAGGAGGAGATTGCAGAAGGAGCAGTAACTATTCTGCCCAAAAGAACATCAATAGATGGTAGGAATGCACGTGGCACAAACCCCTCATTTTGTGACAATGTCAAGAATCCTAGCTCTCTTAAAAATGAAACTAAACAACAAAACATGTAGTCATTGATTACACGGAAATCAGGGAAAACTTTCCAACTATTATGATGGGTAATAATGAGTCAGCTCATTCTCCTGGGAAGAGAACAATCTAGTCTCTGCTTTCCTCTCATAAGTTTACTTTAAGAAGGCAGTGTATTAGCAAAGTTTCTGCCTTGTTAGATGAAGCGGAAGTTGTTGGTTTGAATCACTATATTCCCAGGAGGGTACTGGACACAGTAACATCTCTTACTGTCTGAGTAAGTGCTCTAAACTGGTAAACAATTAGGAAAACTGGGCACTACTGATGCTACTTGGAGAATTTAGCCACATGGAAACATTTGTAAAGAGCTTAATCTGGATGATCTGTGTTAGTCGTGATTTCGTTATGGCTGCTGGGTTGTAGGACAAAGGCTGGTATAGAATCTGTTGAGGTTTAAACAGGAATCTTTAGTTTCTCAACTAGGGTTATTAAACATACAAACAGAGTCAGAAGTTTGGGTGTTCTGGAAGCCCTCTGGTTCAACAGAGATGTACCTGATGATTTTAGGTGGCCTTGAAATGAAATTTATTTGGGTCACAGTCTTTGACTAAGTAGTGATTACATTTTGTCTAATTTCTTGTAGATATCCCATTATTTATTTGGATCATCAGTGTATTAAAAATTAAGCTGTTTTCCTAACAGAATTCTGCTGGAGCTTTAGAAACTCTTTAATTTATGTAGGCAATTAAAAAAACATCTTGTTCTACAGCAAATATGGGATAATAACAAATATAGTATTTTTTCAATCCTTATCTCCTACTGCACTCATAAAATATTATAGTAGTTTGCACCTAAAGCTTCTTCTCATTCTGATATTTATACAAAATCTCTTATTGTCTTTAAATGAGTATTTTTATGCTGTATTATATTTTAATGCTTTTTTAACTTTTCTCAAATGTAGGATTTGATAGATATTTTCGGAGTCGAACACTTGCTAACAATAGAAGAAATGTATGGTTTGCAGAATTTTGGGAGGAGAACTTTGGATGCAAGTTAGGATCACATGGAAAAAGAAACAGCAATATCAAGAAATGCACAGGTAACTGTGAAAGTAAAACATTATTTGTAAGTTGTTTATTGGAGTGCAGGAAAGGAATTGCTTTATTTTCCTCACTCTTCTGGCTCCTTTCAATTTTCCAATACAAATTATTGTGTTGTAAGAAAAGTGAGATATTTTTTCTCAAACATGAAGGAAAAATTAAGGGGCAATGTTTGAGAAAGTTATTAGTTAATTTGCACAAATCCAATGATGGTGCAGATTTTATTAAAGACTTGTGACTATGGTTCAATTCCATTTATGTTTTCAATGGCCTTCTCTCTCACCCCATCTATAGCTGTCAATATGATTTCTTTTAGTGAACAGGCACATCACAGTGATTCTTATATTGTTATCCCTGAAGTGTATAGAGAAAATTAAATTTCTGTTTAAACTATTGAGGTCTTGATGATAGGTGAAGTCATGAACTCCTTATTTAGTTTAAAAACTGTGTTTGAAGATGGAGTAAAAATATCGGATCAATATGTCCTTATTACCTGTCCAGGATTCTATATCGTACCATAAAGCTGAAAGTCTCTGTGAAGTTTGAGCAAAAACTCCGTGTAACTGGCATGAGTGTTATCACAGCTGCTTGTTCAGGCATCATACCCAGACACGATTGTCACAACAGCTAATGTAGCTGTTGCATCAGTAGCTCTGAGTTTCATGTCGCCTATGAGCTGTTGCTACGAGATGCTGACTTTATGCTGTTCCTTGCAGGGTTTACTACAAGTTACCTTTAGTCTCTGTGACTATAGCAGACTGTGTTACTTTTTGTATAGAGAGTTTCTGCCTAATGTCAGAGCTCCCAGTGTGATTTGCTTAATTACCATCACCATCCCAGTGATACTGGTGGTGATCACCATCTCTGTGACTAGTGGCAGTAGTAATACTCAATTTTCTGTATATATAAATCATCCATGTACTTTGTTTTCCCTGGCAGTGTTTTCTGTCACCAAATAATATTTTTGCACATGCAGCATGAATATTTTTGTTCTCCCGCTTTACCAGGATTTCTGTCTGCCTGGTGACACTTCTGCAGCCTTTGTTATGGAGGTGCCTTTCCAAACTTTCTGCTAACTAAAGCTGCAGACATGCTGTGCATTGTTATTGCTGCACTTCCTGAACCATCAGATTTATTGTATGTGTACTGTGCCATTGATTCAAAGACTTACTGCACTGGGCTTTGTAACGTACAGATATATCTCACACAGAAATATGAGAGCCATGTGTGCACTCTCTCCTTTCAACAACAACACCTTGTCTTCTACATTTTGCCACATACTCCACAAAAAAAAAAAAAAAGAAAAAAAAAGAAAAGAAGAAAAAGAGGTGATATTCAGTTCCTCACTGAGCTAAATAATAGCTCAGTGCTCTAATCCTTTCCTCCTTGGTCTTGATTCATATAATAGTAAGCCATGTTACCCATGTCTGAGAATGGATTATTTTGTTTTTTACTCTTTTAAGTGAAAAATAGATGCTTTTTTTGAGTTCTTCAGGTGGAATGAGTGGTGTATATGCTGCAGTTTGGGAAGCTCTAAATGTTACCACAGATGGTTGTATGACTTGTCTCAGCCTCATCACATCTGTCAAATTGAATTACCAAGTGAAAAGTAGTGTATAAAATGCATAGGCTGTATCTTGATAGATTCAAAGTAATTTGTGATTTGAAATGGTTATCTGTCTGTTTTATGAAACAAAATTATGATATGCTCTCTGTGCCTGAAAACAGAAAGAAAACATATTTTCTGCACCCAGAAAGTAAACACAGTAGCAAGGGAAGAGAATAAAATGTGTGCGGTCTCTTATGAAGCTTGCACATGCATTTTCACATGTGGAGGAAAATCTATGCACTCTTCTGAAAGAAAGGTTATTTACAAATGAAAGTACCTTTGACTAAAATAGCTTTTCCATGGCTTAACACCATGGAAAAGACACTTGGACAGCATAGAATCATAGAATATCCTGAGTTGGAAGAGACTCACAAGGATCATTGAGTCCAAGTCCTGTGCCTGCATATGACAACCCCAAAATTCACACCATGTGCCTGAGAGCATTGTCCAATGACATCTTGAATACTGTCAGGCCTGGGGCCATGACTACTTCCCTGAGGAGCCTGTTCCAGATGATTCATCGTGATCCCTATGCTTAACTAACTCAAATGTAAGGGACTGGATGATGATAATAACCAGAATGTGGTCCCTTTGAGTAAAATGAATCAAGAGATGAAGGTGGAAGTTCAATATAAACCTCCTGTGATTTAAGGAGAAATTCCAGCTGGAGAATGGGGGAATGACCTCCCAGTCTAGACCTAGAGAATCACAAATGGCATCTTGACCTACTCTAGCTCAGTTATCATGGCCTCCTGTGCACAGAAGAGAGGTAACAATGAAATCCTAGCTGGTTCTTCATACCACAGCCCTGAAAGTGGACAAGTCAGTATACTGTGATCTTCTGTGTCTTCTGATGGTCAAAGAGAAGAATATCCCACCCATGATTTTGTTTTTCCCTTAAAAATCCAAAGACTTTATTTCATCATCAAGTCTACTCTGAAATAATGGTGGTAGATGAAAACAGTAATGAACCCTTGAATTTCAATAAGGTTATAGGAGCTGTTAGATATAATTGTTTATAGCTTTAATATTAAAGTGTTTGGTCCTTGGCCTGTCCCAGTTGAGTTTTCTCAGAAATTTTACATGTACTTTTTCAGTTGTAAATTTCAGCTCAGTGCTGAAAAGGAATGTATTCCCAGCTCTAGTTCAGGACTTGAAGACTGAACTTAAACTCACCACTTATCCTAACTTCCCCATATTATACCTGAGCATTGCATATAACAAAATGCTCTGTCTTTTGCCCATCAGCCCATTTGTATATCATGTCAATAGCCAGTGACAGATAGAAAGAAATCCAAAAGCCTGAGGTACAGCTGTAATCTGAAAATCTACCTCTCCAAAGATATTAAAAGATAAATTGATAGATACAGAGTTTTCTCAGGCATGAGATGTGTTTTGTTAGGCATTCCTGTTTATCTTAGTAGTGAGATACTTCAATCTTTTTCTCATATGATATTTGTAATTCACAACAACAACAAAATTGATATCCTTCGTTTCTATTTAGTTATCTGTTCATAGCTTTACATTTTTACTAACTGTGGTTGGGATGCTACCAATCTAATCCAATTTCTAACTTCTTTTTTTCCTATGAAGATACTAGAAAATGCTTCATAGCAAAAAATGTTTTTCTTTTTATTCCTTTCCATGTAAAATCAACAGTCTTTTGAGCAGTGAAAGGCCTGAAAGGTATTTCTTCTCCTTGTTCAAGGTTAAGAATTACAAAAAAAGGCATATGCTTTCTTACCTCCCATTCTTTACATTACTGATTATTATAGTCTAGTGTTGCAATGGTTTAAATAGTTTATTTCAAGAAAACTACTGTTTTAAAGTACAGTATATTTGTGGTTGCTGTTGCTTCTTATTCTTAAAAGAAATTATGCTTTGGAGATACATAAAATAATAAGTTTCTTTTGAGTTTGCCAGATTGTTTGCTTTTTGATTTTTGCCAGTTTATAGAAAGCAATGATTCACCTAACCTTTGAAAAAGAAATTGCTTTGCCACTATTGATTTGCAACTAGGTCTATGTGTTTCCGGTCTGAATGTGAGTGTACATTGATCAAATCATCAAGATGAGAATAGTTCACTGAAAAATATTAGAGACTTTTTGTTCCAACTTGTCTGGAATTAAAAAAAAGCACAACAATTGGGCCATTACCTTAGTAAACATAAAACAATAATTCAGTTACTACCCTTAAAATTTTTTAATTGGGGAAGGGGAAAGGCATTGTTAGAGAAAACATGTTTGTGTTACAAAAACAAAACAGAAAATAGTGGAGCATGACAAGGACTGAACTGTCTGTACAGGTTTTAAGAAGCCTCACTTTACATATGTTAATTCACAGTGCAGGTTTTCTATGTTCAATAAAAGGATCTTTAACAAGACATGAATCTTTCAGGGATCGTCAATAGCCTTTTTTAGCACTAGAATCTCTTTGTGGGAATGAGAAGTGAGGATATGTGAAGCTTTTCACTCATTCATGTGTCACAGCAGAAAAATGTCAAGACAGAGACAGCATTCATCCTTTGATTACCTACCTTCTTCAATAAGAAGGGCTTACACCACGGTTGCAGGAGATGGCAGAGACAGTATGTCTCTTCTCTACTTCAAATTTGACATCCTGGAGAATTTTCCCATACCTCCAGCTTCCCACCTGGGTCAATTGGTGAGCCCAGTTTTTGGTAACTGAAGGTTTAGCATTACTTAGAAACATTGTGGACTGACTAGATTTATTCCTGGTGTTGTGTTGTTAACTGTAGCTCCTGGTTGTTGACCTATTAGTTGTCAGACCTACCTTAAGGTAGGTTTCACAACCTTGTATTTCTTAAGAAACGTACAAAAGTATGAAAACAAATATTTGAAAATTAAACAAAGATATCCCAGAGTACACTTTTAACAATTACATTGAATTGTGGGCCTGACAATCTGCACCATCACTTTCAGAAGACCATAACACAGCGATAGAAAAAAAGAAGTAGCATTGATAATCAGGAGTTCAGAGACAAGGGTAAGAATTAAATGAAACGTGCTCAGATTTGCTTCCATTAACGTCACAGAATGTTAATATTTGCTTTCATTCTAATAAAAAATTCTGAAGAAGTCCTCTTTATGTATATATGTCCATACACATGTAGATATTTTTTTGGGTTTGCATGCATAAGCAGAGAGAAATCTAACATGAAGTAAGGTTGCTTCCTGTATCATTTTTTAATGGGTACAATGCTAGCCTTAAATTCAAATCTGACATAAGAAGATACAATTCCACTGAGATTTGTTCTGGATTTTCTCCATAGCATCCCTTCAAGGCATGCATTTATCAGAGTACTTAGAGTCTTTGAACAGCAAACTGTGGCCCTTAATAAAACCTCAACAAAAACTTTAATCAAAAAAGCTCCTTCATGTACATCCCAACAGAAGTAGTCTCTTGCCCTGTTTTGTATGGTTAGCATTTTAACTACTCTGTAAACCTAATCAGCCTTTAACTGCCTATAATGACTGACTGCACTGCTAAAAATAAAGATGGAAGAGTTTCCAAAAGCATATAGGGACCTATGTAAATTAGTCTAATTTCAATTTTCTCTATCAAACAGAACTATTTATTTGACCAAAAAAAAAATGCAGTGCAGTGTAACAGACATGATGCACATCTAAGAACTTTACAAATACATTATTTGTTTTGAATAACCTGTTTGAAAATACAATCACACCTAAAAATATTAATAGAAAGAAGGAGATTTACTCATCTGTATGTGCAGTCACATTCTGAAAAATTTATAGAACAAATTGAAAAGTTCTATAGTAGAATATGAATCTTGCATGGGTACAGTACATTGCTATTTAGTTTGAGTTATAGTTCCAGTAGCACAAACACTCCTAAAATATTTTTATTTCTTGATGACACAGAATCACAGAATCGACTGGGTTGGAAAAGACCTCAGAGATCATCAAGTCCAACCCTTGGTCCAACTTCAGTGCATTTACTAGATGATGGCACTAAGTGCCATGTCCAGTCTCAGTTTAAAAACCTCCAGGCACGGTGAGTCCACCACCTCCCTGGGCAGCCATTCCAATGCCAACACCTACATAAAGTTTAAAAAAAGTCAGCATAGGTGTGGTTAAGATGTATGGTGAGTTGTAACACAATTCCCAAAAGACAGTAAGGCTGGGAAGGGACTCTTTATGAGCACAAAGAGCTTCATGCCCTCCCTCTTAGTGTGACTTGTGTGTTGTGACCAATATGTTTAAGTGTAAGAGGCAGAAGGAGAAATTATTATTCTTTCTCTTCTTGATTCCCATTTAAAAAGTAGCTTATAAAAATGCAGAAAGATTTTTTACTTTTTATTTATATTTATAAAATATCTACTGCTGTTTTGTGTAACTACAGTAATTCTATGTAAAAATCATAGTGGTCAGATTTGCAGCATGATAAGCAGGAGCCAAGTTGACTGTTGAATCTTTGCTGCCCAACACACCAACTGGACAGAAAAGACTTTGAGGACTATTTGCCATAGTCCAAGCTATTTCTTACTCTGTTTTAGGCATTATCTCAGAACTATGAAAATTGTGTGTTACAGGTAGCTGCACTGCAGTGGTCCCATGCTGCCTCTAAGGCAGCATTAAATCAAACTGCACCATATGTCATTAAATAATACATGAAGATAGAGAGCATTTACTTTTGGTTTTAGAACAATAGATCATGTCCCAGGTGGCATCAAGATCTCTTTAATAACTTAAATTAATTTTATTTTCTTTATTGTTGTATACCATAGACCATAAATTAAAAATTTTTGCAGATTTTTTTCTGGTTCTCAATTTCAGAATCTTGGGTAGTCAATTCCAAAGAAAAAAGTTGATGTCTGAGAATGGTGAGTGACATTCTGCCAAAATTAACAAGACTGAAATATGGACTTTCTCATGCTATACATCAGGTCAGAATATGTAGACCAAATTCTCTCCTGATGTTGGCAGGCATGAATCTGTTGTCTCTGTACTTTCAGTGTCTGACAGACTGACAAGCAATAGAAGACCATAGCTTAAGGTATATTTGGTCAAAATATACACATTCAGTTGTCTTACAAAGGGCCAGTTTTAGCTTTAATTGCAGAAACTACACAAGATTCATGTTGAATAGTATTTCATTTCAGCAACTGCTAATGTACATAAGTATTACTCAATATGTCTGAGAGCTGTCAAATCAGGCGACCTAACGTGAACTGTCCATTCACTAACTAGATTTCTTCATTTCACTTGCTGTCATCCATTTTGTTATTTCACCAGTTGTTTTCAAATCTCTTATATATAATATATACAATGGAATATCACTTCTCAATCATATTGTCGAAGCTTTGAGTCACTTAAAAGACCTATCATCTAAAAAAGCTTTTTATTCTAATATGAATAAATTGTTGATATCCTCCATAAAGTTTGGTATTTTTCTATATTTTTTTATTCACAAATATGAATTCAAGTCTGTATTCTATCAGGAAATTTATCAATTTTAGATTTATAATGTTTTATGAAGTCATGTGCCATATTCCACTGTGCAACCATTTAAATAGAGCTTCTTGCCACGTTAGATTTGATATACTTGGTGCAAGCTGAAATATTTTTAATATCTATATCTGTGTGCACACATGTGGATGAGTTTTCTAGTAAATTATGAATCTAGAAGTTCTTATTCCAGCTCAGAGCCTCTGCAAGAATGGCATGTCCTAGTGAGTGAATTGTTGCTTTAAGTACAACTTTTTTTGTGAACTCTGGAACTGCACCTTCTCAAATGTAGCCTCAGAAAACATGTAACCAATATTACTTGTGACATAACTTGCATGCCATACATATAAGAATGTCATCTTTACACAATCCTGGTTCCTGGGAGACAACAGTAAATTATTCTGTCATTTCTATTACCAGCCCAACCACTTTGGGCAGATGCTAGTAGAACAGGAAAGTCTATAGTCAAAGTGTTGCATGCTGTTCTTCATCAATTTGCTCTCCTGGTCTACCACAAACTGACCTTTCCTGTGAACAGGAAGACATGTTCTGTATAAGCCTGGGTCCTAGATATCCTTCTTCACGTAGAAAAGGTATTTGTTGTTTTCCCTTCTGAGCAAGTTCTTGTAATCCTGCCTTGTGTGAGAACTGAAAGAGCTGTTTTAGTTTTGTATATACATCATCTCTGCCATTATTCAAGCATTTCAAGTTACAGTGCTTAAACATTTTATACGTGTGCATATTTGGTGTGGATACTTGCTACCTGACTGGATGCTTCATTAGAATACAAATAATACAATAAAAAATAGTTTGAGTCTTCAAAAAGGACCATTACCTACATAGTTCTACTCTGCTGGAGGCTGTCCTGGGGAGCCATGTGCCCCTGAGACCCCAGATGAAGCCAAGTCAATTGAGGAGTTTGCTTTAGTCAATGAAGACTGGGTTAGGGAGAAATTAAATAGTCTGGAGATCCATAAATCCATGGGTCCAGATGGGATGCATCCATGGGTGCTGAGGGAGCTGGCTGAAGTCATTGCTAGACTGCTCTCCATCATCTTTGCCAAGTCTTGGGAAACGAGAGAGGTGCCCGAGGACTGGAGGAAAGCAAATGTCACTCCAGTCTTCAAAAAGGGCAAGAAGGAGGACCAGGGTAATTATATACCGGTCAGCCTCACCTCTGTCCCTGGGAAAGTAATGGAACAGCTTATCCTTGGTGCCATCTCAAGGCATATCAAGGATAAGAGGGTTATTAGGGGAAGTCAGCATGGCTTTACCAAAGATAAGTCATGCTTGACCAACCTCATAGCCTTTTATGAGAATGTAACAAGGTGGATGGATGATGGCAGAGCGGTGGATGTGGTCTACCTTGACTTCACTAAAGCCTTTGACACAGTCTCTCACAGTATCCTCACCATTAAGTTGAGGAGGTGTGGTCTAGACAACAGAGTAGTGAGGTGGGTTACAAACTGGCTTAAGGAGAGAAGCCAGAGAGTGGTAGTCAATGGTGCGGAGTCTAGTTGGAGGCCAATATCTAGTGGAGTGCCTCAGGGTCAGTACTGGGGCCAATATTATTCAATATATTCATTAATGATTTAGATGAGGGAATTGAGTGTACTATCAGGAAGTTTGCTGATGACACTAAGCTGGGAGAAGTGGCTGACACGCCAGAAGGCTGTGCTGCCATCCAGCGGGACCTGGACAGGCTGGAGAGTTGGGCGAGGAGTAACCTAATGAAATTTAACAAGGAAAAGTGTAGAGAAGAGGAGACTGAGGGGTGACCTTATTAATGTTTATAAATATATAAAGGGTGAGTGCCATGAGGATGGAGCCAGACTCTTTTCAGTGGTAAACAATGATAGGACAAGGGGTAATGAGATCAAGCTGGAACACAAGAGGTTCCACTTAAATTTGAGAAAAAACTTCTTCTCAGTGAGGGTGACAGACACTGGAACAGGCTGCCCAGGGGGGTTGTGGAGTCTCCTTCCCTGGAGACATTCAAAACCCACCTGGACATGTTCCTGTGTGACCTCACCTAGGCGTTCCTGTTCCAGCAGGGGGATTGGACTAGATGATCTTTTGAGGTCCCTTCCAATCCCAAACATACTGTGGTACTGTGATACTGTGATAGTTTTCAATGTCCTTGGGTGTGGTCAGACAGACTGATCTACTCTTTGTAACCACATAGGAGCTAACTCATCGTTCTGACCTCTTGACCTCTGTCTAACTACTCTAATACTGTTCTGTGAACTAATCTGGTTAAGAACTTTGGAGGTGAAATTTCATTACCTAGATCAGCAGCAGGCATGCCAATTTGTTGTTCTTCCATATTCGCAAGTAGTACATGGTGGGGGATACCAGTCAGGCAGAGAAAAAGTGGCTTTTATGAGCTAGTCTTCCCCAGGCAGCCCAGGTGTCCTGAGATCATGTCTGTTATCAAACAGTGCAGCTCTGCAGAAAGCAGCAGTCGATGAGCATCTGAGATCCTCACTGTAGTCATTTGAAGAAATTTTACTTCAGGTTAGTAGGTTCCTTTGTGTTGGAGGGCCATAGCTGTATTCTTAGCACTAACACTACAGTTTGGTTTCCTCTGAAAGGTGCTTGTATTGCGTGCAGCGAGACAGCTTTACCATGTGAAGGTTGGAGAAGTCAGGAAAATGTTTCAAGAGCACATTCCTTACCCAAATATAACATGACTGTAGCTGCACTCGAGGGATTGAGTAAGTAGAGCCGAAGAAAGGTGGACCACCCTCATTTAATGTTTCCAGAGTCTATATGGTGAGGAAAATTGCCTGCTTATGACACTGATCCCTCTGAGTAAGTCAGAAGGATATAGAGCCTTCTGTGTGCTCAGTTCCTGTGAACAAGCAGGGTTTGACTGCACTTGGCCTTTGTTTGTGGAAGACTGTTAACTACAAACAAATTTTGCATTATTCCACTGATTAGCTATTCTGAGGGGAAAAAGCGTATTTAATACACAGCTCAATATATATAAGATATTTTTAATGCTATTGGAGTATGCAATGATTTAAGACATATATTTTAATTTACCAGTATGTAGTTTCTCAGTAGATGAAAAAATAAAAGTTGCTTGTTGTCCTGTTTTATAACTGCATAAAAATGTCATCTCATACTGGAATACAGGGTGACTTACCTTATAAACTTGATACAGAACTTCCCACAAAATAGCCTTTTCTCTGTTAATATTTGATGTACAGGATATCAACAAGTTTAAAAAAATGTAAGTACAAGGGAAAATGACATGATAAAACAAAGGAAATTATTTAGTCTTTCTGTTGTGATCTTTCTACTTATTAATTCTGTTTGTTATTAGAAAAAAAATCAACTTATTCTGATGTTAGATACCACCAATACCTCAAGTAAATCTATGTTCTTAATAATTATATTAATTTTATAATATAATTAGTATAAGTAAAACAAGTTGTTTCACAATTTCATGAAGCAGCAATGAAAATACTTGATGTGGACTGCTTTTAGATCATAAATATTTTTAATGTATTGAAAAATTATTCACCTGCAAAATACTCCCAATTTATAAGTAATTGCTCACCTTTTGTGGAAGGGAGTTCAGATTGGTCATCTGTAAACAGACGTAGATGCTTTTTAATCTAGCGAGTAGAACTTTATTACAGGAATAGACCCAGCAAAATCAATGGGGCATACATAATGGTCTGTAGTATAAATCAGTGTAGAAAAGGAGGTCAGATTTTGGCTTTTAATGGATAAGTGTATCCATTAAATGTACCAATTATAGTTAAATATTTCCAGAATATTATTTGTATCCAATATTCGAGACAGGTGCTTTTGTATGGAGGGTTCTTATGAAAGGTCAGGTATAAGCACAAGTGTCCCCAATTTGTGTTAGAATCTGTGTACAGGGATGAGAGATATATTTGTGATATTGAACTTACACTAGTTTAACTGCATGACTGGGTATGATGATTTTGACCCAAATTTTAGCTCTGCACTAGTGCATGTTCAGGGTTTGCAGGATTGCCCTTGGGAGGAGCTCATGAGATGGGATTTATTTAATTCTTTAACTTCTGGCAGGCCACCTCCTCATGTTTTAGTAAGCTTCTTAGACTGATATGACTTACCCTGTGAGGTTGCCCATCTCTCTTTATGGACTGCAAATAGACCTAGGTGGCTAATTTGGATTTGATACCTCACTTTCAGATTGTTCAAGTCAACTAAAATGAATCCCATTCCATGGTTGTATGGATCACCACCTTCTCAACAAAACAATCTGCCTTCCCAATTCATGTAAGATCCTGGTGAGAACTGTAATATTTGCTTAAGTTAATTATGACTGTATAACTTAGATGTTTAGAGGTAATTTAGCATCCTTACAGGTACTTTCACAGATAGAAACAAAAGGGAAAGTAATACATGGCAGTCCTCTGTACCTAGGTTATCAGCAAATATTTCTCAGATCTGAATACATGACTCTTTATTTATTGATAATACCACAGAGTTTCAGGATGCAGTATACTGTTCAATTACACAAAATATTTTAAAGACACTTGTATACAAAGGTTTATATTTCAGGTTTATATTTAGGCTTTGTTTAAAAAATAAATATTTAATTATTCTGGTCAAAATCCTTTCTTTTATTCTGTCATGAGATAATCCAAGAAGACAGACAAATTAAGGCTTTAAAATCTTTGATGAAACTACATAATGCACATGATCTGTCACTGAAGCAAAAGAAGCTGGTATTGTGATCTCACATGCTACATACACTGTGGAAAATAAGTTATTTTCAATTTGCTACAGTGATATTGTAGAATAAGGTGTGTTTCTATTAATGGGATCTTCAGCTGCATCAGTAAACAATGGGTGATTAATGCTGTGGAGTTTTTCCACAGTATTTTCAGCAATTAGTGAAGTTTTGGTAGCCAAGTATCATCTTGGTTGATTTGTTAGTGCCTTAGATAAAATTCAAGATAGTGAAATGATAGGTCCATGCATTACATACATTCCACCTGACTACATGAAACAATGAGATCCAAATGCCTTCAAAAGCCCTCCAGGTGGTGTTCTGAGGCCATGGTTCCCCCACGCTATTCAGCTTTTCCTTACTTTACATCTGTTCCCTACTTTTCCATGTGCTCCAGTATGAACTATTTGGTCCAGAGATTGCATTTTTTAGATATTTTTAAAGTGTTTTCCTGTTCTATTATTTCAAGAAAAAAGAAGAAAAAATGAGATGGCATTTGCACATGTCATAGACCTATTCAGAGGAGTGCAGTGGATTTTAATTGCCACATAAGCACTGTTTGACTTAGAAAATAAGGGTGTTTTTTCACTCTCAGTGTTCAGCTCTGACTGTTAGTAGGCTTTTTCCTGAGCCATACCCTTGAAAGAGCAGTTCTTTAGAAACTCGTAGGTAGATCAATTCTCTCACCTTAAAATGAAAAAGTCATTTCCAGAAGCTCTTCAAGGTAACATTTTAAATTGTCTCTTCCTGTGACTTTTGAAACTACAGCAAACAAGAAGCAGATAAATTTTATTCCTTTTAAATTTTAAAAATGAGCCTGAGACTCTAAAAGTGGTAGTTTCAGGAACATTCTAAAGTGTTGGCTTGGAGAGTGATAGAATAAATTCCACAATTCATTGAACCTTCCTTGAAGTTACATTACATATAAAATCTGAAAATATAAAAGGCAGTCCATGTGTATGGATTGCTGGAATAATTGATTTTTCTTTTATTTTTTTTTTGGACAGAAATGTTAGCATCTGATAAAAAGCTACAGTAGAGAAAAGCAATTTGCAAAATTGAATAATATGATTATGAGACAAAAAGGCTGTCATGTGTTCTGCATCCTACTTAAAAGTACTTAACGTTCCTCAAATTCTAGATAAAAACTATCCAGGAATCCAAAAATTAGCCATTGACTTTATAATAAGTAATTCCAAATAAATAATAAACGTAAGATTACAAATGTCTTTCACAGAATTTGGGAAGAGAAAAGGAAGTTAATTTTTTTGTATGAATCGCTATTTTTTTACTGACAGAGGAAACACATTCAGGGATTTAATTCCTGTAACTCATTGCTTTTATTTATTAATTAGACTGAATATACATAATTATAACTTTTTTTTTTTTTTTTTCAAACTTAGAGTAGAAATGTAATTGGAAAAATCTTGCTCATGAACTTTTGATACCTCTCCACTGGATTTTAGGTGAAATTTGTAGTTGCAGCAGTATTTTAAAATGGAGAGAGGAATAAAAGGTGAATCAATTTGCTGTATTAGATTGTACAAGTCTTCATGTCAGATAACAGAACTGGATGTGTGTATGCAAGGGTCTTTTACATTTGCAGTTGCTGAGTCCAGTGGGATAGTGTGGAATGTCAAGACTGGTACCTGGCGGCGTTGAGGAAAAAGGGCAAATGAACCTGTACATTACACTGTAGCTTCTGCGCTTCTTTTCAGCAGAACTAACTATGGCCTGGATATCAGCTTTCATGGTAAAACTTTCCCAGCACTCTCTATGAAACATTATTCCTTCACACTGCCTCTGGCTGACCACATCTTTGCAAGATGCAGTATGAGACTTTTAGGTCTGTGGTAAGATTCGGGTTTCATTTTGGATGAGTATTAAGATCACTTTCTATTTTATCTGAGCTGTTTTCACTAATTCCTCTATGGAATTGTTTTTCATGTAATTGATGATGATAATGAAGAAAACAGGGTTAGGAACATGAGACCAAAGATTTTACAACTAAGTTGAACAGAAGTAAAATACAAATGATATATATAATGGCCAAATCTTCAATGCTGTCCCTGAGTGCTGCTTTATTGACATGAAGAGGTATGAGAGGATATGCCCCCCCGACCCGAATGAGAGTAATATCTTGGGCTTTTTGTGTGTGTGGAATTCACAGAGAGGTCAGTAATCAAAGACTGAGTAGGATAAGAAAAGCTTTAAAGGAATCATCAGAAGGGAAGCTACATTGCTTTTCACATTGCTTTTCACGTCAGAAGAGAAGAGTTTTAGATCTTAAAAGTAGGATGAAAATAAGCAGAGCTTTATAGACAGGTTTCACAGAACCTTGAAATAGAGACAAGAAGTTTGAATAAACTATGAAAAACAGAACCAACCAAGAATTTGGCCTCAGCTATACTAAATTTTAAAATTCTTTACTATTGATGAAAGACAAATTGTATGTGGGAGGGAACTACAGTGTGTATTACTCCTTGAAATCTTGTTTGTTCTGGTGTTACATGGTTGTGTTTTCCAGAGTTTATCCTTTTTGTTTTTCGCATTTTAGAATCAAACACTCTGAAAAAAGAAATTAAAAATTCTTGCAGCCTCTTTCACCATGATATTGAATCATGTTGGCTTTCTCTTTTAGAACATTTAAGATCAGGACTATATATTTGCTTTCAGTTATACCTGTGAAATTTTTAAAAAAGTGTGCTTTAAGAATTTGGATTGTGTCTTTACCTTTTTATAGTGCTCTTTTTTTTAAAAAAAAAAAAAAAAAGAAAAAAGAAAAAAACAAAAATCATCATTCCTATATATATATATATATATTTAAGAGGTGTATCTAAGCATGTTTTGAGATCAATTCTGTGACACTTGTTGATAAAGTTAAATTTTAACTTGTTGCTTCATCTGTTCTTTAATATATAGTGTTAATTCTGCACCTGGTCTGATATAATTTGTCATTCCTAGGCAGTTGGTTCATGGTGTTCAAGTCCTTAGTAAGTCTTTTATAAGACTCTGTTCATTTTGCTATAGCTCAATATGTTATTTCCTTTATTAACATTTTTATGACTAGGTTTTTTGTTTCCCAAAGTCTTCTTTTTTAAGTAGAATTTGGAATGCTGGTTTAAATTAGTTCTCATTTGAGGGCGAAGAACTTAATTACATTATGATCAAGCATTTCAGGTATGATTATCCTTTCAAACAATATGCTGTGCATTATTTAGAAATACAGCTCAAATATTGCAGGGCAGGATGTATGGGGCCCACTTAGGCATCTGTGCAGAACTGCAATGAATTCAGTAGCATTTCACAGCTGAAAGTACTTAAGAATGATTATGGCAACATGTAACATGTCTTAAATACATTTTCTACCCATGAAAAATATTCCTTAGCCTGTTTCATAAAGAAATAGTAATTTTCAATGCTTGTACTTTGCTTTGTTATAATACCTCCCTAGAGAGTAGGTGCTTATTTGAAAAACTGCATTATTAATACTTTTCATTGGTCATATTTTCTTTTCTTTGACTTTGTATGTGATTCATTTTCTGATCAAAGGATGATGACATAACCCTATTCCTTGGCATTCAACAACCATACAGATACAGTCTCTGATGTGTTCCATTTTTAAATAGTACTACAGTGTGTATATGTCTTGGTATGCATTTATTCTCCTATTTAAAAATCTCTTTTCACTCTACCTTAATTCCAGTGTCATCCCTATCTGTATGCAAGCCCACAGAGGTTGCTTTTGGAGCAAAATATTTTGCCTTTCCCATGCTCTATTCCTCCCTATAATCTTTGTGTTACTGATCTTCAATTCAGCATAGACACTCTGAGCAGGAGAATGGCCGAGGGAGTTATTAAGAGTCAGAGCAGGCTGCACGGAGAAAGGGGAGCTGAAGTTTTGGGAGGTGGGACTTGGGGCTGGACCTCTTGGTCTTGACAAGCACTGTCAGGCCACAGGGGAACTGTTCCCAGTTCCCTCTTCCTCCTTCCTAATCTCAGATAATATATTTGAACTGTTCAAGAAAGCAGAGCATTTCCAACAACTACTGTTCTACATTCAGGACCAGTTTTGGAAAGTGGGAAAAAAATACAATAAGGGTCAAAACCTTTTTTCTTAAATTATTATTCAGGAAATCCTCTTGAGAGTGGAATAGCAAAGAAGATCAATCTTCTATTTAAAAAATGATTTTGACATTTGGAATTGAAATTAAACCAGATCATTTTAAAATTCAAAGCAAAAGATAATTAAACCTTAGTCCAATGAAAATACTATAGTATGTTATCTAACATAAAAATCAAATGCATGTAACCAAAAGTTTCAAACTGTTTCAGTTCTAAAATGCAACAATCATATTTTCAACTTCGTGCTGGTTTTCTGTGTTGTTTTTCCTAGAAACCAAAATCCTTGTAGGATTTTTAGAAAGTACTTTTGTTGTATTGATAATATTAATACCTTGCCTAGTGAAATGTAACTCTGTAACAAGAGTGTCCTCATAAGTCTATATTTTAAGATGAGAAAAAGTGTGTGATCTGGGACCCAGAAAAAATAATTTTTATCAAGGCAGTGTATAATAATTTATTGTATACAGAACATATGTGAACAGCTGGCCATTGAAATGTTTATCTAGCGCATAGCTGATGGAGACAATAATGACAATGTGTATAAATGACATGCTGATTATGAGGAAGCACACAGATAAAAATGTTGATGTGTCTAGTAATTTTCCATGTCTCTGGACAATGGATTTATCTTTCTATGGGGCCATTTTTCAGAACAAATTTATGTATTTCCTGAAACTCTGCTATCTCAATAACTACACGAGGTTGAAGCTCTTTGAAGAATGCAAATCTGATGTGTTTATAGAACTTTTTGATTTAAAATTTATTTCTGAAAGCTGCAGCATTCATTTCTCTTCTCTTATCCTGACCTATGACCCACTGAAAAAAAGATAGAAACATTGACAAGTTACTGCACATGTATCACAGGGACATATAACTCAGCTTTTTTTAAAGACTAAGTTTTGGCAGTATCATAACAGTAGAAATGAAGTAGATCTGGTTCATGACAAGTTATAGTTCAAAAAAGTTGTGCTTTTCTTTAATTCAAAGTACATTGATAGTTGTGGAAATCTTATCTTTAACACAAACTTTTCTTGCTCAGAAGATTCCTTAATGGTCTCCCTTATTTCTGGGGACTACTGCATTGTTCTGAATTAGAAAAACCAAGTCCCGCTTACTTATGGATAAAGTTTTCTTGGCCAGGTGTTAAAGCAGCTCTCTCTTTCCTCTTTAGTATTCATACTTTACAATAGAAACATTCTTGGTTATTCTTGAACCACCCAGGCTAAGTGGATGTAGATTTCATCGCAGATGTGAAATTATGTCATCTGGCAGGAAAGCATCTAGCAGCTGTGAAGGCTGGACAGTCTTCAAGTCTCCAAGCAAAGTCTTCAGTCAGACCAGTGGATATTTTGCTTTTTGTGAGGCCATGTGCAAACCTTGAGATTCCCCATTTCAAAAGCATGCATTGTATCCACACACAGCCATTTCACAGTCACTTCAGTTATTGATAATTTAGTTAAAGAGATTTCCCCACAATTTGAAATTGATTGGTAATTCAAATATTGACAGATTGCTAAATATTTTAGGGTGTGATTTTGATTCTTAACGTGATTGTTTGTGAATCGAACTGTGCTGTACAAACCTACGTCCCTTGTCCATTCATACCTGCCAAAAACAGAGAGACAAAAAAGGAAAGGAAATGTTATTTCTGTCCTGCCCCAAATCAGGTATTGCCTTCTTGCTTGATTGCTTATCTATTGTATGCACTGGTTTATTAGTTGTAACTTCCCTATCAGTAGATCTGTGCTACCCCATAAAAAACATTTACACCTGTAGGTGTTCTCTGGCCTATCTTCGTCCACTTCCCTTGGGCTATGTCACTTACACAAACTGAGCTTAATGAGGTGATTCTCAGATGAATTTCATCTTTTAAAGGTTAAATATTTTAATTAGAATTAATTTGTGCAGAAGCCTAGAGGGCTTGCATGGAGGCAGCAGCCTGAGTCTGGTGAGGTTGTGTGTCACACTACATGCTTCCTAGCATTGTGCTATGGTCTTTTCTGGTTTGAGGAGTGGATCTCTCCCTGATTTTCCCTTGATTTCAGTGTGTTGCTCCATACTACAGTGAATAATTCTAATTGCAAGGAAAGGTGATAATGTTTCAAAGTTGGCTTTGGTAGTCTGTTAAAAAAGACATTCAGCGAACACAGGGTATGCAACTCTGAAAGAATTTTAAAGCTCTGAGAAATCTGGCTCCATAGGACTCAAAGATGTGTACATGACAGAAATGCAGATAATTCTGACAATGAAGGAAGGACCCCAAACAATGGCTGAGGCTGATGCCAGAAGCAGAAAATGTGAATTTATCTCAGCTGTAAAATACAGAGTCGATGGACAGATGGAAAGAATTATAGTGTTATATGTACTTCGCTGTAAGGAAGGGAGAAAGGAAAGAATTTTGTTTTTATATTACCTTCTTATTTAATGGTTTTGTTTCTCTGTTATTAGCTTCTTTTCTTCACCTTCTGCTCTCACCATAATCCATTCCTCCTCCTTCTCATTTAATGTGATCTGTAAAGTTTATAGAACTATGTCAAATCACCCTGTTGAAACAACTTGTGTATTAGCCCATGTTTGTTAGGCCTTATAATGACAGTATAATAATTAGATACATTCAGGTAGGCTTGAAAAGGAACAAATAGCATGAGTTTTCACTGCAGCTATTCAGTGTGACAGTCCTACAAGTGTGAATTGTTTTGACTGTTCTCGCTTACAGATGCCAGTAGCCTTTTTTGTGGCAACAGATCCCTAGTTGAGACTCATTCTCCTTTACAGCTTGAACGCATGACTTGTTTCCATTAGCACTGTCAGGGTCTTTAAAATCGACTTGCAATTTTGTTTCACCTACAAAGTGACTCAATGGTAAAATGCATTTAAAAAGTTTAGAAATAATAATGGTATTTAGCCTTGGATTTAGCAGACTTTGAAGATGTACCTTAATAGTGTCACAGAACTGATGCAGGTTCACACAGGAGTAGATTTATTTCTTATGCTCTGCTAAATTTCCTGTGGAATTCTGAGTGCATTAGGATCCATGGTAACCATGCCTGCTGCAGCGCGGTATTACTTTGCTGTTGATAATGCAAGTCCATCTAATTAGCACCAAATGTCAAGGTACTAAGAGGAGCAGGTGGCACTATTTGTATCTGAAGTAAATACAAACACAGTATTTATGTGCAAAACCAGGCAAAATAAAACCTTTTGTAAAGTCTGTTATAGATGGTTTGTGTGATGAATAAGATCTGAGAGAGAAAGATAATTATAAATTGTGATCTATGAATGGAATGGACAATATCAACTTCAGGTTGAACCAAATGCTTTTGACGGTAAATATTCTGGGCTTAACACCTTAAAGAGGTAAGAGGCGGTACCTTTAGAATAGGAACTATAATGCTTTGTATCTGGAAAATATACAGTTCATTCTGGGTTGATTTTAAAATTTGTTAGGAATGATGACACTTGTGAATAACAAGAAGATGGAGAATTTTAATAACCTTGATTTTCATGAAATATTAGGGACTGTGAGCAAGACCTCCTAAGCAGCATCTTTAGTTGGAGTTTAAGGACCTAATCTCTGAGTAAATCAATATGTACATAATGATGGTGTGAATGGGTCTCAAGTGAAAGGATACTGGTAGCCATCTGCCTGAAGTGAGCAGAATCACTCTGTCTAGATTCCTTTGTTTCTTATAAACACAGACAAATACCTCTAGAAATCTAACAAAAATCATTGTCCAGAAGTGCTCTACACAGCTCTCAAACAAGAAATACATGTTCAGGTTGGATGCAACTTACAAGTCCCTGGTGCCCAGGGAGGTTGTGGAGTCTCCTTCTCTGGAGACATTCAAAACCTGCCTGGACACATTCCTATGTAGCCTCATCTAGGTGTCCCTGCTCTGGCAGGGGGATTGGACTAGATGATCTTTTGAGGTCCCTTCCAATCCCTAACATTCTGTGAAAAGCATAAATGTAATCTATCTTTATGGAACAAACTGTTGAAAGGACAGAGACCAGGGACAGGATTGCAGATGCAGTTCTATCTCATTTTCTGGGGGAAAAAAATACTGTTTCTCACTTGTTAAGTGTCTATTTGTATCAGGAACAAAACAGGTCAGGATACGGTGACGTCTTGTGTCTCATACCTGCTCCTCTCATAGACATCCCAGTATCCAGGATGGGAACCCCCTTGTGCAGCCGGAATACCAGGTTACGGCACAGAGCTAAACTGGTGTTTGGACACCACCTTTATAGTTTCATGGACATTTAGAAGGTAAACAGCTAAAAGGTAAAAGAGCCTTTACGTGGGACATCTCCACTTGTGCAAATTTCATCTACGATGACTACATTGGCAGTGTCTGGACTGCAAACACACAGCTTCATTTCTGTGCTATATCAGTTTTCTTAATCTTATCATACATAAATATTCACTAAAATGATATATACCCTCTGTATTAAAATTTTGAGCTTTTTCTGAATTTGCTCAATTAATCTGGCAACTGATTAATAAATAAGATTTACAATTCCGTCTATAACATGAAAACACTGTGCTTATTTCCATTATTACAGTTTAATTAAAAATATGTGCTATCTATTAGCACGTTATTAAATGGGTTTTCTATTATTCCCTTCCTTTATAAATGAAATATTAACTTGCCTTTTTGCCTTTTTATTTTCTTTTTTTTCTCTTTTTTTTTTTTTAGAGGCAATTTGATTTTGAGAAACGGAGACTGTAACAAATATTTTTAATGTATTTTGTGAAAAGCCCAGAGCTGCAACATATAGTAGCAGATTTTAAGGAGGAATAACTTTAAGAGCGTGAACTTTTAAGGAGAGATAATCAATTAAAATTAGTATCTGGTGGGTCTGGAAATACAGAACATATTGTACAATGAAAAAATAAATAAACCTCCAGATGAATAAAATACTCAAGTATATCCAAAAAAGATTAGGAGAGTGGGGTAAGTAATAAAGAAAGAATACAAAAAAAAACCTTTCCAAAAATAATAACATACTTCTTTTTACTTTCATATAGGTGCACAAAAGAGCCAAGCAGCTTGAGGGGAAAAAATGTAACTGGGCTTAAAAAAGCAAGTAAAGCTATTATTTTAATGATTAAAGTTCTCATCATAAAACAAATATTTAAACTCAAAGCAGTCTTAAAAAGACATCAACTCCTTAAAATAACTTGCAGCAAAATAGCTTTCAGCACAAAATATCCCTTGTTTTAAGAGGAAAATAAATACAAGTAATGTTTTGCATCCGCCTAGCACATTCCAATAGTGTCTATGTCTTCCTCACTTTGTTTACAGGGTAGCCAGCAGTAACAGATGACTTGTTCTTGTACTGCTCTGGAGCATTTAGGAGAGACAGAGGTGTTGTTGCTACTATGGAAAAGTATAAACTGCAGTTTGTTTAAATTTCTCGTGGCATCTCCATTGTGTTGATATAAGCAATGCTTCAAGTGAAAACTCCCATCTCTCCCAGTACTTTCCTATGTTTCTGAGTCAAGAGAAACTCTGCTTCTTCGTGAGTGAAGACACCAGTGACTGAAAGCAACTTACCTCATTGCAAAGAGCATTTCCTGGTGCTTGCAAAACATTGCCCTTCTACTTGCACTAAGTGAATGAGATTCTCACGTTCTTGCAAAGAGGAGCTTCTGCTCCTACTGGGCTTCAACACTGAGGCTGCCTGAAGTTATTCTCCTGCAATAGCAGAGTGTTGATCAAATAATCTGAGCTATGTCCTTCTTGCCTCAGAGAAACCGTGATTTCCAACCTGTTTTGGCCTGCAGTGTCCTTGGAAACTTAAAAAGAACAGGTGATTGACCTTTAGACAAGACTGCTACTGTGGCTGGGTTCCTGTAGTCAGTCTTAATATGTCTCTCTCCTTCCTCCACCCCTGAAAAAGTATATGACATGTTGATTTTCCAAATAAGTAAGATAGCTTGTCATGCAACTGTGTACTAATTGCACACAGGCCAGATCTGTCACTGGAAATAACTGTGATAAGTGACACCTGTTGTACCAAATATCACTCACTTTATTTTATATGTCCATGCACCAATTGAGGAAAATAAGAAATACGGCTGAGCAGCAGGCAGGAATGCTGCTTGTTGGCAATGCTCAGGGTGCTACAGTACTGGTATCATGGTACCAGCAGGAGAGGGGGGGAACTGCTCTTTCCCTGGGGACAGCTGAGCATGGTTATGGAGGAGAGGATTCTGATATGTGAGCTAGGACAGATGGGGAGTCATAAATGCCACAAGCAGGGATGCTGCTGCACAAATGCAGGCTGGGAGATTCCTGAGGGAAGGATGGTGCTGGCAGAAAATCTGCAGAGGGTCTTGCAGAAACTTCCCCACAGGAAAGGGGATCTCGATGGAGATTCTGAGCAGATGATAGTGAATTTCTTGGAGTCCAGGAAGCTGCTAAAATGGCTGACTTAGAAAACAAGAATGGGAGGACCTACTCTGCAAGGTTTGTGAATAAGAGAAAGATTTGTTTCCAAATGCTTTCATTTTACTCTGTCTCACCATATTACACTTAACTGGACGTTTAAGAGTCTCTTGTTTTACTGTGGATTTTAATAAATCATTGATGCTGCAAGCCATTTTAGTGTCTTTAGTCTGGTCACTTTTAAGGGAAGAGTACAGAGGTTCCAGCTTCAGAGTTATGGCCAGCTGAGAGCCTGTCACAATAATTTTTCAATCACTCTCTATCCTGTCCTGTTCACTTGCACAAGGGCAAAAAGCAATGGCTTTGCAGAACCTATTAGACTCTTCTGCACTGCTTTAGTGCACTGCCTAAAGAAATAAAGGAACTCTTTATGACTCTGAGTATTTATCTGGGTTTTACTGTGCAGAAATATAACCATCAGGCTTTTATATGGATAGGAGTAAACCTAACTGTGTGCAAAGTCACATAAAGAGATCTTAGCAGGAATGCAGAAATGTTTAGAGATTCTCATAGACATATGCATGTTCTTTGATGTAGATGAATGCAGACTGTGAATCCTAAAAATGACTAAACTGTAAAAGATAATGGCCACCTTTTAGTGCCAGAGGAAATCACTGACCTGTCATCCCTGTGAAAAACCTACAAATATGGTTTAGATCACAGGACAATCAAAAGTGATGATATTCAAAAGTAAATTACTTTATTATAGGAAAAACAAAACAAAACAAAATGCCTTATAAACTCCTGAAACCTCAGTCCAAGACCTAAAATGTTCACAAAATTTGAGGATGAGAAGAAAATGTTGGGTCCCAAATCTGTCATTTGTGCTGCTAGCATTTCATGTACAGACTCTTTGAAGATGTCACAGCGAATTCAAATATATGAATCTAATAACAGGCATGTCACTTGGTCCTACCACGCTGAAAGTGATCTTTCTTGCAAAGGAGTCTGAAACAGGCAGTATGTTCAAACTTATGTAGTAGACAGCTAAATTTAAAGTTGTTTACAAAAACGATGCAGAAGCCTCACCCACAGCACAAGTGAGAGAAATAGATTTTTTTTTCAAATCAGCATTTTTGTAATCTGTCTCCAAAGGTACGGATGAGAGAAACTGAGGTTAGAACTATGTCTGCTTAATATATGCAGTTAACAGTACTGAAATATTAAGTGCCTAGCCAATTAGTCTTATTTAAAGAAATGCTAAAGTTCTTTTTTTTTTTTTTTTTTTTTTTTTTTAATGGCAAGAGTTTTGCATTTAAAATTTCTGTGAATTTAACTTAGGAATGTAAACCTAACAAGCAGTTGTTACACTTGAGATTCTGACATTAACCACTCCCTTTCCACTGCAAAGAATATAAGCAGCTTAGATGCTACTTGTAGGATGATCTGTTCATGTAAGCTGAAGGCAACAGTTAGGTACTTGATGTAGACTGAGGTGATTTCAACAGGCCTTGTTCCTCACAACTATTTTTTTTATATAAATCTCGACTACTGGTTCTGCTGATAAACAAACTAAGAGGATTGAAAGACAAAGAAGGGAGAATATCTGTTACAGAAGATGATTTGCTTGGAGAGGTGTCTGTTCTGAGCAGACCTGGGCTGAAGGCAACAGGTATAGCTTTTGCAGTAAGACACTAAAGTTGTACAGTGGTCAAGGAAGGAGTTTAGCTCAGCAGAGCAGAATTTCAGAAGCAGGTGATACAATTGTTCCCAAACTCTCATCATTGAGGGGGAATTCATCAGATAATAACTAGGGGAAAAACTGAGTCAGCTGACTGTGAAGTCCTGAGAATATTTAAATATTCTATATTTACTATTTTTAAAATGTGTTTTCTTATTCTTAATCAAGTATCTCACATTTTCCTTTGCTAAATGAAAGCTTAGCTATAACTACTTATAGAAATGACCTTTAACACTAAGCACTTTCCTTCTCAAGGCACAGCACAAGTTTCAGAGCACAGCAGCATGCAGGCTTGCGCTAGACATGGCTTCTGACATGTCTGAGGAGCTGGGGATTATCTTCTCACGCAGCTGAAGGAGCCAGCTGGAAGTCTAATGATGCCAATGGAGAGGAGAGTTGCCATGAATGAATCAATATAAACACCACACATAAGAATACAATTTCTGATCCAGGGAGTAAATCACAGACGTCATACATTTCTTTCAATAAATTGATACCTGTGTCATCCCTGTCATGTCACATATAGAGGGTGATCAAACTTCAAAGGAACTGAGGTAGACAAGGTGACTGGAAGCAATAGATTCATTTAACACTTAAGCAGATACTGACAAACACTTTGTACCTCTCTTCTGGAAGAAAACTGAAAAGTTTTAAAGAACCTGTGGATTTTAGGATAGGTTTTGTGTCTTCTAGTTAGGCCAAGAAAGTATTATTTTAAAATCCATGAATAAAAAATCGGAGTGTAGAGGGGAGAGAAATCTCAAAAGAAACAAATAATAATAGAAAATGAAAAAAAAAAATATAGATATTCAGCCCTTTCAACTGAAAGAACAAGAAGAAAACAGAAAACTATCTTAAACTTTTCAAGAAGGTACCTAAGATAGGAGTCCAGTTGATAAGGTGTTGCAGAAGGTGATTCAAATATCAGATGGATTAAAGACTGAAGCAGGCAAAGCAAACAATAATTAAAGAATATTTGTAATGTAACATATAAAATGTGGATTAGAATAGTGATTATTTCATTTGCATATGTATTGGTATGAGAATTTTACCATATAGGTGTTCAGGTTAATAAGCACTCTTTTACTTTCACCTATTTTCTGCACTTTATAACTGTTTTTCATAAGGATATGGTGTGCAATATTTACACAGGATGACCTGAAAAAGTGCCACAGCATAATACCAGTCATTTGTGCTGAGACTTTTTCTTATTCTGTCTCCAGAATATTATGTTCCTATTCTGTTAAGTTCTGTTATTACATTCTTCTTCTGTTTTACTAACGTTAGTTCCTTTTGGAACTGTGTGTCTAAAGGGCATGTGAAGTCATAAATTTCAAACACTTTTTATCTGCTTAGAGGCTGCTGTAATCTTCCACATTCCATTAGCAATCGCCTTCATGGTCCCTTTTCTTGAAGATAGTATGTCTACCTCTGCAGCTTTGCAAATGCAGCCCTGTGTATCTTTTATTTTCTGCAGTACTGCTTGAAAGATGGAAATGCCAAGCTGGATGACAGCTAATGAACTGAGTGCTCAATAGTTCATCACCTTGGTTTTACCAGAAATCATTTAGCAACAAATTTGGAATAACTGTCTTTGGTAGAATGAGATAGTTTGCCTTTTCTGATGGAAGAGTTGGCACTAGTCAGAATGGCAATTCACACTGGAAGGAACAAACCTAACCTTTCTGTTGCAAAGTGTTCTGTGAAAAAAACCCAGCTCTATTGTGGATGAAATTGTGTGGGTGCATGCTGCTTATTTCTGCAGCTTTGGTCCTGTTGAAGAGCTGAAGAGGTCTGTTCTTCAGCTGTTTTGAATTACTATTGACGACTGAATTTGTTGTTTGGTAAGGATTTAAACATGTGCTTGTCATCTTAATACTATGAAGAATCCTTCACAGCTTATTAAAGCTTGGGTGGAAAACCTGTTCTGTCTCAGGTGAGCAGGAAAATAGGGTTTTGGCGGAATGCTGAGCACTTATGTCTGAAGAAGTAAACACAGCACTATGAATGAGTGCTGTGAGATGATGCTTGTTAGAGTCCCCTTAAGACTTTCAGTTTTCTAGATGAGAGGTTTCTCAAACTATTATGTGCAAGCACAAATACAGGCAGGGCAGAGAATGGACATAGCAGCCTTGAGGAGAAGAACTTGTGGCTGTTGGTTCATGAGAAAATCTACAGGAGCCAGCAATATGCATTTGCAGCCCAGAAAGCCAAATGTATCCTGGGCTGCATCAAATGAAATGTGACCAACAGGTTGAGGGAGGTAATATTCCCTCTCTGCTCTTTTGAGACTCCACCTGGACTATTGTATCCAGCTCTGGAGCCCCCAACTTAAGAACATGGACCTGTGGAGCAAGTCCAGAGGAGGGCCATGAAGATTATCAGAGGCCTGGAACTCAGGTTGTTCAGCCTGGAGAAGACTTCAGGGAGATCTTATAGCAGCCATCCAGTACCTAAAGCAGACCTACTAGAAAGCTGGGGAGGGACTTTAACGGATGTGTAGTGATAGGACAATGTCTTTAAACTGAAAGAGGGTAGATTTAGATTGGCTATTAGGAAGAAATTCTTCACCGTGAGGGTGGTGAGACACTGGAGCAGGCTGCCCAGAGAAGTTGTGGATGCTCCTCCATCCTTGGAATTGTTCAAGGCCAGGTTGGATGGGGCTTTGTGCAATCTGGTTTAGTGGAAGGTGTCCATGACCTGTTACCAGGACCAAGCGAATCATCTGTGTGTGTCCATTTGTAAACAGAGGTTGTAGCCAGTAGCATTTTCCTGACTCTAGACACTACAGCAGTTTACTGTCAGCTCCCAATTCTGCTTGTGAGCACGGTCTCAGCTCTTGCTAGTGCCTGCCTATAAAGAAAGGGAGAGGGCAGACAGAGGTGAATGGTTACTATGCGTTAGTATTGTTCCAATCACCAAAATGTCCAGAGTGACTTCAGACAGGAGTGTGTGAGGAAAGGACAACGTATTAAAAAGCAGAAATATTTGGCTTTGAGGCTGCTATCACACTTCTCTAAGGGAGTGAATTTCTATTTGCCTGTTGCTCCCAACATTTTCTACTGACAGAAAAGTGTATCTTTCTCAATACCAAGACTGATATGGTTCATAATGGGACAATATCATAGTCTTTTTAGCTAAATAAGTAGAGTATCCATATCATGTCAGTTTTATGGCCACAACACATCATGGGAGAGAGAATTAGACTATAGAATTCAGCTCATACAGGATTACAAGAAAATAAGGTAAATTAATTGAAATTCTTTTGATGTACCTTAAGTAAAATATAAAAGTATGATTGTCTTACTACTTTTGACATTTTTAATAATTTTCTTTGGAAAGCAGACACTGATTTCACACAGTGAATAATCCATGGAAAAAAATGTTTTAATTGGAAAGGCTTGACAAGCCTAGCTCAAACAAAAGAATTGGAAAAGAACACTAGTAGAAACATACTTTAAAATAGACTGTTCCATGCAGTTTCTTGTGCATTGAGGCCTTATGTTGAATGTTTTCTGGTTTTATAAGTCAGAAGTTTTATAGATAATTATCACAAAGTATTTTTTATTCACAGTTTATTTCTTCACAAAACCTGTAATGTTTTTACTTTGTAGAAATATAAAAATATACATCAAAGGCAATGACTTCACATTGTGGTACTTCCTGTTCTGTGGTATGACAGCAGTTCTCAACTACTCATAACAATCAGAAAAAATATCTATGTAAGAGAAAAGTTCTAGAAGAGGTCTCATGGATCACTGATTTAAATTCCCTGTAAATTAAGGCTCTTAGATAACAGAATCTAATTTATAAATTTGATCATTTGTTGTCAACTCTAAAGTTGTGTCTATCGCTCTGTTTTGCCTGATTTGAGGGGAAAAAAGATGTTGAAATGCTTCAAATCCAGCTCTCCTGGACTTTTTTCAGTTTTATATAATTTATTTTACTCATGGTTTATGCAATCCCTGGTGCATGGGAGTGTTCCTCCCCAGGTGCAGGACTTCGAACTTCCCTTTGTCGAACTTCATGGCATTCCTGCCAGCCCATTTCCACAGCCTGTCGAGATGCCTCTGCTTGGCAACCTGAGCCTCTGGTTCTATCAGCCACACTGCCTAGTTTTGTGTTCCCTGTAAATTTGCTGAGGGTACACTTATGTCCATCATCCAGACCATTAATTAAGATATTGGATTGATATTGGATCTGATATTCACCTCTGGGTTACACCACTAGTTACTGGACTCCAACTAGATATCATACTATTGATCACCACCCTTGGAGCTCAGCTGTTCAGACGATTTTCAATTCACCTCACTGTCTGCTCATCCAGGCTATACATCAAGGGCTTTTCTATAAGGATCTATTGGTAGACAGTGTTGAAAGCCTTACTGAAGCCAGGATAGATGATATCCACTGCTCTTTTCCCCTTGTCTACAAATCAGTCATTTCATCATATCAATAGAGTGTACTATCAGCAAGTTTGCTGATGACATGAAGCTGGGAGGAGTGGGTGACACGCCAGAAGGCTGTGCTGCCATCCAGAGAGACCTGGACAGGCTGGAGAGTTGGGTGGGGAAAAAAATTAATTAAATGTAATAAGGGAAAGTGTGGAGTCTTGCATCTGGGCAGGAACAACCCCAGGTTCCAGTATAAGCTGGGGAACGACCTATTAGAGTGCAGCGTAGGGCAAAGGGACCTGGGAGTCCTGGTGGACAGCAGGATGACCATGAGCCAGCACTGTGCCCTTGTGGCCAGGAAGGCCAATGGCACCCTGGGGTGGATTAGAAGGGGGGATGGTTAGTAGGTTGAGAGAGGTTCTCCTTCCCCTCTACTGTGCCCTGGTGAGACCCCATCTGGAATATTGTGTCCAGTTCTGGGCCCCTCAGTTCCAGAAGGACAGGGAACTGCTGGAGAGAGTCCAGTGCAGAGCCACGAAGATGATCAAGGAAGTGGAGCATCTGCCTTATGAGGAAGGGCTGAGGGAGCTGGGGCTCTTTAGGCTGGAGAAGAGGAGACTGAAGGGTGACATTATTAATGCTTACAAATATATAAAGGGTGAGTGTCACAAGGATGGAGCCAGGCTCTTCTCGGTGACAACCAATGGTAGAACAAGGGGTAATGGGTTCAAACTGAAACACAAGAGGATCCACTTATATTTGAGAAGAAACTTCTCAGTGAGGGTAACAGAACGCTGGAACAGGCTGCCCAGGGAGGTTGTGGAGTCTTCTTCTCTGGAGACATTCAAAACCCACCTGGACACATTCCTGTGTAACCTCATCTAGGTGTTCCTGTTCTGGCAGGGGTATTGGACTAGATCATCTTTTGAGACCCCTTCCAATCCCTAGCATTCAGTGATTTTGTGATTGTAGAAGGTTATCAGGTGTCAAACATGACTTCTTTGTGAATCAAGCCTTGAAAGATGAATATAGTTATAACCACAACATATTTTTGGGAAACAGCTTAAAGGTTACTTCCCATTTGGACTTCTCCTGTGGTTGTATGATTACTTTATTCAGTCATGTGTAATATGGTTTCATTCATTAGTTTGAATTGCCCGAGGAATGCTTGACAGAGGAACCAGCCTGATAGGTCAAAGTGTGTTATCTCCAAAAGAGAGCTCTGCAAAAAAACACAGCAGCTATCCTTCGAAATTGCAGTTTTGTTTCTTTCTCTGATGTGTAAAACTAGAGAGTAGCGAAAGTGTTATCCAAAAATTGTTGACTTTGCTTTGATTGTTTCAGAATTCACTCATCTTCTGTTTTTTTTTTCAAACTAACTTCTAAAAGGCTTTTATCTTTTCAAGTTCTTTTTGTATTGTGACCTAGGAGGTGGGAAAATGAAACATGCAAAAGTTTGAGTATGAAATTAGAGAAAATTTCTAATAACGCTGATTTGCTTAATAAGTCACTGCTTATCTTAAGATTAATTATTTCAAGAACAAATTTCATTGTTACATCATTAACTCCAAAGATTCAAAATAATTCTGGTTGAACAAGGAAAGAAAGTATCACACAGACAATGAAATATTTGTCAATTGATTAAGCCCAACAAATATTCTGAATTCAGATATAAATTTCTAGTCTCCTCTGTTATGTGACTTCCTTGTAATCTATTAGCATAGTGTCAGTGGCCTAGATCTATATGCAGTATTTTATAGATTATTTTAAGGTGTTTTAACACCTGTATTAAATACATTCTTTGACCAGACTGGGTTAACACTTGAACGGAAGAGAACAGTACATAAAACTAGGGTTCACTGAAGCAAATGAAGTGCCCGGTGAACAATGACGATGAAGTAATAGCCTATCTCTTAGATTATATTTGATTAGTTTGTTAAAGATGCTGGAAGAGCTTCAACAAGATGGACTGAGAGGACAAAACTCTCAACAGGTGCTGTCAATACCTGTCAATGGCAGGTATTCGCCATGACCTCTTCTTCCTGTTTACTGCACTATTTCTCAAAGAAAAAAAACCAACAAAAAACAACAACAACAACAACAACAACAACAACAACAACAACAACACATTCACAGCCATGATTATCCTGAGAGAAATGAGTAAGTGCTTTAAGTATTTGGCTACTGGGTTAAGAGGATTGTCACCATATTTCTGGTTAGGTGATGTGTTAAGCCCAGTGATGAATTTTGACTATGTTTCTGAGATTGGGTCCTGATTGTGAGATAATAACCAGGAAGCACTGTGCGAACTGGTGTGGGGCTCTGGTGTGAACTGATGTGGGGCTTTGGTGTGAACTGTACAGCTTAATGCTAGTTGAAGCCTGGGAGGATAGGCAGAACCAGTAGCAGAAAATGCTTTAGGATATTATGCTCAAATATAGCCTGAAGTTGTCTGGGATTCAGTCACACTAAAGATAAGCTGAAGCTTTGGGGGAAGGAAGTGTTGTTTCATAAGGGTATTTTAGGCTTTGCCGGAACATCTCAAAAAAAATTACTATTTAGTTGTTGTTGTTGTTGTTTTGTGTGTTTGTTTTCCTAAATCAACAAAATGTAGCTGATCTCATATTTGTAGTTATCAGTATAGGTTTTAACACAATGCTAGAGGAGAAATTGCAAGTTTGAAATGGAGAATGTTGGTGTGCGTAAGACCTGTAAAAATTGTAACTATCAAGCTACTATAATGTAAGATTAATATAACTGACTAAAGGTGGGGGAGTCATTGTATTCAAAGGAAAATGTAGGTAGATGACTAAGGGAATTTCTCAGACATTTTTGCTGTGATCCATTGTATTTTACCAGTGGCCAAGGCACAGAAATGAAGATTTTTGTCAAGGAAATAATCTAGTGAAACAGACCTGTGAGATATTATCAATCTGTAGGAAGACTGGCACCAACACTAAAAAAAAGTTCCTGAGGAACAGAGAAATAGAGCTGGAATGAGAATTAATAGGGACTGCTAATAAAAAGCTAACAAGAATACATACTGTAAAATGAGAATTCATCACATGGAAGAAACAGAGATGGAAAGCTGGATTTAGTATTCCATTAAAGAATGGTTGTGAATTACTAATGTGATCAGGCTTTGAAAAAGGCAAATGCAATCCTAGAGAGTTTCAGCTGAAGTATTTATGATAGAAAGTTGAATAATCTCTACAATTCGTAACTCTCCGCAGTAAAAGGCCATTTAGGAAGACTGTGAGAAATATATTCATACAGTGGTTTCTTTGCATCCTATATATATCACAGAGAGAGTTTCTCTCACAACTCCTCATAACTTTTCAAGTTATATTAGGATGAAGTCAGTGAGATGAAACTTTATGTTTATCCAACAGCCTGAATAAAGGCCAGGAAGTATGGCTAGGTTTAAAATATCTAAACAAACGTACGGAGCCAAATCTATATGCTTTATAAATCATTGCAAAACCAGAAAGAATAAGCATCTGGTTTTAGCACTTGAGTCAATCGATTAAGTTATTCACACATAAGATAATTCGAAATTCTCAGTATCCAACAAGTCTGTGCATGGCTGGCTGGAGTGACCTGTGCCCTTCTGGAGTGGCAGCTGGAGCCACTATTCCTATTTGAGGACAACTGAATCAAGCCCCAGAACTGGTATTCAGTTACAGATTCAGGCACTGAAATTTAGATGATCTTCATAATCAACAGACTAACCAAAAGCCTGAAGGTCTATTAAGCTCATTGAATGCAGATGTCTTTTTAGGGTGATCTGGGAAGTTTATTAAACTCTATTGACTTGATTGACTGGGTCTCACATGACCTCAAGGGGAGTAAGAAATCTTGTGCACATAGATATGCCTACATTCAAGACACATAGATATCCACAGCTGGAGGGGAACTGTACTGTAACAATCCCATTCAAACAAGTGAAATCAAAAGAATCACAGACTTTAGGGACGGACAATGTTAATTTATCTTTTCATTTGTCTGAAATTCAGGAGAAGATTGCCTGTGAGTTTTTTGGCCTCATAAATGCAATATTTATTTTGGTAATGAATGAGAAAGCACTTGGAAAGGGCATCAATGACTATTAAATTTCCATTTATATTTTCTTATTCTGTTTTATAAACTTTATCTAGGTGTAAAAGAAAATATAATCATGAGATGGTACTGCAAATTGTGCAGTTGCAGTAGCAGAGAAAGGATGTCTCAGTCCAGTGCAGTTTAGGAAAGAATTGACCTGACATAGACATATAGTTGCTGGGTTGTCAGATGAAATGTTTTTCTGTGCTTGATGTTCAGAACAAGGAAGGATGTCACTGCACAAGCATGGATCTATAAGTGTGACTAATAGAGAGGGACACTGTTCCTTTCTTCAAATTAACACTGCCACATCCAAAGCTTCAATTTGTACTTAGGTGATGCAGATGCAATTGTACAGATATATAGCCATTCCATACACATCATCACTGTGTCTGTCCCTGTTCGTGATGCTATCCTTATATTTGTTGCTTGCTCTTTTCTCTCAACGCTGAATGTTTTGAAAACTATGATAGCTACATTTTTCTCTTCTTACTACTCATTATTCTTGTAGTTTTATTTCCTCTACCTATGTGGGCTTTTTTTTTTTTTTTTTTCCTGTTCCTACCCCCAGGTTTCTAGTTTTTCTTGACCCTGCCTGAATTCTTTTCTCTCCTGATTTTATTAAAGCTTAAGAACAATCTGGGTTGTGAAGACAGTAAATGTGCACCAGTAAAGAAAAAGAGCAGAGAGAGGGTGGAAAATGTGCTTCAAAAGCAAAATCATTCAGTATAGCATTTCTAAGTACATTTGTTATTCAGAAACAAAAAGAAGGGAGATTTGATGTGCTGTGTGGTGCGGTGCCCAAGTCAGGAACAATAGGAGAACATAATCCCGGGTGTTAGGTCATATAGGACAACATCAAAACTCATCATCACCTTTTCTTGCTTCCCGTGTCTTGAATGTGATTCTACTCTTTTTGTGATGACTTATTTCAGTGCTACAGTTTAGTTCCATTGGAGTTATCTGAAGACATGGACATCAATTATCCCTCATATCTGTTCCTTTCTTCTGCCCATGCAGGGATGAAAACATACTTTTTAAATGAAAACTGAGATTCTGATCTCATGTTATTCCAAAAGCTGGTGCCCTAATCTCAGAGTTGTAGTGCATAAGCGTTAATCTCGTCCTGCTTGATTTAGTCATGTTAGTCATGTTTTCATAGTGTTTTTTTGTTTGTTTGTTTGTTTGTTCATTTTGTGGTTTTTTGTTGTTTTTCTTTAATGACATAGCTCTGTTTTAACATTTAGATGATTTGCAAACCATGAAAAAGCCCTTGCTACTGCTTAATTCATTTTTGTTCATACATTTTAATTATCTACACTTACAGTCATAAATATGAGACCTTTTCAGTGAGAGATCTTACTAGAACTTTGTTGGTTTTGGTTTTTACTAAGATTAAATAATTAGCAGGATTTTGACAAATACAGATAGCTCTGCTATTTTTCATTTTTACATTTGAAGCAACCTTTTCATCTACTGTGATGTGTACCTGATACAAATAAATGATAAATCAAAGGAATAGATTCTTCCATTAGAACTTGATTGTCTTATAAAATGCTGGGAAATCTTATCAGTAAAGTTACACAGAAACTAAGCTATGCTTATCAATGTCAAGCGTCTTTCAGATTTAGCAACCACTTGTCTTCTTAATGATAATTCCTATTTATACACACACATACAGCAGGTTGGGAGATATTTATAGCTCAACATTTTTATGATCTTTTCAGTCACCTAAATGAGCAAGTTTGATCCTCTGAACCAAACAGGACTAGTAATAAGACTAAAATTCATTTTCTGAAAAACTGCCTGAACAAGTAGACAAGACACTGCTCATATTCCAGGAGTTTTGCTTTCTTTTCCCAACTTGAACACTTTTGATCACTTCACTGACTCACTTCACTGCTCTCCTTCCACTGTCTGTTTTGTTTTGTTTTTTTCCTTGTTTAAGGTGTAGTTTTTTACAAAACAAGGAGTGTCGTTTTCCAGTGGATTTTTCAAGGGTTCAGCACATACTTATGAAGTGCAGGGACACCTGAGCTAACAGCCTACAGACAAGCTGGGAGGGTAGAAACACTGCTGTATCACTGTGCTCTAGGTAATAAACTCGAGGTTGTTCACTTTCCAGGTGAGACCTAGAAAGATTAAACTACTGCATAGAAAGGAGCAATAGCACCACCAGCAGGTGTTGAAAGAAAAGAACAGTTTTATAAGGTTCAACTTTGAGGATTAGGATGAACCAAAATGGAAGAAGATGCCAATGGGCAGCTCTGGTTCATTCCTGCATTCAGCCTTTCTTAACTGGCTACTGGTGCTGCTGGCAGCTGACTTGGTTTCTAGCTACTGTCGATTTGTAAGTGAATTGTTTTTAAAGGCTTAAGATCATGTTGATTCTTCTTCCTGGCCATGAAAGTGGGCATATAAATGAGGCTCAGTGTTCTGCTGGGCACCTAAGATTTTGCAAAGGGATATTTCACTGTCTTGGTTTCCTATTTTTTTTCTTTTTTTGACAACGTGACTAGAGTATTTTGGGTTGGTTTTAAGTTATCGTGTTGTCTGGAACTTCAAAACAATATTGTAATCTGGAAGATAACAATTAACTGTAGAAATAAGGTTTTCAAAGGATGTTTCCTCAGTTCTAATTAGGCTTATTAATCAGAATTGTGAAATTAATATAATTTTGAACTATGATGCAGATTTATAACCAATAATTTCAAATATAAAAGTAGCACAAAAATCTAAACCAACATCTGGAACTGTGGTACTCAAGAGTTTCTTCCACTATCAATTTTACTCTTTCTGATATTCTGTTTGCTCTTCAGCCTCACAGTACAGTTCCATTTCTTCTTCCTTCTTCCTTCTTCCACTGCTTTTGCTGCAGTCTGTCCCTCACCTTTTTTCTTCTTTTCTCTTCCCCTTTTCAGCATCCTGCTAACATCTCTCTTCATTACAGGAGTCTCTCTACTAATGAACTGACTGGTAGATTTTTTCCCTGAATGCTCCAGGCTGACCTATTCCGTGCAGCCAACTATCATCAGTATGTTCTCAAGTACTGCATGCTGAGTGCCAACAGGCAATCTGTACAAAAAATGCCATTTTGTTTTATGTTTTATATAGACTAGAGCATGGAAAATGCAAAGAAGTGTCAGGGGCCTGCCAGTTTCACTGTCACAGTTTTAAATATCAGCAGAATGACTTCTGGAACTGATTTGATGATGCTTACACTTTTTTCATTCAGAAGTTTTTGAAACCAACACTACTTTGGGCATAGAACTTTGCCTTACACAGAAAGTTACAGCACATTCAGTGATACAGAGAGAGCCCGCTATTTGTTTTTTCTTATAATTCGAGTCTTCTAATTTTGCTTTTCTAAATGCAAAGTACTTTGGTATTAGTGCTACTACTACCTGTTGCTAAGGATATCTATGATCATACTGCTAGTTTGACCTTTAGATACTGCAACTCTTTGGATTTAACTGAAGCCATCATTTTCTTTAGATTTTTATTCTGCAAGTTACCATCATTTCCTGGACCTTGGATTTTTTTCATTTTTATTGAACTTATGATCTTATGTACTAATATAAAGGGGACACAGTGCATCTATCACTGAAATGATTGAGACTAATACTTGGAGGAGTAAACTAGATTAATGATGTAAGTTATCAAGATTCCTTTCTTTTTGTCATATTTATATGAAAAAATATACCCAGTAATTCAAGTCTTTTGTTGTGATTCAGTTTTTTTCAACATTTATTTCCATCCATTGTTGTAGAACCTACAAGTTCTATTCTTCATGAAGGCAGAACAGACACATTTAAAATCTTACTTGTTAGCTCTGCAGTTAAAGACTGAAACTTTTGGAGCTGTCTTTGAGATCTGAATATCCAGTTCCCAACAGAATGACTGGTCATGAAGCTTCTGTAAAACTACCTGTAGTTTTACAGTTAACAATCTATATGAATGAGAAAACTCAGCTATGACACTGAAGTCTCAGAGTGGATTGTTAGTTCTTGAACAGAAAGACACCACCATGGGGTTGTTTTCACATTTTTCCTTTAATCCATAGCTTTAGATGGTTTAGTGAGGGGATTGATGGAGAAGGGCTGTGTGTCAGTTCGTTTTTTCAAGCATCTAACCTTGAGGTTTATATTCTTTGATTTAAAAAAAAAAAAACAAGGTACAGAGGACCAGAACTGTTAACTTCGGGCTTCTCATAAGGTGCCTAGAATTGCAGGGATGTGTTGCCAAAATATTTTGTGCACAAAATAACTTCAGCTTTTAAATCAGCACAGGGTCATGTTACAGAATGGTACCTCAACAATAATAATAATAAAACTGATATGGAATCCTTCCTTAAGGAGAGGGATTGGTTGCTGCATGTTTATTAAAGAATTTGAAGGTCCATACAGACTTTAATAAATAATTTATGATAATCAATGTTATTCGGTACAAATAGGGCCCTCTAACAGAGCTTCTTAGAGTGAGACAGTGCAAGAGCTACCAAATTATATTTGCTGTCTACTAATCAAATACAGAATATAAGTGAGAAAACTGCTTTGCTTAGCATTTTACTAAAGAAGTAGACTGAAAAAAAGTATTATTGTATGTTGAAAAGGACTAATCCTAGAGCTTTTCTACAGCCCATTCCCGTGAATAGTGTGAGGCTGACACATTTGGTGCTAACATGTCTACGGTCTGTAATTCCTTTGCTATTAGCTCTCCTACACACTCTTCAGAGGTGGTTCTAGGATCATCATAATTTTCACTTGCCACAGTTCAGGTCGTGTATTTCCTTCTTCTATCATCATAGAAAAAATCAGAAATTCTTTTGGGAAGAGTAATAAACAATGCTAGTTGGTATGTTCAGTATGGTTAATAGCTTAGTTAATTGTTTTGATTAGCTCTGGGTCCTTACAATGAAAGAGAATATTATCGCTGCATAGCACTTCATTTAACTCTGACACCATGTTCACATATCAGTGTTCAGTGTAATTTATTTAAGTGTGTCTGAGCTCCTTTCTTCCTCTATCAAAGCTGAATAGATGGCACTAGAGATTTTTGCAAGAACTTTTGTCTGCCTCAGGCTCCATCACTACTCTGAAATGGAAAGCAGCCATAATTGCAGCTCAACTGGCTGCTTACGGGTTCATCCTACTGATGCTACTATGCTAGCAGTACCTTACTTGGAAGGAACACATGAGGAAGATGAAGTGTCACTGGGTGAATCCTGATTATCTGGGTACCAAAACACTGGGAAACCAGAAACTTCATCATTGCACCAGACCAGTGATTCTGGAGGACCAGGACAAACATAGGGCTTTATGAGAGTACCTCTGCTACTGGAGAACAAGTCCTTGTTTTTTTAATTTAATTTTTTTAGTTTGTGTCAGTCTGAATAAGCTATACAGGATGAGAATACAAGATGGGGGGGGAGGAATGAAAAAATGCATTAAATGCACTTCAATGCATTAAAAAGATAGGCATTTAGCACTCACCTGTTTCTCTGTTACAACTTCTATGACTCTTACAGGGCTGGAATCTTTACACAGAATCCTGTTGTAAAAAGGAAAGTTAATGACACTGTCCTTCTAAAAAGCTCTTATTCTTTTGGGAGAATTCAGAGGGAAATAGAATTCAAATATATATATATATGTATGTATTTGTATATTAATTACAGCCTTCAGAGCACCATGACTGAATTGTCTAGACCACTGAACCTGAAAGAAATTTGTTACTGAGGGAGGCAGGTGGGCTATTTTGAGGATATGTCAGATGTTATGGAGGGTTTACGGAGACTGCTGCAACCATAATTCAGAATACACTCTGTTTTTTCTGGTCTTTGCTTTACTGCTTTTTCATATTACCTTTAAGCCTATCTAAGTCTATGGAGGTAATGAAATAGGGAGGGTATGATTAGTTTCCTTAAGTTTCTTCTCTTGACTGTAAACTTGAGATGATTCAAAACCAATAACATATGTAATAGCCATGTTGAGTAAAGATGGGTGAATTTAAAGCACTCACACCTGAAGAGCAGCCTGTGTTGGACTAATCCAGTCTCGTGATTGGATTGAGTGGATACACTTAGCCATGTCTAATTGACATCCGTCATGCATTTTTGATTCATTCTGGCCTTACAAAAGCAAACACTGGTTTATTTATGTTGTAGCACTGATTCACTGTCATTTCAGAAGGAAATACAGAGAGATTTATACTGCTGTGTACAGTTCATATTTTTGTTTCTGTTTTTGTCTCTCAATTCCAAATTCTTTCACTTCCCAGTACTGTCACAATCTCTCAAATATGAACTACATTAAAAAAGACAAAACAAGCTAACATTGTAGTATAAATGAAAATGAACCATGATACTTTGTTTTTGACATATTTTCCAAATCTCAAGTAAAAACGAAGCATAGCATGCTTCACATGGCACTCCATCATTAAATAAAAAAGATTTTCTAATAAAAATTATAGAGTAATGGCTGCCCTTTCTGTGTGACTTCCATATGGCCTATTAATTCTGGAAAGTCTGTGTAAGAGTCACTGTTATCAACTTCACAAAGATAATCAAGCATTAATCCTACAGCAGTATCTCATTATTTTTAAACTTAATTTATTTTATGACCAATGGGTTGACTCAGATGATCAAATAGAGTGCTTCTTGGGTTTTAAATAGTGAAAAATTTTAGTTTAGAATTGAGTGAAAGATGACAGAATCCTGCCAATATATTTTAATAATGTGAATCTTAGCATTTAATAATTAGACATTTCTCTAAGAGAAGCATTTCATCTTTCTCTTTTTCTTTTTATTTTTGGACTGGAGAAATAATATTCCCCCAAAATATCATCAAAAGTTTTGTAGACATTAAAGCTGAAGATATTTCAGAAATAATTCAATAATAGCTGAACCACCCACCAATTGAATGGGTTATTGACAGTTGGGTGTGTAAATGACTGACCTTGCTGTTTATTTTACTGAAGTTGTTAGAAGTGTGTCATACAAAGTCTAGCTAGAGTACAAGTAGTAAATTAACTAAACTTAGCAATTCTAGTACTGATAGAGTAATCTTTTCTGAAATGTACTTCAGTTAAATCTTTCACAACAGGCAGACTTAAGAGGTGAAATCATTTCACTGCTCGGTTTCTGAAAGTGGATTTCTACTGAAAAGGTATAAAACAAGTATCACAAAGATAGCTTTTTATTTCTATGCCACTTGTAGATGAGAATTGTGGGGTTTTTTTCAGAAAACTGCTAGGGAGGTATCTGGGATCAGCTGCTGGGGAATAGCCCTGATGTTGCTGTCATCTTGCAGAACCTGAACAGGGTGAGCAGAGCCAAGGGGTTGTAGCAGCAGGTCCAATCCAGCCAGCAATCATCAGACACAGATGTCCTGTTCGAGGTTGATCCTGGAAGGGCAGTTGCCAGAAGTGCTCAGCGCCTCTACCGCATTGCTGGAAGCTGAGACAAAATGGGTCTTCTTGGCTCCTGTGATGGGATGAGGGAGACCCAGGGAAGGCTGATCAGGTCCTGACAGCAGCAGTTACAAATAGATAAAACAGACTGACAACCGGTCAATACAGCTTAACTTTCTTACCCTCCCAAAGGAGCTGAAAATTTAATAGTACAGATGACTGCACACTGATGTTTAGGCTGGAAAACCAATACTGCTTCATTTACTAATATAAATGTGACCAACTGTGCCAGAAGAAATCTACTTCAATAATACTTCAGATTAAAAATACGTGCAATTGAAATTAGCATCTGAGCCTGGAATTCTGCAGAGAGAAATTAAATATCATAATAATCTGCCTTTGTAGACAAGAAAACCCCTGCTTAGTTCTTAAGTGTTGAATTCATTCCATCAGATGAAATTTCTGATCGGCATTATCATTGGGTTATTTAAGGAAAACCTCAGATAAATACATTTTTCCTGAAAGAAAACCCTTTAAGAACCTTCAGCTATTAATTAAAAAGGTGATTTCAAATAAACTAAATCCATCTCCTGCTTTGAAACCTTAGTTTTGTGTGTGAGTGCATATCTATCTGTCCAGCTATATAGATACAGATCTGTGTAAACTTACACCAGCAACTCAAACCTCTTAGCCTTCTATATACTGTAATGGCAATCAAATGTATATATTCAAATTTGGTGAATGTATTATCAAGTATTAGGGTTATAGAACTACACACAATGATGCAGACTTCTCTGTTTCATCTGCTAAACCTTTCAAAGAAGCCTAAAATTAAAAGGACTTAATTTAATCTGCTTCCTCTCAAAAGTAACATTAAGTTAGATGCTAAGAATTGGGAAATGTCTTAATAAAAGTGAGAAGAAACTCATCTAAAGCAATAACATGTTCATATCGGAAAATAATTAATTTTATTAAAATACTTCCTAAAAACTGATAATGCTACTGAACACAATGATTATTGAAGCAAATGGATAGTAAGTACTGTTTTATGTATCTTCTGTGTTTCTGCGGGATTTTCAACTATGTTATCTAAATCATTACACAACAACTATGCTAGCTTGGCTGTGCTCTTGACAGAGTTTATTTTAAGTCACTATAGGTGCCATGCAGTACTCATATGACTGGGACTTGCATAATTGGATTTTCACTTTTCTTTTTTTCCTAGTAAAGACCAGTTTTTGCTCATTCCATAGCTAGACTACTTTGGGATCAAATTTTCAGCCAGCTTTATAAGATTATTTGGATTTATGTGGCTATTCATAACCAGACATTTAACTGGGTAACTTGAAAAACTTAAATTTTAGTGAAAGGTGATACTAGTTTTATTGTATTTCCCAGAAACTGTATGACAGACATGTGCTGTGAGAGCTTGGAAGCAGAATCTCTAAAATTTACCACGACATCTTCATTAGGGCATCATGTAAATCACTGTCCTTATCTTTTGGTAGTTTATCACTTTTTTCTTTTGAGTCTTAAGGTCAAATATCTTGAAGAAATATTCCTGTGACATGTTGACAAAGATGATGGCTTCTGATGAAGGACAGTATTCTGTAGGCTGTATAGAGAACTAAAAGCTTTTGGTTCGCATGCCTGTCAGTTATCTGTGATTTTCACATTGGCATCAAGAAACAGGCTCTTGGATTCAAAAGGTGAGGAATCTGAAATGAAGCTGAAAGCAAGCTCTCTCTGTCCTGCTCAGAAAATATATTCATTTAATGATAGTAATGCATTATATCTGTCTTACAGAAATTACAATTTAATTAACTAGAGTGTTATCATGGTGCAATTAACAAGAGTATAATAAGCAAATATCTACAAAAAAATAAATCCAAGCAATCCTTCAGAACTGAAATAATAATAAAAAATATATGCTGTTTCCGTCAGTGAAAAGTAAAAAGTAAAAGCTTAAATGAAACCATGTAGGCAGATCTGGGAAATTATATATTTAGGTTTTTTTTTTAATTTCTGTATCATACTGAAAACATTCTGCTAAATATTTACAGCATTTGCATTTAATAGAGCTTGGTGAATCACTACCCTGCAAAAAGGATAGTTATATAACGGATTGCAAGGAAATAATAAATATGGGAGACTTACAGTTGATAAATATTCACCCCTTGTATTATAAATATAAGTATGAATATAAATATTTTGTGTATATATATATATAAATGAACCTTTATGACATGTATGATACTGGCAAACTAAAGTGTATTGTGGGAGAGTTCTAGCCCTTTTAATTAAAATACATATTTTGGATATACTTTTAGAATAGGTATGAATAAATATTCTAGTGAAAAAAAGATCTAGTTTGCTGATAGTGTTTCAGTTTCATCAGGGCAAACAGTAGATTTGTTTCACTTAGTTTTTCCTCTATTTAGAATATGTTCCATTACTTAATTCAAGTGTTTGTACGCTTAAACTTCCCCTGTCCCTAAGAGGGAAATTAATCTTCCAGGCAATGAGGAGTGACCTGAGTAACCCTGGAGAGCAGGGAACTTGACACTAACCAGTTGAGACTGGTAGTAATCTCATGCTGTGCAGAAGGTCTAAGAGAACAGTCTGCAAGGTTAATGTGTTAGTACTTCAAGACAGTGTCATAGGAAAAAAAAATGTAGATAATTAACTCACCCGAAGCCACAGGCTATTTTGTGTGTCTACTGTCATTATGATGATAGTGATAGATGACATAGACTTTTTCTTTTGAGAGTTTGTGCTCTGATGCATTATAAGGGCTCAAATTAAAACAGTGCTTGCTTGTGAACTTAATGCAGTCAAACAGCAGTAGAGCAGAGGGATGCTCTGAAGCTCTTCCCTGATGAAGTGTTTGCACCTCCTCGTAACAGAAATGGTAACTTTGCTGAATGTGCTGCTTTCCTAGCATCAGTGGGACAATACACAACAAATATACAATTTATATTATTATCAGTGTTAATAATGATATTCACAGTAGCTTTTGTTACTGTGGTTGTATGCCGGGGTGAATTTGTTGTTTTAAATTGGAATAAAATTTTATGTAAAAGCTCCTTAATGAAAGACTATAGTTTTTCTTTAAAAAGCATCTAGAAATAAAAATAAAATAGTAAGATGCTTGGATTTTACTCTTAGGGACACTAGCATTTTAAAAAAACCCAAAAAACCAAAACAAAACAGCCCTCATCATATTCCAGCTGTAGAGTCTTAGGAAAAAAAAAAAAAAAAAAAAGAAAAGATAAATCTTGTAATCCATTGCATTCATTGTGTTTGTGATGCTGCCAAAGGAGATTCTGAGTGATGTAGAAATTAAATGCTAGCAATATTCTGGTGACATCAGGACTGTCAAGTCCATCTCCTGATAACTGTAATTACTTTTGAGGTAGCAATCGAGAACTCTGGCCTGGTTTAAAAAAATAACCTATCTCAGTTTCATGAAGGCAGAAGAGATGCAAATGAGTACACTAAAAACAGTTATGTATTAACAGGAGCATGAGTGAACTGATGGGAATATTATGTGACTGATCCTTTTGTCATAGCTCTCATCTATACATCAAATCTGGGTTTCAAAGAAGGCCTCCTCAGCCATAGCTCTCCTTTGCTGGCATGTTCTTCACATAAAGCCTTTGTTTTTGGCTTTGGGAGCAATACAATGGGTTTTCTGCACACAATTTTAAAGGTCAAATCTTGAAAAAGAGTTAGCAAGGCATATGTATTGATAGCACTCAGGGACAGTTTTACCAAAGTCCAAGTCCTTGTGTAATACTCATTTTGTGTATCTCTGAGTTGTTTGTTACGATTTCACCAAAATTAGAGCAATTTTAGATGTTCACTTGCAGTTATTCCAGATCATAATGGGAATGCATTTTAAATAGAGGGATTTAAACCATAGTGCTCCCGTTGTTCCTGTTTAGATGCCTTCCTTAAATGATTTTGCACATTTCCACCTGAAAACTTTACAAGTGAAGCAAGGGCATGGTAGAACCAAATTTGACCTAGGCCTAATCAGCTGTTGTTTGGAGACTTTGTCATGCCTACCCCACCTATCAGCCTGGGGAGCCAGGCTGGTTGCTGCCAGCTACCCTGAGAGTTACAAGAAAGTGCCTTCAAGTGACAAATGGATGAAGTCACTTGTGGTTATGGCAAATGCTGCTTCCATCCTTTTCATCTTTTGGTGACAGTGTCAAGAGCAAGCCTAGTGTTTCAGAGTTCTGCAAGATTTCTGTCTTTCTCTCTCTGACTTCTCTTCCTGTGGTAAAAGTGGCCCATCCTGGGGCAGAAAAAACTCATTTTTGCCTATACAGTGGGCAAAAGTGTTTTGGTTTCTTTTGGCTAGCTGTCTTGAATAAGCTTTTCACATCGGCGTGTCACAGGTCTAGCACATCTATTCAAAGACTTTCCTTCAAATGTAGCAAGCATTCAGTCATGCTGGTCTGGTGTCCTAGATTGCATTGATTAACCACAACCACTTCTTCAGTACACTGCCAGGCAGACCTGCTTAGTCATTTTGTAATGGTAATTATATAGTTTATGCACAGCCTGACACTCACATCCATTTTTCCATATCATGCTGGTAAATATGTATTTTGAGCATGAACTAATTCTTCCTCATTGATGGTTCTTATCATGGTTCTCTTTGATTTCTCATGAGCAAAAAAATTATCAACAATTATTTCCAGAAAGCTTTAGGACAAATAATGTAAAACAAATACAGGTCAGATTCTGCTATTACACAGAATCACAAAGTGGTTAGGGTTGGAAAGGACCTCTGGAGATCTAGACCAACCCATCTGCTAAAGCAGGTTCACCTAGAGTAGATTGCACAGGCATGTGTCCAGATAGGTCTTTAATGTCTTCAGAGGAGACTCCACAACCTCTCTGAGCAGCCTGTTCCAGTGCTTTTGGCACTCTCAAAGTAAAGAAGTTTCTCCTCATATTCAGATGGAGCCTTCTATGCTTCAGCCTGTGCCCATTGCACCTCATCCTATCACTGGGCACCACTGAAAAGTGTCTGGTTCCATCCTCTTGACATCCACCCTTGAGATATTTGTAAGCATTGATGAGATCCCCTCTCAGCCTTCTCCAGGCTGAACAGACACAGCTCTCTCAGTCTCTCCTCATAACAAAAATGCCCCAGACCCCTAATCATCTTCATAGCCCACTTCTGGACTCCTTCTAGTAGTTCCTTGTTTTTCTTAAACTGCAGAGCCCAGTACTCCAGAAATGGCCTCACCAGGGCAGAGTAGAGGGGGAGGAGAACCTTCCTCGACCTGCTGGTCACACTTTTCTTAATGCACCCCAGGATTCTGTTGGTCTTCTTGACCACATGGACACATTGCTGACTCATAGTCAACCTGTTGTTGACCAGAACTCCCAGGTCCTTCTTTGCAGTGCTGCTTTCCAGCAGGTCCACCCCCAACCTACACTGGTGCTTGGGGTTTTTCCTCCCCAGGCGCATGACTCTGCACTTGCCCTTGTTGAATTTCATCAGGTTCTTCTCTGCCCAGTCCTCCAGCCTGTCCAGGCCTTGCTGAATAGCAGCATAGACTTCTGGTGTGTCAGCTATCCTCCCAGTTTGGTATCATCAGCAAACTTATTGAGGATGGACTCAGTCTCTTAATCCAGGTCATTGATGAACAGGTTGAACAGGACTGGACCTAATACTGACCCCTGGGGAACCCTGATAACTACAGGCCTTCAACCAGACTCTGCACCATTGATCACAACTCTCTGAGCTCGTCATCCAGCCAGTTCATAATGTATCTCACCATGAATTCATCCAGCCTGCACTTTGTGAATTTGGCTATGGGGATATTGTGAGAGACAGTGTCAAAAGTCTTGCTGAATTCAAGGTAGACGACATCCACTCATGTTCTTCCCTCATCTACCTAGCCAGTCATGCCATTGTAGAAGGCTATCAAGTTGGTCAAACATGATTTTCCCTTGGTGAACACATGCTGACTACTCCTGATAACCTCATTTTCCTCCATGTGTTTGAAGATGGCATCCAGAATAAGTTGTTCTATCACCTTTCAAACATGGTGGAGAGAGGCTTAGCAATAGCATCTGCCAACTCTCTCAGCACTCATGGGTGCACCCCATTGGGGCCCATGGGTTTGTGGATGTCCAGTTTGTGTAAATGATCTCTAACCTGATTCTCCTCAACGAAGGGAAAGTCTTTCTTTTGCCATACTTTCTCTCCTATCTCTAGGGTCTGGGATTCCTGAGGGCTAGTTTTAGCAGTAAAGGCGACAGCGAAGAAGGCATTCAGTAACTCGGCCTTCTTTGTATCATTTGTCATCAGGGCACCCTCCTCATTCAACAGAGGACTCTAGATGCATATCACTATATTACTGTCTCTCAATATAATAAGTATAATATAATATAATATTTATATTATATATTTGTCATTCTCCATGGTACTTTTTTTAGTAAACTGGCTTCTATGGAGAGTTAACCTGTACCTCTGGATGGTGCTACTGATGAAGAGAACTACAGTCTAAAAAATAGAGGTGTCCAATTGAGTATAAAGGCAATGAAGATAAAAAGCCATAAGAGACCACAGATGTATAGAACAGAGCAAGGTGCTAGTTTCTACCTGTTTCTTTATGGGTTGCCTTTTTGTGGGGCCATAATTACACACTGATTACATTTAGAAAAAAAAATCTTTGTTGCTCCTCATCCTGAATAGTAATTACTGTGATACTGTGTTTCATTCCCATTCCTTTCTTTTGCTCTTTCTGAATGTTATTGTATCTATTTTAGGTTTTAACATAGCTTTTGGGAAACATAAATTACAATATACTGTTTACATTTTTTACAAGGATGGTCATTTTGTGAATTATGTATCAGCTATTGTAAATTAGTAACTAATTAACTTAGTGTAACTAAGTGCATGTACCCATGAGACTGGAGAATGTTAAAATGAAAGTCTGACTACAGCTTCTCTGAGCTATCTGAGCTAGGCTGTACATGAATTTCTGTCCCTTCAGGTGCCCTCTCTTCAACCAAATTAAAATAGAGAATGTCAGAATTGGTCTACTTTAATGAAGCAATAAGTCTACTGCTACAGAAAATAGTGTAATTTTTTTTAAAAAATAGAATTCTTGTCCTTACCCCTCTGGCATTCTCATACTACATCAGATTTTGAGACAAAATTGGAGGGGCTGTAAATTATCCTTGCTGAATTGACTTCTACTGGAACTGAGCTGGGCCAGGCCAGTAGAAGTCAATGTTGAGAGCTCCGAATGCTTTCTGTTATGAAACAAATCACTCAGAGATCATTAGGATGGCTTAAAAATTAACTTACCAAAGTACATTTGGGCTTTCCTTTCTGTTTTTTAAAACTTTCGTGTCTACCAAGAACACAGTGAGTGAGCTCCCTGCTATTAAAATGTTTGAAAGGGACCAAGGTTCCCACCACCATTTCCCATCAGTAAACTTTTTTTTTGTCCTCTCACTGCCACAGAGCTCCAGCCCTATGTGAATGAGTGAAAAAGTCTTGGTTATACAAATCTCACAATAAGTGATACAGTAGTCACAATAGAAAGCATTCAGTGTGGCAACACTAAATGTATTGTACCCCTGTCTAAGCAACTTGTACTTAAAGATGCAGACATCTTACATGATGAGGTCAAATCCAGTAATATTTTTCATACAAATCCATGTTATTTTCTGTTTGCCTTGAACTGTTCTTAATCACCTCAGGACTTCGAGAGAAATCAAGAAAAGGCCCCACTGTCAGAACCCTTGTTATCCAAACTTGTCTTTTGTGTCTGGAGACAAGGTGAGAGGGAGGTAATTCTTCACCTGGGGAGGCCCCATACCCTCTCCCAAATGAGCTCAATCTAGACTGTTGTGGATTTCCACATGCTCATCTGCATGAGCATGTGTACTTCTATGCATGCATATGTACATACACACTTGAGACTGTTTAGTAACATTGGCTAAGACATTTTTGTCACAGTGGCATCTGGATATTGAATCACAGGATGTTTCAGGTTGGAAGGGACCTCAGAAGGTTTCTAGTCCAACTTCCAGCTCATGAACTTCTGGGTGACTCTGGACTTTATCCACGCAAGTTTTGAAAACCTCCATGGGTTGAGAGAGACTGTTTATCTTCTCTGGGCAGCCTGTTCTACTGCCTGAGCATCCTCATTTGAAAAAAGATTTTGCCACTATAAAACTCGTTTGAAGTTATGCCCGTTATGTCCTGTCCTTGCATCATGCACCATTGTGAAGAGCCTGGCTCTATCTCCCTGTACGCATTGTGGTTTGTTGTCTTGGGACTTGATTCCAAAGCTGCTTCTCAAGGCTGAACAAAACCATCTCCCTCAGTCTTTCTTCACAGGCCATTTGCTCTGGCCTCTGGAACATCTTGGTGGCTCTCTGCTGAACTTGCTCCAGTTTATTGATATATTTCTTATATAGAGAGGCTCAAAACACATTTACACATCTAATGTACTGGTGAAACACTTAAACGATTTTGCGGCTTTTCCCATCAGTTTGTACATTAAAGGCTATGATACAAGTTACAAGAACAAAGAGAACTGAAACAGCTTTGGTAAAATGAGATCAAATTGCGCTTGGAACATGAACTCCACAAGATCGTGTCATTCTGTGGAGAAGTTTTGATTTCTCCAGAAATGTACCTATAATTGTAAAATGTGTTTTAATAAAGTAGATGGGAGCATTTAAATTTTGTTCAAGATCTGGTAAAAATTACTTTTGACTAGCCTTAGGATACTATAATAAGCTTATAATAATAAATGGTTATCACAGGCAGTCTTTTCTTTCAGTGCAAGAATCAGCATACCTAAAAAGTCATGTCCTTTTTTATTTGCTTTCAGAGTGTATGATAACAAACAAGTAGGTGATCACTGTCTCAGTGATCTGTGATATCTACAGACTACTAAAGATGTGCTTTTTTTGGAGGTACGTATTATCAGTAGAAATTACTGATGAAAATACAACTTCAGGCTTAGAATACCATTATAAGATTGTACAGTGAATTGCAAGTCTGAAGACTCACTGTGCTCATAACAATTCATGCTAAGGGCTTTGCTGGCTTAGGTATGTCAAATATGGCGATGTGAGTGCATCCTATCAAGAGAAAGCCTATGCTTTAACAGTACTTTGCATATTTATTACATTATTATTATCAGTGCACTAGCACCTAAAGGAGAAATTTAATTCCTGAGAAAGTGCTTAATCACTAACACTTTTAAGGAAAAGATGAGAATCAGATGTCTATATTTTGTGCTAAACTCAGTGTAAATGTGGTATACTCAGATATATTTGTTTGATTCATCCCCTGCGAGGAATTAAACTTGTTTCTACCGTGAGTTCTAGATGGCCCTTGGCAGAGGGGAAAGGCCTCAAGATGGCTCTGTTTTTAGCTGTGTGAAATAACAGAACTTCAGATACTTTGATAAAGTTTTGAGATTTGAAGTTATTTATGCAGTTAAGGATGTTTTTGACTGCTTTTTAATATTAGATGCCTAAATTGTACTGTAGGGACCTTTATACTTTTCTGGGTGTTATTTGTTGCTTAGTCACAATCATCTTGTTCAGCACTATCTAATTTAGCATGTCTCAGCCAAGATAATTCTCAAATTTGCTGCAAAAGCTTTGACAGCATATCTTCTACCCCCCACCTCCAAAATACCATCTCCAGATGAGTCGCTTCCTCCTTTCCCCTCCACTCTTTGCAGATACTTTTCCTGATTCACACAGAGGGAGCAAGCAGATCAAATTAATTCTCTGCATCTGAAATGGACAGCACTGTCAATGAGGGAGCTTCTCTTCAAGATTGTGATTGCCACTGTTTTGCCCCAGTGAGGATGGGATATGTACAGCTGTAAGGATGTTGCCAATGGAGCATGTACAGTAAACCTGCTAAAGGAGCAAAGACCCTTAATGTCCCTAATTTAGCAATGAAGCCAATCAGTTCTAATTACTATGTGATTAAAGAACTAGCTATTCTAGGATCTGGGAAGGGCAGTGTTTGTGGGCAAACTATCTTTCTGGTTTAGACTGAAATTCCCTTCCAGAAGCCAATTGTCCATGTCCTGTTCATGACATCAAGCAGTCCATTAATTAGCTGCTTATTTCTAATTTATGGTGCTTTTAGATTTTTCAGGTGCTGAAGAAACACCTTTAATTAGAGTAATGGGGAAATTACAGACTTTGACCTATTGAAAAACCTTGTGTTTCAGCCATTTTATATATGGCTTGTAGAACAAAGTGATATTTTGCCATCTCCAGAAAATCACATAGTTTACTTTGATAGTAATACATGATAAAACTATAGTCTAAAGCAATTCAAAGTTATTGAACTCCCATTTTCCATTCTGACCATCAAAAATTACCTTTTGTCTTACAGGAAAGTGAAAAATTGAAACAAAAAAGTATTTAATTTTCTATGACATTTTAGCATTTTTTCCTACTGGTTACATCAGTGAAATCAGCTATTTTTTTTCCTCATCATGCCCTACTTCTTGCAGTGTGATGGGATCATTAAAATGGGACACAGCTGGAAGTGACAGTGAATAAGGCAAAAAGAAAAGTCAAAGCAATATTTTCTTCAGCTTTTAATATTGTAAAAAGTTACTATTGGATCTTTTTATATGCTTAAATTGGTAGTTGTCCTTTTGCTGTGAAAATAATTCTTTCTTTCCCTTCCTTTTCAGTTGCAGTTGAAAAAAATCCTCCCACTGTTTCTTCCTGAAAAAAACACTCTGTTTCCACATATGACTTCTGTCATGACTACTGTCTTGTCTGGGTCCAAAAATCTTCTCTTGGAAATTTGATATTGTGAATACAGACACAGCAGTAACTCATAGTGAAATTATTTTAATATTTATTATTACACTTATTTTTATTTTACATTGATTTTCATTGCATTTGTCTTCAAATCTCTTTTCATAATTGCCTTTTTAGCAGTAGCAGGCAGCCCTGTATATTAATCTAAACATGACATATAGTCTCATAGCTATAGTCCTTGCAACAACCGTAAGAAAACACAACTGAATTTTTTTTCTGCTGCATCTGAGTGTCTATCCCCATAGGAGCTGACTAACCAGTAGATAATATGTAAGATACTGTTTTATACTAGCAATAGGCTTTATCTGAGGGCTGCAAAATTGTCACGCAGTCTTGCAGTAAAATGTGCTTAAAAAGCATGGCTATGATGACAATAATACAGACCACCAGCAATGAGCAAGAAGAGTGGGATGAGCAAGCTGGTGGCTGAGGGAATGTCAGGTCTTGGGTTAAGGATGCAACACCTGGGAGTGAGTGGATGGAGTATGTGGATACAGAGAAGCTAAATAATGGAGCAGAAACTATTCCAGTGGAAATGCTGGACACCACAGGGAGTTTACCCAGGGCATGCATTGTTCGTTGAACTCTGTTTAAATTCAAGATTAGCAAAAGACTCATCTTCCATAATATTAATACTCGTTCTCCAGGAGTTAACTATGTAGTCCTATGTAGTCTCAACTAGTCACACAAGAAAGTCAGTTCAAGAGGGAACTTTAACTTGTTTTTTTAAATGCTTATTTTCAGAAAGGCTGAGTGAGTTATATTCTGAAACTTCCTACCTGTTGTCCTTGGAGACAAAAAAAATAGAGCTTTCTTTAGATTAGACAGTTAACTCTTAGATCACTAGAACTTCATGAGACACATTCTGCCCTAAGCAACTAACTGCAAATAAATACTACAAGCTGATGAAAGCTCCCTTTCAGGAGCAACCAAATTCATTCAATACTTGATGTGAAATCATGATGTCAAAATACTTAGTCTAAGTAGGAATTCACAGTACAGTCCAAATCTATATTTAAATTCTCTGCATAAACAAGCTATCAAATATTAATTGCAGAAATGGCCCTGATGGGATGTTGCTGTCCCTTAGCTTGCAGACTTCAAGCCAAGCCAGCGCAGACATTCATCACACATGATCCTCATTTGATGCAGGAGCAGTAATTCAGCCAAACTCTCTGATAATCAGAGAAGGGACTCCTACTTAAAGCTCTTTCAACTGGCTCAGCTGAAGAGGCTTTAAATTCTTACAGAAGGATTAGTAACAAGTAACTACGGATAAAAAAAGGAGCATAATAATATCTGATACTTATGTTTTCTCTGGTAAAAAGCTGACTATGAACCCTTCACAATCTAAATTAGTCCACTTTCATGGAGCTTCTCATCAAACTAAAGGAAGATACTAAAACTTCTAGTCAGTAGTCCCTAATATGACGGTTCAGATGTTGCAATATTTTTGTGGAATCTTGCTCTATCTTAATTCTTTAATCTCCACATAGACTCATGTCAAAGAGTGGCCACAAATACTTAAGAAAGTGATATGCTTGGATACCTCTGTCTGTTTATATTTCCAACAAATGCTTTGAAATTGCAAGAAACACCTTTCTTAAGCTGGTTCTTAATGAAGTTTGTAACTAAAAATAATACTGCTGAGGACAAAAGTCCCTAGAGTTTCTGGTCTGAAGCTTAAAGTTAAAAGATCTCATGCTCAATAAGCAAAGGATTTCTGTACATACTGTTGCTATGCGCTGAAGGTCCTCTGAGATTAAATGCTAACAGACAAAGAATAAATTCAGTTGTTTGTACTGAATCTTTTCTCTTGCTGATAGCCATTGCTATAGGCTGTGCAGTTATACGCTGAAGTCTGCATTAGAAGTGCTTGCAGCCTGTGGGGTTTGAGGGCAATATCAGCTATTTCCACCTATGTGCTTGGACTAGTACACTAGCAATTTCTTCCCATACTTCGAAATACCCATGGGTAATCTGTAGGTGTATGCATACTCACCTTGAGATCTGAAAAGATGCCCCTTCTTGTTTGTTTGATTTAATCTTGAGAAATTCAGCAAAATATTCAATTTTCTGTTCATACTAACACCTACCTCACCTACCTACATACTGTTGCTATACTGAGAGATTAAGAAAAGTAGTATTTCTCCAAAATTGTGTGTTCTTGCTTATCATACATAAGTATGCTAGGCTACTGGGGTGCAGGACTGAATTCCCTGACATGTTTTTGGATCCCAGCTATGAAATGAACAAGATACACAGCAGTGGAAAATTTTCATAGACTTTATAGCAGCTGAAGTGGGATGGGGATTGAAAAATGCTTCCCCATTATTGCATTATTTTATCTGCTGTTATTAATAAAAGCATTTATATTTGCAGGTACAGAATTAAAGGTAGAATCAAAAAGGTTGAGCTAACTTTGAGAGTTAAATTTTGAACATTTAAAATGTTTTTGATTAAGTCATCCTTAAATCTGTGTTAGCAAATAATAAGCAATTTTTCTCCGTCATCTTCATGTTATTTTGTTTAGAAAGCCCAAATAAAACTTTTGACATGATTTAATTAAGACAAACACATCTCTTTTTGTAACATATTTGAAACTTCTTTTCCTGATTTTTTTATTTTTGTCAAAAATCAGTAAAATAACATTCCTCATTCACAAATCAAATTGACAACTTTAAAGGTTGAAATTTCCTATTTTTGTAGAATTTAAGGAAGAATAAAGAATGGTAAAACTCATGGATTTACATTCAAAACTGAATTTTATTTTTTATTATATACCAATAGATGTAAAAGAAAATCTTAAATCTGACAAATATAGGAAGTGAACTTCTGCATTAGAGTTTTATTTTTATGAGTAAAGCAAGATATAAATGACTAAAGGGTTAAAAAAATGAAATACTGTAGTAAGAAGCAAATCAACTACATTACGTTAATAAGTATTAAAACTAGAAATATAGAGGAAAGAAAGAGGCACTACTAACTCTAAATTATATATGGTAGAAAATTTGCAGAACTATAAGACTCAGGCAAAACTGAGATGTCAATCTCTGGCTCGAGTGCCTTTTCTAAAACAAAAATAAAACAAGCAAGAGGAGACTTGAGTGATATTTAAATGACTAGGTAAATATTTAGGAAACCTGCAAAATGCATGGAATGAATTATAAAGAAAACTTTGGAAAATTTGACAGTAGTTTGCCCTCTGACATAAAACCTGGAGAAAATCTGACAAAATCTGTCATTATATCAAATTTATTAATTGCTGTGGATCCTTGCTTAGTACTTAGATCCTAAATAGTCTCTTCCCCTTTTATCTAAACTTCTACAGTGTCTTCCTCTTCTTTTCTACAGGTATTTCTGGAGTTGATATGTGCTCTCGAGTTGTCAGATGTATTGCAGCTAGAAAGTGAACCAGTATAGGTGAATGAGTCTCTGCCAGAGCACCATTTTTAAGAGGGCAAGAGTCCTCTTGCAGTAACATTGGTAATAATCTGCCTGCAGTTTTAAAGCTGCAGCCTGTTGATAGCAAGGTCATATAACTTTTTAAAATGTTATACCCAGCTTTGAGTTTCGTCCACACTAAATAATAAATATTCCTACATGGGCAGTATCTTGAGACTGACTAGTGAAAGAAATATTGCTTATCACACTGTATTTTTAATACAACTTTTCTTTTATAGTCATAGTGTGCTTCTTAGTGTGGTTGGCAAAAACAATACCCAGTGGTGTCTCCTTGTTATCTGAATGAAGTTATTACTGTTTAGACTAACATATACATCACAGCAAATCTTGAATCAGCAACGTGGTATTAACATTTTACACAATACTGCTGCTGTTAGTTGTCGTAGACGCAGGTTTTAAATGCTTGAGAGTTCTGAATGTCTGTGTTCTCCAACTCTATACACTGTTTCAAGAGATATAATTAGGCAATATGAAGGCATTAACTAGAAAAGGGAACATTTTTTCACTCTAATAACATTCAAACTGTTGTTAGAGGCTCTCTCAAAGCACAGAAATGAGGGAAAAAATAATCTACTAGCAATGCAACTTCAGTTTGTTTTTCTAAGTGAGAACATTCTAGTAAATGTCACATATAGTAGCAGGAACAAAAAACCCCAGTATCACTAGAATAAAGGTTTAATTCCAATTTGATATATGCTATTGTGCATTTGTTCGAAGTGTTTTGTTGAAACAAATTTCCGATTTACTGTGAAGGTCAGGAAAAATGTTATGGTATTTCCGATGAAAAATGTTTGTGGGCATGGACAGAATTTTTAAGGTACGTCATTTAAAGAACCAGACAAACAAAAAAGGTAATTTCTCATTTATGGTGATGTTGAAACATATTCACTTACAGGAAATGGTCATTTTACTGTCTTAAAATCTCCATATTATTCTAGGCATAGAAAAACTGTTTATTTCTCAGACTTTTGCTAACTGGTTTTGCTGTCTTACTTTTTGTTTTGGTGTTTGTTTTTTGTTTGTTTGTTTGTTTGTTTTTTGTTTTTGTTTTTGTGTTTTGTTTTTTTGGGGGGGAAGCTGGCCTAAAGAGACATAATCCCAGAAAAATTATGTCAAATGACAGGTCATTAAACCACAAAACCACGTTTGTCACTTGTTGGAAAAGAGCAGTCAAATTGCTTCATTTCACTACCATTTCTTCTACATTCTCTATTTTCTTTTTGGAATGGCTGAGAAAATTGATATAATCCTTCACTTCCTCTCTGAATTGCTTCCTAAACTGACACCATTCTATTACAGAGGAGCCACAGGTTCTGTGATGCTCTCTGCAAACTAACTCATGCACAAAACAAGCACCACAGTTACTATGCAGCTATTATTATAGCAAACTCCACTCCCCCACTATAAAAATATATCATCCCCTTAAGTTTAGTAAAAGAAGACTATGATCTTTACTACATTATTTGCTCAAAGCAGACTCTATAATGTGTGAGGAAAACAGCTGAATAATCGGGAAGACCTCAATGGGAGCAACATATGCTCCTGGTGCTTCCTGCTGAGCCTGCTGAAATAGCTTACAGTTACAAACTCCAACTTTCTGTGGAAAAAGTGTTACTGCAAAGATGGCAAGTTCTATCCTGTTCTAACAAATAGAGGACTGTCATGCTTAAGCTGAAGAGTAGTGGGAGCCTACTTACAAATTATTGTGATTCAGTTGTGATTGTGACTGGCGTGCACAGAAAGATCAATCTCAGCACAGAAATATTTATCTTTGATTTTGTTTGCTTCCAAGTGCAGCTTAAGTAAAACTGTTTTATGAGCCAAGTAATGGGGAAAAATAATTTAGCTGTGAGTAAAGAATGTGAATTTTAATAGTGAACTGAAAAAATGTTGCTAGATATTGAAGACCCAGGACTGTCAAAACAGGACTTTGGGAAAAAAAACAAGACTTGCACGGATGCACCAACTGGCTTTAAGCAGTACTTATACACAAGCACATATAATGAGAGCAGGTAAAAGGAAACTAATAGAATAAAAGCTATTAATGAGCAACCATTTTGCCTGTTATAATTTTCACAAATATATTTCTTGTAATTTTTCTCCCTCCCCTCCCCTCCCTGCCATTACTTGCCCTCCTATTGTTAGGCAGAATGTTTTCTCCCCTTATTTAAAGCACAGTCAATAAAATTGCTAATTTGACACTCAACAAATGCGAGAGGGTACAAAGAGACAGAAAAGTGGCAGGAAATGTGGAAAGGAGGGAGGAATACAAGCTCTTGCAAAAGGTCTTTCCTTGACAGTGACAAATCCACATTTAGGAGATTTCTGGCCCTCCTGCAGTAGAACTCATGCCGCTACTAAGCCAATTGTTCACATTGCTGTTTCTCAAATGAAGGACAAGACATGCAAGTCTTGAGTTTTTCTGTAAGCTTTTCTTTTTGCCTGATAAATAGTGATTTTGACCAAAATTACCAACCATAAGATACATATATCAAGTGATAGCAAACATAGAAATAAGTGACATAAATTAGCATAAATGGAATCTATAGTTGGTAGTTGAGTGTTTCAGGCAGACACAGAATGTTAGTCCATTGATAGACTGTGGTGGGTTGACCCTGCCTGCATGCCAGGTGCCCACCAAAGCCACTCTATCACTCCCCTCCTCAACTGGAAAGGAAACAGAGAATATAATGAGAGGCTCATGGATTGAGATAAGGGCAGGGTGATCACTCAGCAAGTACCACCATAGGAAAAGCAGACTGAACTCAGGGAAATTAATTTAATTTATTACCAATCAAATCAGAGTAGGATAATGAGAAATTAACCGCAAATCTTAAAACACCTCCCCCTCGCTTCCCTTCTTCCTATGCTAAACTCGTGATTTCTCTGCCTCTACCTCTTGAGCAGCGCAAGGGGATGGGGAATAGGGGTTGTGGTCTGTTCATCACATGTGGTCTGTGCCACTCCTTCCTCCTCAGAGGGAGGAATTCTCACACTCTTCCCTTCCTCCAGTGTGGCGTCCATCCCATGGGAGACAGTCCTCCACAAACTTCTCCAACATGAGATCTTTCCATGGGCTGCAGATCTTCATGGGGTACATAAACCTGAGTTTATGATAATTATTCTGTCAAAATTAGGATCCTATTCCCAGGCACACTTCATCCCCATACCAGATATCTCTGTTCCTCTAAACTATGGACTTCTGTCTCCCAACGCTGTCCAGTGCCCAAACTTTCTCAAACCTCACACCCTCACATGATTGTTCCAATATGAAGCTCTAATCAACTGTTGTATACAAGGTCTTTGACTTCAGCCTTTGGTCTTCAAGATTTTAACTAGATAAATGGTTTGGATTCTTGAAACTATAGAAATAATCAGTGTAGGCTGCACTTTTACATAAATTGCTTTCAATAATACTAAATGGAAACAGAAAGATTTGTGAGAAAACAGGAATGGAATTGCTCAGAAATGTGAGGTGAACATGCAATTTCCAGCAACAGGTCAGTTAAATAAAGAAATATTTGTTTCCCTGTATCACAAGTTGGAAAACAGGTATATCCATTTGCCTTATTTGGAGTTTTTTGAATTCTTAAGAGAATAATATCTAGGAACTTTGCTATGAAGCTCTCCCATTGCCATGGACTTACATGTGCACAGAAGTTAGTTCTACTTATACTTTAAGATCATCATTAAGAATGTGATTTCTAAAACTTAGATGAATTACGTAACATTTATCACCTAGCAGATTAGTCTCCTGTTAGTGAGATCAGCAGTTTATGTTTTGATTGTTTAAGGTAGTTGTTTGTATCCCGCAGTTGGTATCATCATCCATGTATGAATTAATTATCTTAGCCATATTATTCTACAGGAATCTTTATTTACTTGCTGTATGCTGTTACTAAGTTTTTAACTAATATACATTTTAATTTATTGTTGTAAAGACCTAATTTATCTTGATTATATTTCCTGAAATGTCTTGATTCCCATTTCTCACCTGAGGAACTGACAATGTCACCTGCTTCATCTTCCCTCCCAGACCAGTAGTCCCAGCCACATCCCCTTATTCACCTAACCTACGTCTCAGCTTCCTACTGTTTTTCTCCTTATCTTTTCTGAGGCATAGCTGAGCAGGATACACAGTTATTCCTGCAGCATAGGAACTGCAGAAACAAAGGAAGAAATGGTGAGAAGGTATGGAGATAATAAATCCTGCAACACTCACACTTGTCACTCTTGCTCAGGAAATGCAAGAGTAGTTGTAGCAACACTTCCACATGTACAGCTCTTAAAGGATCATTTCTGTGCTCACTCTAGGGTTCCCAAAAGAGATTTCAAATGGAAGAAGTCAGGAGCAGTTGGCAGTTCTTCTGGGCTACTGTTACACCTCTCCTAGCTCTTCTCTAGCCCTAGATGATAAAATTAATGCATGTGTCTATGTATTTTCTCCACTGGTCAGGGAAAGACTTGACATCTTGCTGAAATTTCCCACAAGCTTGCAGTTCTCAATAGCTGGATTGGAAGACCTGCTGGAAAGCACCATGATACATTTCTCTGGGTTTCCTTTATGTGGACATCAGAATAGGGAGGGACAGTGTGAGCCCAGTTCTTTGTCTCAGTTCTTTGACATGCTGCCAGACCATGGGGGTATTAAATGCCCAGATTCAAGAACTGGGAATATCTCTTTTTTTTTTTTTTTTTTTTTTTTTGATAAAGACACAGACTAAGCAATTTTTCCAGAGGAAAAACTGTAGTTTAAGAAATTAAGAAATTGAAGTGGTCATTAAGAAAGCATTAAAATGTTTCTATTATAAGATAAAAAAAAATTTAATCTTTCAAGTCACCACTGTGTGCAGAAACATGACTTTTAGAGCTCAGGTTCAAGCTATAAATGAAACTGTTATTACTTGATATACAAGTCTGAAGAAAAATTATAATAATGTCTTCCAAATGTGTGATATTATCTCTGTAGTAGCTGACCGTATTTATGGCTTAGGCAATATGCATTATTTTACTGCTATACATTAACATTTATTTATGGCAGTGTAATGTAATTTAAGTTGATGAGTTCTTGTCGTCTTTATAAAGTATTGTTTTATATATTTGTGAGTTCTAGAAAGTGAAGATGAAAAAAACCCTCAAGACTACATAGTCCTTTTTATTTATTTATTTCGTTATTGATTTTTAGTTATGCAAATCACAGAGACTTTTCTATTGCTTCTCTATTGCCTTATCACCTTCTCGGTTTGTCAGGTTTAAAACTGATACTTCTATGGTGTTCATCACTCTTTTGTATGTAAGGAAACATATTCAGTCCTAGTATTTTTTTCTCTGTAATTTATAAGATAAATTAGTTTATGAACATATATCTGTGACAGGTAAAGGTAAAATGTTATGCTGTGGAAAAAATTTATGCAAATCCAAGGTGTGTTTAAACTTTATTATAATAAAGAGGAGAGTGATACTGATTTTTTTCCCTTTAAAAACCTGTTCCACTTAGTACAATGCAGTTGCATAAGTGTTTGCAACTTAGTATTTCCTACAGAAAATTGTTCTCTGTCTTTCACCAGATGCCCTCCCTTCAACATACACATCTATCCATCTGATATGTGAGCAAAATTATATTTAGCTTGACAATTAACTTGGATTTATCTCCTTCAAACTCCTCCTGTCCTGCCCATCCTGTTGAAAGGATGAGGAAACTCTGGGGAGCACATACAGGTTATTGGGTGCTGTGTGCCTGCAGCAGTTCTGTGAACCCTGTCCTTCACTTGTTGTCTAGCAGTCTTAACAAGGAAGGAACAATCAAGGTAGGGATCCTGAGCTCTACCCATCACTTACTGTTGGAAGCTACTTCCCATGTGAAATAAGTTAATAAAGTTGCAGTATAATTAAGCCATATTTCATATTTTATTTTATCTCTTGGCAAAGCATTGCAACTAATTGTGTAGTTTTTAGACTGTGAAAACTTTCTATGTTTGTTTACTTGCAATAGAGTCACACTATTTTGTGGTTATTTGCCAGTCATTATATAGTGTGTCTTGAAAAGTGTCTAAGAAGTTACTTGGTAACAAATTGCAGAAATGGATTATATTCTTACCTCTCCAAATGTTTAACATGTGTCCAAGAGGCAGCGATTTTTTTTTTTTTTTTAACCATTTCCTTTGGAGAAATAAAAGTACGTCATGATTTTTTGAAGCTGTCTATCGCTCCCAGTGCTCAGGGATGTTTAAAGAACAAAACACAACTGATTGTCAGATTACAAATTGATTCATATGTTATCATTGTAATGTGAGACAGTGAAACTGAAGTGCAGCAGGCAAACAGAAGAACAGCTTCTGAGAAGACTCCCTGGCTTTTCTTTTCATGTCATATGGACTTGCATTCATTGTTTAAAGAAAGATCTTGCATACAGTATTTTTTCACACATAAACAATGAGCTTTTAAAAATTTGGATACAACAAAATTGATATCTTGAACTGATAAAACCCCATGTTTAGATAAGAAACAAAAAAGAAACAAACCAAAAAAAAACCTCCCAAAATATAGAATGTCAAAATAAAAAAAATAGTACATAAACTTTTGTTTAACTTCTAAATAGTCTTAAATAATGTGAATAGCTTATTTTCAAACTGATTGAGTTGTTAATCTGTTCAATAACCTAGATATTTAATTTTGTGTTCACTGAGTCAATTGGAACTTTACTGTATATTTCAGCAAGGCAGAATTCATCTTGAGATCTGCAGACCCTTCTTTTCCTTTCTAAATCAATTGAAATTAGTAGATGAATTCCTTCTATACAGGACATTGATTTTCGTGTTGGTTATCTACTTAAAACATGATTTTCCTGAAATGTGTTTTCTATCTTCTCCACTCAGTACTATAACCTATGAACGTAAAAGGTTCTCTGGATTTGAACATAGATGATTAATGCGTGCAATTCCCATAGGATCAAAATTTCATAATGTATTGATTTGCTCTGTATTTCCTCTGAAGGAAAAATGTCCCTGTAGGAAATAGAAGACAGTACATGATTCCAAACGTGAAGCATAATTCACTAGTGAATGCAGGAAAAAGTCCCAAAATAAGCACTTTTCAATATGGAGACAGATGGCCACATCACTTGGCAAGCATTCAGCTTTTTTTCCCTGACATGTTTAAATAAACTTTATCAAACAATAGACAGGGATAAAAATCAAGGTAGCCTTAAATTTATCTAAAACAGAATAGCAGGCTGCTGTAGAAGTGTCCTATAAATAACAATAAAGAGGTGTTGAACGAAAGTCAATAATGTGGAGAGTTTTTCTACTGGATTGTAGAAATAAATATATATATTTCTTTTTCTTGTAATGAAATGTTCTGTCCTCTTTCCCAGCTCAGAACTCAGCATATTGTTTATATACCTGGCACAGTGTACAGTGATTAGAGACAAACCCAGATGGCCATATTTTTCCTTGTCTTGTTTATTTAGGTGATGGATAAATGAGTCCCAACTTTACCTATCAATCTGACTGTAATTATTTATGTTCTACTGTGAATTTTTGCATGCAAATACTCATGCATGTACACACAAATACAAACAGAAGTAAACTGACTCTTTCCCTTTCTTCCTCAGGCTTAGAAAGAATTGCAAGAGATTCAGCCTATGAGCAAGAAGGAAAAGTTCAGTTTGTAATTGATGCAGTATATTCCATGGCCTATGCACTGCACAACATGCATAAAGATCTCTGTCCTGGATATATTGGTCTGTGTCCGAGGATGAGCACAATTGATGGTAAAGAGCTACTTACTTATATCCGGGCAGTAAACTTCAATGGTAAGTTACATGTACTCTTTCCACATCTCCACCACCTCCCCTTTATTCTTTCAATGTTTCAGAAGCAACAAGATGTGTTTTCTTCTTTATATAAAGTGCTTTAAGGCACAGTGGAAAACAGGATTAGAAGCAGTTCTCATTTAATCAGAACTGTGAGGTTTTTCCACCTGCTTTGAAACCTCAAGTGTATTTTTTGTCTTAACATTAAGCTGCTCCCAAAAGAGGCAGATGTTAAAATAATCTGTCGATCAAAATATTCTGGTGAAAAGCTGCTATTATAGAAACAAGTTGAGGACTCATGCAGTCCTACTGACAGATTAAAATCCTTTGACAAAGGTTGTTTATGTTTTTGCAAGAGAATGAATTGAAAAAAATACCCTTTTGAAAATGGCCTTCTGAAATCACTGTTAACAATTTCCTTACAAAAGTGAATAGTGAGGATTTGGTTTTCAATTTGCATATTTGAATCTCAATTAAAACACTCACTAGCAGTTCCAACTTCTTTTCCATTTCATTGTTTTTCACTTGGTGATTTAGTGAGCTTCAACAAAACTGCAATATATATTTTTAAACACTAGTACATAATATTCTGTGCAGCTGGGATCTGCCTGCTGGGGAAATGTCATTACAGATGCTTATGCTGTTAACAGTAGAGGCCAATAAAGAACAGGATTAATTTATGAATGTAGAATTAAAAAGGGTAGAATCTACCTGATCATGAAATAAAGTTCCTGAAAATATACATTATTTTGTGAAAGTCAGAATTATTGTAGACTGTATTTACCATTCTTTTACAAAGAAATGGAACAATGTTCTTTGTTGTGTTTTGTTGTTCTTTTATTTTTTTCCCTTTACATGATGGTAACTCACATTCTAGACATGCCCTCTAACTATATAGAGAGAAGCACTGTCTATCACAATTTATTCCAATGACCTCAGCTGCCAGCCTTTTTGAAAAAAGCACAAGGTCATTTTGAATTTAGCTTCTGAGTGGAAGCTTTTTTTTTTGCTTTAGGTAATGTACCAGACCTTCTGGTTGGTATGAATGTTGGCTGTAGTTCACAGTTTTTTCCTCTTCTAAACCTTTTTTATTCCTATGCAATTTTCATGAAAAGGGAATCCCTGTCTACAGGAATATAAAGATAGAAGGAGTTTAAATGATTCTTTAATGATTTTAAAGAAAACCTGGAGCAAAATATCTTGCTGGCAAATGGGAAATGTTGTTATGATGACAAAGGTAGGCGGCATATTGTAAGGTTTGCAGTGATAATTATCTACATTTCCAGTAGATATTCTTCTGGGTCTATGTCATTAAAGCACAAAGAAAGTGATCTATTTTCATTTTGTGAGCATGAAAGTTTAGAGTAAAAAGATACATTTTGTACATACATTTTGTATGAAATCTTTCTCCGCCTGGATTGTTTCATCAATACATGTCATGATTTCTCTGGCTAAGTATTGCAACAAGGGGAGATGAAAGAGTGGGATAAAGTAGTTTGGACACTAATGAAAAAGTATCTGCTTTTGAACAAGTAATTTACTGAAAGTGGCGGGGGGAGAGAAAGAAAAAAAAAGAGAAACATTTCTGTGAGGTTAGCTTTCCATCCCATGGGATATGTTAACTCCTCCCCGTACTCGGCTAGTCCATATTATGCATAGATGTACCAATTTTTCAGGTGCATTATATGCCCAAATATTTCCTTCTTTTTGGATTGTGCATTAGGAGGCATAAGCAGAGTACTGTCTATAACCCTTTGCCTTTTCCTGTTAATCCCAAATTCCTGTTCCTCAGGACAGCACTGCCATAGTATCCAGTTTGGTTTATGTACGTAAATACTTACACAGATTCACAGAATCGCAGAATGTTAGGGATTGGAAGGGACCTCAAAAGATCATCTAGTCCAATCCCCCTTCTGGAGCAGGAACACCCAGATGGGGTTACATGGGAATGTGTCCAGGCGAGTTTTGAATGTCTCCAGAGAGGGAGACTCCACAACCTCCCTGGGCAGCCTGCTCCAGTGTTCTGTTACCCTCACTGAGAAGAAGTTTCTTCTCATATTTAAGTGGAACCACCTATGTTCCACTTTGCGCCTATTACCCCTTGTCTTACCATTGGTTGTCACCGAGAAGAGCCTGGCTCCATCCTCATGACGCTCACCCTTTATATATTTATAACATTAATGAGGTCACCCCTCAGTGTCCTCCAAGCTAAAGAGACCGAGCTCCCTCAGCCTTTCCTCATGAGGGAAATGCTCGTCTCCCTTAATCATCTTTGTGGCTCTATGCTGGACTCTCTCCAGCAGTTCCCTGTCCTTCTGGAACTGAGGGGCCCAGAACTGGACACAATATTCCAGATGTGGTCTCAGCAGGGCAGAGTAGAGGGGAAGGAGAATGCCTCTCAACGTACTAACCACCCCCCTTCTAATAAACCCCAGGATGCCATTGGCCTTCCTGGCCACAATGGCACAGTGCTGGCTCATTGTCATCCTGCTGTCCACCAGGACCCCCAGGTCTCTTTGCCCTACGCTGCTTTCTAATAGGTCATTCCTTAACTTATGCTGGAACCTGGGGATTGCTAGACCTCCTTTGCTGGGACTTGACAGTAGTGCCATCTGTCAACTTTGACGTGCATCCTAGGTTCAGTCATTAATAATGTAGCGTATTAAAAGTGATCTGATGGATGAAAGGAAAACCTGACTTTCACAGCCGTTCAAGGTAGCATTTTTCTCTACTAACAATCACAGGATTGCAGGATTGCTGAAATTGGCAGCGACCTCTGGAGATCACCTACTCCAACACACCGCACAGATCAGGAACAGCCAAATCAAGTTATTTAAGACAATGTCCAGCCAGGTTTTAAATATACAGAAGGATGGAAAATCCAAAATTCTCTCTGAGCAATCAGTTCCAGTATTTGATCACCTTCACAGCAAAAAAAAAAAAGTTTTTTCTTAAGCTTGAAGATTTTTTCCTGTCTTTAAAATTAAGCCTCTGATTTTCAAGACGATAAAAATTTCTAAATCAAGAAATAACTGGCATTTTTAAGATAGGCAGTTTTACTTTTCATTCATTATCAGTTTCCCCACATGATTCTACCTTCATGCATATTAAACCAAATTCTCGCCTCTCTTAATTCAGTATATCCTCCTTAACTAAGGTAGTAATGAGTGGGTGCAAGTCCAATTAATATGCTGTCTCATTCAACTTAGTGGGTCTAACCTCACAAAGTATGACCTGCACTATGGACACCATTCTTCATTATGGAGGGTGTTTGCAAGGGGAAGAAATCACACATATTTCTGTTTATTGGAGTAACTGTTTTGCTTTTGATTGCAAATAATAACTTTGAAATGCATTTATTTTTTTGTTTACTCTGTTTATTTTTATTTACAAATTATGAAGAAGATTTTTTCCCCTGAAGGATTCATCTGTGTAATATTCCATGACACCATCATGACTGAAGGGTGATCATAACCACCAGCACACAGTGTACTGATGTAATTGATATGACATTTGTTTCTGCTTAGATATTCTTCTACTAGTTATATGTTATATGTAGAAAATCTCACAGTTCAGCCTGATTTTGAAGGGGAAATTTAATTGTACATGAGATTTGACTTACTGCTGAGTGTAGTCTTCTGTTTTATTATCACCTGTGTTTTTCTTAAGACAGCTAGCAAAGTGTGGTGTCTGAAAGCAATTGCTTTTCATTTGTAATGGGCAGTTTAATAATTGATTTAATTTCATAGGAAAAGAAACCTCTAACATGCAACTGATACAGCCTATTGCTTCTGTAATCAAAGAATACTTAGACCTTTCAAAAGTTTCATACTCCTACTTATCTTCGGGTTTCCAAGGCAAAACGTGAATTCTGTCACTTTGTGGTGTTCTTATTTTAATAAAGGCACCACATTTGAAAGGTTTTCCCTACCAGTTTTTGTATCCAAACAAAATGAGATATTTACGTGAAACTGATGTTTCATATTTGAAGTTATGTAAAGCAAATAATGTTTCTTTTAATTAGGTTTATAAATGGTGATATGCATATGTTGTGGCATGATTCAATATGTTTTTCCATCACATCATTCTTGTGTTCTCACTCTAGTTAACTCTATTATTCTGTCTACAAAAGAAACAGATGCTTTCTAAGAGGTTTACCCTGGCATGTGCTGAGTGTCTTATAAGTGCTCTGCTGAATTCAATGTAAGTGTTCCTGTGTTCCTCGTTTAGCAGAAACAGGACTTGAACATGCCTTTGTGGTGAATAGAGGTATTTCAAATGTCGTTTTTGTTTGTTTTAGGAAAATATTTGTCTCTGTATTTCCTTCTGGTTAAAGCAAAAAAAAAAAAAAAAAAAGACAAAAGGTTGACAACATGGATATAATGTTATTTCTTGAGTGGTAATAAACCATAAAGTGATAAGACTGATCAGTGTTCCTTCCTCTGTTTTCCCACTACAAAAGTGAAGATCAAAATTTATAGTTAAATTCCAAAGATATTTGTTTATATTGTACATAAAGCATTTGATACAGAAGGAAGTACGCTTTTTCCGTATGTGTAGATTTATAGCTAGCATGAGGTAGCTCTTTTTTTGCCTACCTTTAGTCACATATTGGTATTTATATTTACTCTAATGCACTGTAGTAGTTCCAGGGATAAATACTGAGGAAACATCACAAACTAGAACATAATATAGATATTGCAACATGAGTCTTATCTTAAAGACAAGGGAAGAATTTGACCTATACTCCCATACATGCATACAGACATCTTATTAGCCTTGATAAGCAATGTATCCTGTGAGTGAACCAGGATACTTACTACTTTGACACTTTTTTAGGAGGGTGGGGCTAAGCAAGAAGGGAGCAGAGAATAGGTGGGAGCACTGACTCCCCAACACTGTCAACGCTTAGATAAATGTTATGTCCTTCTGCAGGACGTCACTGCAACATCACTTCTGCCTCCTGGTGAAGAGGAGGCTCTTCTGAGTCTGACTGTGCAACCTTTTCTTTAGTCTTCTCTGGGACAAATCAAGCAACTATGTTGCTTGCTGGGTTTTTGTAACAAATCTACAGTAACACTGGAACAGGTTGCCTGGAAAGGTTTTGGATTCTTTATCCTTGGAGATATTCAAACGTGGCTGCAGATGGGCACCCTGGTCTAGCTGAACCTGCTTTAGGCAAAGGGGTTGGACTAGGTGATCTCCAAAAGTCTCTTACCATCTCAGCCATGCTGTGGTTCTGAGGCCCTAGCTGGACTTGAAAGAAAATACTATCACTTACCCTTGATTTACAATAGCGAATGAACATGTTACCTTTATTCTTCTGGAACTAGTTTCATAGTCTGAGTGGATTAGTAAAATTTGCTGTTATTTAGGTTTCAGATAAGTTAATTAAATGCCTTTGAGAAAATATAAATTTTGGCTACACAGACAGCATGCATGTGGCATTAGCCCCATTAAAAAAAGGCAAACAAACAAACCCCCAAAACAACTAACCAAATACAAAAACAAACAAAAAAACCCCTCCAAAACCCAACCAAATAAAAAAAACCAACACATTCAAAATTTCATCCTGAAAGGGCAGAATGATATCAGAATATGAAACATAAGAACAGAAACTAGCAGACAAACTCAAAATAAGGCATCTACACTTGTAAACTAAAAATTAATGATCACTCTACATTGTGGTTTGGTTTGTTTGTTTGTTTGTTTTGTTTTGTTTTGTTTTTTTCCTGCTAAAGTGGTATCTACAGAGAACAGGGTTTTTGTTTGGTTGGTTTTTTGTTTTTGTTTTCTTTTTAAGAAGAATGGGGTTTCTCATGGAGAATTTTGAAACCTTCAGAGAATCATTATTGTGGAATCAGCGATTTACAAAATTCTTCTCCTGTTATCTTTTGAAGTTGCTAAGACATCAGTCTGTGCAAAACTCTCCTGACTAAATACACAGCTCAGACTGTTTTAAATGTTTTCTTGAAGAAAGCTGACACCTCTCTATTCTTTCACTGAGTACAAAATCTGCATTTTCAAATCATTATTTATCATTAAAACAGAAGCTTTAAAATGGTGCCTTTTGAGACTGATAAGTTTTGACATTTTTTAAGGCGTTAAGCACAATAGAACTAAATGTCCCACTTAAAATGTACTAGAGCTATGCTTCTAGCTCAGATTTTTAAAAATCCAACTCTCAAGTCTACAGCTACCAAGAGAAATAAAAAAAACCCCACCTTTTTGAAATGGTTGAAGTTGGGCATACCTGTGATTTTTAAACTTATGAATTCTTATTGTCAGTTCATAAATTAGAGATTTGTACAGTCAGAAACACTTAACATCAGATGATGCCACTGGTCCCAAATTTTGACAGGGTTAAAAACTACCTCAGTATAATGGGAGATAATACCAGATCAGTAGATCACATAGGGACAAACAAGATTAACAATGAGTTGGGAAGGGCTGAACTCTGCTGACCTTGCTAGGATTCACTGTGGTAGCAAAACTAGTTTCACTAATATGTATTCTGATGAAGAAATTAAGACACTTCTTTCAGCTGCAGAAGTTGGTGTGGAATGGGTAATGTCTGGTGCAGTTTTATAAAGATCTGTGACGTTTATTCTGTCATAATTTAATCACATGACATAATTCAATGTGGTGTTTGTTTGTTTGTTTATCTTGGTGATACAGAGGAATGTTTGAAAACATGGCTAACACTTAAACTAACATAGATTGGAACTCATCAAATCTGAGAATTCAAAAGAGCTCAGTCTTTTCATGTACTTTTGTCGTAGTTTCAAAAATGTCTAATTTGGTCTGTGAATGCACCGGGACTAAGGCAGACCATTTGTAATCCTGATGTCTATTTTCCCATACCTTTATGTTAAATTAAGAAAAGAGTTGCTACCTTTCTTAATTTATTATTGGGGATGAGCAGGGGGTGATTTCAATTAAGTTCTGCTTTGGCATGCTAAGTATTTTAATGGAATTAATCCAGGTAGCTATACAAGAGACCAAAATTACGCAGTGGTCTGAATCACTTTTAATGGATGTAAGTAACACATGGTTATAATGTAAGCACACGCAACAGACAAAGCTTGGAGCTGCTCTGATGCTTAGGTACTTCATAAATCCATGTGATTAAAATCTGAAATTATGAAAATGCTGTGAGTGAAAGTAGAAGGTATAACCTAAAAGTAGGTGCAATTTGTAGTTGTGCTCTTGTTTATGTACAGATCTTAAGTACTGATTAATTGAGCAATATATATTCTTCACATACACAATTCGTGATCCAGAATGTGACTGAGGTTGATTCTCTGTTTTGAGGAACAAGGTCTAATTCATAAGATATTTTAATAATTAATATGTAAAGGGAGGTGATGAAGGTTTTACCCTCACTACCCATGAAAATTGATTTGCCTTTCCTGATAGGTGAAGATATTCAGATACATTACAGTCTTCTAATATGATCAAGTGAAATACTCAAACAATAGTGAGTAGTACAAATTAATCCTTGCCATTCCAATTGAAAAGGTATTTAAGAGTAAAGAAGCTAGATCCATAAGGCATGTCGCTTTCTTTCTTTTAGTCAGTGTAAGAAACATTGTAGATGTGGTGCTGTAGTGTTATTAAGCCACTCAGGTATCATTTTTACAATTATTAACAGGAAAAAGATGTGTCATATGTTTTGAGGAAAAGAATACCTTGACAAGCTTCCTAACTTAAATGTTTAAATTTAAAACTTCCTCTTAAATCTGTTAGATCAAGTAAGAATGTTTGTACAAGTTACTAATTATCTCATATGTGAATTTATGACCCTTTTGTTAAGACAACAGTTCTGCAAGCCAGCAGGACAGTCATGAGGGGAAATGAATTGCTTTGCAGTTCTTCCATAACAGAATAATCTGAGCCTTTTTCATTTTCCTACAACAACTTCTACTTACAAAATGAAATAGACACATCAGAGAGAATATCAAGGGAAAAATGGAACAAGGATTTTGTTAAGGGTATTTGGTAGTATAAATATGCTACATTTATAGTTCATTCATGTAAAAAGTGATCCATCTGGTAATGGCTGATAAATGACAAACTCAAAAAATAAAGTAATTCTTCAGGGAGGTCATTGTCAGGGAAATTATCTTGACAAATCTTGGATTCTCATATAAGGAGGAAAATAACCATTTCTCTATATTAAAGGGAATGACAGTGAAATCAGGTAGAATTAATACTGTAGGGCAGGCAGGAATTACAGTGAGGAGAGAATAAATTTGCAATTAACAGGCATGGCCGACATTGTCAGACAGCACTATTTAGTTTTTCTACTCTAGCAAAATGTTGTGTTCAGCAGTAATCAACCAAGTTCACACCTATAGTCAGAGCAGTACTGGATTCAAGACCAAGTCCTTGCTAACAGATTTGATCTTAAGCAAAACCAAGGAAAACTAAAGGAAACTAAACAAGACATCCAAGAGAAAAGTGATGGGATTCAGTTCAACCCTTGCAGGCAAGTAGGTTTTCCTCATTTTCAGTAGCTGTTGAAATTTAAAGGAACTGTCTAGTTCTCCATATAGCTGGTGGGAAAGGCTGATACCTCGAAAGGCTACCAGAGAGCCAACCTGTCCATTAGCATTTCAGCACCATAGCAACTCATCTGCTTCTGTATGTTTTTGTGCAAACAACTATGAGTTAGAGAGATTTTTCTCAAAGGCTGGTTAAAGAATTTCTAATAGTATGAAATATTAAATATGTGGAAAATAGTTTATCTTAGAAGCTTCTCTAATTTACTCCAGCAGAGGAAGCATTTGCTGTTATTCCTGAAGATTAAGGTATCCAATCATTTTGACCACACAGCAGGTTATGTTTTATATGGAACATACTGGAGCCAAAATGTTGCTCCCCATAGTCACAGTTAAATCTCTCACTTGTAAGCCTGAAATAAAACTGATTTGATGCACACATTCCTGAGGCATTCTATTTTAAGTAAGGAGACTGTTTCAGTTCTCCTGTTATCCTTATAATCAAAACTGAACATTTGATAATTAAAGGTAAGATCATTTTCAGTAAAGATTTTAGTTGCAATTCTGTGGATTCTGTGCACTGCACCCATTCAAAGCAATGATGCATTATTGAGGCTTCCATATTAACATTTTTCAATTTGTACTAATTAGTTTAGGTTATTAACTTTATAATTACATTAGCATTTAATAAAAAAAATAGTTTGGAATATAGGAAATACAGAATATTCTTGATTATTAGTTACACTTGGAAGCTTAAACTCTTTTAAGCCAAGCCATAGGAGCCTACGTGGTCAGATGGGTTTGAAAATGGTGCTTCTCTCTATTACTTACAGCTATATTAACAAATTATCAGCTTGACTGGTACTCTACTTGAATACAGTTTTATTTACTGGTAGTTGAGCTAATATGTACAGGTAAAATTATTAGAGGGTATTCAGCTACATTTCAGAGTATGAAAATTTGATTGTGTTTTTAACTATTGTGTCAAAATTTACACACTAATAATAGCTTACTCCTTAGACCTTCCAGTTACAATGGGTGAGATTTATTATCCAGTATGATTAACTTTGATACTGACTTTTTTTAGGAGTTCAGCTGGAGGGTAAGAGGGTGTGGTACAACCCTTCTATGTTAAGTCAAGGGGAAGAGATTTATGCCTCTGAACAGTTCCAGAAAGGAACCAGAAATATTTAATACACTAGTGCTAACTTTGCTTTGAGATGAAGACGACAGTAGAAACACTGGAGCTTGACCCTCCCCCAGACTTTTCATATTAGTCTGGGAATTGGATGTTCAATAAGGAAATGAAGTAATTGACTCCTAAGCCTATAATCTAAAGGAGTCTGAAGCCATGTCCCAGAAGCATGTCTTAAACAATGACTGGGAGGATATTCGTTACTTTTGTTGCATTTGGGTCACAGTTCAGCCAAGAATGCAAGACTTCCTAGAAGTCTTATTCAAATGGACTCTCATCCTATTTTAGTAGCACTAAGTGGCTATTAGTTTATATGAAGTTGCAGTATTTATTGTATTTTTATTCTAGTGAAAGCACAATCAAACCAGCTAAAAATGTATGACTCCATATTTCTTCCCAGCCATTACTGAAATAAGAAATCTTAGTGCAGTACAGAACAAATCTTATGCATTTGTTGGAGTGTTTTTTATTGTGCACCACACACAACGAAAGACATATCATCAACATCCGGATTATTTTTTGTTCTCATTCAGATGAAGATGAATTACAAGTTACCCTTTGGGATTAAAGCAATGTATCTGTATTATCTCCAGGGATTTGGAGAAGATAGTATGATTTTAAAACAAGATTTTTTGCTAATGAGCATTTTTAATTATTGTCCAATAAGAAAACAAAACAAGTAAAACCAAAACCAACCAACCAATTTTGGCCATCAACCATCAGTATTACATTGTTACTGTTTTTATTATTAATTATTATTATTAAATTTTTTTTTTCCTAAATCTACATTTTCTCCTTTATATTAAAACTATGGTAATACATTGATAGTTTCTTTTGCTAAAGAAAAATAAGGTAAAGCAAAATCAAAGTCAGTTGGCAAGCAAACAGAAAAAACACTTGCAAATACAATCATTTTTATTGTAAGTGTCCCCTTAGATATGGCTTCAAGTTCAGGTGTTGCATGTATTCTGTACAGGAAAGCAGTTCCTAAGAGACTGGAAAACATCGTAATAACATAGCAGTTACCTGAACTGTCTGGGGAATTCAGAATATCCTGAGTTTACAGACGTGCTCTTTATCACATGTGTTTCTCTGCAGGAGTAGAAGAACAGCACAGTAAGAGACAGTCCCTACGTTCACTAAATTAATATTTCCCTGGTAGTTATGTGTTCTTCAGTGAAAAGGTGAGGGAGTTTTTCTTTGCTTGTGGTAGGCAAAGGTGTATAGACAGTTTGTATAGACTCGGTGGAAAGGAACAGCTATAGTTCACCAATGCATTGTATTCTGCTGTCTCCTCAGAATTTATTTTCTTTCAAGGTTTTTCATAGATAGACTCACCAAACTCTTTAAAATAACAAAAAATCCTCAATTCTGTATGTTTTGTCTTACGGAATAGTAACATGGAGACTTCCACAGTAGATTGCTTTCCTTCGCCTGTAAAGCTGAGCAAACAGATATAATTATAGAAGTCACATTATTGCTCGCTCTAAGTTCCAGCTGAATCAACGTTTGATTTTCCTGTTTGGCCCTGCAGCCACTCTAAGACTACCCTGGCTTTGCTCCAATACTACTTGATCCTGAGTGGAGAAACAAAAATGTATTGGCACTGTTCCCATACCACGCATAATCACATTTTGTAAGTATATCCCTAGGTAGCATTAAGTTACAACTCATAATATGGCCATTTATGGTAGCTGTATACCACTTTTTGGAGGTAATTATTATTCATTTTAAAGGAAAGTGAAAGTGAAGTGTGGAGCCTCAAGTCATCATCTGTGTGTGGGATATGCAGCTACAGGGCAGTCAAGCTCCTCAGCACAGGCCAGGCTGTGCAAACTTGAAAGGCTTATTTAGTGCAGTCTCTGCCGTGGTTCTTCCAAGTCCCTACTAAGAGATCTGAAGAGAAAGCCCCAGGATATTAGAGTCCACTGCTTATCATGTTGGAGAAAAACAACTAAAGGTGCTTGGAAGTAACAGTTATATTGACATATAGCCACTGTGGGAAGGTTTGTGCTAAGCCAGCTGGCTTTAAAGGCTCCAGCTCTTGATAGTTACAAATTGTTGTATTGATCCTCCCTTATGCATGGACTAAATGCAGCTCAAATACGGATAATTTTTTCTCTGTTTTGCACTTTCCCTGCTTCTTGTCAGCAAGGGATATTGTTCATGCACAAAACGCTTCGGGAGGATTTCTTGCTTACCTGAGCATAAAATGCACATGGTTTTGTTCTTATTGTAGTGAGCTGTCCTGAGCCCTGTATGATGAATTCTGAGGAATATGTAAAATAAAAAAGAAAGTAATGTCCAATCAGATGCTTCCAAATCTAAGAAACTTTTTGGTTTTCAGTTCCTGTTATGGCTGAATGTTGAGATTACTCCTTATTTCAGCTGATTTTCCCTAGATCTAATTTGACCTTTTGAAGATTCCTCATGTTTCTATGTCATTTTCCTGACTTCTGGTGACCCTAGGCTCCTGCTTTACTAACACAAAAAAGTACCTATAAATGTTATTTTATTTAATTGTTGATTGGTTTTTTTTGCTTAGGTAGTCCTGGGACAAGTGTTTAGCTTTCCAAGGCATTTTTAGATAATATAGGTATTTTTTAGCCAGTAAGTTTCATAAGTCCACAAGTGCTGGGGACAGAATTTTCAGGACTACTAAAGTTCATTTTTGCAAGGTGTGAAAAGTCAGAGCAAAGATACATGCCTTCTGCCAGCTATCCTATAACAGGCATACCCATCTGCTACATGCACCTACAGCCTCTGTTATTAAAAGATTCAGGTTCTTCACGGTTAGAGCAATTACAACAAGAAAGGTAAAGGTGTATGTGTGAATGTGTTTTAATGACAATGTTTTCATGAATTATTGCATGGTATGTAGCAGACATAACTGGCTGTTATCTCAGTCCACCATATTTTTAAAATAAATACATGAACCATTCTCCTTAAATAAAGACTCTGAACCTGTATTCAAAGCTGATTTAAGCTAACTTATTTTGGTTTGAATAGTAGGAACTTTCCCCTCCTATGGAGATGAAAAGTTGTAGCTGCTGAAAAGGAGTTAGGCAAAGAATGGGAGAAAAATAAGTTAGAAAATGGCAACTGAGAAATCGACTTCTTATTTGAGTCCTCCAAATACACATAAGGAGATTTTTTTTGTGTTCTATATTGATGTATAATCAGATTAAAGATTTCCTATGAAGATAAGCTGATAATAGACATTGCCCAACAGCAAATAGCACTAGTGCCACTTGAGAAGTACAGGCTGTTTTTTCCCTCGTATAGAGAAGAGGTGGCAATTTGTGTTTACAGAAGTGGCCTGCTAACGCCTATCAATGCACACCTTGTGAGCTCTATGGCCAGGGACTAATGTGTGAAAAAAAGTCTACGAGTCTGTGCAGCCAAGGTGTTATTATTTTCTCCTAATAAAGTATATTGAACTCATCTTTCTGGCATCTAACATTTAAAAAATGTTTTCTTATTGTACTTTTTTTTTCTGTAGTTGATGGAACAGTAAAGTATATTCTAATTCTGGAGTCATTAAATGCTACTATAGACCCAGAAAGCCAAAAGATTTGCAAAATAGTTCAATTATTAAACTAGAATGAAATAGTATTACAAATCATAACTGGCCTTCAGAGAGAAATTTGTTTACCCAGATTATCTTGTGTCCCTGAAAAACAAACAAACAAACAAACAAAACCAAAATCACACACACACACACAAAACAAAACAAAATAAAATAAACAAAAAAATTCCACAAACCAAACAAACAGCAAAGCAAACCAACCAACCAAACAAAAAACAAAACAAAAATAAAACCCCTACAAAAGCAAAACAAAGATGGGCTTTGATTTGAAGGATTTTTTTTCTACTGCCTTTTTGTTTAATTGTTTGATTTTGGTCTGAATTAAAGTAAAATTAATTTTACGAAGAATCAGCATCTCTCAAGGCCCTAAAACTGTACTGGTGAGTAATGTTCTTATTAGTTCAATCACTAGTGAAAACCAGCCATTAACTGACATTCCTGACAAGGATGTTGATTTCATTGAGCAATTGCAAGAAACTCTGGTCCTTGAGTGAAAACCTCTGGGAAGTTGATTCCAGGAATGGAGTCTCTCAGATTCCAATATTGCTAACCTTCAGGGGAGGCCCATCTGAATTTTGGGCAGGACTCTATCATGCCAAAGTAGTGCCATGTCAGCAGAACTGAGAGTTGTCTCTCTCAGTAGCCAGGATCCCCATGAGTTTGTAGCTGCATTTGTCTTGAATTCTTTGCAGAGAGGACAAAGATCAGAGATATAGGCAAAAAAAGAAAGGTCCCTCTTGCGTCTGAGCTAAAAGGGCAGTGAAGAAGAAGCTGTGTGACTAACTGGTTGAAATAAGGAACTTCTGAAAATAGAAAAGTAAATGCTGGTCCACCAGAAACTTTGAGGTGTGAATCAGTGCTGCTTGGACAGTTCTCAAATAACTAAATTCAACTCAGGTCTTGGTCACCAAAACAGACAGTTGAAATTTTGACCTTCCTATTGGTCCTTTTCCTGTAAAAAGTTCTTCCTGTTTCATATGGGTGATTTTTGGATTGTGAAGTCCTTGGGCTCTGTGATAACAGAGACCTTGTAAATATAGATGCATTGTGGTTAAACGGGAGATGATCAAGAAAGGACATCAAGAAAGGGTTCAATGTTTCCAGTTATTGCATATAGATCTTTTATTGAGACTCATATACAAAAAATGAATACACATCTATTGTTACAAACATGCACTTTTATTTTCTTTATTTGGTATGTGCGTTTGTTACTCCTAAGATGTTGTAAAGGGTATTATAAACATTCTTAGTTTTTCTCCCATGCTACTGCTACAATTGCTTCTTTGTCCTCCCTCAGAGGTCCCTCTGCCAGAATCAAAAACATCAAGATCAATGGAAGAATATTTCTAAAAATGTAAATCTTTCATCTTCATGGTCCTGACTTGTTAATGCTTTCTAATGGAGTATTTAACAGGAATGAGCACAGACCTTGATATGAATTGTCAGACAGATATGTAACAAGGGGAGTTCTGAGTAGGGAAATGCAGAAGGATAATGAAACCCGACAATAATAGAAAACTGTGGACAAAGAGCTGAGGGCGAGAACAAATGAACATGACTCCCATAGAACAGGGTCACAAGCTGGTGCATGTACCATAAGTTTTGTTGCCAGGAAATGGAAAGTAATAAGGTTAGGCACTGAAAAACAGAAGGGCTTATAACTTCAGCAGATTGACATGCTACAAATATTGGACAGTAGATAGATTAGAGACAAGGGCTATTTATAAAGGTGTGTTTTGGTTTTTTTTACCTCCATGGGAAATAACAACAAACAATACAGACACATCATGATGTAAGTGACAAAAGATGCATTATTTTTCCTGGTATTGTAAAAGATAGTAGGAAAACTACTATGATATCTCAGGTTGACCTTGTTTCATTTGTGTCATGCAACTAGATAAAGTGGAAAAGGGGACAAATATAAAACCAGAATAATACAGGGGCACATAGATTTTAGCAATTTATAAAGCAAAACAGCATAGGCAGGGAAACCAATTTATTTTGCATTGGATATGTACATTGCGGATGTCTACAAATGTACTAGTTGATTACACTGCTTTTATAGTGAACAGAAAGAAAGTCACTTTGTGGGGCATGGTTCACCTCATTATTTACTTGTCTAAAATAAGCTAGATGAATTGTGCTATAGAGATGCCTCCACTGACAGCAGAGCACATCTATAAAATTATATCAGCTTTAAATGTCTATGCTGCAGATTTCCAGAGACAATTCCAATACTACTCTGTGTTTTGGGGAAAAAATAAGCTTGAGGAAGGAAACTAGGAATAAAGTGCTAAGATTTGTTATTGTAAATCATCTGAAAGTTGTCTAGCAAATGAAAGAAGAATTAGTAGAAAAAAAAATCATGGATAGAAACACGTACACACAGAATGTAACATATTGTATGTTTGTACAACAGACAAGTAATTGTGACAATAAGTGACAAGGCTGGGGATACGAACATTAAACAAAAAAAAGAATGTGCATGGGAGTAAGCAACAGTACTTAGAAGGTTATTTGTTATGTGGAACTCAAGTAAACTGGAAGAGATACCTGGAAAAAGAATTGGATGTGGTAGAAAAACATTCTGTTTAATTCTGGAGACTTTGAGAAACTCAATAAAATAATGCTGGTTTTCAGTTGTCATTTTTCAATAGTCTACTAAGAAGGAAGGAATTTTGACAATCCTAGTTATAGAAATAAGATGAAGAAGAGAGATATAATTCAGTGCTCTGTGGCATTCACCCAGTCTATCATTTTGGCATCTGTCTGTCCAGTGCAAAATGACCAAGTATTTCCAAGAAAAAATGCAGTGTATTCTAAGAAATTTATGCAAAATTGTTTGATATGTGAGTGAAAAAGAAAAACAAATTAAAATCTAGACAGAAATCTAGAAGTTAGATTTACAGGAGATGAATTTGAAAGTTTAACAACAAGTTGTTTCGTGATTTTTTATGATGGCCTATTAAGGAATCTGAGAAGATCTATACCAAATCTCTGCAAGATTTACTGCTCTGAGGTTGTAATAAGGAAGTCTATAAAATAGATTGGCAAAATTTTTGAATAATATAGAGAATCACAGTGTAATTATACTAGAGATCAAAATATGAAATAAAAATAATTTTACAACATTGTGAAGGTAGATAACACATCCTTAATGTTCCTGAAGTAAGGGACTGAAGGGAAAGGTAGCGATCTAGTATGAGATTTATCTAAACTATTACACACTTTCTCTTCTCTAGTATGTGGAAATGCATGTACTTTTTAGTCTTAGCAAAGTTCCTATTACTAGCCTGTAAATGCATTAGAATATGTGTATCATCTCAGGTTTTATTGCCTCAGTCGCTAAGTTTACCCAGATTCTGCCATGTGACTTTTTATCTCATTCCATATTACTGATCCGTCCCATCTTTGCATTATCAATACATTTCATTAGCACATTCTATGCCCACAAAGGACATTTTGTTTTGCCTTTGGGTGCATAGTCCCTAGTGAAAACACTAAAATTTTCCAAAAATGGGCTATGCAGAACTGCACAGGAAATCCACCAATACCCACTTTCGTCACAACCTGTTTAATCTCTTTTTTGATCAGGTCCTTATTCACTTTACAGTCCAGCTTCTGTTCTCCATTTTCTCCATTTTAATCAGTCATCTTCCATGGGATAAAATTCTGAAAACCAGAGACTTTATTTCTGTCTTGTTTTCTTTGTAAAGTAAAAAACTTATCTGACAAAGAATGACACCATGATCATTGCCATGTTCTTTTTCTGAAAAATGTATGTAGCTTTTATTCTCATTTACGTTTATTTATGGAAATGCATCATGAAAGACTATATCAATAAAGTATAAAAAGAGGAATTCAGAATCTATTTGAAGAAAAAAGATATATACATGAAGATAAGTGATTCTCCAGAAACCTCATTCTACCTTTTGTTGACCATTCCACATCATGGAATTCTTTTGGGAATTCACTGAAACAATATGTCATGAAACCTGACTTCAGTGGATTTTTTTTCAGAGGACAGCAGGTAGTAAACAAGCTTTTTTGAAGGACTAATTTCAGAGCTGACTCTGCCTGTTGGCAAACTGGATTAAACTAGTGGTATCTGGAGACATGTTAATGAATTTCAGATTAACACAAGTGCTAAACCTAATGCTGTAATTAAGAAAGGCCTGCCAATCACTGTCTCTTTTGCATTGGCACAATTTATTTTGTAGATTTCTAAAGCAGCATTATCAGTTAGTGAGGACTGCAATTAATAGCTAAATGCATCCTAAAAGAGCAGTTCACAGGAAGGAGAAAAACGACTGTAAGAGAAGAGTTATATAGTCCATTCATTGTGGATATCCTAAGGTTATATTATTTTGAGTGCAATTTTCTACACTGCATGTCCACTGTCATTCCTGAAAGCAGGTTTTCCAAAAAGTGGCACTTCTCAAAAACACCCTGTCTATTTTTAATTAAAATGACTTTTATTAATTTCTGGCAATATTTACTGCATTGTCAAGAATTATCTATAACAGACAAGATCTGTTGAACTGCAATAAAGGTTTTCACTCTCCCCATGTGATATACATTCTTTTCATAATGTCCTTGGATCTGTTACATGTACTGTATTGTTTGCTTCTTTTTCTGTTGCATCAGCTGCAACAGCAAGCATCATTGTAAGCTTCATTTGTTTGTGGTAATATCTACATTTGTATGCTTCAAAAATTAGAAGAAAACTACCTATTCATTTCTAATTATATTCTAGAGCTACATTTTTACAGAGAGATGAAAAGATTTGTTTCTATTTACACATATCTTCAGCTATTCAATTTATTATTCAATCTTATTTCTAAAGAGAAAGCATTATACATTTCTATGCCAGAATAAGCATAAGACTCATCAAAAGAGTGTCTGACTACAGGTATAACTTCTTAAATGCCTGAGCCTTTGTATCTGCCCAACACACAGCTGTCGAAAGCTGAGGTCCTGAAGATTTCCGCTGGGCTGATAGCAATTAATAGTCTGGATGTTTCCTGGGTCATCTTTCTTTCTCATTTGGGATTGGGTAGTCTGCATTGCATAGATATACACAGACAATACATGCATGGAATTATAATATCCCTTTGCATTTAGAGATGAGACTCATGAAACATAATAGGTTGATTTTTCAGATATTCCTCATTTGATATTTAATAGTGGGAAATGAGGCAGCAAAGATGTCTCTCTGCAGCTGTTTTACAGCTGTCCTGGCTTGGTGATGCAGCCAAATGGCTGAAATTATTAATGTCATTGTCACTGATCATTTGCAACTTTCTGAAAGTCTGGGATCACTAGACCTCAGGAAGGGGGTTACTACTCACAAAGTCACAGAACGGTTGAGGCTGACCCTCTGGAGATATCCAGTCCAACCCCCTCTGCTCAAAGTAGACTGACACACAGCAGCAGGTTGCTCAGGTCTACATCCAGTTGAATGATGAATATCTCCAGGAATGGAGAGTCCACAACTTTTCAGGACAACTTCTTCCACTGTTTGGCTGCTTGTTCACTAAAACAGTTTTTCTTATGCCTAAACAGAATTTTCTATGTTTTTGTATATGCTCACTGCTTCTTGTCCTGTCACCGGATATGGACGAGAAGAGTCTGGCTCCATCTTCTTTATTTCCCTCCATCAGCCATCAGATAATTTATACACGCTGAGAAGATCCCTCTCTCAAGCCTTCCTTTCTCCAAGCTGATAAGTTTCAGCTCTCTCAGCTTCTCCTTGTATGACAGATGTTCCAATACCTTAATTATCTTTGTGACCCTTTGCTGGACTCACTCCAGTATGTCCATGTCCCTCTTTTACTGGGAAGCCCAGAAGTGGACACAGTGCTCCAGCTATGGTCTCACCAGGGCTCAGGTGAGGAAAAACATCATCCCCTCAACCTCCTGCTGAGAGTCAGCATCTCAGCTACTACCGGCACACTGACCCTGTTCTGTAGTTGTCCATCAGAGAAGGAGCTGTTCTCCTGCCATTATAAGTCTCAGGCTTTAACATCCTGGCAGTCTCCCTTTCTGAATCCACTAAGGACAGACTCTTCTTGCACCTCCTAGAGCCCATCTCCTCTATTTGGTGATGTGGATGCTCCCCAGTACACACCTCCTGCAAAGAGGGAGCCAGTCATCCCCCAGCCCGAGCCTCGGGCCTGCAGAGATGCGCTCTCCCTTGGGAGGGTGTGCTGGGGTAGTTACTCAGGTGTGTACTGGGGACACACTCTGCTGCACACCACCATGACTGCTGAGCACATGAACATTTCCCTCAGTAGCAGGGTTTCTAGCCAGCTTTTGTGCATCCTCTGCAGAAATTGCTTCTCTGGGAACTGCACCCTGGGCTGACCTTCATATGCACCTTTCCCAGCACCTGCTGAATGGGTGCTTGACTCTCCCTGCTCAGAGTCAGCTCCAACCTCAAAGGATGCTTTGATCAGGAACAGCTTCGTTAGAAGCTGCTGGAAGTCATGGTCCCCTGCAGCTGCCTTTTTTCCGGACAGCAGGCACCCTGCCACTCCTGGAGTTTCGAGGAGTCTCCAGCCATGACAGGAGTTCACAGATCTACAAGCACAACCCAGAAAACACACAGCAAACTGCTGCATATGCTGCCTGCCTCTGTTAACTTTGTTCTGCAGTGACATTCCTGTTCCTTTAACTTTTTTTAATAGAAGAAAAAAGATCTACATTCCTATTTGTATCTGGTTGAAGGTTCTTCTATGTTGCTGCAATATTTATTAGAGTTTGGCATGCATTTTAAGATGATCTGGTAATTATTACCTCAAGAAACTGCAGAACAACGTTAAATGGACTTTTGTTTACATGGAATCAAATTAGTTCTTTCTTCTTCAGGATCAGTAGTGCCTTTGTTGATAAAGCTAGAAGTCTTATTCTACAGGAACAATCAGGTAATACATGTAAACATAATCAGATTTTCACCTATGATATGTTCCTGATGAATTGTTGAGACGCAGTGATACTGATATACATATCATTGTTGTGCAGTCCTTGAGTGCTACAATGTTATCATGGTAATTTATTTCACCTGGTAAATCTTCTAGTGGTCTCAGAGGAAAATGAATTTCAAACTTTTCTTATGATATATCAAATAATATTAAGTAAGATTTCAAGATCGAGGTTATAACCTTTCATTTATGCAAGCACATAACAATCTCCTTAAGACATAAAATTGCAGTTAATGAGCAAGCCATCTATTTATTCCCTGCATTTAGTGACACTGTCTGTGTAATGTTATGCATGTGCCTAACTGCTTTGTTAGTGGTCACCTTAATGGAATTGTAAGTAGTACTCAGCTGGCAGAAATATAATCAAGATTAAGTGTAACAATAACTACTCTTGCAAACAAACAGAAATAATTTTGACAATATGAGAAGCTTCCTGGAAGTAATGATCTGAATATCTTTTATTTCAGGAAGACTTAAGTGACAAAAGTTGTGTGTATAAACAATAAAAAAGGGATATAAGTGCTAGAGATCATTATACAATTTCAGTTGACAAACCTGATTTTTTTAAGTGTTATCTGTTCCGTATTTATAACTGTAGTACTTGATACAGGGTTAAAGTTATGCCCTTTTATTAACATGCTTGAAGAAATAGGGTTCTGAAATGCCAGGTGCTGATAACTAAACAGAATTGTACCCGTTAAGGTACAGTGAGGTTGTTGTAGTCAGAACCAGCAAAAGGATGGGGCATGACTAGAGACCTCAATGAAAGAAGAGAGATGAATAACAGCAGCTGTAAATCAGTGCCTCTGCTTTGAGCAGCCCACCTTACAGCTCCCACCCACTGTACATCTGGCACTAGCAGTGCAGTGAAGATGTGACAGTTTCAGAACTTCTTGGATATTTTGTCAGTCACCATTATCTGAAGGCTTGAGGACTTCATCTTCTGAAAGAGATGGATATGGGCTCTGTTGTTGGAATGGAGAATATCAAACTGGTATCTTCTCCGTAAGGCTCAATATTTGCTCTGGTTGTATAAATACTTAATAACAACATTAATGGAGAAGTCATTTAAAACCCATTTAAAAAAAAAAAAAAAAAAAAAAAAAAGACATACGAGAAAAAAGGACATAATTTAAGTAAAAATTCAAATTAATGTCAGATGTGTGCTTTTTAGCCCTAAGTTCTAATGCAAAACTAAATCACTACTTGTGCAGACTTACCTATTTCCCTTGAGATCACCACAGACACAGAGGTGTTTGAGTTAGCACTGTGATTATGACTGAAATCACAGAATCACTTTTAAAACTTGTCAGACAGGTTTCTGCAGGTTGTGATGTGAAAAGTGGAACACTCCTGCTTCCATTCCAAATATGTAATATTGTATGTCTTCAAATATTTAAAACTGAAAACTGTTTGTTTGGTTTTGTTGTTTATTTGTCAGTTTTTAATGGAATCATCATTATAGTACATTAAGCTACAATGTGTAAATGTAATTCTAAAGAAGAATGATGTTTTAACTGCCTATCAGTTTTATTCTTTAGTAGAAACCTGTTATATGTGATTTTAGAGTCACATTGTTACCCCTCATATCTATATTTAACATGCAGGTACTCATTTAATTATTCTCATAGGTTCAGACCTTGAGTAAATACTCTGGTCAAGTTTCATCAAATGTCAAACATACGTGATAATTTTACAGATAGTTCTTAAAAGTAGGTTACCATATATTGTACACTATAACTTATTCCATAAGCTTCTACTTGTGTAGTGATGGATAATTGCCAATCAGTGTAGGATCTCAAAAATAATATAAAGTACACTTGAAAGTGATTTTGAAAAGTTCAGTTCTATCCTACTGCCAAAGTCAGGATAAACCATACTGTTGTTTCTGCTGACAGATGCTTGTCCAGCCTGTTCTTGAAAAAAAAACTGCTAGAAAGATTTCACAGCTCTTGCAGGCAATGCATTGCTTCACTGCCTTTTGCTAGAGAGTTTTTCCTCAAGTTTAACTTAAATCCTCATTCTTGCAAATGAAAGTGGTTATTCCACGTCTTGGAATAATGATCTTAAATTTTCAGTTTATTTTAAACTCACATCCACGGGGACAACAATAAGGGGTTTTTGCTTTCTTACTATTCCTGCCTTTTGAATTTGTTCAATATTACCATATTGCCCCTCAGTCTTTTCTTCTCTGGACTAAACAGAACTGGTTCCTTCAACCACTTACTGTAGGTTTTGTTTTCTTAATCTCTCCTCTGAAGCTTCTTTTTGTTGTTCCATATCCTTCCTAAAATAGTGTTCTCAAAATTAGATACAGTATTCCAGCTAAGTCCATGCTAGTGTTGAATCGGATGGAAGAGTGCTCCCCCACATTTGACAGAAAATAATCTCTTTATACAGCTGAAAATGATGCTTTTGCATAAAATATTGCCATGTTCAGCCTGTGCTGGTTAGAGCCACTGGTATTAATGAGATACTTTTGCTCTCTACCAGTCATTCCCATTCCGCAATGATGTGGTTAATTCTTCTGCCATGAAATGTAGATCTTGTCCTTATTTGTACTGAATTTACTTCAGTGTTTCTCAATTTGTTGAGATCGCTTTGATCCAATATGTTTGCAGCTCTCTCAGCATAGTGTCATCTTCCAGATGTAATAACCATACATTTGATTTCTTTATCTAGATTGTTAAAGAAAATAATGAATATGCTCAGACACCTGTGGAACAATACTGCAAACTCCTGTCCTGCCTGACAATGAACTGCTAATAACTATACCCAGTATTTATTCCATCCAGGAAGAGTTTCCCTAGTTTCCTTATCAAAATGCCATGTGAAGACCATTAGGCGGCTTTTTGAAGTGAAGGTAGATGACAATGTGACTGCTCTTCCTCTATTCAAGAAGCCTATTATGCTACCATGGAAAAAAAAAAAAACCCTATTATTTTGACATGGCTTATTCTTGATCAATCCACTGTCAGTGTTACTCATCTTCGTACCTTTCTTATCTAGTAACTGTTCAGAGAGCATTTGATTATTTTTTCTGACACTTTTTAGGAACTGAAATGGACCTAATTGGCCTTGAATTTTGTGGCTTTTCCCTCCTTCTCCTACTTTAAGACAGAAACTGTATTTATCTCATTCCACTTTCTTTGAATTTTATCTTCCCTCAGTCCTTATGAAAAATATAGTCTCTTAAAAAGGATAAGTGTCATTTATTAAAATTTGTTAAGATCTTGAAAATCTGTGAGAGCAGAAATTGTTTAGAATACATTAACTACAGTAAAATTGTGTACTCTAAATTCTGGCTTTTAGAAATGTGGATAATCATGGTAGTATGGACTAATTCATTATACTATATAGCACATTGCTATATATGATAAATTATTTGTTTTAGAACAGTATAATATTTAGAGCAATATAATATTTAGGAAAAGTTTAAGAAACACAGAAGATGCAGTGAGAGGGCTAAAACAGAAATGTTCAAACTTTCAGTATTAATTTTTCAAAGGGCAGAGACATGTTGTTCATATAAAATTGACATCAAATTGCTTTTTGTAACCAACAATTTTAAAAGGTTCTGTGAGAAAAACTTTTCTTCTCACTCCTTTCCAGAAAATTTCAGTTCTGATTTGTTTTTCAGCTTCCCTACAGAGAACTTCCAGGGTATTAATATTCAGAGCTAGTAAGTGGACTATCACAGGCTCAGCAATGACCAACTGGTCCCTATGAACTCATATTTTTTTATGATATCTAATAAAAGTGAATATTTATTGAATAAACTGTAGCATTTTATGGAGGAAGTAGTCTCTAAAACTAAATCTTTTGACAGCATTTGAAGAACAAACAGAAAATTATAAATGTATTTATCAGTAATTAAAACATATAAAAAGGCAAGGTTGATAACAGTCATCCTGAAAGTACAGTGAGTTAGCAAATGGATGAAATGATTGACATCTGTCCAGGGCAGTCTTCCTGCATCTCCACAGTGTCAGGTCTCCTCAGGTAACTTTTAAAATCTGTTCAATATAATCTTTCAGTTGGATGTTACAATAAATAAAAAATGAAATTTCAACCACAGTTTTCTTTCCTTGTTGTGGAATCTAACTCCTTTTTCAACTGTGATGTTGAATGAAATTTTGAGGTAAATTTATTATAGTGAATCATGGTGTGAATGCATTACATTAAAGATCTGTATAGTTTATATATAAAAACAATCAACCAACAAACCACAAAAATAACAACCAAAAAAAACCCCAAACACCACAGAAAACCCAAACCAAACAAAAACCCAAACCATCCTATATAATTAATAGTTCTTTATTCTGAATCTCATTTCATTCTAAATTGCCTTATTGCTTCCTCTTCACTATTATAAGTCCTGCATTGGTAACTTCTTATATTTTTTTTGTTTGTTTGTTTCATCTGATTGGAATAGAGAAAATGAAATGAGAAAAGAAAAAAAAATATTATATTCACCTTTATAATCAATTGGTGAGATTAAATCATTAAAACCAATACTTTTTTTATGACCACTTTATATTACATATGTGGAACTTTTCTGGCATGGGAATTTTAATGTAGAAGACCCCAAACTCTAAATATGCATGTCCGTGTATGAAAAAGAAGGCTTTGAGAAGGGGAAGTGAATTATATTAGTCCATCATTTTAATAAAATTCACGATAACTGAAGACAGGTAAGTACTTCTGTTCATAGTGGCATTTCGATCTATCTAGATTATGCTTGACTGGCATTTCTTGTGAACACATAACATCTGAACTTTTGGAAAGTTTGCAATGTGGATTATTATGACTGAGTTCTTTGTGAAACCTTTCATGAGAAATGTTTGCTACACTGTCACCCTGATATTACTAATGCACTAGCAACTACAATTCAGAACCCTTGCAATCTGCAATAGATTGTCTTTAAATACTCTGTAGTTCTGTATCTTATTTTCTTCCTGACAATTTTCTCTGAAAGTCATAAACCTTCTATCTTTGCTAAGGAAGAATTAAAAAGAAAACAACAACAAAGAAATGAAACCTGGTTTAATTGCAGGGTTGAAAATTGCTTCAGATAGTTTTTGGAGCAGCAATTTATTCTTAGGTGGACGTTTTAAGAGAGTTTGCTTGTATATTTTAAGACTTTTTGGCAGAACTTATTAAAATAAAGTAACATATTGAATTTCTGTAGGAAGCACTTTAGAACAGGTACACTTTTATTGTTGGGCTGCTATCACCATTAATAATTTTCTTAACTGCCTTTTTATGCTCTGCATTTTCACAGGATTTACTGCATTTGTACTCCTATAATACTAGTTTGCTGAAGATACAAATAGATAAGATTTGTAAGGCTTGTGTCTCAAGTAAAAATTAAAATGCACTCATCACTCATCACCAAAATCACAGGTGTGAGAGGCAGGCCTGCTGGTTACTTACATGTGTTACAGTAGTAAAAAACAATCCTATATTGCCAATATTTTAGATTTTTTTTTCATACTATATATATATATGTATATATAGATACTATATGTAAAAGTGATCTGGAAAAAAACCAGATGTTGTGGGGGATTAGGAGCATGTGTTTAGTATGTATGCCAGGGCTTAATCTCCCTAAAGGTTTAAAAAACAGTAATAATATCCAAATCCACTTTCTGCTAAAGCTAACAAATAAACAAGAGTGAATGCATCCATACCTTCAAGAGGAGGAATAACCCTGTTTTTCCAATGACAAATGTCTTTGCATACTAATATGAAGACAATGGCATCAATGTGTTTGAGTGTTGCTGGGACTGCAGTGCAGGAGGTTCCTAATTCTAGTATCATCACTCTCAGACTCATGCTTGCCAGGCATGGACTGAAGAGTTTTTTTCCACCTAACTCACACTAAATGGCAGCCTCTTGTAAATGTGTGTAGAACAAGAGCACCATCAACACTGAGTCAGCATCACAGCTATTTTTAAAAGACAGTTTCAGTCTGCTCTCACCAACACGTCTTGTTCTTTCATTGCCATGAAAACTATTTCTCAATAAATTTTCAGGTCTGCCTTATGCTTCTTTACCAAACCAGTATTGTCTCTTGTTTCTTTCTTTATCGCTAGTCAAAACAACCTTGTCCTTTGAATGGATTAAGAGCTAGCTGATTCAGCTGGAGCTTTTGAGAGGAAACAAAAATATCCATAAACCCTAATACTCTAATTATGCACCACATAAAGAGGGCTGTATTGATATCACAACATTTCCGCTGATCTCTCTGTTTTACCTCCTGGGTAGTGTTTTATTTGAAGAATAAACAAACTCAAAACTTCCAGTCTTTTTGAGCTTTATTATTATCCTGAGAATAATGAGATATGGTGGGCCCGTAGAAACCAAAGCTGTTGGTGTATTAAGATATCATTGTAGCTAATATATTTTGAAAATAACTCATTAATTAGATGTGGCTGTTTCAATAGAGAGTCTCAAAGAGACAGAGATGAATAAGGACCTTCAGGTTTCTGTCTCAGAAATGGGTTTTTCTTCATTTTACAAGGCCTTTCAGTTTTTAGGGGTACAATAGCACCCCTTGCCTAACCTTGCTATGAAAACATAAGTTCCGTTTCCCCAGGATGTTTTGAGATAGTTATGGTTTTCAAGTGGGATATGTAGGGGAGGCTGAGAGAACGTTGACAAAATCTTTTTCTACTTCAAAATGTTAATTTCTGGAAACAAACTCTTGTGGAAGTGAAGCTGATTTGACCACACTTTCATCATCAAACCTTCACGTGAACACTTCACAGTGAATGGAGGTGGATAAAAATAAAAGAAGGGGGGGGGTAGGAAAAAAACATGAAGAAGAAATAAACAGTAACTTTTTGACTGGAACATGTGATACTCTGGTTGAGGGAAAGGACTTGAACTGGTGATATATTGTGATCCCCTAACATTTGGGCTGTCTATCTTGCTTTTCCTAAAAAATCCACAACTCCTTAAAATTGGTTCCATTTTGAGATTGATATAATGCTGGAATCTAAAATGCTTTTATAAAACTGATCTCATTTTGGTCAGATCTACTGTCAGAGATGTAAATCTTCAATGTTGTAGTATAGACTATGCTCAGGTCAGTGCAGCATCAGAACAATCTTAATTTAATTAACCATTTACATAGTATTTGATAGATTTGATCTTCTTCATTATCTAAAAATTTTGAAGGGAAACACAAAATATATTTTGCGATGGGGAGATGAGATAGAGTTAATGCAAAGCCCCTGCTACAGTTATCTGGCTTGCTATATCTTGTTGAGATGCCTCATATCATTTATGTCACACTACATAAAAGAACGGCAATGATATAAATGGATATCATCATCTTCAGTTCAGAAATACAACATGATGGGAAATGTCTAAAATAATCTAGGGGGGTTAGGGGGAATCAATCATTTTGCTCCTACTTAAAAAGCAGCCTCACTGCTTTTATATGAGGTATGTAGATTGGCCAAGCACTCCATTAACATTTTAATGCTTATGTGTGCCTGATGTTATGCTAGTACAATTCTCTACTTTTTATAATATATTTATAATTTCTTCTACTGTCTTTAAGAACATTTAGATCCAAATTCTCATCCATCCACATAGGGCTGTGCATTTGTACACTATTTGCATACTAAAAATCTCCATTTGTGCAATGATATTAATACTTAGAAACAAAAAATTGCCTCTCAGGGTGCAACTGGTATTTGCAGATCAAACAGGAAACCCAGCTTTGGCAGTAATTTATAAAATTAGTTATTGTGTTGTGTGGTCTTTTGGCCTTGATTTGTATGGGCTGCCTCTTCACTTTGTTTCTCTGTAACTGCCTCTTTTTCCTTAGAAATGCATATCTGGTTTATTTGCATTTGCAGAATTCACACTTGAGAATTGATGTGCGTTGCTCAGGGATAATGACACACACATAAGTTTGCAGGTGCTTGTAAATTCTTTATGTTTGCATATGTGCACCCCATAAGATCTGTGTTCTTAAACAGAGAGATTGTTTTTTGAGCAATCTTTTTCTTTAGAGGTGTTTAGCAACAAATGAGTAACTGCACTTGCTATGTGGGAAATCAAGAGATTTTCCCCATAATCATCATGGGTTATAAGGATTTGTAGATGCAGTAATGAAGAAATGAAGTTTTTATTATTCATTTAACTGATGTGTTTCCAAACTAAATATGTACATGTCACTTAACTTTTGTCCTGGGACTGAAAAGCATGTATCTGGCTTAATTCTGAGTCTAAATGCAAGTCTAATCTTGAAGTGATATTATTCAAGTAAGGAGTGAGATCCAAGTCTTCAGAATGCCATATGTATTCCATCTGACCATTTGTCTTCAAGAGACATTAAATTCATTGCATTTGTTTCAATTTATCTTATTCTGCTTCTTGTTTGAGGAAGCCCTTGGGCAGAAATTGTGTGCTGTCAAGGCATAGAGCTAATTAATGTCATTAATTCACCACTGAGAATATAAAAGCCCAGTGTCACAGATAGGAAAAGGGATGTCACTAGAGTAATTACTAAGTATTTTAAAAACCAAACAGAAAGCTGTTATAACCATTGATTGCATAGATATCATAAGTAATGAAGAAAGAGATATTATGATAAACTCATACTAAGGATGTCAATGAAGATAATTTTATGAATGATTCACCATCTGGGACTGAGGTTTAAATTCTCTAAATTAGAAATCTCTGAAGAAAACTCAGCTGCTGCACATTTTACTTAAATTTTTCTCACTCATGAGGTTGTGTTTTACCTCAGCAGCTGCTTGTTTTAAAGTTACACCCATGTTTTACTAACATATATTGGCATGATAGTATGTTACTGTAAAGTCTTGCTGCTGGCTTAGTGAGGTCACTCTTGGAGTGAGCAGTTCAGAGCAGAGGTGTGAAATAGCTGCTGGTACTGACAACTCAGTCAATGGGCTTTGTTTAAACTGAGGTGGACGTGAAAATGTGTGTAGACTTGCTTCTGAGCTGACACAAGCATAAATCAAAAATATAGTTATTGAAATCAATATGGTTATACCAACATATTGTCAGAGTTGTTCCTTGTTACAGAATTGTAATGCCTGACCTTGTCCTATTTCTGCCTGCGGTTTCAGTGAGAATGATGCTTGCACAGATTTAATTTACCAGGTTTCTGCCTGATCTATTTATATACTGTTTATGTGGTTACATTTTATTAAAGACTGCCAAGGTCTCCAAGATACACACTTCTACGGAGAAAGGTGTTATAATTAATTTACTTTCTTCATCTCTGTGATGTTGTAAAAGCTCATAAAATAAGTGGATATTTTTTTTCTTAGCAATGAGCAGCTTGGATACAGAAATGTCCAGGTTTTAATACAATCACTGTAAATCGGCTGTGGTCTCTGATATGCTAATTAATGATGGTTTTAATTGACACAATTTTTACTCATAGTGATAAACATTTTAATGACTTAAGATCATATTTTGGACACCAACTCAATAAATGTATAGTGTGTTAAATTCTGGAAGTCCTTTGGAAAAAGTAGTTGCCCTGTGATTAATTTCTTTCACTGTTCTGTAGACTTGGTGATGAAGTGGAAAATTACTTGCAAACCATAATTAGTTCTTCTAAAGTTATGACACTTCCCCTGAAAATGTGAGGTTTGATATAGTTTCTGGGCATCACAATGAATTTAAAACTATGGCAATAAGAAGTCATAGTCCTCTTATTTTTGTTCTCCTGTTTCCTCCTGACCCTGTCCTAATAGAGTCCTGTTTTCTGAAAACTGCTTCTTTGCCCAAATAATACCTTGAAAGACACTAAAATCAACATCAATACTTGCAGTTGTGTTTTCTTCCTGTCTTCTATAGTAATGATGTCTTTATCTGAATTTTATCTCCTGCTCATAAACTAATGTGTACTTCGGCTACACTGCTTTCCCAAAGGCTGGAAATAAGACATCCTGGGAATTTTTAAAGAATGTTAGGTTAATACAGATAATATTTACACTGGCAATTGTCATACAGTTTATTTATGGGTTGCTATTCTGCTTTGGCTCATTCATCTACTGCTATCCAAGGCAGTATCAAATACAGAGGACTGAAATTTTCTGTTATTAAAACAAACGTTTATGTGGATATTATATCTATGCAGTGGTTATTTGCCCATATGTTCTAAATGTGAAATGAAATTGAAATGGTAAACTTCTGGTTAACGTCTATGCTACTATAAATGACTTTTTCCTTTACCATGTTTAAATACTAGTGTCAGAAAATAGAGTGAGATGAATCCTCAAGAGGTTGTTTAGTCCATTCTTCTACTATTGGGCAGGAAAAATGTGTTTAAAAATCTAACTATTCCACAGCCCTTCCAAAGTAGTTAACTTTTTAATTAACCAATATCACAACATGTTTATAAACAATCCCTCTGTTTTCTCTCAGCCTATCTTACAACATTTTATTACTCTAGTCAGATGAACTAGTACCTGAAACACAGGTATTACTCTGACCAGAATTAAGTCATGTTTTTTTGATAAAGATATTTAAGTTACTTCCCCTGAAAACTCTGGCAATATGATATTATTGAATTTTTAACTCTTTGACCTTGTTTCACAAGCCCACTGTGGCATTACTGTCATATGGATGTAGAATCTTTTATCACTACTAGCCAGGAGAACAATGTTAGAGGTACACTTAAGATAGAGCCTTTAAAATTTGCTTTTGCATGGAAAATGTTTGAGCCACACTTAGTTTCCTATTATCCTAAGCAGAGAAACTATGAGAGATGTTCAAACATAAAAGTATTAATCAAAATGAGCAAAAATGGGAAGAAAGAAGTGTAAGAAAGAATTAAGAACTGACAACTGAATTAAATTTTTAACTTAAGTTTGGGAGGTCAAGATATATCTTCCTAGATACCTCAGCAGAACACATAATTGAAATGCACTGAGATTTTTCATTTTAGATAGAAATATAACCTTGTTAATAGTTCTGGCTAAGTGAGCTCAGAAGATAAAACTGCAGCATTCCTCATTTGCTGGATTCAGATTATGTTATGTTATACTCAACACTAACAATTCAGTTAAGACTGAATTCAGTTGAGACAATTCTGTTATGTGCCACTAGTTTTACAAAAATAATTAAATAAATAAATTAAACAAAACAAACAAATTAAAAAAAAAAAAAGAAAAAATCAAACAGAAGTAAATATATGTTCTGATACATTGATCAAGGAGGTTCCAAAACCACAGCATTGCTCTTTCTTAAAGCTGCACTGGTTTCCTTCTGGGATGCTTGTGTCAAAGTTAATGGAATTCTATCCTACGAGACTGCTATGCTGATGTTCTTGACCTCTCTCTTGTTTTAGCAAGTGTCCTGATGTGCCTTTACAGAATTAGATGATGAAAAAAAAACAGTTAGAGAAGCCTCTAGAGAAACAGAGGAAGCATTAGTGTATAGTTCTGTTGTCATTGTTTCATTGCTTGCTTAAACACTTGGGTTTATTATAGAATTAAATCTGTTACTTGATCCTGTTTAAGAAATATACACTTATGTTATGCTTGATTTTTTCCAGATCTGCTAAATGGTTGGTATAAAATACGTGTTCATCTAGGATGTTGTAGTGATTTAAGACCTAATTATTTCGTTATACTCCTACAATCAGAGTTCAATAAAGTGATCAATTTTATAGCCTTTTTTTATAAAGATTACTTCCAATGTGGAATAATCTCATAAAATTATTTGGCAATAGCACTTTCCAGCTAAATAAATGTCAATAGTGCCTGGTTGGTGTAATGTTTCTTACCAAAATTAATGGAGCATACTTGTCTTACTCACTTGTGCTTAGTGTATGTTTCAGACTGAATTCTTTGTGTTTGCACAGATCCACCCACCATATTTTATAAACACATGTATTTATAATAATTTATTATACATATACATATATAGCGTGGTAGTTCATTGTTTGTGATTTCAGAGCTGTAGAAAATAAGTTTCCTTCATTTCTTGCACAGATTTGGAATCTGAATCCCATTAAATAGCCAGGAAACTCTTACCTTTAGATTATTTTTTAAAGTTCAGAAATTATATGAGAATATTATCCACATATTTTCTCTTAAACGCACAGCAAGGAAAAGTATCCTGTCAATCTGTTGAATGACAGCCCTGAGGTTGGGACTGCTATTTGCTGTTAAAACAGATCAGAAAACATGCACTCCTGAAATACTGTGATGTAAGGTTGCTTAAAAGCACTTGGGAGCAAACCTTGGTTTGGGTCCTAAAGGAATTAGGATGCTGTTGCCTTCTTAGTAAGTTACTACAAATGTTCAAGTTATTGCCTTTTTAGGAAAGATATTTTCAGTCCATCCAGAGAAAACAGATAAAGTTAGACCCATTAGAGCAGTACCTCAGTCCAGACTTTCATGTTCAGTGGGCCTGACTTTCATATTTGTTACTGCTTTTTATCCAGGAAATCCATAATTCTTAAAACAGTGAGAAACACTATATCAAGAGCAAAGTGCAACTTGGCATTTTAATTAATGATGGGCTAAACCAGATCTTGAACATATGTATATAATCTCAAAACGAAACCTGATTTTAATATACAGATGTGTACAGTAGAAATACATGGGTGTTGAATCATGGACATGTGGCCACTGGTCCACTTGGATGAAACAAAAGTAGGAACGATGAGTGAAACAGCTGCCGTTGGACATAACATCAACTGTCAATTATATTGGCAATAACAACAGCCTGACAGCTTGCTGGCAGTGCTGCATTGCTCAGATAATAAATTTTCTATACCAAACGAAATAACATAAAGTCTGGACATGCAGTGCTACATTCATCTGAATACCCTGTCACTTATCCTTTTAGCATCTGCAGCTTTTGCATATGTATATTGAAAAACGCAGCACTAAGAGTTTCTACTTACTATTGGCTTTGTCATCAAGCAAGTTTACCTTTTGATATAAAAATATGTACTTGGGTCCCAAATGTCCCTTCTTATCTTGAAAAATAGCTTTGGTTTTCAGCAGCAGTGTAAATATCTGAGGGGAATCCACTGAACTGAAAAAGAAAAATTGATGGAAACAATGACATTGGGATTTTCTATTAATGATTACTGAGACTTGCAGTTTTCATGTTGTGATAGCTACTGCTATAGATGATGAAGGAAAGTATTTAGCTGATAAGGAAGATCAGCACATCTGTTCAATTCAAAATACATTTGAAATTACATCCTCTGAAAAGAAAACAGAAGATATCATAATACGTTTGAACCTTTTCTTCATGAATGAAACATCATCTGCAGAAAAGAAAATGAATCTGAATAATTCAAATTAGGTGTTTATTTGAAAAGTGTGTTATGAATAATTTTTATAATTTTCAGTTAGTTTTGTTTTGTGTAGAGAAAAGTATCTATGACGTAGGGCTAAAGAACATGATTTTTATTTTTTTTTTTTACTTTTCATTACATACCCTAAACATTTAAGGCATCGATTTTGTTTCACCTAACTTTGTGTAAAACCAGACATTTAGTTGAATTTAGCCATTTAGACTCCTTCTACAGTTTATAAAAAAACTAGGAATCATGAGAGAGGTGATTCACTCACTTGTATTAAAAACGAGCTTTAGAATAAGATGAATCACACTATCTCTTTCCACTTATTGTATAATGTAAAATAGCTAAGTGAAATATGATGAATTCTATCCATGCTGAGTCCATGCACTCTTAAATAATTAATCATATACCATACAATTAAAAATGCCTCTTCTAGAGCACAACAGGCACATACATGAGGCAGTTTTCTTCAAGTGGGCTTTCTTTTGTTATTTCTAACCTAGTCTGTAATGTATATGATTCTTTTAATCAATGATCATTAAGAACTGATCTTGTTTGCTTTTTCTGGACAACTGAATGAATCAGTAGATTATCTTTCCTATTATTTTAATTTTCTTTCATTTAAAAATTCTTCACTGACTGTTATTAAACTTTCCCTAGGCTTGGAAGCTTATAACACTTTTTAATGAGCTGATGTCTGAACTTCTCATGATATACTAATAGTCTAATAATATGGGTATATGGAACACCATGTATTTGATGATCTTAAATATGACTCTGAATGATACAAACATTATATTATCTGGCTGAATAAAATGTTTTATTATGTTGACATTTCCCTATTACAAGTACAGATAAAGCATGTAAAGCAAAGTTAGTTAGTATTTCTCACAGATTAGTGATTTCACAGGAAAATCCAAAAATTAGCGCAAATATAATCATGCTTGAGAGAACTTTTGGTTATGGTCTAACAGAATGAAAAGTACCTAAGTGGTCACTTTGGGCATTGAACAGCATATCTATATTCGCTCGCTTTCAGTTATTGCTCCCATATTATGCATCAGTGGAATCATTACATTGCTTGTTGGTATTGTTAATAGTACTTCGCAAACAATCAAACTAATGACCCTATCAATATTTTTGCATGATGCTTCTTTTACATATTTTTGTATAAAAAACCTCATTTTTCTCCTTTTACCAAGGCATTAATTAATTAGTATTTTTACTTAACCATTAACATTGCTTAATGATTTATTATCTTTTGTAGCCTTAAGAAAAAAAATTACAAAAAATGAGCAAATGACCCCTAATATGTTGACAGTTTAGTCAGTTAACTAATACTCTGGACCTTACATATTTTTTTAAAGAAAAAATATCATACACTTAATAGACATTGAGTTGTGCCCTAACGAGTGGGGACCATGAAAATAATTTAGGGCTCAGGACAGATAGTCAGCTGAACCTCAGTTCATCAGGAGAATTTTGGTAATGAAATAAATGTGATTATGAGCGTATAAATAGCAGAATGAAAAACGTTATTAAAATCACTGTCTTTGATGTGTGTGGTACTATCACTGGAAGTCATTACCCATTTCTAGTATTCACTGTTTAAAAATTATGCTTGCATATTGCAAAGAGACTAAAAAAAGTGTTACAAGACTTCAGCAAGTATTACTTTTTGCAATGTGAAACTCGAGAATCTTTATCTAATGAAAGGTTAAGAGGTTGTTTGATGTCTTTCTTGTCTCATGAATAAATATAATCTAATAAAAGAGAACTTAATTTTATTTTACTTTTCCGAACATGACATGGTTTGAAAGCTGAAGCTAGACAAACTGAAACTAGAAATATTGTAATATTTTTAGAGTGTGAGGTTGCTTACATATCCGTAATGGCAAGACAGTTCTTAACTTGGGGAGCAATCAGGTAGAAGCTGAAAATGTGATCTCTTGCAGAGAATCAGAATAGTTTGGGTTGGAAGGGCCCTTTAAAGATCATCTAGTCCAACACCTCTGCCATGGGCAGGGACATCTTTTGCTCAGGTGGCCCAAAGCTCAATCCAAACCTGACCTTGAGCACTTCCTTGGATGCACAATTTCTCTGGGCAACCTGTTCCAATGTCTTATCACCGTCAGTGTAAAAAATTTCTTCCTTATATACAATCTAAATCTACACTCTTTCAGATTAAAACCATTGCACCTTGTACTGTCACCACAAACCTTGGTAAAAAGTCTTTTTCTGTCTTTCTTATAAGTCCCTTTATACATTGAAAGGCCACAATAAGGTCTCCCCGGAGTCTTGTCTTCTCCGGGCTGAACATCTCCAACTCTCTCAGCCCTTCTTCACAGCAGAGGTGTTCCAGCCCCTTGATCATTTTTGTGGCCTACTCTGGCCACACTCTAACAGGTCTATGCTTTTCTTGTACTGGGCAACCCAGGGCTGGACACTACTCCAGGTGTAGTCTCACCAGAGCAGAGTAGGAGAATCAACTCTCTCTGCCTGCTAGCCATGCTTCTTTTAATGCAGCCCAAGATACTGCCAGCTTTCAGGCCTGCAAACACAGATTGCTGGCTCATGTCCAATTTTCTGTTCGCCAGTGTCCCCAAGTCCTTCTTTACAGGTTTGTTATCAATCCATTCCTCTCCTTGTCTGTACTGACTGGGAATTACCTTGACCCAAATGCAGGACCTTACACTCAACATTCATGAGGTTCACATGTGTCCACTTGTTAAACCTGTCAAGGATGAAAGAACAGGAAAAGAGACTGTCTCCACAGGTAAGCAAATGAGGAAAGGAGCTGGTCTTCAGAAAACATCAGCAGTTTGCAAGAGACTGGTAGATAAGACACCTGGAGACTGAATGAGTGGGCTGTGAAGGACTTGCCTGCTCAATGGGACAGAAGGTGGTTGGACAAGGCTGGGAAAACCAGTGCATTTCCCTGCCACTTGAATTAACCAAGATTAGGATTCTACCTAAGGCTCATGGTCCAATCCATAACTATAGATTTGAAGCAGGATCAAATACTTAGGAATTTGTCAGGCAGGACACCACTCATATTTTGGACTTGGTATTTCCAGGGCCACTTCCAGAACATATGGGTTTTCTGCTCTATGATAATATACTGAATGAATGCTTCCCTGTGTTCCATGTTATGCATTTCTTAAGGAATTTTTGTTTGACATGATTATAAAATGTTCCCCAGTGCCTTATACTTTTAGCAGAAAGTTGTTCTAGTGGGAGTCAATGATAATTTAATTTGGTAGGATTTCACTGCTTTTGTTTTTAGACAACATGATTTCAGCAGGATATCTCTGACTAAAGGAAAAGAATGGAGTGCATCCTGTGGCATTACATCTCAAGCCCAGTAGATCATTTCAATAGATGCATTGCAGCTAGGAAAATGTGCTTCCATTGTTATAAATGAATAGTGAATTAACCTAACTAGATTAACTTAATTATGAGCTGATTAAGAAAGGCTTAGCCATTCATTTGCTCATTGCCATTCATCAGCAGTTGACATAAGTCCACAGGAAGTTTTCTGTGTATAAGATAGATACATTACCATTTTACTCATTTGTTTTTCAGTCCTGTTTCTTTTTTTAAGGCAAACAAAGGCAAATCAAAGTTTGAACTTGGAAAGTTATTTCTGTGCAGCAACTGTTCAAGTTTAAGGATAATTTTTAAAATATATCTGATAAACTTTAAACAATTTTAGCTAATCTTATGTACAGGAGCATGTTTTAATTTTCCATTATAGATAACTTAGTACGTGAAATTTCATTTTTAGAAGAGTATAAGTTCGGCATATTTTTATGTGGTGATGTTTCTGGAAGAAAAAAATAATTAAAAAATAGTCATGAATTAATTACACTGAAATAAGAATTTTGGTACTATAGATGTGTAAACATTCTGATGTCAGGGTAAAAGAGAAAATAAAATAACTAGAGGCTTTAAAAGACTACCAGATTTTTTATTTTTTTTTTCAGTATTCTTTACTGCAACTTTCTCCCTTCCCTCTCACTCAAATACTTTCAGCTTTAGCTCTGTAATTCATCTTTTACAGCATAAATATTTGTAGAGAAGGCATTTAGGACAGAAAAATATAATTCTTTCCTTTTCCATGCAACTTGACACTTAAGAATTCAGATAATTAGTTTGTGTGGGACAAAAGTCAATTTGAATCCAAAATGACTACAAAAAACTGTGGAGATGTCCAGTATAATTTGAAGTATTTGATTTTTAAGATTTTTTTTTTTCCAGGAATTAATATTACCTGAAGTGCATAGTGAAATTTTCTACCCTTCTGCTTCTCTTTTCTTTTATAGTTACTTCAAATTTTATGGTACAAGAGGCAATGTTTATTAATTTATTGTTAGTAAATCTGTACAAAGTATTTTTTATTGGCCTTCTTCTGAAAACTTGCAAAAAAATGCTCACTAAAAATCATGGCTTTCATTTTTAAATTGCAGTCATTTGACTGTTCATAGAGAAAAATGTTGGTAACAAAAATAACACTCTTTTTTGCCTAGATAGGTTCTTCTGATGGCAGATTTGATACAGACTGTTAAATGCAAAAAAAATAGCTGTATTTGAATTACTGTTTCAGTGAACTTGGGACTGTTTGCAGATCAGTGTTGGTGTACAACAATCATGTTTTGCTATTCTGTGATAGAGTCTACACTGTAAAATGACCAACAGTTCCTTTTTAGAAACTGATTTATCAAAACTTCTGTGTTCAGACAAACTTCCAATGGAAGATAGTGTCTTTAAAATTTTGTTTCCTCATTATAACAATTACTTGGAAATTACAACTATTCCAAAATCTACTGTATGTGTTGTATCATAGGGTTTTCAGGAGTTGGAAAAGGCTGCCCAGGAAAGTGGTTGAGTCACAACCTCTGAAAGGTATTTAGAAGACACGTAGATGTGGCACTTAGGGACATGATCGAGTGGTGGACTTGGCAGTGTTACATTTATAGTTGGACTTGAGGATCTTAAGGGGTTTTTTTAATCTATATTATTCTATGATTCAGTAGAAAAAATGTGATAGTTGGTTCAGTCCTTGTGTTTTTGGTCTCAATGCATTCAGTTCAACTATGGTGTAGAGCAATCTTTTATCTGTCAAAATATGTGCAGATTGATGAACAGGGATGTTAACCAGCATGGTATAGACTGCACGTAAGTTGTAGTCACATCTATCTATATGAATATGTATTCACTTTCCTCCTCTCTTCATGGAAACTAAAGTGTATCCTAGTCCCAGTACAAAGCTCTTTGTCTTTTAAAACTCCAGGTGTGTTTGTTCTTTCTCCAGCTATTGACATTACAAGAAAAAAATCATTAGCTTATTTGGTAAGTCCTGGAAAGCACAGTCTAAGGAATGTCAGTGTGTTCCTTATACCACCTACAGATAAAGTCCGTAGGATGTCTTTGAAACTGTGCTCAATAACCAAAAGGATGTCTCTGTGCCTATGGAATCCCTTTGTAAAGAGGAAATATGCAATAAAAATTTAACAAATCACTATTTTGAATTTTGAAACATATCTAACTAGGATTTGAGTTGCCTTTGTGTATTACACAAATATTTACCTGCCAATTTCTGCACATTAGTATTAAATGCGATGACACTGAAAGATAGCATCAGGGATTTTTGTTTGTATTTGAAAAATTACATCTGAAATTGATAAAGATGTCCTGTGTTTGTGTATTTTATTGATTAGATATTTTCTGCACGTGACATTTCACTGCATATAAAACAGACACTAAAATACCAGACACTTGGTCTTGGAAAGCCAGACCCTTGGATTTCTAAATTAAGAATAAAATTATAAATTTATGGTTTTCTTAAGCTGAAACAAGATTTATTTGAGCCACTTCTAATATCTTTCACAACACCAGCAGAGTAAAAATTGCTTAATTTCTTTTTACTTCTTGCAGAAATAATGTACATGTGACATACTTATTAATATGAAGTGGGTTAATGTAATAGGTTATAACAAGCAGGTTTAATGGTTCATTAATACATTCTTCGGGAGCAGCTATGAGGTCAGATAAAGAGTTTCATGCCTGTGAACACCAAAGGTGTATACTAATGTTCTGATAGAATTTCGCACAAAAAGGCTAATGGTGCTAAGATTGGTATTAAGTAAATAGCTGAAGGTTTAGATGCTGTGTGTAGTTCAAGAAATCTTCCACAGGTTATCCCGGTTCCTCCTTAGTTCAACCTTTTACACTGTGGCTTGGTCTAGAAATCTAGAGAGTATGTGAGTGTGCATTCTGTTTGTTTTCTGAGTTTTCAACAATTCTGCATTATTGTGACCAAAGCCTTACAACAAAATCTCTTGCTGTGGTAGGATGGCATAGTTAACAGTTTTTTTCCTTTTTCTTCTTTTTCTTTTTCTTTTTCTTTTTCTTTTTCTTTTCCTTTTCCTTTTCCTTTTCCTTTTCCTTTTCCTTTTTATTTATTTTCCTTAAAGCAGTGCATCCAGCTTTAACTCAACTCAATTTCTTTGTCTTTCAATGCATGCAGATTTTAGTAATTTATTTTTTTTAATCCAAAGCTTTTTAGAAATTTCACTGAAAAAAGATCTACAAAAATTTTCAATGACAGGCCACAAAAATATTTTCATTTAAAAAGATTTTTGGTATGACAACATCCATAATAAAAATATTTTGGTTTAATTCTGTTTTTAAGTAATATGATATGCATTTCATTATCTTTAAAAATATTAACTGCAGAGTTTTTTATATATATAAGAAATTTCAGAAAAGATGAATTTAGCAATAACAATCTAAGTTCAAACATGCATACATTGTTTATATTATGCTATGAGACTCAGAGAGCCTTACAGTTTAAGTATATTGCTAAAGAGTAGTATTTTCATGCCATGATATCAAACAATTCTGAAAAAAAGCATTTAATTTTGTACATTAACTTGTATATTTAATGACAATTTAAAGACAAGGGTAAAATCTATTGAGCAGCAGTAAATTACAAAAAGTCCTTAGTTGTCATTGAAGTTTTTGACATAGGAGAAAGAAACAATCTATATGAATACTAGAGATATGTTTAGAAAAGTAGAATGTGTTTTATTATACAGCACTTGGGGTCTAATGCCTGCAACATATCACAGGTGAGATATTGCTGCAGATGGTAAAGACTGTGTTTTCATATATCACCATGCATAACTGATTAGATTTAGGTCACTGTATTAGGAAATGAACATTATAGACTTAAATGCATAGCCTGAGTCTCTCTTCATGGTGTTTTGAGTCATTATTCTGCTCTTCTAAACATTGTTCATATACTTCACATTCTCAATCCTGGAATGGATAACGTGCATGTGGATTTTGGCTCCCACGTATAGCTTGACTGCAGCAAATTAAGATCTTTTATACAGCTTATTGTAGCTGTAAGGAGTCTGTATACAAAAAAAAAAAAAAAAAAAAATCTGAAGTCTTTTTAATACAGTGGATTATATCTGCAGAGAAAATCTTCTCAACGACCTGGCAACAGATTTTTGAAAGGGTTCTGAGGGATCTATCAGATTATTTTAGCTTTGCTTTGGTTGATGAAATACCATTACTCATTCATTTAAATGAGTCCATCAGATTATCAGCTAGTGGAAATTAATTTAGATGCATGAATTTCAGAACATTTCTCAAGAAACCAACTCTTGATTTTGGTGATTAGCTGTATTTATAGCTGTATTTATTCAACCACTGTTTATGAAACTGAGCTCTATCCCATGACGTGATTTTGTTCTTCTGATAGAGGGGCATCCTAAAGAAAAAAAGCAATAAGACATTAAAGCAGAGCATAAAAGGAATGCAATGATCAGAACAAGATTTTATAATCTTAAAATACAAAATGTCACAGTGAGAAAAAGTGTGAAAATAGAGCAATAGAAGAAAAAATATGAAATATCATCTGACGGGTATGAGGGACAATCTTGTATATTCATTGGGTGAGACCACTCCAGCTGAACCTTGGCATGTGAATGCCTATACTCTGATTGCAAGAAGAGAGGTGAAAATTCTCAGTCTGGCACCTATATACCTGTCAAACTCACACTGATTGCAAAAAAAAACCTGTAAAACCTGCAGAACTGCATATAATGATTTCAGATATCAGAGTGCAAGTGGGAATGCAGCAGGAGCTTTAGAATTTTGTTGAATACAAACTGGCATATAGTTGGATGTAAGTAGCAATATCTGTGACATTATCAGCTACAGGAGTAGAAAGACTAACTAACTGGTTAATGTGAGTGGTATGCACAGAATACCATTCCCTAATGACAACTGGCACAAGTTTTAGTTTACTTACTGGTAGTAACTATGATCATGGTACCATAACCACTGAATGATTAAATCTTTGCCTTAGAGCTGTATTGCAAGAATTTGACAGAACTGTCAGGGGCTCAACTACTTTAAAGTCTTTCAGGTAAGAAAACAGGAAATTTTAGCAGGCCCAGTGTCAAGGGTGGTAAGGGTGTTGTGGTAGTAACGGTGCTGGGAACAAGTCACACACACACGTAGTAAGCCATGAGAAGGAAAAGCACCAGCTTCTGTTGTTCTGCTGTGCTGAACATTCTGTACACTACTAGTTGAACATCAAAGTAGGACAAGGCACAGTTGTGACCAAACAAACAGTGTTTTACTTGAAAGTTTATTCTTAGCTAAGGCTAGATATACAAATTGTAACTATAAGTAATACCTTTAACATCCAGGTGAAAACGCAGTCATGAACAACTAGAAAGGCATCATGTGGTGCTCTGCTCAGGTTAACGCCTATGCTGGAAAGGTCTGTCAGGACAAGAAGACATCCTTTTCTAAAAGAAGCCTTGCATAGACAACTTTTCAAATGCATCCTTTCTAGGAGTCAAATCTGCCTTCCTTTCACCCCAGGTTCAAGTACTTGAATTGAGGAGCTGCGGAAACAGTGAAGAGAATGATACCTGACTTTCTGGGGGGTGGAGGGAAATAATATATATATATATAATACACTATTTAATCTCATTTGGCCTCTGCTTTTCTGCAGTTAGTTCCTCTAATGAGAGATAATGATGAACTTTGAGAGCATATTTTCAGCCAGGGATGTGAGAGAAGTCAGCAGTTTTTCTATTAGCATGGAATATTATTACAAGACGTTTTCAGTCAGATCAGCCAGTCAAAAATTAGTTAAAACCATTTTACTAGACTATTTTCTTCTTCAACAAATGTGTCAGTAAAGCATCTTTAAAAACTAAAATTTCTGTAAATACTGAGAAACATAGTTCCAAGTAATGAGGTATACAGCCACAGTGGATCAGATGTTACACAGTGCCTGGTGAAGGTTCTGGCTTTCACTCTCAGGTTTCATGAGGTGGAGAGTGGAGTTCTGTAGGTGGCTGATAAAGAAAGGAAAGAGTAAAAAGGCTGTAAGGATGTATCACTGGCTGTACAGTGGAAAGCATCAATGAGGGGATATTTTATTTCACTGTGACTGCTTTGAGCACCAAAACTATGCCAGTGCTATGACATGGGGCTTGCTGAATCTGATCCAGCAAGGTGCTAGCAGAGCTGTGCTGGTGGTGGAGGTTGTGCTGCTAAGGTACAATGCATGATACTATGTGGATGTGGTGGCTTCTCTGAAGTAGTTCAGGGGATATCTTCTTGCAGTCTTTCCCATGTAGATGTGTTGGGAAAATCAGCTATAAACGTGACCTAAGATTTGCTTGATCTACAGAAATAGCAGAAAAGCCAGATGTGTTTGAAGAAAATGGGAGTTTATATGCATTACTTTTTAATTTATCTTAATAAGGTTGCAACTACATGCTTTATATAATCAAGTTTATCTTTAAAAGAAACAAATATGAAGGACTCGAGATAACTGCAGAGGTGCAGAGGTTGTGAAGTTCTTTGTTTCCTGAAAAGGTTTTGCAGTATTTTCCTGAGTAACAAATCACCTCCTTGTTTCTCTTTTTGGGATTTTGCTAGGTGATAAAGCCATTGTTCTAACGGTCTAATATGGACAAAGAAAGCAGCAATATTTGAGTGGACTGAACTGATGGAGTTTTTACTGTAAGACAAAGCAGTGGAAATCTGACAGGTTGTGGTAACAAAACAGGATTCTTTTTCTGAAGTAGGATCCTTCCTTGAAAAAATTTTTGCAACTCTTTGGCAGTTGCTGCAAGATTAGCATTTATAATCTTGTCCTTGTTAAGGATGTGGGAGGGAATTAGTTTGTAAATCATCTTTTTATGAAATCAGTCAATGTGATTAAAAGCCTCAAATACTGGTCGTGTATAGTGTTAGCTGAAGTTTACACAATGAGATCAACAAATCTTAAATCTTCAGCTCTTTGGACTTAACACTACCTGTAGATACGTGGATGCAACTGTGACTGAAGCTTGCACAAGTTATAATGATTAGCACAGGCTGCGTTCCAGTGCACTTGCTTAGGTTATGATAAGCAGAGATGCCCACTACCACACTTTAGGGGAATTTGGTCTGCTCTGAAGGTGGCAAAGGCAAATATTGATTTTTACTCTTACAGGGTACAGAAGTCCAACTTTCTTACAAGGAAATACTGAAAGGAAATGAGAATCTATGTAAGACCTTTTCCATTTTATATCTGTCAGGTATCTGTTGCATGTACCTAGTGCAATAACAAAATAATACAGCTTTTCCTTTAACCGCTTGCAAGAATGATCAAATTATTTTAAGCAGTTGGAGCTAGAATTAGTAAGTGAGGTTTTTTCATGTAGTCTTTGAAATACTTCATGGTATCAGTTAAATCTTCATATAATATCTCAGTTATCAGCATTAGAGTTACTGCCATATTTAAAATAGTAAATTTGGGCATGATAATAAGTAAGTACACAATGCTGGAATCTGTGGCTACTATATTAAATACCTGAGATAATCCATGGCTATATGATTTCCAATAAGTGCATTGAATCTAGATACTAAACTTTCCATTATGATTGATTTTTATGTGCTGCACAGTAATCTTAGATTTTGGACGTCTGGGTATAATTAGATGAGTTTGATAACCCAATCAACACTTTCTCCAAGGTAGTTCTAAAAGCTTATTTTCATATATGCTGAATAGCATCAGGAGCAAGATGGTCTTCTTTTTGTCTTTGTGTGTCGCTTTTTCAACTCAGTGTTGCTGGGTTCAGCCCTCTTGCCAGGTATGCCTTTTGCCAAGTCAAGATGTATGACTTCATCTCTAGGCAATTTAACAGGTCTCTGCACTCCATGAGCTTCCAAAAGGCCTACTGACATTTAAATCAGATAAAAAAATACCCTTTGTGATAAACAGATAATCAGGACAGTGTCATTACTGTTGTTGAATATTAGTTGAGAAAAGAATGGTATCTATTTTGATTGCCCAACTGTGAAAATAGTATCTTTTTTAGGTTTTAAACCCAAACCATCATAGTAAACATTAAAAGCCTTGATAAATGTGGTACAAGAAAAATTTAGGCTTTATGTTTTTTGTGACTCTCATTGTATAGTGATAAACTATAAAGATTTATTCTAGAATTTTTGAGCCAAAGACATTTATAAAATCTCTTTCTTGTTTCTGTGATTTTTTAAAAAACTTTTATCTTGTTTTACATGAGGCAAATCAGTTGCAAACCTGATTTAAGTAACTAGTTAAACAGAGTATATGTCTTCGTTATAATACTGAAGGAAGAAGGAGTATTTTTTGATGAATGTCTTTTAGTTATTACATATTTTACTTACGTAGGGAAGATAATGCCAAGATTTGAAGGATGTCTAATGTTAGCATTTTCCATTATATCTCTTACTATAAGTATTCCAATATCATGAGCTCAGATGTCTTGAGTCAGGCTCCTGAAGAAGATTAAAAATACTCTTGGAGCAATGCTTTTGCACCATCTGTTTCTTTGAATAGCAGTTTGGGTGTATACGAAAGCTTTTCTCTGGGGCCCTGACGATTCAGATCTTATTAAAGAAAGCTGAAAATATTATCCCATGTTTACAGGAACGTAGTATCTGGGGTCCAAAAAGAAGTTTTGTAAGATTAGCCATAAAATTTCAGTACACTTAATAATGTTAGTGGTCAGTATTTTTACTTGCAGTTTTTGGAATGTGAATTTTTCACAGCAGTAGGCAAGACTAAGATGTACAGTCTGAAGCTTTACTGCATTAGCAATATGGCCTGTGTTATTCACTAACATTAATACAGAACTGTACCTGTAAAAATGTGTTAATGAAGTGCCCTCATCATCAGTTTCATTGAATGGAGATATTAGCTGTTGAGAGAATATGTCGTTACCCTCATGTAGATTTATTGTGCTGTTAAAAAAAAAAAAAAAGTGCTAATTTGTCTTCAATTAAAGTAAATAACTACCCCAGATACCAACAGCTTCTAATATGCTCCATGTAAACAGGTGAATAATTTTTTATCCTAGGCAAAAGAGTCAATAAAAAAAAAAATCAGTTATACTCTTTCACAAAAACCATAAAGGTATAAAATTAGCATACACATTGCTATATAAGTTTCTGAAAAGTCAGTACTGAAAGACCGCAGGGACTGACTTCCTAGAAGGCCAGTGTGATCTCTGAAGCAGGATCCTTAAAAAGTGGTAAGTGTGGGGGGTGAGTATATGTCACAGCTGTATTAAATGATTTCACTTCCAAATCTAAGTCAGTTCTTCAGCAAGACTGTGACTCATAGATGTTTTAAAACACTGTAGATTGAAGTTGCTTCTTAAAGGTTTTATAGATATCACGTTAATATTGTTTTATGTCTCTAGAGATTAGTAGCTCTACAATTACCTGAAATAACATATCAACAGAGTAAATTTTCACTGAGTACCAGTTACTTGCTGTAATTACAAAGAAAAAAAAAATGAGAAAAATGCAGAAATTATTTGTTGTCCTTTAACTTCAATAAATTTACTGTTACTGTGCAGAATTGAAAGACTCAGGAATTTCAAGTATTTTTTCCATGCTACAGCACATCAGACTTCTCAGTAACTGCTCTGTGGTCTGACCCCTCTTTTTGTCACAAGGTAATATTTTAATGAGTAACATAGTATTTGTTGTGAATTGTATAAGAATGTTTTGCATTCTGGAAACATCAAAGAATTAGACATGACAAGGTCATGAGGCTGAAATAACATTACCTTGGATAGTCTGGAATATCTAAAGCTGTGATTCAGACAGAGACATCCCTGATGCCTTTCTCTAAATTTTTTGTGATAATTGAAGCATGACCTGAAGCTCTGTGTGCGTCTATGTGTGTATGGTTGTGTGAGTCAGCTGGTTTTCAATGTAGACCTTGCAAAAGACACTTAGCTAGAAAATGGGTTATGGACATTTAACAGCTCCTCTTTGGAGCTGTGTCTTCTCTAAACATCAGAGTTTAAGCACCAGATGAAGCATCAAAAGGAAGGTCTTTTGTGATCCCTATCAAGTGAATAGAAATTCGTATTAGGAAATTCCCTGATATTCTTCTAACTTGCTTAATTATTTTAAATATCACATACCTTATTGCACTAAGAAATCTACAAGAACTAGCTTAGTTTCAAAGAGGATCTTGTTCAGCAAGATGAACTAGCATCATGGATGGTTGATAGTACATTGGTCATGCTAAGCTGCATGTGAAGTAAAATGTTAAGTGGAGTTTGGTTAGAGAGGAAAATGACATTTATGTTTCAGGTGTCAACTAAATGTTAATCGACTAATGTCTCTGTCAGAATGACCGTCTCAATGGGACAGAGGATGTGTCTTGTCTGGATGCAGATACGTCTGCTTTGAGAAATCTGTGTGTTTTTTGAACATTCTCACAGTGTGTGGCTTCTGGCTGTGGGTTTGTATGTTGGGCTGTTTTGTTTTGTTTTGTTTTGTAAACCAACTACACTTTGAATAAGGTTTATATGGGAAAATGTTTATTTCCTTCATTTTCTTTGTAATCCATTATTTCAGCTATGATTATGTGACAATATCTTTCTTTTGTGTTTGTTTTCTCTTCAGTTTTATTCTAGCAATACCTATTTTTTTGGAAAAAGAATGAAGGCTCAGACATGAAATGCTACAGACATTTCATGTTAGTATTAATGCAATTAATCACATGTTGGTATCTGAGAACTGTGAGCATGGTTTAGGTTAGCTAAGGAACTGACACTTCATCTCTGATTGCAAACTTTATGTTTAAAAATATCACAGTGACAAAGAAGCTGATGAAAGGAGCTGTGTCAAAGCCCAGCCACCATCTTCAGTACAGTTAGGAACTTTAGTGCAGAGTAACTCAGTGTAAAGCTCTGTTTCGCTGAACAAAGAGCTCATCAGGTGAAGACTACAAGAACTGAGCCTGGAGACAGAGGAGTGGAATCACAAATAAAACCTCTAGTGGAATTAGGACAGAAGTCCCTGTGATGGGATGATGCCTGTTAGCAGGTTTATTTACCCCCTTTTCCATGTTGATGCTTTTTTAACAATTACACAAAGATGGCAGTTACCTTTTCTCACCAGGATGCTGCCTTATTCCCCAGGCAGCTGTCACCTGAGGCAAAGCACTATTAAGTACCTCCTGTCGGCCTCAGGAATCGATTAGTAGAGAAGAGTACACAGTCTCTGTGTTGATTCCTGTACTAATGTGTGGCTCCCTTTGATACAGTTCCTTATATGAGCCCCATCTTCACTTGGGCAGGGCTTTTACTTTGCTCCACACTCTTTTCTCCCATGGTTCAGTACTAGAGGTGTTGCTCTGTAGTGGAAGTGAAAGAAATCTTGCTTTTTGAGATTGTACAGACACTTGCAAGGTACTGATAGTCACTGAAGTTGTTTATCTGTCTGAAACACTTTATCTTAGTGGTTTTTGACTTCAGAAGGCCACGGAGGCGGGTATGTGTCTGTTCGGCATGTTTTCATCCTGGCCTGAAGCAAATACTCAGACTGGAATCCAAAGTGGGAGATCTGTAAATCATCTCTGCCTACCCGTATTCAATAAGTGCGAGCTGATGAGAAAAGTCTGGTCTCATCTAAATGACACTATGTCAATTGTCAGCTTGATAGGCTCTTATCAGAAACTTTTCAGAGTGCCAGAAGTGAAATGCAGAGTAAAAACTATGCTACAGGCATACCTGATCTGAAGTGCTTTTTCCAGAGGAAACAAGCTAATTACCAAAGAAAAAAAAGGAGGAGCCTTATAAAATCAGATGATACATAAAACTTTGACCAGAACTCTTTGAAAGATTAAAATAAAGAAAAAAGAAAATGAATATTCATACTTGCATCTATTCTAATAGGACTACTGCTGCAGAAAAATGTATCAGTATTAATCTAGGAAGGGAACATGCTTTTTTCCCATATAACACACAGTGTCTTAGGTAAGACCTACCTAGATATGACATGACGAACATGGCAGGTGATCCAAGTGGAAGTCCATTGTACTCAGTGACAGAGGTCAGTAGTGCTGAAATAATTACATCTTTCTGGGAATAAAACAAAAACAACAAAACAAACCAAACACACACACACACACACACACACACACACACACACACAGAGAAAGAAAAAAAAAAAAAAAAGAGAGAAGGGAATGAAGTGCCACACCACTTTATCCAAATAATGAATAATGTCACAAAACAGGAAAAATGGAAAATGTGGAAAAGGTGGCACAACGAGGATCTTCAGTACTTCATGAAACACTGAAGACTGCCTACCGCTGAAGACAGATGCAGGTAGGGTGCACCCAGGCTCTTTGTTATATGTAGTTCCCACAGTTGTCCTGGTGTGTCCTTCTTGTTTACTCTAAGATAACGTGATGTACAGATATGTGGCCGCATGGAAATTGTTCTGTGGTTCATAGTAACATATTAGAGTTTTAGGTTAACAAAAAACTACTAGTGTAGAAGTCCTTGGACACTTCTGGATGCTCTGAAGTCTCTTTTTATCTCTTCCAGTGGCACTATATAACTACAGCTTCTTGGAAGAGTTTTTTTGCCTGAAAAATCATGAGAATGGAAATAAACGCTATGAAGACCCTTTTAAAATGGGCATCTATTGTATTGCTGGGGACTAGAAGTGATTGTGATTCTGTAGATAAATGCACATTTACTTAAAGTGTGTTCATTTTGGCAATACTGAAACAAATGACATGAAGTTATATTTGTGGTAAAGATTCCTCACACTTTCACTCCCACTTACTTCCTAGCATATGTGTAAGCTACTTTATTTTCTTTATTTTTTTTTTCTTGTGAAAAATATAGCCATGAACTTTTATCAGAAAGATCAGAAGAAATGTGCTTGCTATTATAGGTGCTGCAAAATATATTTAAAAAGAAAAAAATATCCAACAACTTTTTTTTTTTTTAAAAAAAAGAACATATACTTCATAACAGTAAAATTATTATTATCCATCCACAAACATTCATGCATTTATTTACACATTCATGTAAAATGAAAAAACCTAACCATCCTCTTATAACTCCCTCTTCCAGTACAAGCTGTTAGCATTAACTAGATAATGTCATATCACCTTGCTGGTATTTTAGTATGTCACTGAAGTAATATTTATGTTGCAGTTGAATTTTACATCGTACTCATTTTTAGGGGACTGAGTTTTGTGTCCCCATGGCATACAACATAGGTTGCCAGAGCCTGTTGGCTTTTTTTAACTGAGTTCTTCAGTTGCAGAACTCATAGAATCATAGAATCAGTCCTCTCTGCCACACAATGTATGCTGTAGATTCTAAGATGATATCTGTAACTATGGATTTTCTGAATGCAGAATAAAAACAGGCTGGATTCTTCCAAGTATACTGATAGCACTGAGCATTTTTTGGCTACAGGTAGGGAATGGCAAGCTTTTTCTCTCACTCTCTACCTCCTCTCCTCAAATTCCCCTCCCTATCTGCTGTGATGTCATTGTGTGAACAGGGCTGTCCCTTTCCAGAGGTGAAAGGAACAAAGATAAGGCGACAGAGGTGCAAAGGGGCTCATTTTCTGTTTCTCAGTCATTCCTACCCCATCAGACCACCCTTCTTCACACTTCTTCCTAGAGCTGATTGGTGTCTCTATGAATGCCACAGTGCTAATACCTGCCTTACTTTAACACCTGCTCACAAAGAGGTTCATCTACATCTTCTGCCCCTCCCACTCAGTCCTGGAGTAGGGAAACTCATTTACGCAGTGTTGTCCCATGTCTGGCAGGAGAAGTAAATGTAGAGGTATATCCTCACTGTGCAGAGAAGAATGAAATCAGCCCAGTCTTGAAAATATAAGACTGCCTTCACAATACTATGTTCTCATAGCAGGACTGGTATCTAGAAACTGTACTTCCTTATCTGGCAAAATATGAAGTTTAATCCATGATGCAGTTGTATTATAGGTATACTTATTGTCAGTTCCTAGACTCAAGGTGCTGTAAGAGGAGGTGCTAGAGTTCTGTGCTTTTATACTCTGGAGTGAGTATTACTTATTAGAGGATATGAACACAAATTTCATCTGTGTAATTTGTTTGCTGAGAGTGGCCAATAATAGATGTTTGGGGAGAGAATGTAGGGGACAAAGAATGTATAGAAGAATTTTTTCTCCTGTATATATTTCTTTCAATTGGTAGCTGAAGGATTACATGAACCAGACTTGCATCTAGATCACTGCTTTTGATAACGAGTGCTGGATGTACTATTGAATGATGAGGCAAATTGCTTTTTAATATATCTATAGTGTTGGTTACAACAGCTCAGTCTCATCTTCAAATTTTATTCATTTTGGGGTAAGTTTTATGAGACACTGTGTCTCTATGTTTGCTGTGCCAAGTTGTATTAATCAGTTCTGGAAAAAAAAAATTACTAGTTGTTTTTTGTTTTTTATTTATAATATGTGTTCATGATACTTGCCTGGACTGACGTTCTCATGCAGAGGTGGAATGAACTGTTCCTTTCACAAAAGTACACAGTTTTAATCATTGACTGTGCTGAGGATCAAGACATCAAATAAATTATAGGCAAATCTGCAGAATCACAACTGCCTGACCTGGAGTTGATTTATATCAGTTTATTTTAATACCAAATTCTTTACTATCTCTATGAGCCTTGTAGTGGTTAACACCATAATTTATATCAGGTATGCCCTAAATCTGTGTCTATTTCCTGTAGCACTCTCAGTTTCTCTTTCATTCTATTTTGTGCATTCATACATGAACAGCCAGAATATGCCCCATAGTAAGTAAGATAAATTGCTTAAACATGGGCATCGAATGTCATTTCAGATACCCCAGGGTATCCATCTGTCCTTCAGCTGCCGCCTCAGAAAGGCAAAAGTTCTCTGTCATATGCATATTCTGCATATTTGTGTGGATTACTCCTGTATTTTGGGATATTTAAAATGTCAATAAGCTCCTATGTTTACATCAACTGGATGCAATCCTGCTTCATTTTCCCAGTCTTGAACTGAGATATTTAGAGTAAGCATTAAGAGAAGTCTTTTTGGATTTTGAATCAGTGTAAGACAATCATCATTTGTTATTCTAGTAACCACATTGCTCATTGTTTGAAAATGTTTGCTGTATGGAGATTGAACAGATAATGGCTTCATTTATCACAAACATTACATAGTTTGATACAGTGTGTATTCCTCCTCTGTCTGCCAGCCGAACATTATAACATTCACCAATTAACTTCTTTGAGTTCTTATTAGTTGTTTATACTTCTCTGGGTTTTTTTGTGGGTCTTTTGTTTGTTTGTTTGCTTTTGGTTGTTTGCCCTGCCCAGTATTAAATGTTTTAACAGCTTATATTGACTCAATCCATTGATTCCATTTCAACATTCTATTCCATTTGTCACGTTGAAATACTTATCAGGGACAATTTTCTTATTTAATTTTACAGATGCATTCTCTGGGAACTCTCAGTGCTGAAAGTTCAAATGGTTACTCTCCCTCTTTCTGCTTTACTGAGAACAATTTAATTCATATACATCTCTGTAGTACATTTTTGTTTTAACAGCTAATTAAAATAATAATCTGAACCCCTAACTCTAGCACTTGAAACTAGTTATATAAATTAATGAAATAAGGATTGATTCTATAAATCTTAGCAGCCTTACAGAAAAGTCAAATTCTAACAGATGGTGCATTCTGAAGTTTTTGATACACAACAGTTAACTGTATTATAGTGTATAAGAAACCACTTGACTTCACATACTCTTGGATCCATGCTGACTGCATTAGGATTCCTAACACATAAAACAGCCTCTGTGGAGCAGCTCAAAGGATGGAGACTTAGCTTAAGTAATTTTCATTTCAGTTTAAAAGATGAAATTAGCATCAATAGCCACTGAAATCTGGTGAAACACCAGTTTGCATCTGGTATCAAGCTTTGTAACAGAATCAGCACCACCAGAGCTGGAATATTCTCTTAAATGGCAGTTGTGAGACTTAGCAGTATAATAATTTTTCTACACTTCTGTCAAGGTACTGAAGTAGCTGTGCTTAAAATAGGTAAATTTTATTAAAGGTTTTTATTTAAGAAAAATACAAGGCTGTTGATTTAATTTAACAGGGATTATTATTATTATTATTATTATTATTATTATTATTATTATTATTATTATTATTATTATTTATTATGGCTCACCACTATTCTAAGTTTAATATCTGTTACAGGTTAATCACTTTACTATGCAGCTGGCCACTATTACATGTGAACTTGTGGTTTTCCAGTCAGTCCACTTTTTTTCTACTACGTGAGATATAAAGAGAACTTCACTGGAAGGCATCTGGGCAAGTGTGCTCCATAACCTCACAGGGACGTGAGATATAAAGAGAACTTCACTGGAAGGCATCTGGGCAAGTGTGCTCCATAACCTCACAGGGAACTGAGATTACAGTTTGCATTAGAAGCAGGAATGTTTTAGATTCATGCGAAATGTAACTTAATAAAGTAGGCACATGCAGGATAAGGTAGTTGCTGAGCAGCATCTTAAGAATATTAAGGTACATTTTTTCAGAAATATGTGAATTTTCAAGTTTGGTGCACAAAGAACCTGTCATAAAACAGTTGCTTAATAGAAGGAGTCTCCTTGGCATCAGGGTAAGACATTAAAAATTCTAAAGGATCCATTACATCCTTGATTCTGAATTAAAAATATACACTTAACTTTTTTCTTCTCTAAATAACATTTCTGGCTAGTTTAAGCTGCATTTTGAAAAGCTTGTAAACAGCCTAGGTCACAGACACATTGCTTCAGTAATGTTTAGCTAATGTGCTAGTTTAACATCAGAGTTGTTTAATGCTTCTGGCTGTAAACTGGGAAGGAGGAGGGAGAGTTTCTTTTAGGACCAGATTAATACTTTATAGCTCCAATAGGTGAATGTGTCCTTAGGCTTAATAAAATGTAACTTATTTTATGCCATGGATGTGAATTATCTCCAAATGAATTGTAACAGAACTACTGTACATAGCACCCTTCTACAGGATTTATAGAAGATTATTTATTTAGTCTGATTTTGGAATGATTTTGAAGTAGGATCCACTTAACAACCACTCAGTGTTTCAAAAAATCTGAGGGACTTGGTACACAATACAGGAAAGACTGAAGCTTTTAGATGACCACATCATACTTGCAGTATATATGGCTGTTAAAAGCAGTAGTAGTAGTCCTGTAGTAGACAAAGGCTTATGTTTATGACTTGAGAAACTCAGAACACCAGTTCAGGTGAACAATCTGGTATCTCTTTGTATGTATTTTGAACCACATCATTGGATGTAGCCACAGTTTTGCTGTCATGACAGTATAATCCCTTCATGCTGTGATGTCTTTGAAGCAGTAGAAGAATGAATGGAGCTCTGTCTCCATGTGTTTCTCACTGTATCTCATCCCTTTTGTCCCTTTTGGTTAAGTAGGTCCTGTAAAGAAAAATGAGCAATTTCACCCTATGCTAACCATGAGACTGACTTGCTGCTGGTCTTTCTTTTACAAACTGATGACATTAAATGAGCTGCATTTTCCTGTTTTGTTTTACCTGTTTAACTGTAAAGAGTACGATTTCAAAACAAGTCTATGAACCTTTTGAACACTGCTTCACTGTTAAATTTGAAGTTTTCCTTCCACTTATTAGTCTACAGTTATACATCAGAAAAAAAAAAATAAATAAAAAGAAAAAGAAAAAAAGACTTTCTGAAAGTATCCTGGAATTGCTCAGCAAAGAGAAATTTCAGAAACAAATCTCAAAAATAAGCTGGTAACTATGTTTATATATTATTAAAAAAAAAAAAAAAAAAAAAAAAGAAAGAAAAGGATTGGCACAAAGCAAAGATGAAGAAGATGAAAGATCACAGATGATTTTCCATAGTAAGGCAAGCTTATTACAGATTCTTGAAATTCTACCTTATACTTCTGTTTAGGCATCCAGAAAATATGAAAAATTAGTCAAGATGGTGACAGATTGAATATAACCACTTGAGTCAATCATGGGTTAAAATTATGCATGGTAACATAGTCACACAGAGAATACAATGTGAAAAGGCTCAACGACACAGTTCCCTCACTGCTCTTTGACTACCTTCTTAAATGATTGCTGCCAAATTATGAAAAACAAAGCAAACCAAAACAAACAACCAAACCAAAACAAAATAAACAACAACAAAAATCAACCAACACAAACAAACAAACAAACAAACAGAAAAACGCAATGAAACAACAAAACCCAAACTGAAAAACATGCATGTCTTTGTATTCTCTGAGGTGGTCTACACTAGCGTTACAAGGACATTTTTCCAAAGCAAAAGTAACATTTTTCCTATGATGGTTCCCAGAAAATGTAGTTTCTAGATGACGATATCCAAGTTATTTCTCTAAGACTGATGTCCTATCGAAGCACTATTTAGTGTAGCTTCCCAAAATCTTTTTATCTAAGCTGTAATTTATATAGCTTGGTCTCACTAACTCAGGTCAATGGTGTGTTCTGTATTACTTTCTCTCCACAGTGTGTGGTATTTAGATTTAGCAGCCAGTCCTCAATGACCATGAAGTGGAGCAATTAAACACTCAGTGTTTTAAACTAGAACTAAGATGCAATTCTCTCTAGTGGTAATGATACAGTATAAGCATTTATGGCAGTACAGCGCCAGATATCAAGAGAGCTCAGCTCTACATACCTGGTTGTCGAACTTGTACAACTCAATGGTATTTGTTACAGAATTATATACTTAATCCAGATGTGCTTTGATCTATGCTATTAGTTACAGTCAGCTACTATGTTTCTCCACGTGGTTTAAGTATCTGATCCCCAGTTTTTCTTCAGATGTCTTTGTATTTTGCTTTCCTGACTATGTAGCTAGTGGTTTATTAGCACAATCCAGCTACGCATACCTCCCTGTTTTAGGCCCATTAAAGGTTTCATTCCACAAAGCGACAATGAACTGGAAGACATATGTAAGTTGCAAGACATTAAGACACAAAAAGATGAAATAATAGTCTGGTACCACTTGCTAACAGTGTCTACTAGTTATGGAAGCATTGCTGGAACATCATAATAAAATTTACTTTACAGCAGGCACTGTGACTCTTATTGTACTTTCTAAATTTGCTATTCAACAGAGGGATAGCATGTTCTTCTCATTGTATGCAGGTCTGAAACTTCTGTGACTTATTACAGCTTTTAACAAGCCTAATTTTATTAACTTGGCAAAGGTTGTTTTAACTTCTATTATATGAGAAAGATCTTGTTGGACTCGGTTGGAGTGGCAGTTGAATTCAGCAGGATGCCATGTTCATGTCACCTGAGGTGCACAGCATGAGATACTGCTATGCCCTAACTGAGAACACCACTACATCAAAGGCAGAGATGGTTCTCAACTGTGCTATAGTCTGTCAGTTTGTATGTGATATTTATAAACCCAGCAATAGTTTATAAGTTCACATTGTTATTGCTGAGCATAATAGCATCTGAAGTTCCCATTGGTCTTAAGGAACACAAAGGACATTTTGTGTCTGTTGGTAAAAGATATCTGTTCTTTATATAAGCTCTTCAAGTGCTGCTTAGTGGAAAGATGAATTCCATCATTACTTGAGAGTAGTATTTTGCAGGTTACATCAATGCCTACATGCCAACAACAGCTGAGTATGTGTTTATTAGGCGGAAGAAATTTATTAGATCAACCTACCATTTGAGCAAGAATAACTTAATTGCTTGGAAGATCATAGACTGGCATTTTTCTTGCCCTTCATTCTGTTAAATGAATTGGGAGCAAAGCATGAAGAGCTTTCCAAAATTTTGCATTGAGTGTCTTGTACCTTTATGGGGTCTTAAGACTTTATCACACAAAATTTTTTATACTCTTCTTCCGTAGTTGCTCACATCTATTTTTTGCAGCTAGACTTCTGCTGGTAAAACTGTGGCACGGTAGATAATTTGTCACTTGTCGCTTTTAAAGCACTGTTTATTTCACTGCTATTAGTTTTGTATGAAAGCTGCTATACAAACAAACAAACAAACAAACAAAAATGAACAAGATACTTTATGAGAGACAGGCACACATATTTATGCTGAAATTCTGGGGTATGTAGATTGCTGTCACCACTTCTACTGGCTAATCTCTGTTTGATATGTACCTAGAATTTCAAGCTTTTATTTGCATTCCCTGGAAAACACAGTGGACTTAGTGCCTCTAAGTGCTACATTAACAAGTCTTGTACTGTAGGAATTTACTATGAACTTGATATTCTCCTTTTCCTGGGTGTTTATATGGAGAAATGTGAAAACTTTGTGGGGTGGCTTTTGTGATGGTTTGCATTTTTGTCCAGTAAAGATGGATTTCATTCTTCAGTCACTGAAATGGGACTTTAACATACTTGAATTTGTCTTCAATGGACCTCAGATATAAGTATGATTCACCTATACATATGAATTTGGGGGATGGGTGAAAATGGCATTCTTTGTGTAGTCTCTGTAGAAGTGCAGATCCTTGATGTCACCTTGAAAGAATTCATCAAAATGTGTTCTAATCTGACTGGCCTAGTTGTCAGGGTAGACATGTAGTTTTCAATCTTTGAACATTTTGTTGATCGAAGTAAGAACAGAGTGTCGATTTATAACTTTTGACAGCTTCAGCAAGGGCCCTTTCTGTCAGGCAGTATAAAGGAGAGAGCAACAAGCCCAGCTGCTCTCCTTAATTTATTTTGATAAAACAATTTTACACAGGTGGTCAGTGTTAGAAACTGATTACATTAACTGTGACCACATTTAGACACTTGCATCCCAAGGTCTTTTATGAGCATTGGCTCCTAAACTGATGATATTAATTTTATTGTTTATACTTAACAGGGAAATACTTTACGAACTTCATTACATGATTTCTATTTTGTGTCTATTGCACTGTATTCACATCATTAAGTGAAATAGTGCCCTTCTGCAAGCCAAATGAATTTATCTTCTTCTATCACAGATTTTCCTAGTGTTCTGTAATACACACACACTCTATAAAAAACAAACAAACAATCAAAACCAATCAACCAAACAAAAAGATTGCAAAAGATTCTATTTTCAAATTGTTTTACTTAATTCTAGATAAGGTAGATTTTGTGATGGTAAGAAAAACACACATTTTCTCCTTGTGAGGTTTGTGGATTTATTACCATACTAGTCTTGCATTGCAAAGAACCTCCTCAATCTTTAATTAGTATTTTTCTTCTAAAATATATTTTCTGAAAAATGGTTTTTAAAGTTTTTATTTATTTGTTTCAGGGAGTGCTGGAACACCTGTTATCTTCAATGAAAATGGAGATGCTCCTGGGCGTTATGATATTTTCCAGTATCAAATTACCAACAAGAGTGCAGAATACAAAGTAATTGGTCAGTGGACTAACCAACTTCGTCTAAATGTAAGTACTAGTTTGATTATGATGCTGGTATCAGAGAATACTCATTTGAGTATTATATTACTTCAAAGCACTTCAAAAATATCTATGATTTCTTCTTTGTCAGTTCACAGAAGAAAGGCCTTGCATTCTCTTCTTGACAAGGCATTAAAAATAGCACAATGGCCCATAACCTGAACCAAATATTTTTATTTTGAATGATGTTGGGTTGTGTATTTACCTGCTCCTTTAAATGTTATTTTAGAATAATTACATACCTGGTATTCCAGTTAGGCAGGGAAATAGTAACTCATCCTTCAAAATAGAGTATCAGACAAAATATGTATTGTCCATGTATTTAAAATAATATAAGGGGATGGAAATGTATTTCGTAAAAGAGAAGTTTGGACTCTAAACACTTCTGATTTAGATGGAATACTAGGATGATGAACTGCTGCAACAAAAAAATATCTTGAATATAAACGGAGTATTTGGCATTTTTCTATATAGTTAAATAGGATTAAGATAGTCCCTTATTACTTAATAGCAGAAGAAACAAAAAAGAAACGACAACTTGCCCATCCTTGGGAGATATTTTTAATTGATGCCTTAATATATTCTGCAAGTTTTGTAGAAGTTAATACCCATCTGTGTGTGGAATTATATTTGTTTCAAAAATCACCATCCCAATAAGATTCAGATTACGTAATATGTAATATTTGTATGATAGCTAAGTACCAAGCCAAAGTTATCACTTCAAAATTGTTGGAGCCAAAGCACTTCTTTCTGTTAGATGATGGTAAGGAGCCATTACAGTCATGAGAAAAGCAAGATGAAGTTAAGCTGTGTTCTTGTTAACTGTGAAATATTTACAAGGCTTACTTCAGGTATGTTAGCCATTTGGGTAGCTCTGCAACTGTGAAATATCGAGTATTGTTTTGCTAAGGGCTGATGAGAACGGCAACATTGTAAATTGATGACTAGATTCACCGAAGGGAGTTTATTCAGTGACTTTAATCAAACCACAAAAGGCAGGTTACAAACACCTCTGTTTTTCCTGAAGAAGAGTGAAAAAGACCATGAGTAAATATTTACAAATTATTCTCCTGTTGAGACTACTTTGCAATAATTATCTGAGTGCTATCAACAACAACACACATGATAGTTCTACATTTTCAGCTACAGCTGTTAAATCACTTTACCATATCTACCGTTTAATATCTGTAACTACTTGACAAGGTCTCATTTATTTAATTCTTCTGCCCAGATATAAAAAGACTCTACCAACAGAAACTGTGTGTAGCAGATTGTATGGCTGTGTTATCTCCTTCCACTAACCTGATATGTCAGTTGAAAGGCATGAAAGGAAAAAAAAAGGTTGAACAAATTTAAGGATTAATACTAAATAGTAATTTATGGAAAATACTAGAGTTAGATTCTTATCAAAACTATTATGGCATACATTCCAGATCTTCATAATTGCTACAGTTTTCTGAAAAGTTACTGTTTGGTAAGTGAGCTGAAAAACTGATACACAAATTTTGCACAAATGTTAGTACTAATATAACAGTTACATAGCAGTAGCTAAAAGATAACTTAGAATTTATTTAAATTTTAATTCCATTCCAATCTGCCTTTTTCTATCCCCCCCAGACTCCTAAATTTTTCATTAGGCCTGTAGCTTTTCAGTCCCATTATTTCTGCCCGATGTATGTGTACTCCAGGGAGTTCTCAGAAATATTACATTGGCTGTTATTCAGGCTACTGAAACTACATCAGGCTAACCACATTGACCACAAAGTTAACAGGAAACAAATTATCTAAGGACATTCCTTGTTAACTCCGAATAAGAATGGTTGCGTTAGGGTGTTCTTTGGCTCTTTTTTTTCATCCCTTTTTTTTTGTCTTCATGAGCTCACATGCTGGATACAATTGGTTGTCCAGCTTCCCAGGCAAGCTCTCTCTAGATTATGAAGTGGTGGAAATGCAAGCAGGGTGGCACACTGCTCCTCAGTGGATGTTTCTGCTCCCAGCAGCATGCCATGGCCCTGCTCTTGTCCTGCTGCCCCTACTCTGTTGCGCACCCCTTGATCACATGGACCAGGAGGTGAGCAGGGACGCAGGGCTCCAGCCCTGTGCACAGTACAACTGGATTGATTCAGCAAGGAGATGTACTCCTGTTTCTCTACTCATCTTTATCTAAAACCTAGAGGATTTCTAAAAGGAAGATTGGGTTTTATTTCTTAAAGTTTGTCAGGGTTTGAGATGCTGGATGGTGGTCTCCATTGGTGTCAGCAGGTGCTGGTATAGTAACAATGAAGAAGGAAGTCATAATAGGGGTGATACACTTTGTTTCCATCTGTTTCTGTATTTACTACACTTAATTAGCACATGTTGGTGGTGGTTATGTTATGTGAAGATATGTTCTGGCAAAGCTGTTGCCTTCTCTCACTAGACAAAATGTATTAAACCCAAGTAAACTTTGTGAATGATTGTCAATACTCAAAATCATCATATTGCAAATTAGGTAGTGTCTTTGATTGCCAGTGGATCAGATGGAAGACAGTGGATGTTTTCATTGGCTCCTGTGAAAATATCTTTATGTATTGAAGGCAAAGCACTAATAAGATAACATAACACTTTTTGCCCTGTTGTCTCTAAAGGAGATTCTTTTAACATATAATACTTTATCCACTGTATCCTTCTTTCTCTTAATGAAGACATGTGTCACTATGATATTTAATGAATCTGTCAGCTAGGTATCCTCTATAGATACTTCTGCTCCTGTTTTTACAGATATTTCTACTTCAAATTGTGTGATAGTGTATAATAGCTATGACTATTTATGATTGTGTACACCTATACAGCTGGTATTGTGCTTCAGAAAATGTGTAGCTTTTATTTGTTTGTTTATTTTCTATTCCAGAAAAATAAATCATGAAAGTACCAGGTTTGCAGTACAGTTCAACCTTTGGAACAATTAATGTAACTAAGATTAGAGCATATCTTGCATCTAAATAATTGAATCAAAGGGTTTCCTTTTTTTTCTTCCTAATATTTTCTCCCCTTTCTTTTTGTTTTCCTTTTTCTTAGGATCCTCTTTGATATTTTCTCTGTGGGATTTTGGCAGCAGGTCTCTGTTCTGTGGGCTATGGCTCCTCACTTGGTTGCCAGCCCTGGCTCTGTCTCTGACCCCAGCCTTCAGCATTCAGGATTCCTCTGCTCGGGTCCCTGGTTCCTCAAAGTTCTTGCTGACTCTACGGGGTCCTTGTGGTCAGGCTTTAGACTTGTTCCTTTGCTGGTGCAGTGCTGGCTTTCCCTTTGGGCAGAAAGTGCTGACTGTCAAGATGAAGGTTCCATATCATGGTCCCTAAGGGTCTGTTTGTCAGTAGGCTTCACCAGCTGCAAAGACCCTTCTAGCTGTGGTGCGGGGTTCTCAGTAACATTAATGCTCTCCTTTAGGCAGACTGACCTTTTAGACTTCCTCTGAAGCAACTATAGCTTCTGGATATAGGAGCTTCATGATTACTGATCACCACTACTCTTGCAATACTTACAAAAAAAATGCCTGTGTGACAATGCTGAGAGATATGGTATAGAAGCTAAATCTAAAAAGAATCATGATCTCAAAAATTTAAACTTCTGTGTGATTCTTGAGTTTGAACAAGGTATCTCAGTCTTTAACAGATGCAAGGCACCTCTGAAAGCAGATATGTAGAAACATCAAACTACAATCTCAAAGAACCTAATTGTCTTTTTTGCAGTTATTACTTTACATGATTCTGACAATGTAGATTTACACCGCTTTTAAAGTCATTTTAGTCTCTAAGGTTGTCTAATTTTAAGTGATCTTAATGTATTGGAAATAACCACAGCCTAAGATTTTTCTGTATCACTTTGAAGGAAAAATATAATTGTGTTAGAACTTCTGATAATTGACTATACATTAGCTGTCAGGGTTTTTGGTTGTTTGCTTTCCTCTTTCTCTTTATCAATATAAGGAGATATCTTAGTGTTCAGAAAACTCTGACAGTTAAAATCCTTTCTTCCAGAAAATATTCTGGTATTCGTAATGAATAAAAACCCAGGAAAAGGTAGTTGTTTCTGCAAAAGTTATGTTTTATTCATATTGCAACAGTATTTTGCATACCAGGTCACACGAAAAGTTCCCTACAAATGTGTGGGCTTAGCAAATTTGAGCTCTCAACCATGTAATCTCTGTAGGAGGAAAGTTGTTAAAAACAAGTTTTCCTTCCTGGCACTTATGATTTGAAATCAACTTCCTTTTATGATTAATAATGAATTCCCTCTTAGAAACTGTGTTCTGTATTTCACGTGTTATAATACAAGTTAGATTGAGATATTGACTAATGACTTTTGTCAGAGGCAGTAAATGAAAATAGTCCCAGTCCTCAAGTTTTAATAACAAGTTTCTCAATACCCTTTTCCTAGGAACCCATTCAGTTTGTTCTGGTTGATTTCTGAGGGATGTTTTTCTCCTCTTTAAAAGTGTTCTCTTTTGAAATCTAAGTGCCAGTTAGAAAAATAATAGTTTAAATGTTAAAGAATTTTAAAATATAATATTTTGACTTTTCAAAAAAATCCTTTTAAATACAATTTAAAGCATTCCTGGATTTTATTTCAATCATGCCTTGTTTTGATCTACCATAATCTGTGTTTAAAGATGCTAATCTGAAAAAATATGTAGATCAAAATCCATATTCTTCCAAGTTAGTAATTTTGATTGATGTGCCTTCAGGCAGACACAATTGGTGTTTTCAGAATCAGGTGTTTAGCTGATGCAGCTAAAAATCTTGAGTGGATATCCATTCATGTGATATTGTTCCTTAAGAAAAAAAAAAAAAGCATATTAAAAAAAATATGTTTCAAGTGAAAACAGTAAAATTTTAAAGATAGAATTTACTTGTGATTGTTTTGTGTTGTTTAGGTTGTTGGTTTTTGAGCAAGTAGTTCTGTTACAAGGCAAGAGAAATTTTAGAATAACATATTTTCTTAGAATTAATAGGATGCATAAGCATATGCACTGTATACACTGAGGATATAAATGACTCAAGGGCAGCCATTTTTCTGTAATGGTCTTGATTTATGACTAAGAAAACCATAAATTAAATTTACACTAATATGATGAAATCTCAGAGAGACAGCCGTAATCATCATCAGCCTTAAGCACAGTGTTTGGTGAACTAGTAAAAATTGGGAACCCCGTATCGTCAATGAGCTTCCCTTCAGGCAGCTGTATCACAAAAAGATTTGAATCTATTTGATTTCTCTTGTAAATTTTGTATCTAATCCTGAAGGATACTATCAACACTGACATTAGTCAATTATTTCTGGAAGAAACAGATTCAAAATGCATTAGTTCCCTTTCTCGTGACATAGTAAGAGAAAATAATTCAAGAAGCTTCTGATGTTTTCTCCAACTGCAGCAAAAGGTCTGAAGATTTGCTGTAGGCCACTATATTTCATTAAAGAAGCCAGAGAGCCTCTTTTTTCCTGTGGTAGCTATTATATAATGGATATATGTTTTCAAATTGCTGAACCTAGTCCCTGTATTTTACAAAAGAACATAGTACAGTGAAATACACAAATGGAGCACTTAGTGCTATATATGATTATATCTATAAACAAAATATGACAATCATACTGCCTGTAGGGTATTCTTCTGCTCATATATAATAGTGCAGTAGGGTTCAAACTTACACTCCATCCATGTTTTCTCTCTGAAAATTGTTGAGGCTGGGATAAAAATAAAACTTAATGAGATAAGAAAAAATGTTTTAGATTCTTCTATTCTTCTTCTCAAAATTATACTGCAGTCTTTCTTTATTCAACCAGAGCTGAAAGTAGAAAGATACTGTTATGGTTTTTGGAAGAGTACTTAGGTTTTACAAAGCTAGTCCTGATCTTAGCATTGGTCAATAAGTATGACTCAAGATTTATTCTTTTTTACTGTCAGAGTCTTAGGTCAATATGAAACTTGTGGTCACTAAGTACAAATGCGAGGCTGAAGAAATCAGTCAACAGTAGGCTACAGTGGATGCAGACTGTAGATAAGCCAACAAAATACACAAACCATTGAACAAATTGGGGATTCTATGATTTCAAAAGGTTCCAGATTGTATTAATAAAGAAAAAATATTGCTTTGAGGTAGGGCGAAATAAGCTGAATACAGATATTGAAAAAACATTACATGATTTTGAGATGTGCTTGTAGTAGAACAGACGCTATTTCAGATGTGGCTGAAAATCAAAACAGCTTGTGGATTCAAGAGTCAATAACCTTAGAAGAACCCAAGAAGACTGGCAACTTGTCTTCCTTCTAAAGCTTTTTACTTTGTTGATCCTAATAGTTGTTTTATTTGTCTTTTTTTCTCAAAACAGACATTTTGACTACTTCTCTAGAGAAAAAAAACAAAAACAAAAAACCAAAATGCAAACAATAAAAAACAAGAACATGCAAAAAAGATAGCCTCTGAGAAAATATCCTGAGCCTGCTGAACCTGGATAACCATTTCTTCTTCTTTAAAATGATACCAAATTGCCAATGAAAGAGCCTCTGCTTGAGAGCTAGGATGAATAGGGATTTTTTTCCCAACTTGTCAGGGTGAGTGAAAATCAGGTTTGCAGTTCCAGGCTTGGCTATGAATTTGTCACAGGATTCTTGAGTAGATGGTAGATATTTTATAGTTTTTTGTGAACATCCTTTGTAAGAAATGTTACAGTTAGAATGAAGTGTTCTTTAAATAACCATAGCCGAATGGACTGCAGAGGTTTGTTTTTTGTGTGGTTTGGTTTTGGTTTTGTTTCTGTTTTGTTTGTGGGTTTTGTGTGTGTGTGTGGGTTTTTTTGTTTGTTTTGTTTTTGTTTTTGTTTTTCTTTTTTAATTCCAAAAAAACCCAGAAAAGATGCCATGCCATGCATAACAAATAAAATAAATAGGTTGTGTTTAAAATAATATTTATTTCTCTTTCCCAGTAGAAACAAGTGTGCAGTGACAAAACAATGAAAAATCAGGAGCTTTTACCAGAAGAGTTATGTATTCATATATAGGACTTTAGAGGAGGGTTAGCTGCTCCTTTGGTACCAGCTAATATTGTGACTTTTAGAACAGACCAATAACTGTTGGGTATGGAAGGTAGTTTGGATTACGCATAATTGGACACAAGTCTGTAGTGAATTGCTTTGTGAGGTACCAGTGTGAGGCATAGAGTATCAGCATGTTTCTTTCATTTTTCTCCTCTCCCTCACAGAAATTTATATATGTATTATAATTTGAAGACTGAGCTGCCCTTTAAACCTAGAAGGAAAATCTTCATGCTTAAAAACAAAATAGTAGATTAAATTATTTTAATTATTGTTCATTTGTGTTACAGAATGGAAGCCTACTACTAAATTAAAAGTCATGAAGTGGAAAATGAAAGGGACATTCAGTGGTTATGATATGATGAAAGAGAATAACTAGCAGTTAGCAGTACATTAGTATATGATTATTTATTCTATAATTTCTCTTCATTTTGCAGTAATATTAATTTCATTTATTTAAGATTGTCATCTAATATTTATCCAGGACTTTTCACTGTGGTAAATCCCCATTTACAAAATTGTATCCCTGGTTTTAGTGGTGATATTACAGTATAAGGCAGGGAATGAAGAATGTGTAGCTAATCTCATTGTAACTTTAGCTTGCAGTAAACAGATTTAGTGTTGAGTGGGACAACAGGATGTGCTGGGAATGACTGTATCAAATAGAGAGGATTTTAGTAACGGAAAAGCATAGGCAAAAAGTAGAGAAATGGCTTTGGAATGGTTAACTGAAATTTGTATCACCAGAGGCTGTTGTAGCAATGAACTCCTAAACTTGTGATGTAGTCCATCTGTTCTCTTCCCCAGTGCTATGACCTCAATAGAAGAACAGTGACTTCACTTTGAAAAGTATAGTAGCTGGAGAGAGTCCACCTGCAAGTGATGACAATGATCAGCCATCTAAAAGTTTGCCTGCAGGGAAAGGTTGAACAAACTAGGATTGTTTAGTCTGGAGAAGACTGAACTGAAGGGAGTTATGTTAATCTCTTTCAATATAGAGAAGATTATTCAGTTAAAGAACAAACTCTAAGTCATAGTTAATTTGGCTATTAGGAGAAGTAGTGGATTTGAATTACAGTGAGAGAGATTTAATGTGGACGTGCTGGAAAATTCTGATGATGAGCATAATTAAGTACTGGGTTGCATTACCTGGGATGCTGGGCAGTCTTCAACACTTCGGGGTGGTTGGAGCAGGTGAGCTCTACAGATAGATTTTGCAGAGTTGATTCACGGATGGGGCCAGAGGAGTACTCCCAAGATCTCCTTCAGCCATCTTTTCTGTCTTCTGTTTTCAGTCTTTTGTTAGTTTGTTTTGTTTGAGTTGGTAGTAATCCCCTCAAAGGTAGATTTCCTGTATTCCTTGGGCAAAAGCTCGGAGGGATACAGGCAACTGGTTTCCTGAGTGAATGCAAGACTCTATTTGTATTTAGCAAGAACTCTGTAAGAATGTAATAACAGATTAATTAGTTTACAAATTCGGTTACTTATTTAGGACCTTTTTTTTACATGACAGCTGTTTAATACTTCCCAAACTGATTTATGTTTGTTTATGTGGACAACAGTTTCTTATTGTGACACTGGTGATATCTTTTACCAAGAACTTCTTTCCCTACCATTTCTCAGAGAAGCATTTTCCCTGTAACCAAAAGCAATACATCAGCTCTACACATAATAATATTTAAAATGCATCATTAATTAACTAAAAAGTAGGAAAAGTATGATCATCAGCATTTCTTATTTACCTTATTCTTCTAAATATATAAAAAAATGGTTTCTTAAATAAGTATTCTGTAAAATTGAAAGACAATCTAAAGAATTTAGTTGCCATGAGAATACATTGAAATTTTTCTATCTGTCCGAGTTATGACTTTAGTTTTTCATTTGTGCTCAAAATATATAGTATCTGAAATCTTCCCTGTCAGATTTTTCTAGGCCTTTCATAAAGTTAACATCTTCTATACTTACATTACTCCAAGGACAAAGACACTCCAGCCTCTGAAGGCATTCTCCTCCATTTTTTAACTCCCCTTATCACTCTGAAGTGTCTTATAAATACCTGACTTTACTTCTCTTTGCTATAATTTAAGCCCAATATTTCTTATTTTATTATATTCAGTATACATTGAGCACATCATTATTTTCACATATTCAAAGACTGTTGTTTTACCCCCTAGGCTGTGTTGTTTCTTCAGGTTATGCAGCCTGAATTAGTTTAATTTAGTCACACATATGCTGTTTTCTAAACACACTTCTGATCTTTGTTGATTTCCTCTGGACTCCCTATTTGAACCTCCTTCAAACTGAAACACCGTGATCTTCAGCCTTTGTGAAGTGCTCTGGCTGAAGTCTCACTAGTGTAGAGTACAGGAGAAACATCATTTCACATGTTAATGAACGTAGAGGGGAAAGATTGTTTTATCAACCTGGATTTATCAGGATTGCAGTTGCCCTTTTTGCAAAAGTATGACATTGGTTCAACATATTATAATCCACTAAAGCCCCGAGATCTATTTTTATTCTGAAGACCTGATATCTTTCTGTCCTTCCTGATCCATATGGTGCTATCTTTTACTTGTTCCTGTTAAACTGCATGCTCCTTTTTTTTATTCAAACTTTCTGCAGTGTCATTTGGAATAAGTGTCTCAACCTTCAACATAGCTTCAACCTCTTCCACTGTCATTGCCCAAATCTGATCACTATATATTATATTTTACCACTCAAACTGCATTGAGTGGTTATTACAAGTACTGAATAACAGCAGACTAAGAATAGGCCCTATTCAGGCCTCACTCCGTACCATCTCTTCCATTCTGACAGTGAATCAATGAAAAAAATTATCTTCCCATAGCTTTCTGATATAATTTGCACCTGGCCCTTAGGGGCTAGATCTGTTTCAATAGGTTGCTTATGACTGAGAGTGTAATTTAAAGTAGTGTCAAAAATCTTTCTAATGTTAAGATAAATGACACCTAGCTGCTTGCCTCTCCACAATGCCTGTTACCATCTCACTGAAGGAAATGTCACAGCTCATTGTTGACAGATCCCTGTTGGCTGTTATTTGTCTTGTTTGATTTCTCTGTGTTTTTGAAATGTGTTTGTTTATTTCTTTAAGGATTTTTTTCTGTGAATTCAAGTTAAACTGAATAATTGATAATTCCCTGGCTGCTCCTTTTCCCCCCTTTTCTGAGCATAAGCACTAGGTTTCCCATTAGTAAGTTCTTCATACTTCCCCATAAAGTCTCAAGAGCTTTCTATCTCCTCAGTCAGTTTTTTAAGTACCATAGAATAAAACTCAATATGTTCAGTCCATATGAAAACCCCTGACTTCCTGAAGTACTCTCATTTTGAATATATTCATCTTTCTTTCCTTAGAAACAAGGACTTTTTTTTTTTTTTTTTTTTTGACTAAATGTGCTGGTATTTTCTCTAGCTTAAACTTCTTCCACATGCTTGTTTTGTTCCTGCCAGATCACTAAGTCTCTCCACAGAATTTTCAATTTAATTATTGACTCTTCATTCTAAGCAGCAGTATAGACTTGGCAGAGAGAGCTCTTCCCCTGCTGCTGAATATCTCAGTGTAAAACAGAGCCTGTTTTCTTCCAGTTCCAAACTAGTTCAGACATTTTGTATGTGATTTTGTTACCGGGCTGGAATTGTGTTTAAAGGGCCAGTGTGATTTTGTTTCTGTAATGCTTAAAATTCAAAATTATTGTAGTGGAAATATCTAACTGTTCACTAAGAGGAACTGGAAAAAAAAGGTATGGGCTGTTACAATGGAAAACCATCTTAAAGTAATGTCAAAATACGCATCTCGGTCATTAGGAATTTGCAGTGCTGTGGAGTAGAATGTACTACACATATTAACAGCTTCTTTTCCTAGAAACAGGTTAGACAAATATATCAGGAATGTTTTGGGTATAGTGGCTCTTTTCTTGAGACAGGGAAATAAACATGATCCCTATGTTTCAACTAAGCTTGTCTGTTACTCTGTCACAGTCAATTAAGGTACAAGGTTGCTGAGGTGAGGGCAGCTTTGCTCAAAATTTCAAGTGCTTCACTTTGCTGAAACACTGGTTAGAGGCTGAGAAACACAGAATCGCAGGTCTGTTTTCTGTTATTCTTTGAGAGATCAGTGATGAAGTTACTGCCTTTGTGTTTTCTATCTTGCTGCTGCTTATGCTTGGATGGAAAGCTCAGGAAAAATATGGAAAATTACCTTGCTCTCTTCTTCCAGTTCCCTCATTATAATTATTTTTTCCATAATTTCCTTAAAAAGCACCTGTTTGGAGGTATGTTACAGCTCATGGCTATCATGCTGACCAGTGTTACCTTATTGTAGTTAGGATGTCCTTTTCTGTATTCTGCTGATACTCTGCTTTCCTTTATCTTATGGTTTGAATGTGAATTGAGGCCATCATTTTTTCTTTCAGATTTGTACAACCCTTAGTGCAATTGAGGTCTTGGTCTGCGAGCATTATGGGAATAAAAATAATACATTGTTTCTGTATTGGTATTATTTTGTGGGAAAGGTTTTGAGAGTTGGAATGTAGAGCTATTAATTCTTCAGTTTCATACGCATAATGTCTTTTCAACTGATCAAGAAACAGGAAATAGATTAAAACATTTAAAATAATGGGACAGGATCAACATCTTTTTTCATACTGAACTGAGGCTTTTTGTGATTAGCTAATTTCTAGTTTTAAAATAATGAAATATTAAAGATAAGAAAAAAGGTGACAAATAATCTCCTCAAGTAATATTATATATGTGTATGGCTCATGCCCTTATGAGCATAACTCTACTGTAGTTGCTGGACTGATCTAAATCTGCTGAAGGTCTAGCCCAGTATATAGTCCCATATTTTTGCAGGCCATCATAGAGGTGTTTAGGGACAGAATTCTCAAGCTTTTTGTTTTGATAAAGAAATTCACATTTAAACCAATAGAATGATTAAAACAAGTGTTTAACTATTGTTTTCATTAAATGATGGGATTTATTCAACAAATTTGTCTTAATTTTAATTTTTTTAAAAATCCATATAAGATTCCTTTAAAGTAAAATGGCAGCTGTGCTCAGGCCCTTGTGTTACTTCTGTTTACTCTGACCTGCGAAGTGGGGGAGAATCTGAACACCATTGGGAAGAAAGACATCAAACAGATTGAAGGGAAATGTAGTAGTTATGGACCAATGGACTTGGGATGGGTCAACACAAACTTTAACTTAGGTAACTATAAATAAAAGCATCAGATTTGGGAGGAGCATGTTTGTTATGAGTATTAAAAGCTTCACGAAGAAATGTGATTAGTCAATTAAACTAGTGATGGCACGGACCTTGGGCAAAACTGAGAAGATTCACCAGGCACAAAGAGAGTGATGTTAAAATCTCTTTGCCAGAACTGGGCTCCTTTTCTTTTCTCCAAGCACTAAATTTTTTGAAGTATGCTTGCAGGCTATTTCTGCATGATCAGCTGCAGGAAGATAGTACTTCCAAGCCTTATTGTTCGAATGGCCTTAGTACTAGAGCTGGTCAAAAATTGCTTGACAAAAAAGGGCAATGGTAGAAGGTTTCCTTGCAAAACAGCATTTTCTTAAAGAAAAATCTAAATCAAACAAGTTGTGTTTGTCTGTTTTAATTTGAAGGTTTTTGGACATATTTAATGATTAGAAAAGTTATGGCACAGTTTGCTTTTGGTAGCATTTAATGACTTCACTCCCCATGTGTACATTGTAAGTTATATATGTAAATACTCATTAAAATCTCTCCAAGTTCATATCAGGCACATATAAGGGCAATGATGACCTATAGCTAAGGATACGTGATAGAGGTTGTCTGTGGGAAAATGGTCTGCATAAAAAATAGCATTGGAAACCTGATTTTCAGTCTGATCTGCTGATAATAATTACATATTTTCAAAATATAGACAATAGGTCATGTAAAGCATGTCCAAAAATCTGAGATTGTTGATATCATCTTGAAAAGGATATTTCTTTGTCATGAAATTATTAAGGAAATAATTGGGGGGGGGGTGGGAAGGTGGTGTTTGGGGCTTTTGCTTTGGTTTTGGGTTTTTAGTCTCATTTGCAAATAGAGACTATCTCCAGAATCAGATGCTTCAAAATCAATTGTGATTCATGCTTTCGAGAAAGAAAAAAAAAATCTTGCTTGTGTTGAATAGAAGTGCCCACTAAATTGCTGTAAAATTCCATCTGACAGGCATACGGTGGAGTAACAGTAGGCACTTACTTGATGATCTGCTAATCACTGTACTTCGTGCTAACCTGCTCCCCAAAACTGAGAATAAAATGATATTTTCTGGATATTCCATGCACATTAATAAGTTTGTTGTTTGGCAAACTGAACAAGGGAATACATTGTTGCTCCTCCTACCCTTGTACAAGAGGTCTGTTAGGGTCAGCATTTCTGTAGCCCATCAGTACCAACAAAACCTCAGGTAGAGAAAAGTAAAAGTAAAAAAAGTAAAATAAACAGATGCCAAAACATGTGAAGGCTTAGCATTTAAGACTGGGGTTTAAAGTCTGTATAGCACTAATAAACACTCTCTGTGGCCTATGGTACAGGGGTACAATTATTCCCTGTTTAAGGTTTCCACAGTATGCTTCTCTATGTAAGTATTCAGCAGTCATGAATTATATGACCTAACTCATGAGACTGGTTCCTTTGAGGTAAAATTACAGTCTAAGCACACTAAATCACATATTTCCATTGATACAGCAAGGCTAGTATTTAACCTTCTCTGTTTATGAGCAAAAGAAACTTTATATTTATTCACATCTTTCTTTTCTGTTTGTATGTATTACCTCAGAGCATCCTTTAATTATTTTACCCTAGCTGAGAATGACTTGTTAATATGGACAGACCATTAAAAATGGATTCTCTTAGCTTTAATAATTCCAGAGACTGGTGATATTGTAGCTCTGGGAAACTGGAGATGAAAGGAAAGTTTTTTGACATGCTGAGGAAGCACAGAAATGTTATTGATGTTTCTGGTACTAATTCTTTGAAAAATATTACTCAGTTTTAAAAATAAAAATTGTTTCAATCGAGCTTTCTAAAATATAACTTCTTCCTATGCAGAAAGCTTTCCAGACCTGAGAGACAGATATCATTTATATCCCTGCTTAAATTTCTTACTCAAATTCTAAACTTTCTTAAATGTCTCTACAGCTCCTGTCTGCATGACGGTTTTCCTCCAGCTAATTGCAGAGTTGAGATTTAAAAGAGTTAAATAGTTTGCCCAAGGTCACTGAGAAATTCTGACAGTGTCAGAGCCATGTAGGCTAACTCTAAGCTTAGAGACCAAAGTTGTTTAACTGTTCTGTAGCACTGCTTTCAAATAGTATACATATCGCCTTCATTCCTGTAGTCCAGGACATTTTAAATCTTACGTGAATACAAATCATTATACACACATGCATGTAAATAGGTATTAAAATTTAAATGACAGTAAATTTAACTGTGTTGTTTTTTCTGTAGAGAAACTGTATCATAAAGATGGTAAGTGTTGTGCCCAGGTGGAACTTTGGGCAGATGGATTCACAGTTAGGAGAAATCAGCTTTCCTTTGGGTTGTAACAGCAACCTGTGCTTCTGTCCCTAAAGAAAAAGAATTATTTTCCCTATAGTATTTCAGACTTCTCTTCAAACTGCTATTTGACTACTTTAATTTTCAACCAGTATGTATTAAAACCAAAGATATGATCCCATGTTCTTTGCAAAGTTCAAGGAATGTTTATGCTTGAAATTCTAGGATATGACATCTCAGTTGTTAGGAAAACATCTGTATGGGGTGAACAAGGTAAATTATTTACAGCAATTATGGCAAATTTGGTAATGATTGTGATTTTATGCTGCTGTCAACAATCTGGATTATATTTTTTTAAAAAATTTAAAACTGTATTTTTTGGCTTTGACTTATTTCTCATTTGCATATGCCTACTTAAATATTTGCAAGTTCAGTATACCCAGCTTTTCTCTAGAGGGATAAAAATCTGTCTGGCAGACTGAATGCAATGATCGTTATATTTAGATTCATAACAAATTCCTTTTAGTTGAACCAGTTTCAGTTTAATTTTGGTTTTTACTAGTTCAGATGACTTGACTGGACAAGGTACATAAGAGACTTGAACTGTTACTGTGAGAATAGATGCATTTGACAATTTAAAAAGGTAAATGTTAGACTAAATTGCCTTAATTCACTTACTTGCTATACTCCTCTGATGAACTTTTGTCAGAAGATAAATACTTCCAGGAACTCAAGACAAAATTAAGAACAACTCTTCGTGACAGCTGGAGGTGATATTTCAGTTCCTTGTCATTTTTATAGCTTAGAATCTGAATATCTATTGAAAGCCATATGAATTTATATGTGATAGCTTTGATACTTCTGAAAGTCTTGGCTAACTGACTACAAAATATGATGTTTGCATGACAACTCTAGTAGAATGCACTGCTTGCATTCCTCCTGTCCATATCTAGTATAATTCCATTGATTATAATTATATCCTTAAACACATATTTTCCATTATTTTTAACAAATATCTACCTCTGAAATCAGATTTCAAAAATGAAAATTCCTACAAGTGACAACATAATCAAAAACATAAAAATATTATCCACCAATGTCCTTGATATAAACTCTCTGAAGGCTGTCCAAGTGCCTTTATATTGTCACTGGCTGCTGAATCATGTAAGTGATAAATTATTCCATGATCATTTAGAATGGAAAACAGTGTGTTTTTGTGCACATAAATGGTTCAGGAATGATATGTGACCAACTAGCAGCATTTTTGAGGGCATTGCTAAATAAGTGTTGTTTGATTACTGGACGAACACAGTTGCCAGTAACGTGAATGTGCTACTTGTACTGTGTCATGTAAATCTCATCTTGTTTCAGCCTAGTTCTTCATCATTAAATTTTAACTTTATTATTAGGTATTAGAGGAAATTGTATTTTTAGTGTTCATGAAGGATAGAGGTGTTTACTTGATTGTGATATGAAATGGCATTTTGTCTGTATTTTAATGGTTTAGTGATCTGTAAATCTTAGTACTGCAAATTAAAGCAAATTGCAGCTCTGTCAGGCAGATACCTCATATAGAGATGATTTTTATGTCTATTTAAATAGCAGTGAAGCCATTCTCTTCTTGTATCATGATGCATTCCACAGAAAATGAGTACATGTCTTACAGACATGCTGTCATACTCTTTCTGATGTTTTCACTTGAGTAAGTATTAGAATAGTAGAAAATGGAACATTGGCTTAGGAGAATGTGAGGTTCTTCATGATAGCACATCAATATATCAGACACTCTCTAAATTCAGACAAGCTACTCAAATAAAATTAATAATAATGTTTAAACTGTTATTAATAATAGATACAGAGCTAGGCTATGCCAGTCTGACCTGCATGATGAATTCAGATACATTTAACAATGAACTTTGCCTTGTCATGTATCATACTGTAGTGAAGAGCAGCTATAAGATGTCACATGAAAATGAAGGTGGCAAAATAAGTCTTCTAGAAACTAAGTTTACCTAGGGCTACTTAATAATCTGAGACTCACACAGCCTTAGCGGAGTCTGAGCAGTATAAAGACTGCTGCAGACCCAGATATTTTGATGAAGAGTTGCAGAACTTGTTCATTCTTTTTCAGTGTCAGAAACCTCCTTCTTTTCTGTCTTTCTTTTGTCTGGCTTGGGCTTCTTTGTCAGTTTTTTTCCCTCATGAGAATTTTGTTCAAAATGTGTGCCTAAAGTTAAGCTCCCCTGAAGTCAGTTTTGTAACATTTGAACTTCTAGATCACTTTGGGGCAGGTTTTCCAAAGTGTTTAGATTGTGAAAAATGCAGATGGAAGCATAGTGGGATTTTCAAAAGCACTTAGATGAGGCACTTAGCTCCCATATAAATTAATTAGCTGGATTGAACAAGTTCCCCTTGGTACTTTTGAAAGTTCCACTGCTAAGTGTTTATGTCTACATAAAAAAATATGATTTTCAAAACAGGCTGAGCTTTCAGCAACTCCCTTTAAAGTTTATGACTACTATATGTTTTCAGCTATTCTGAAAATTATACAATGTCCCTGGCTTTATGTTCCCAAATGATCGTCCTTTGCTTTCTTGCTTCTTAACAGTTTCTACTATCATTTATTGTCTAAAGTTAATCTCAGAGAATAAATGGGATCAATAGTATTGTAACCTAAGGATCAAAAAATAATTACACAGTTGAATCTTCTGCACAGGTTTGAGAAGTCATGTCCCTTGGCACACACATTCAGTGGCTCTAAAAAATGATACAGCTTTAAATCCATTGTTGTGATTATATCTCATACTGGATTTCCTTATTACATTCATATTATGCAAAATAATAGCTAAAAAATACATTACAGGCAAAGAACACTGCGGGTTATGAATAGCTGGGAATGAACCAGATGACCAGAAGTAGCATGACATTTCAGTCTTTAATTGCTGCATATACAGAAACCCTTAGCAGACCTGTTTGGATGTAATAAAACGAAGCAGTGCTTACTCTGAGGTAGAGATTCCCCTGCTCTTTAGTCTGCCTCTGTTATAGTAGTGTCTAAGTAGCAGTCTAAGGGTGTACACACATTTTGGTTTGTACATGCATTTTGGTTTCAATCAAGAATATGCTCTTGAAATGAATCAGATAATTATCCCCACTCAGCAAACCTTGCTGTGAAGTGGGTCTCAGGCTATGTGAACTGGGTCAATTTGGCTGAAATGAAAACAGAAGATGTTTTTCAGAAGGACATCTCATCTTTAATCATTACTGGGTGTTAAGTCCACTGAACTATGGCAAACTTAGTTCAACATAATCCTCCTTCCCTGACTCTAATTTCAAATTCTGACCAATGTGATCATCAAGTCCTCAGACCCGACACCTTTGCTCCAGAGATTGGCCCTTACTATGCCATGTTGCTTATTATTGAAGCTATAAACTGAGTTGTCAGGATAGTTGGGTTCATGGGAGCATCCCTTCTTTGCACCCGCTTCCAGAGTTAAAAATCCTACAATACCACAATTTTCTCAGATCTGCAAGCATATTATAGAGGATCTCTAAATTCAAACACGGGCCATCGTTTCTTGGGAATATGTCTTTTCTTTCTTGTTAGGTAGAAATGAAACATAAAACTCATGAGGAAGAACTCATAAAGTTTCTGTTAAGAGCTTTTCCAGAAATGTAGGTCAGCCTAAGTGTAACTGCAGGATTTGCATAACTTGTATGCCTTGTAAAATGTACCTGTACCAGCCATTCATTCTGGTTATTCTCTATGTTGATTTGGATTTTTTTTATGCTTTAAGAGCCCATTCTTGTTTGAGTTCTTCCATTGGTAACAGCTAATAGTGGTTATATTCATAATTAAAAAAAAAAAAAAAAAAAAGAGACTCAGGTGGTTTACCTTGTGTAGTTTATGTGTCAGATGTACTAGAATGAAAAACATAATATGAATCTTTACCAGTGACTTTCAGAAATAGGAATTTATTATCTCTTGTTGCCACTGAGATGCATAACCTGAGGCATTCTAAAGTTTTACCAACCAGGAAGAGTTTTTAAGCATGTTTTTAGTCAATTAAACCACCATCAAGACAAAAGTATGTGAAATCATAAATAGCTGTATAGTAAAAGGATATTTTTTCACCTTTTATTCTTTGTTAAAGTAGAAACTCTGAAAGACATAGGGGAATTATGTGTATCTATCTGAACTATGGATTCACAATACAGTAAATGTGGCTTTAGGTTGCTTAATGCCAGATAAGCAACCCTGTAGCCTCATGGTATTAAATGCTGATCTGGTATAAACTCACTGTCTAGTATAACCTCACTTTGCTGGTTCAAATGTGTTTAAAAAATTGGGCACCTTAGCTTTATTCTATCGGACTTTCTGCCAGATCAGATATTGCCTGTCCATGCCATTCCAAGTGTATGATGGATCAGGTGTTGTGCACTCTCCTGTTGATTCTGTGTTATGTGCTATAATCTGGCAAATATGCAGTACTGTTCTTTTTTGAGTCACCCCAAACTTATCCACAGATCTGGATTAATGACCGTGGCCTCCTGTTTCCCCTATTATCATAGTATCTGACTAAATCACAAGCTTTGATGTATTTATTCTCCTAACAACACTGTGAAGGAGAATATGTCTTTGCTATCACACTGATTTCATCATAACATGTTTTCTCTCTTGTCTAGTAGATGAAACAGTAGGGGTTATGCAGGCTTTGAGAATTTCAGTGATTAAAACCAGGGGATTGCAACAGAGGTGGATATTTTCTTAGAGTGTCAAGTGCTCTGCTAGGGCTCTTTCAAAGCTGTGTCATGCAACTGGGTTATTCTTATCATTTTTAGGAAGCTAATTACTTAAATGATTTCCTTTAGATAGTCACCAGATGCTGCATTTTGTGTAATTATCACCGTCCTTGATATAAAGTATGGCTAACTTCTGTAGGTTCAGAACCAATCCAAATCCCTCTGAAGTCCTTGAGTGACTCTGGGGATTCACAGAGCTGGTTGTATAAGTACATTTCTTGTCTCCTCATTATTGTGTGCTTCGTTGTTCACCCCCTTGAGTGGTGTAAAAGAGCAAAGTCCTACACTGAGCAGAAGCATGGACAGCGGAGACAAAGTGCCTGGCTGCTTGTTGCTGCTTTATTTACCTTGTGTGGTGCTGTAGCAGGTGCTCCGTCTTTCTGAGGAAGGTAAATGAGGCTGGTAACATTACATTGTGATTTTCTCTCAAACCTATTGAAAAATTGCTGGAAAAATAAACTGTTAAGGCCACAATTATCCTCTGTCCTCATTCTGTCCTCCTCCAGAAGGAATTGAAAACATTCCTGACACGTGAAGTTTTATTATTGCTGTTTCACTTATAAATAAAGCCTCCAAAGGAAACAAAAGTGCTAAGCGCTCAAGAATAAGGCAAGTCCTTTGTTCTTGAGTGCTTACCACCTACTAAAGGTATGAGAGATGGAACATGGGAGCAACACTGAGTGATTCTGGTGCTTACAAGTAACTCTTTGCTCCTGGCACTGCTCTGGTTCACTCAGTGTGAACCCTGGCAGAGCATGGGTTCACTAAGGGTGGGCTAAGCAGAGTTAGGACCAACCTGAGTGACAATTTTAAGCAGGAGATGCTTTAAATCCATGACTTTCCTATTCAGATGGAGGGCATGTAGGAAGAATAGATAAGTGGATGAAAAAAAGTATATTTTTTTAATGCGCTTGTGTGGAGAAATCTGGGATTTACAAAACAAGAATGCCCTATGTGCATCTGCTCTGTACTACAAAAAGATCCTTGGACTTTTTAAATCAGGAAGACTAAAGCAGCAGTCATGACATCTTTTCCATTATTATTCAGAAAATGATATATACTCATTTTTATCTTCTAGAAATATAAACAAAACACTTATGTACATTTCAGGAATTATAAAGTGGAAAAGTATAAAATATGCAGATTTGTGGAAGAGGTGGCATCACAGATCTTTTTTTTTTCTGGCATTATTTGTTCAACCAGAGCTGATGCAAGGAAATTTTAATCTATTTTTTTACTGTACCAGAAACTTATTTGAAACTCGCATAGCTGTATTTTGTAATTAAACGTTTGAGAACTATTGGTATTTATATTTGCATGTGATTAACGTAAAGCACTTTGGATGGGGTTTTTTGCTTTTAAACTGGCCTGGAGTCAATAAATATCTTTACAGACATCAATTTGGTCAACAGTAAAGAGGTAAATAGAAACTAATGACACTCATCAAGCCTGTGGCATGAATGATTTATTGGATACAATCATTTAACACTTTCATAAAGTCAATACAAGGGAAAGAAACAGGTTTCTTATTATGGTAAACTGTATTTGTACTGTCAGCATGTAGTGATTTATGACAAACCTGTGGCCAGGATTAGGGTATTATAAATGGAGGAAAATAGAAGGCTCATTAATTTTTTATACCCACAGGTAGAAGACATGCAGTGGGCTAATAGAGAACGCACTCATCCAGCATCTGTCTGCAGCCTGCCCTGTAAAGCGGGAGAAAGAAAGAAAACCGTGAAGGGAGTGCCCTGCTGCTGGCACTGTGAGCGCTGCGAGGGGTACCATTACCAGGTGGATGAATTCAACTGTGAACTGTGCCCAATAAATAAAAGACCAAACGTCAACCGCACAGATTGCCAGCTTATCCCTATAATCAAACTGGAGTGGCATTCTCCTTGGGCCATCGTGCCCGTCTTCATAGCTATTCTCGGCATAATTGCCACCACCTTTGTGATTGTGACATTTGTTCGGTACAACGACACACCAATCGTCAGGGCCTCTGGACGGGAGCTCAGTTACGTGCTTTTGACTGGGATTTTTCTCTGTTACTCCATTACTTTTCTAATGATTGCAACTCCTGATACAGTGGTCTGCTCATTTCGAAGGATCTTTTTAGGCCTTGGCATGTGTTTCAGCTATGCTGCCTTGCTTACCAAAACAAACAGGATTCACAGAATATTTGAACAAGGTAAAAAATCTGTTACAGCTCCCAAGTTTATTAGTCCAGCTTCCCAGCTGGTGATCACTTTCAGTCTCATATCCATGCAGCTTATTGGAGTCTTCATCTGGTTTGCTATTGATCCACCACATACCATTGTAGACTATGGAGAGCAGAGGACACTTGAACCAGAAAATGCCAGGGGAGTTCTCAAATGTGACATTTCAGATCTTTCTCTCATTTGTTCCCTTGGATACAGTATTCTCTTGATGGTCACATGTACTGTTTATGCTATTAAAACAAGAGGGGTTCCAGAGACCTTCAATGAAGCAAAACCCATTGGATTTACTATGTACACAACCTGCATAATTTGGTTAGCTTTTATTCCAATCTTTTTTGGTACGGCCCAATCAGCAGAGAAGGTAAGTGATAATAAGTTTACAAATCAAATATTATCCTCCTCTTATATTTGTCTCACAGTACTTGTAATACTACAATATTTTCACTATTACAAATGAGTAATTCTTAATACTAATTGCAAATAAACTCTCAGAATTCACAGATAATAAAATATATCATTCAAAATTTAGATTTCCTATGTTTTAACACAAGAAATTGAATGTGGTTGTGGTGTGGCTGGCACAAAAATGTTGACATTTTTCTCAGTATATCCTTAAGTTACTGTTTCTTCAAATGTTTATTATTACCATTCAGTGATGCCCTAGTCTGTTACATGAAGCACTATAAATCTTTGTTATCATCTGCAAATCTGATAGAAATAGTTGCATTTTAAAATTCCTAGAAGATCGACTTTCATTTGTCAAAAATAATGAAGAAGAATGCCTGGGCAGAACAAAAAAGAATTAGTTTTCTATCTGGTTGATGCACATAACTTAAAAAAAAGAAAAAAAAGAAAAAAAAAAAAAAGGAGTGTATGATGTGTATGTGAAATCAGACAAAGCATAATCCATTGATTATTCTCTCAGATCAAAAAGAAAATATTTTCCGAATCTTTTAATGATAAATTTAATGCTGCATACTTGGATATCTGTTATTCTTTGTTCAACTGGTATGGAACGTTCTTGATATCGGTCGTGATGGGCAGTACAAAACGCATCAGACATTTAACTCTTCTCTAATGGAAAGGCAGATGTAAATGTCGATTGTGTGAGTTTTTATCTAGCTGATAGTGGACAAAATGACAAGATAGGTAGGAAAGAGCAATAATACCAGCATTAATCTTCAAAACTGAAAATCTATGAGATTTAGAAAATCTTAGAAATAAGAAATTGAAGTAATCTACCTTTTATATAAACTGTTTCCCCTTCTCTTCTAGCAGGTCATTTTTATAATGTTTAAAAATGTACATATATATTTAGTTAATTTAATTGGAAAAGTCAGCATGTGCTCAGTTATAATTGTGCAAGGGTTTGACGTGTCTCTGGTTTAGGGGGCACTCTTGTCTGCAGAATTAGAGAATAAGACTGTACAGCTTAATAAAACACCTACTAATTCAAGCAGAGGAATTGTATGGGGGATTGAGAATTGCAGAAAAATATTTTTCTCACTAAAATTAAAGTAAGCAGGCTTGCTGAATTGGATCAGGCTTCATTTCCTTGGCTTTTTGGATTAAGTCAGGGGAAGTGAGCACTAAGGTAATGGCATATCATATATACAGTAAGTAAAGATAAAAGATCCTGTTTGATATAGGAAAACATGTTAAGGTGAACCGTATTTACATTCTGACTTTTTGTACATGCACGCATAAGTCAGAAAAATACTTTGTTATATAAATGTGGGGTATGTTTTATTTTAACAGCTTGGGCCAGTCAGTTTTTTATCAAGTATCTATAACAAAATAAATGTATTTCTGAGTACTGAAGCACAAAAAATATTACTTGACTGGTAACTACACAGTGATTTTTGATTTACACCATTGATTCACCCTAGCTCGTAGTAAAGGATGATTTTGTTTTCACCTCTGAAGATAAGTGAACACCTCTTTTGCATTTATTTTATGAAGCCCAAGACTGAATACACAAATTATACTAAATAGCACAGCTTCTAACACTAAATTTCACTTGTAAGTTTCTCTTTTTCTTTTCCTAAATGATTTGTTATTCTTCAGATAATGACATTCAGGAGGACAAAACCCAAATTAATATGCTAATACAGTAGCTCTGTAATTCAAATAATACTTTTTGCAGTGTTTCTTCTTTTTGCTGCAAATAAAAACATATTTCCACACTGAGTCTTATAGACATCATCATAATAGCTTGTGGATTCATACAATTAAATTGCTTGTTTGAATAGGACAAAAATGTAATATCTTAGTCCACACATTTATACATCATCTGAATAAATTCAGTTACTTGTAGGTTTCTCAGTTAATGCATAACAACAGAAGAAGTATTTTCAAAACAAACTAAAACATTATAGAATATCTTGCCTGAAATTTGGTATTATGATCCTTTTGTATGATGGAAGAAATGAAAGAAGATAAACAGACTTTTTTTTTTAGGTGTTTACTTTGCAGTTGATTTTAGAATCCTGAATTTTTTTATTTTTTACGGCTTGAGTTTGTTCAGAGAACTGAGCAATAAGCTGGGCCAGATAAAGTACTGTTTGAAAGCAATGGTTCCTTTTTTTAAATGTTGACAGTAATAAAATTTAACACAGCATTCATTACATGTCAGATGTCCTTCCAACTAGCAATTCCTTGAACTACTAGTTTTATACATATTTCTGTTTGAATAAAGAGTAGTTGAAACTTCTCAAAAATGTTTTGAGGAACTTCTGTTTTTCTAAACATTAGTAGTGCTTACAACAATAGCAGAAGTCATCATGCATTATTTGGAAAGCAAGTTTATATTTACTTAACTATTCCATGAACACAGGTTAAGTAGAAAGCATATTGAGAAGTTTTTTATTTTTATTTCACTGTCAAAATATTTCCACTGATTGAAAATAAGGACCATTGGTGCTAAAAACAGGTGTCTAGATTCAAAACTCATAGCTAATCATGGAAAGGTTACCTTTATTTTCAGTGGCCTTGAATCAGATCCCAAAAGTGTAAATTTACTAAGACATTATGGATAGAAACTGGAGGAGTATAAACCTGTACGGTGGGCACAAGTCCATAAATTGAGTGTTCAGACTTCAAATATGCATGATGAAGGCCATGTAAATAACCATAAGTGCATTACTGTAGAGAGACTGTATCTTATGTGTTCTTGCTGTGAAGTACAGAATGGGAAACTCATCTCTCTCCCTTGTGCATGTGAGGAACCTTGGGTCTCCAGCTGGTTAATACAGCTGAGTTAAATGCCTGAATTTGCATGTTGTGACACATCCGTAAGAGAAAACATGGTAAAAGTTAAGGTGACTTGGCAAGACTCAGTGAGAATATGTTGATTTATAGTCTTGACATTTGTAACATTTTTAACAGCCCTTTATAACAGATGCTGTTTCTACACATATTATCTCAGTTTATGTATAAGTTTAAACAAATACAAAAATGAAAAAACTATTCTATAATATTCAAGAAATTAAAAATAAAATATATATGGAAAATTAACAACAGGTTAAAATATCAGTCCAAAATAAACTTGTATAACCCAGACTTGGTGGCTTTTTTAGGGCTTCATGTTTATTGTTTGTCCTTAATCAAAAAGAGTAGATTATAAACCCCTGTGTTTTTAAAGATGCCATATTTAGACTGTAATTTTTACAGATGTTCCCAAGGAAAAATAGGTGTTGATTTTTTTTTGCCTAATTAATTATTTTGTCAGTTCATGATCAAGCCTGTTTTGACAGCTGCTTCTTTACAAAAGGAACCTACTACTAATAGTTAAATTATTCCAGTGCATCATTGAAGTAAATAGAAAATGTGACCCTAAGACATAAGATACCAATTTTCTAGCACTTGCATAAATGTCAGTGAGGTGCTTTAGAAGAAAGGGGTGAATATAGAATATAGACTTCATCTGTGTCATGCATGTTTACATGGCAAAACACTGGAAGTACTAGGATCATCTGGAATAGAGATGTTTAAAATGTCATGAATACTGGAATGTTACAGAAAAAGAAACAGTGAAATTAGCTTAGTGATTAAAACATATGTTTGATGAACCTCTGGGTAGAATTAAGTTACAACAGCAGACTGCACAAAAACCAGCTGAGGATAGATGGCTGTCTAAATTACATCCCTATTTGATAAACTAAGCTTCTAAAATTTCTTTATTTTGCTAGTTTTGACAGGTGGATTAATTATGTTCATTTACTGATAATAAAGACATAATTTATTTTATTAACCTGGAAATACTGTTTTGAGTGAGAAGAACACTATTTGTTCTCCATACTGTAAAAGAGAAGAGGTTGCGCTTTCTGCTAAGGAAAGAGGACCATAGGCAACACCGAAGGACTTTTTTCCTTCTCTTCCCACCGGAAGCACTTGCAAGGTTTAATCTAACAAGGCAGACAAATTTTAAAATACTTCAAATTATTCTGAGAAGTTTGGTCTCTCTTTTCATAGCTGCAGTAAAGGCAAAGCAAATTTAAAGTATGGCAGAAATCTTCCCATAAATTATTATCGTTATGATCTTACTATTCCAGATGTTTTCATCTGGATTTGCTAATCATGTTATGGTTATATCCAGCTGTTAGTGACAGTAAAAGAAGACAAGAACACTTCCAAGAGTATCTCAATATTAATTTGACCTGTAACCTGCTGTTGTAGTTGTCAAGTAGAAGCTACCCGGTTCTCAGTTTGAGGGAGAGGTAGCTCCATCGGTCTAGTAAGATATGCTATTTATATTAAAAAAAAATAAATAAAAAAGTTACTAGTAACAATTCAGGTAGAGACCCACTGCTTCCCCCCACATTTCTACAAAATTTAGACAACGTTTGTGTGTGTGAGTGTTTATGTTATGAATTCTTGGCTAATTCCATTCCTGTGCCTGTAAGAAAATAAAGCATCTCAATGATGCCTCAGGCTGTGTTTTAAGGAAGCAGATGGCACCAAGCCTTTTCTTTGCCTTGAAGCACAATATTCCAGTTCTGATCATATTCAGAGATTTAGCTCTGCAGGTAGTCCATGCAGCAAACATCAGAGGAAAAATAAAGGCAACTTATCATGATAGTATTTCTTCTATTTTATCAATAATGTTTGGCTTGATTAAACAAGCATCTTTAGTGCCAACACTGTGCAGAACATGTGGATTAATCCAAGGGATTTTTGGAACAGTTTCTAATTTTCATTCTTATGGGATTTGAAGTTAGAAGCCTCCCAAAGTGATACTTTCCAGAGTTTATCACTGTTCAAAACTCAATTTCTGTACTATTGCTGATTTTTTCATAATCTTTAGAATGTAGGAGGACATGCTGGTTTAAAAAAACCCGAACTATTAGTAACTGAATATTTGCATGTTTAGGAATGTAACAAATTAGATAAAATTAACCAGATCATCTGATAAATATGTCGTCCTTCTCATTGGAAAGTGTACTTTAAGAAAGGGCATGCTTTTTGTAATGTTTTATCACTCCACATTTTTCCAAATGTAAATACGTAATGCCATAAATTATTTATAGATCTGATAATTTCCTGGGATTTTTTACCTAATCCTCAACAGAAATTAAGACTTCGTTGTTCTCCTGTAAAAGCAGAGTGGGAAAGAAGATGTGAATAAGAGTTAGACTGAATTACAACTTATGGCCCAATCCTCCTACTCCCCCTTTCCCTCTGCAAGGGAAGTGCCTCACTCCTTGGTTACCCCTAAGAAAGCATGGTTCTCTCCAGCTGATGAAGATATTCAGTGCAGTGCAGGCCATGAACATTGCTGAGCCTGCCCATCAGCTGAACAAAGCAGCTCCGTAAACCTTTTATTCCTTCCCCAGCCTTCCATGAGCTGGTGCAAGAGGACAGAAGGATGGTCATATTTCTCTGGTGGGTGCAGCTGTGCAAATTGCCACATTTTTATGCTAATTCTCCTCTCCTCTCATTCTCCTGATGAGAAACCAGTTAAATATGGTGACCTTTTTTTCTTTCAAAAGTAACTTTGTGGGAAGCCATTCCACAAGATTTTCTGAGGAAAAGCTGCCCTGTTTCTACCAGAATCACAGATGAAAATTATGGAAAAAGTTCATTAGCTAATAACTGAGACAAAAATGGGTCATTTAAAATCTTGTTGGTGTTTAGAATGCCTTTTTTTTCATTTTGACCTTTTCTATCTTTTTGAGTTTAAAACTAATTTTGAAAGTGAAGCACTTTTGAAGTTGAAACAGGATAATTTCACGACTTTTAAGCTGTTCTCACTTTCTTGAAGTCAAAAAATATCTGAACTGACGGTTAACTGTAAGACCAGACTTGTACCAAACATTTCCAACTGCTTTTAAGAAAGGTGCTGACTTTTTTGGAAATTAAACTATACTATAATGTAATTATCAAAACTGCATTAAATTAATAAGAAATCAGATGGGATTACTGTAGTCATCCAAGTCAATCTCTTTTGCAAAAAGATATCTTGAGCTCTGTTAACTTAGACGCTATTCAGGCTCATTTTCATAATTTAAGATCATAACATTCCTTGCAGGGTTGTCACCTGCTTCCCTATTTAGCATCTTCACTCCAGAAGTGAATGATTAGATGAAAAAGAGGTAAGGCTCCCAAGTTTCTTCCTGTTCTTTTGAGGTGAAATGCATCTGCAAGGGTTTGCTGAAGGGAAAAGGTGCCTCTGCTTCTGCCAGCTCATTAGGTGTAGGTGTGACCTGCCTGCTTAAAGTACATGAGAGCCACAGGAAAGATTTCTCTCAGTCTGTCCTCCTCACTCAATAAAATCTTGTGGAGGGCTGAATCCAGCTACTTTTGAAAGTGCTAGCTTTTTTGTTCTTTAGATTTTTTGTTATTCACCATAGTGTGTACTCAAGTTTCAGCAGGTGTTTTTGCTGAATGAAGGGCTTAGTGCAAAGCTAATGCATACATAATTTTAAAGACTGAACTTTATTGTTTTAAGATATGCCTACAGTCTTTAGGTTGTATATTTCATTTCTCTCGTTACTTTAATGTTAATTAGTTCACTAGCATTTCAAGTATGTACACTGAGCACTGATTTTAATTATAAGGTTATTAGGATGTATCAGGAAGAAAGAAAATGCCAGCTTCTCTAAAAAAGAAGTAGATCATTTAATAAAATATAAAGCCACTATTTTCACTTCAGTGAGACATTCGTGTGCACCTGTAGATTGTATACGCTGTTATTTTCTGCATGGTTGCATATCTATTCCAGTATAAGCACTGAGCTGGCATACCTAGTGTGTACGTTGAAGAGATGTGCACCTTTCACATAATGAGAAACACCCGTGTTTTGCTTGTCTGACATGTTTGCTTGTGGTCCCACGTTGAATGATAGCTTCAGGGTCTTTGGGAAAGAAGGAGACAGGAAAGATTTGCCATAAAAATTAAATTAACCTGTGACCTTCTTCCTGTCCTATTCTGGGGTATGTCAGAGAGTTAGGTACACAAAACAAGAATGTTTGCCAGAAAACATTAAATAGACCTTTTTGGCTGCTTGCTGGCTTCTGTGATAGGTACCTAATTCTGAGAAGCAGAAAGAATTTTGTAAAGTGCAGATAGCTAGATAATTCTGTCTTCTTCATCTACTTCAGTAAAGAATCACAGAGAGCAGTTTGTGAAACACCACGAATGTTTCACAGAGATAACCTGGAAAAAAAATGTGCCTTATCTACTATATATCTACTGTAAACAGATTCACCTCATGAAAATGCTGATCTTTTGGCTCTGATTTGTTCAGTGCTAAAAATCTGGTTTTCTTCAACATGTGCAGGTAAATAAGAAATCCTTTCAGTTCTATTAGATGAACGCAGCACAGCAAGAAAGAGACTGCTTATTGATATTAATATGCTATAAGCTGTCATTATTTTGTTTCATCTACAAATGTAACTGTGAGATGGGGTCCTCTATGTCATTATTACACACAGGTCAACATCAGAGTCACTGATGGTTTTGTAGAAGAAGAAAAAGTATATAATACATCTTAGATTTTAATCTTGCTCTTGGCTGCTTCATGTCCTGATGATCATGTACTGACAACTGGTGTTCAGCCACACTGCATCTGAAGAAGACCACAGACAGTTTAACAGTTCATTAAAAGCAAGCATATTTCCTTTGATTAATTGCAAGCCTCTCTGTATGCAACAATAATGGATTTGGGGATTCAAAAGATGCACATGAAAAGTTGCATCATGGGACCTTACAAAAAAACGGATTGAGACAAATATAGCTCCTGCACCTTGTTTTGTATTCAATACAGTCCATTCTTATACATTCAGAATAAAGGAGTATGTAGCAATTTTTTGACTCAGACACCTTATAAGAAGCTCATCCTCACAGAAGAGTATGTGACTACAAACTCATTTAAGACTAAAATCTGGTCTTAGATCAGATCAGGTTGATGTGTTACTGACCAACAAATCTTTCAGTGATTAATTCCAGTGCAGCCCTGTGGCCTGACAGGACCCCATTTCTTTCAGCCATTGCTTCAAGACAATGAAGTGACTTGCAATTTATAAATTCTTAGCTCTAGGGCATTGGTAGGGCTAGTTTAATTTGGATAAAGCAAAACTGGTAATAACACAAGCTGAACAGACAATATCTTTAAGCAAATTTATTGCTTACTGAAAAATTGAATTGAATATATTTGTAAATACAGAGGAAGAGGGATTTTTTTTTCAGTTAGGAATGATGTGTTAAACCCACATACTGAAAAACAAATATATCCGTGGGTAATAGAAAGTTAATTGCAGCTATTTTTTACACCTTTGTTGAGAAAAATATAAAATCTTTAAATAGAACACTGTTTAGAAATTGAGTTAGAACTCCTTCTGGTATGGTCTTGTGAGACTTGTACTTGTGAGCTCCTGCCAAGTTGGAAGCAGTACAAAAATAGCCTTTGTTGTAGCTTTAACAGTGTTCTTACCCTACTGAAACCAAGTAAACACGAATTTAAAAGGCTATTAGCTTAGCTTTGAATAGATATTCAGCTTCTTGTCTTATTTCCTACTACAGTAATTCCAGTTTTGCATGGGTTTCATAACTCTATCAAGATTTTGATCTTTCAAATACAATAAAATTCTGTGGACTGGTAAATTGCCATGCACAGGCTGAGCTTTAGTAACAATGCATGTACAAGCTCATCATATACCACATCTGGAACTTGACTCATGATCAGAACCTTATCATTACACTATATTTCCTTTAGACTAATAACATTTTCAAGGACAGTTATGGTTACTCAGCTAAAGTATTAGTTAAGTAAAGCAGTTTGTGCAGCTGAGAATATGTCACTGAGTTCAACATCCAATAAAAATATAAGATCCAGAACAGAAATTTAATTAGATATAAACCCAGTGAAATTTGTAACAGGTTTGACAAACACCATAAATGTCTAAAATTTCATTTAGGTGACAGTGAATGTTAAATTCATATCTCATAAAGATGAAAATATCAGGAACCAGAAAATGACGAATGACGGAAGTCTGATTTCACACTGACTAGTGAGCTTTGTGCTTACTCTTAAAAAGCAAAACTAAATCTATTATGGGAATAAATCTTTAACTAGATTGTTAACACTGGATAAGCACGCAAGTATGTATGTACAAATATTTCATTTTACATAACTGTAGGCCCTTTCTTTCATGAAACCAGAACAATTAGCTTAAAGGCCCAACAGAAGCAATAATTTCAATATATATATGGTCACCTTCTACAAAACAAAGACTTTAATTAGTCATTTACATCTGTTTTTTTTAAAGTCTATTTCTATTTCCGTTTCCAGTGAAGCTTCTTAACATGCAATAAAATGACAAAGAGAGATCCATATGAGCTAACCCAAGAGGCACAGAATGTTATACTTCTTTTCTAATAATCCAGCTAAAATGAATCAATTATAAAATATCCTCTTAACTTTAGACATGAATTTTCAGTATGTAAATGCAGTTTGATGTTTTCCTAAAAGGATGCTTTCCAAACTTTTCAGTGATTTCATAATGTCAGTTTACCAGAAACGTCACCCTAGTAGAACAGTCAAATGATTTTTTTCATGGTGATTATCAAGGTCATGTTTACTTGATATTTTGAAACATATGGATGGGATTAAAGTGTTATTACCAGGCCCATTGATAGAACTGATGACACTGGACCTGCATATATCTTTTTTTTTTTTACAGAAAATGTTCTTCTCTTAACCACAGTATAATAAGAATAGTTGAACAATGAAGGGAAGAAAGGCACAGGACTTGATTGTCTCTTTTGTAACTCCACTGAGCTCAGATGGAATAACAGCAGGTATTCAGAGGTATTGTGAGTGCCATTCAAATGGATATGGTAAAACGTTCCCAATTACAAAACAGCAAGGTCAGAAAGAGACCAGAAGTGTGAAACTATTTAAAAGACTTCAATAGCAAACCTGGGAAAAGATTTTTAGCTCTGAAGCTGTGGAACACATGATGTTTTGCAAGTGTCTTTTCTACTAAACTAGCACTTGTAATTGAGTGAGGTATAGCAGAAGTGCTCACAGTAGGCAAAGCATCTATCTCCTAATCTAGTCATAAAAAAACACAGGCAAACCAATGTAGCATGATACAGAAATTGGTCCCAAAGCCCAAAACTGCTTTTCAAACAGTATCCCTAAGGGAATTGTTTACACCATGTGTTTTCCTTAAGAGCTGATCTGCTGAAAAGGTGCTTTGAAAGAGAAATCCTACACATACAATGCAAATTATGATACAGTCTGAAATAGTTTTCTCCAGAACACATCACCTTCTATCCCTCTGAGCCATTACACTGGATGAAATTTTACTGGTCTACAAAGATCAGATATCTCCATCAAGGCTGCCAGATTTCCAAGTTGGAAATTTCTCTGCTATTCCCTCCACACTATTTACCTTGCCAATGAGGCTTATAATTTCTTTGTTTCCAACCACCACCAGATCCATAACCTTTGTCCTCACCAACCTTCATTTTTTGCTACTGTTTATATCCTCCTCTCTTGTTTCCCTGTTTGCTTACTTTATGATTTGTCCAAGATAGAACAGTTATTCCAGCCAGCTCCACTTTTCTTCTGTGATATCCGAAATCCTAGTTCTTTTCTGTGTAACTTATCACTTAGACTCTGCAGCCTCTTTCTCACTGACATTGATGTTGGCTTTTTGTTATTGGGATTTGTTACTTTCACTCTTAAATTTAGCAAAATTTTGTTCTGACTTCTGTATACAAAGTGCTTTCTCTTTTTCTTTCTGACTACATCCAGCATTCTCAAATCTATCCAAGTTTTAGTTCCTTTGCTTTGTGCTCCATTTCTGAAAGATTCAGGCAAAGCCACAATCCAGTTCAAGTGAGTGGTAATTTTCTCAATGATATCAATAAATGTTTATGTCCCTGACCCAACTGCTGTTAACTCTTCCTTTAATCTTTCCTCTGTACGCATCTTAGCTATTTTCCAAGCCACTAGAAGGTTTTCTAAAGGCATCTGTGTGGATTAGAATTTTGCGTGTCTGTGTTATACAATAATATAATTGGGGAATTTGACAGCCTATTTTTCATTGTTTATGCAATCATAATATTTGGCTTTATCTCGAGCTGGCTATCCTATTCTTTCACGTAGTTTTAATAAACAGTTAATTCTAACAGTGTGTTAGAATCCTCCTGCATACCATGAGAAAGCTACGAAAATACACTGCAGGCAAGTCTGATTTTCTAAACATCCAAAACAGGAAAAATGCTAAATACATTATGTCCTTAAACTGTGTCATACTGTGCTTAGTTACTACAGTAGAAGTTCATAAGCATGAAGGAGGCATAGGCGTAGGAAAGAGAAATATGTGGTATGCTTCCTCCTGTCCCCTAGGCAGGGATGTAATAAGCAGATCTTGTTGACTGTTTCCTTTACTGGCCTTTCTCTTCGTATCCATGTAGCTCTGTATGGTACTTGGGAAGGTTCTGTGTTAGACTGTGGGCTATTGGGAAGCACTGTTAGCTGGCATTTCTTCAGACACTCTTGCTTTGGGGAGGAGCTTCAAAGTCAGCCATTTTAGTATCCAGACAGACATTTTAGCAGTTGTCTATATCCATTTTCTCTCAAGGTCACCAGAATATACAAGAAAATGGCAAAACTGTGATTGAACAGGGCACTTATGCATGACATAACTTAATGTGGTTTCAATACCTGTCTGCTGGCAAAAGTTCATTATATTTCAAAACACTGAGAATGGACTGAAGATCAGCTATAGATAGATTTTTTTTTTTTTTTAATTGCAACAAAGAGATTTTTAAGTGCTTTCAGTTTCATGCTACAGAATGTACTTGTACCTTGCAGAACACTGTTTGACTATAAGCCTGATTAATAATTTCTGTCTCCTATAGATGACTGAAATAAAAGTTTTGTGAAATTATGCTAGACTTTTCGTCTACAGAATCAGAAGGATTAAGCCTGATTTTAATTGTGTCATCTGAATATTAGCACAAGCTCTTTATGCCTCCTCGCCCATGGATGAACACACATATTCCTCTTAATGTTAAAGAAGTTGTGCACACACACTGACAAATGACTAGACCTCTATGGCTGCAAAATTAAACTGTGGGCAGCTCTCCAACACAGGTAATGCCTCAGAGTCAATACCAAGACTTATTTTTACTACAGTTAACACTACCATGTTTTTTGAAATGACAGAGTATAAGCGAGTAACTTGGATCTAACCTGTCAGGTTAGGCAGCAGTGCTGTGTTTCAGAGCACCAGTGTGCTTATTTTCTCTGTGATTTTTTTTTTTTTTTCTGCTTTGGTAAGCAATACTCACTTCCTCCTACAAAGCCATGCACTTGGGTGAAGGATATTTCACAGAGGACCCACACTCTATATGTTGACTACTCATTGAAATTGCTTTTTCTATATATTCACAATTCACCTCTCTCTCTTTCCTTAGAGGTTTAAATATACATGTTTTCTTATTCAGATGATAACTGTATTTTGTTCACCATCTAATTAGAGTGTGTGACCAATCTGTATTAAAAAAAGAAAATAAAAACCCGTGTTGCTTCCTAAAGGCTTAAAGTACTTAGATCCGTCAATGGACATTAATGGAACTAGACTACATGTAATTTTCAAAGACAGGTCTTGTCCTGTTTATTCACATATATACACCACGCCCAGTTGCAGTCTATTAAAAAGCCATGGCATCTTTCAGATGAATAAACAGTTATCTACTAGGAGATATAGGTATTTCAGAGATACAGAACAAATGATGGGGAAATGTTTAAACAAACAGTAGTCTGATTGTGTTTAGGGAGCAGTAATGGAAAGCAGACTGGAGAAAAATGTAAGAAAACCAGGTTTTAGTTTGGAAAAGTTAGAAGTCTGAAATTTTAATATGCCCAAGATATTCTGCTGTAAATTCAGCCACATATCACTTATTTCCTAATACTGACAATTTTCTATGTAGTAGATATATACAGTTTGTGCAAAGTCCAGCCCTTTAATACTGTGTTTATCTTTTGAGACTCTATATGCATATGTCTTTGTTGCATATCTTTAATTGTCCAATAAGATTACTGAATAACTTTGGGAAAAAAAACCCAAAACATCCAATATCTATTCTAGAAAGTTTATGGAGGCATCAAGTTTCTGTTTCCACTGAACAACCTTCCTGTGTAATGAGAATGAATGACTAGCTAAAGATTGTCATGAGAAACCTTCTAGGACTGTGCTTAGGTTGAAAGTTTTAGTAATGGCATGCCTTTTTATTTCTATGTTGTCCTTTGAATATGCAGATGAGGAAAAACTAGCTGTCAATAGATGGAAAATCATGTGTGGAGATATTGAATAAAATCTCAGCTAATTGTCTTCGTCTCACTTACAATGTTGTTTAAGGTGGGAAGGACATTTAGTGGAACCATTGTCCTGAAAGTTCACCATTTAGACAGATTTTCACATGATCACATATTGCTGTACATAGTTCTTGATTATTTTTCACAGCATAAGAGAGTGCCAGGTCAGTAATCTTCAGCTCTGTTCGCAGTATTCCTACAAGTCCGGACCAGAACTTTCAAATTCAGTTTAATTAAATTTTTTATGTGTGGATTTAAGGTATGTTAAGCCACTTTCTTGAGTTCAAGAGTGGGTTGTTCCATGTGTTTAAAGACACACTTGCATACCCAAGGCATGCAAGGGAAGCATATAGCAAGCATTTCTTACAGCAATATTTGATCCTGTTATCAAACCACCCATTACTACATGGACATCATGATTGCTGAATTCAAGAGAGTAGAATAGGATAGGATAGGATAGGATAGAATAGAATAGAATAGAATAGAATAGAATAGAATAGAATAGAATAGAATAGAATAGAATAGAATAGACAATTTCTGTTGGAAGGAACCTACAGTGATCCAACTGCCTGACTGCTTGAGGGCCAAATTCAAATGTACACTTCTGGAGATTCAGCAAGATATTGTAATTGTTCTGGTACCATGAAGTCCAGTGGAACAGGGTAGCACATCAGCTAAAAAAATATTTAATTCATTAGTAAGAAATGCGGAGTTCCTTTTGGTTATGTCCTATTTCATACCACAAAGGACACTTCAAAGGAGGCAAAGAGCCACATCTGCTGTACTGGATCATTTGATGAAGCCACATCAGATATTTTGTCTGAGTTTCCTATTTCTGCTTTCAGTCAATTTTTTTACTAAATGAATTTCCATTTTCCTCAGAATAAAATTTATGCAAGTTGACACAGATACAAAAGAAAACACTCTGTGAATGTGTTTTCATAATGAAAGCTTTTGTGCAAGCTTAATTTTAGCACTCTGGGACATATAGACTGTAGCTCCTAAAGTAGCTTCCTCCTTTTCAGTTATGTCAAAGACTGCAAGGGAAAGAGCAGAAAACATCGGGTTCTGTCCTTTCTTGAGTATAGATGTTATTCAAGCTAACATTTTGGACATGAAAAACACCACAATGGAGCACAATAGGAGAAGAAAAAGGATTGACTAGCTACATAGAGTGATCATAAATATTGAAGGTAGTGGGTAATGAAGGCATGATCTCTTATGACACACTGATGACAGAAGGATCTGATAAGCTTATTATGCCTTTGGATGATACTTTCTCTTAAGAGAAAATATTATTCTATGCTGTAGGTTGTTGCCATGTTCCAGTGATTTCATGTGGTATGTGTGGCTACTTGCAAAACAAGATAAAATATGACTCCTAGGTTGATCAGAGGAGTTTTTCCCACACAGCAGTTTGAGAAGCTTGAAGTACCTTTGAGAAAAGCACTCAAGAAAAAGACCAGGAGACTTTACTTCTGAGTGTGGACCTTAGTGTGTCCCTACAGCATGATTCAGTCACTGCCACACATCTCTGCAGTTGCAGCACTCTTATGTGACCAATGAAACCTTCATACAGCTATGTTGCTTGCTGCAAGGTCAGGTGGAATTTAATTTTCTGAGCTTGAACTACGTTTACAAACATACAGGTGTCTGAAGATGAACTGCAGATCTCCCACCACTGGTAACATGGAAGAGCAAATCTAAATTAGCAAGCACAGTATGCCTAAATTTTACCATCCCTTTTTAAGATCAGTATAAACTATCCACAGCAGGACTCAAAGGTAGAGAACAACCTTTCTGGGGAATGTTGTGTCCTTTTGATCAGCTGGGTTATACAGTTGAACTTTCTATAAGACATTGCCCTATCATTAATGTGAAATCTTTGTAGAGAAAGGAAATATTCTTTATTAAAAATTGGTGAAAATATCATCAGAAAAAAAAAAAAAGAAATTGAACAAAAAAAAAGAAAAAAAAAGGCAAGCTAGATCTTTGGTATTTAAGACTTTTTGTCTCTCTTTAGTGCTGAACAAAGCAGGAATAGAAACAAAAATTACTACATCCATGCAACAGGACACTTGAAAATATGTCTCTTCTGCATCCCACATGGTGTATCTGTGGACCTGAGACATAATTGTTACTTTTTTGTGCATTTTTTTCAGTTCAAGGTGACTGAAATAATTTTGTTTACAAACACACAGTTTGTAACTTTTTGTAACAGAAATCTCACTCTGTAATATGGGTCCTTTACCATGACAGCATGTAGAATTTTTGAATTAATTCCCTGCTGGGATAGTAACCGTATAAAATAAAGAGAGGCATATTTGTCAAAGTTTTGTCCATAGCGCCTTTGGAAATCATCCTTGGTTTTATCTCATCACTACTCCCAAGCTTTGAGAATGATACTCTCTAAAGAATCTACTAGCAAGAGACTAATTAGGAAGAGAAAGCTGGGATTCTAGTTTCAGTGAATTTTAGTTGTTCATTCATACAGAAAAGTTCCATTTGAAGGTATGGCAAAATAGCATTCCAGGGTGCTCTATAGCAAGGTTATGAAGCTACTATTTTGGTAAATATAAGCCAAAGTCCCTACATTCTCAAGAATGGTTATGATATAAAACAACCAGATCTAAAACCAGTTGTGAGGTAAAAGTACGATACCCTCTGTTCTGTCTTTGATATATTGGTTTGATTTAATTTGCTTTTATTTCAAGGGCCTGAAAAAAACCCATATAGTTCAGTGAGAAATAAAATATTAATAAAAAATGGTGTACATTATTGACTGCTTTTTCCTATTTACAAAACAAAAAAATCAGCATTTGGTTCAATCCCAACAAATTTTCAGATGATGGCTTATTCACCAAACCAAAGGAAAAAATATACCATTGTTTTAACTTCACTATCTCACACCCTTCTTTCATGGCAGTGCTATACACAATGTTCTACAGTAGCCTTAGGGGAAACACAGCCTTTGGTTGCAATCACTTGTAAATGAAAACTGATGACTAACACAGAAAAAATGCACAGCTCCTTTCCTAGGAGATAAAAGATATCTCAAGATATCTCCATGGAAATAATTGTTGTCCTTGAATCTGTTAGTGACATTAGAAAGTATGACAACAGTCTTTCCTATTCTGTGCAGAATTCAGTGCTGTCCTCCCCAAACACACTGACACCTAAGACTTACTCGTTAGCTGACAAGTCTGCCTGATGGTCTCAAGCAGTTACATACTTATATTCTCAAACTGTTAAATATAACTTCATGATCAAAATTCCAAATGTACCTGAATAAAAATAGTACAGAATAGGTCCTCAGCTGTAGTGATTCTGTAGGGTCTCTTCTATGGTAGGAATTTTTGTCTTTCCAAGGGATCAGTATTTTATTTTTATAATGTACACCGCTCTTGGATGTGGAAGAGTGAGGTGTTGAACCCTGAGTGCCACTACCCATCACTGTGGTGTGGTACACCGGCAAGAGTGTGGAGATAGGTCCCAAAAGAGCTAACAATATTGCAGGTACACAGATAAGCCTGCACACAGATCTGTCAAAGACCAAGAATTGGACAATACTCAAAAAGAATTAGATGATGAGGATAGGAATAGAGTATGGTAGCATTTGCTAATGATTGAAACAATTTTGTAAGGGAATAAAATGTCATACTTAAGGGTTTAATACAATCTCCAATGATTGATTATGAAGATAAGAACTTCATGAGAGTAGATTTTCCTGCAATGAACCCTTCTTTATACCATTCTCTGAAACACCTTGCTTTGGCCACGCTCCAAAGCAGGATAATTGACCACATGGCTCAGGCTTTTAATCTAATATAAACTTTGACAGTCTTAAATATTTAGAAAACACAGTATTTTTCATTTTCTATTTTTAAAAAGAAAATAACCTATTTTTAGTAGAAGTGAATAAAACTGGATGGGTTTCTTTTTGTCACCAGTGTCTCCTTCTTACTAGTTTACATTTCTATGGGACTTTTGTTAGTGTTTCTGAGCTCCTGAAAATTTTATGATGTTCAGTAATCTAAATTTGGTTCCTCATCTGTTTTTTTGCAGCTCTGCTTTACATGAGAGATCTGGTCAGTCATTCTATGCAAAGAATAAGATAGAAAACCAAACCACTCCCCCATTTTTAGGTTGCTGTCGTTATGAAAAAGAAGAACATTTTTTCATTAAGAATCACGTCTTAATTTCTTCATGTCTTCATATTATAAAGTTTGAAATTTTTATTTTCTACAGCAAAGAAAATGTAGAACTGTAAACCTGCTGTGATGTTCCACTTGCATAGCAACAGTATACTTTTTAAGTGGAGAAATGAAATGCTTTTGTTACTCAATTATTTGTGATTACTCCAAGATGCTTTCATCTGATAATGCAAACTGCACTGTTTAATACCTTTCAAATACATAATGTATGACTTTGCATCCTAGTGGAAACTTTTAGGTTTTATGCAGTTGGTGAAATTTCTTAATCTGACATAATTGTTGTGGCACCAACAGTTTAATCTACAGGGTGCCTGTTCTGATGGAAAAGTACTGATGTGGTTTGTGGACATATTGCTTAGTTACGGGTTTGGAAGTAAAATGGGGACAGGTAGCCTCCCTCACTTGGCCTTTTTATCCAGATACCTCTACCTCATGGTGTCTGACTGTATCCTGACACTGCATCAAGTGTGGCCTGAGTGCTCAGCACATGGAGAATCTGTGGTCAGCCCACAAGCAGAATGTAATAGGTGCATCAGCAACTAACTGAATGGCATAAAGTTTAGGAGCACACTAGGGCTTATTTTGTAGTATAAATTATGAGCACTTCAATGGAGTAGGAATAGATTTCATTGCCATATTGATCTATTGATTAAAACTCTTTGCAGCTGCATGTTTTACACAGTTAAATAGTTGTGTTTCAGGGCATGAGAGTTCTCTCATGACTGAAGCACTTTTAAATTGACTTTGTAGAACATTTCCACTTAAATTCTAGTAAGCTGACAAGCCCTTTAAAAATATAATTAACAAAACCAGTTTGCAGTATATTTCAGCAAAAAAAAGTAAATGAGATTAAAAAAAAGTCACATCATCACGTGAATATTTGTATTGGTGGAGCTTGACAAATAAATGAATAAACGTTCCTAGTGAGCTTAATGTAAGGGAGCTGAACCTTTCAGTTTCCTTATGCAAGTATTTATTCTCCAGGTAGACAAGGTGGGATTTATTTGGCAGTATGCAGACATGTAGCATATGTCAACCTAGTCAACCTAGGCTTCTAGTCAGTATGCTGAATCCCAAGCCCATGGTCTTAGTAGAAACTGCATTTAGAATAATCATGGAAATGTCAGTGTCCACCTGTCAAGGACTTGTTTGTCATTTCATATTTACAAGTGCAGTATATATCAAATGCTGTGTGTCTGAACATGCAACGTATGGAAGCTATCAAATATAGAAAGGAATGTTTACACTGCACAGAAGCTAGTCTTTTATATGTTCTAAAATGGTTAATACAGATTAATTGCCTAGGAAATGTAAAAAAAATAATAAAATAAATAGAGTCTTAATACTCTCAGACTTCTGTGGATTAAAATGGTGACTTTCAAGCAAGCAAACACATACTGTTTCATACAACATTTCTACTAAATTTCTTAGCTGTGTCAATTTTTCAGCTTTTGCTAGCCATTAGAGTCAACTCTGTAGCTTCTGCTTTTTAGAGAACGTTACTGTGGTTGATGAATTCTTTCTCAAAGGAAATGGAATGCATTTTACATGAAAGAATTAGCATTAAAGAGTATTTAATTTTTTTCTTCTTTTTGGTTATCACAAGGCATATGACTTGGTATGACTGCCGAAAGACACGGTAATGTCTTTGCATGTCTCTGATATTCTGTTACTTTGCTATGATAAGATTTTTCATTGGTTTACCACACGCACAGTTTCAGTCAATATTTTGACACATATAATCTGTCCCTTTAAAATACTATTCTTCATAATAGATCCTTTAACGACCTGTAACTACTGATAGTCTATAGCTATGAGTTATCTTTGACTTTTTAGTATTGACAAGAAAGAAAAATGAAAAAATGAAAATGGAGGAAGCACTGTGCTGTCAGAAATAAGAGTATGATTTGGGAGAACACTGACAGGATACTTTGTTGGCAGAGGGAGAGAGTGCAGGCAAACTCCTAGTTTCATTACCCATGCATTCAGAAAAGCCTGATTACTGCAGAGTCACAGGGTTTTTAAGAATGAAAATCAGGACAGTTTTCACTCCCCAAAAGGCATTAGCAGGAAACCTTCACAGGATGATACTCACAGAAAAACTTCAAATGATGGCTAACTTGAAAAGTTTTCGCTGAGCAGAAAGGAGACAGTTGTGATTTTAAAGAACACTGAGATCCACGATTGAAACTTTAAAGAGTTTTATGATAACATAGCTTCACTCTTCTGTGGTAACTTTGAGATTCAAAATGTTTCTGAGATACACATCGTTATTGATTTGTTAAAATTGACTTAAATGTTGGGTTAATTGGTGCAAATAAAAAATTTTTTATTCACACTTTTTTCAATCGGGTAATCAGTGTCACCAAAACGTTTATTATTTTCCACCATCACAAATAATAAATTTCAGAATGTTCATTTATAACTTTATAATTCTTAAATAAAGGGACGTAAACATTTAGCTTAGTAGTAACGTAGACATATGTAGTTAGCTTAGACTTTGTAGTCTTATTTGTCTGATTTTTACTTTTCTTTCTTTGAATAGCAGTCAAAATAAAAGTGGGCAAAGAGAGAGTAATTATATCAGGGAAGGGCTTATAATAATAGTTTTAAAGTATTAGCAGCCTAAGATATAAACCCACAAATATAATGGGGTACATTACTCTAGACACAGACAAGTACTCCCATTTCTGTTTGATGGACCTGTTTATAAGCGACAAAGATCATCTGACATAATATGATACAAATTAGAGTCTTACATTTTGGAAGAAGACCTTAAATCTATTATGTAGATATGAAATGTCTGAATCAACTCTGTTAATAACTTAGAAACAAAGATTTTTCCAAGTATTTGATTGGTATATAAATTGTATCAGCAAAATATGAAAGAAAGGTCCTTTCATCTATATACAAACTACATTTTGCTTTTTAAGAATGGAGTAATACAGATATTTATTAGCATAGAAATACCTATGGACAACATTTTAAACTATAGATTCCCTTAGATCTCCTCTGTTCTAAGAAACTTTGTTTACACTCTCATAAAAATAGTATCAAGTACATTATTTGCTTATGATTGTAGAAGTAAAATTTATGGGCTTAAGTATCTGCTAATGGTGCAACTTGATTTTGCTTGGATCAGGGTACAAGGGTAAAATACATCCCATTGTCTGACCAGCAATCTGAATTTTTTCCAGAAGGCAGTGCACATCACCTGATTTCAAGGGCAGTAGTAGAGTTGTATTAACTTCACAACTGGTGGAAAAAGTGCAGGGATTTCCTCTCACCCCTTTTGGTAGCAATTCTAACACATACTATTGTAATGGGGAACATTAATCAATATAATAAAGGCAGAAAAGAAGGATGATCATGTCTTTACCCATGCTTAATGGAAGCTGGTCATCATGCAGCCTGACAGAAACAGTATAGACATGAGCACCTAACATTTAAAGAAACTACTTTAAATGTTGCATCGGAAATGCTGCTTCTCGAGTGGAGGTCATATGTTGGCAACTGATATCACAACATGTTAGTCCATCATTAAAGAAAATGTCCTTTAGGGCTGTATGGTTCATGTGTTGCAAACATTCACAAACAGAATGCTTGTTAAAAAGTCCCTGGTTTGCTGAAATATGTTGCATAGGGTAGTGCTCATGTGGCAAATTGAATCTCTCAAACAGAATGGTCTTTCACTGTGTGGTTCCTTGCAGTGACATTTTCAACTTATTCAGATGAGACTCCTTGAACTGTTCACCTCTCCAGCAAATGCATGAACTTTTCTCATTATTGTTTTGAACTACGTACAAAGCATCCTCAAACTATCTTTATGTATTTACAAAAGGCTGTTCTGCATTACCCTTTCTGCTTCTATAGGAACAATACACAAACAGTCCCTATCAATTGCCCATGGCAGCAGGACCTGCTGTTGTGTTGTCCAAAATCCCTGCCTGGAGAACTTCTGTAACAATTACCTAAATGCATTTTCATTCAGTCAGTCACTTTGTCTCAAGTGGGTCTATTGTATCAAATTAGTCCATTGTTTAATCAGCACTGAGAATAGCAAGGCTGATCTTGTACTACCCTGGGAACTGATGACTAAGTATGCTGCATGTGCAGAAAATCACAGCCCTGCTTACTGATCTACATCACGATTTTATGTAAAGTACTAACCTGAATTTCACCTTCCTGTAGCAATTTTAACTTTATTGCACAGATCTTGCCACACATACCAAATCTTTTCTAACTTTTAGGCTTGGCCACTCTCTGTGAAAGGCATGTAAATAACCAACCGAAAGCAAAGATGGAGCAAAACACTGCAGCTAATGCTTATATAACGTGCTTTGTGTTGAAAATCCTCAAATTCATTTTCCTACCCTGCTGGGCCAAGATGAAGAAGCACATATGGTGAGGAAAGCCACTTGCTGTTGGGAAACCTCTGCATTCCCTCTGCACCGGGAGGAGCAATTTAGCCTCATCCCTCCCTCTCTTCTGCTAATCTGGCACAAATCAAATGCAAGAGACAGACCATGAATGTGGATAAGTGAGAAGATGCAATTTCCTGTCTCATGTGGCTAAACGTTTCTTGTTAAGTGCCAGGTTTAAGCTGAGTAAACAGTGGAATAATGTATTTATGATTCTGTTTATGAGATTTGACTTGTGATTCCATAAGCACTTCTCTCTCTTTTCTTACAGTTCTATTACATATACAAAAAATGTAGCTTGGCTTGAAGCATATACATGGAGATTAAATGGGCTTTCAGCCCCTCTTTGGCATACCTACTTTTTTGTAGATTTCACATTTTCATGGAAGTTGAGGAAGGCTATCAGTAATATGGATAAGAAAAAAATACTGCAAAATATTTGTATTTGTTAACCAAAATATATGCAATACCATATCAAATGAGGAAAAACAAGGATCATGTATGTAAGAGAAAACTGAAAAATTACTTGGAAAGAGAAATATTGTATACCACCTCTTTTCTCCACAGTATAGTATGAGAGCTCATCGTTAAAGGGCAAATGCCCCAAGGAAACTGTAGCCCTCAAACATGCCTTGGACATATCCAGGGAGTGAAAGCCAAGGGGTGCCAGTCATCAGGGTGAGCAGCACTGGTAAAGGAAGACTGAGAATGGTGACAGAAAGAGCAACTAGTTGATGTCAAAATGGCAGAGAAAGGATCTGCAAAATTTGCTAAAACTTGTACCTGAGCTAGATTTTGTTCTTCCTTGTGCCTTCAGAATTGAGGACTCTAGAGTTCATATTTACAGCCAAAAATAAACTGCATGCAAGAAGTAAAACATGTTGTTGGAGGGATAGGGGAAGAGGCTATGGGAAGAACAGAAAATTATTTTTAATGTTCAAAATGTTTCTATACTGTCTCCTATTATATTCCACATTCTGAAGTAATCTTAGCCTTCATCTGAATAGTCTCAGAGCATTAATAATTATTTAATTCAGCTCTCTTGTTTGCAAAAATTAGGTCATCCAGTCAGGAAAGGCTATGAAGGCAGAATACTATGATGTCAGTGATGTAGACGACCTGTCAGATAACAAAAATCTAAAAAAGCTTTCAGAGATAAAGGCAAAAGAGGTTACAAGGTAGTACATAGGGGAACAAATGAAGTGACCTGAGCTAAGGGTTTACTCTAAAAGGCTCAGCAGGGAGACAGTGGCTAGGGTAACTTTTGGCTGTTAGAGGATTTGTGTAGCTGGTAAATAACAGGGCTTGCCTTTTCATATTTGTTTTATCATGTACTATATATTATTTTGCCTCTTACTGAAGCTTAATAGATGGAACATGATGGGTTTATTAGCTGTGTTACACCAATAATATATTTTAGTCAGGGTTGTCATGGGTCATCTATTACTTCCATTCAAAACATTTCCTCATAGTATTATAGCCTGTCACAAACACAATTTACACAAACGACTACTGAATAAAAACAATAGTGTGCTAAATTTGACTGGACTGTTCCTACTCCAGGCCAGATTGTTTATACAGTTATAAAGCTAAATAATGAACAAAATAACAACATACATCTTATTGCTCCATGTTTAGTCTTTGTTTACTGTTCGTGCTGATTTGCAAAGCATGAAACGAACATTCCCTTCTTTTCAGAAAATGAATATTGTAGATGTCTGCAATTACTAACCACTGATTAAACAACAGCAAAAACATTACTTTTCCAGGTTTATAGGAGTGATAGAAAGAAATACAGTAAAATGTCAGGCTAACATATGGATTGGTGAGGTTCTGCTGGACAGCATACAATATGGAAAGTATATCCAGTTGTATAGTTCTTAGGGACATGGTTTAATGCCCATGTTAGGTTAGGGGTTGGACTTGTGATGTTGAGAGTCTCTTCCAATCAAAATTATTCTATGATTCTATATCAAAAGTACTTAGAATTTACTTATGAACAGCCCTAGCTTTCCTAATTCCACCACAAATTACAAAGAAAAGATAAAGAATAGTTTGACATCCAGTTGCAGGCAACTTTTACATATAAGTGGAGGTCCTACATGGACAACTGGAGAAGAGAGGAACAATCTGTAGTGTGAACTGCACTTTATGAGGTATTATAAGATATATCTTCTCCACTGTGAATACTCTAATATAAGAAAAACTTCAGAGACTGCTACTTCTTGGACTCTTTGGTTAAACAGCTAGAAGAAACATTTCTGACATTTCTAACCAAATCAAGCAGAAGTCTATGGTCCTCAAAGGTACTTTCTATACCTTTAGGTACATATAGGTGGAAGTCATTGTCATCTGCCATAGCAACATTCTTAGGGCATGTCTATAGAGACTTGCCAACAAAGCTAGGAGAGTGGAAACTAAAGAAAAACCCATACTCACATACTGAGGCTGAACAGCATAGTTACACTGGCAAAACTCCAATGTGTGATTATGCCAATAGAGGAAAGCTAATATTAGTTTTACATCTGTCATTCAGTGAGGTGATGTAACTTTGCTGGCAGGAGCGCATCTCTTCTTGGCATACATCAAGGGGCTTTGACAGGACAGCCCTAGTATTTTGGTTAGTGGCAGAGGCTTTTTAGTCCAGGCAAGCTTAAATTTTGCATTGAAAAAACTGGGTGATCTGGCAAGATAGAGCATTTAATTTGGAATAGCTCAAGAAAGCAGTCAAAGGAACCAAAGACGTTGGCTTTTTCGTCTGTCCACCATTTTGCAGGCTGATGGCTGTGTTCCAACACACTGAATCATGTCCACTGAAAGGGAAGCAAACAGATCATCTCATTAATTTAAAAGAACAAGGAGAGTTGGTCCTTTTATTTAGATGCATTGGAACCATAACTAACAAATCTAGTGATGGTTCTTAATTTTTTCTGATGACATAAGATCGGTATTCAGTAACTAGTAATTGGGTGATCATGTTCCTTTTCACATGCAACTGCTCTCTGTCATTTTGTTATACAATTACAGATATTACAGTTTAAAAGTAGAAAAAAAACCAGTAGTGTCTTTTTCTTTTCAATTATTTTTAGGGAGAAGGAAAAATACCTTTTAATTCCTTCACTTAATTGAGTTGGTTTTCCTCCAGAGATGGAATGTCCTATTTAATCATTATAGCAGATGTGCAACAACAATCTGAATATATGGGAATGTAAACCAAATGGATTTTCTGTTTAAAATGTTGGCAACATCTTAAAAATATGCAATCTGTTGAATTCTGGGTTGGCTTTAAGCACTGGAAACACAATACTGAAGAAAAAACTTTACTATATATATTAATAATTAACATTTACAAAATGCCTTGAGAAATAGAACCCCTCAATTTGTATAAAGTAGCCAAGTAAAATATACCATATAAAATGTAGAATGTTAATTGAACTGACCTGAATCTCATGTACCTTACACAGGTTTCATCATTTTATATCATTTCACTCTGAATACTAATTTGTTATTGATATAATTATTTAGGTTATTTAAATATACATAGTGTGCAAATTGGAGCACATTAAAACAAATTAAAATATGGTCCTTGTTTCAGTCTTCTTTATTTAGTTCAGGAAGACAGAACATGGAAGGTCAAGATGTCAAGAGTATACCACAGAGAAAAAGAAAGAAAAAATATTAATATAATCATTAGATATTTCAGTAGCACTTCTCGATTCTATTTCAGATAATTCAGCAACACTTCTTAATTATTACTACTATTATTATAGGACTTACAATAACTTGTAACATAACAGCTCTTAATTATCACCTCCACTGTTGTACAATTACCAGTGACACCTTTTCTTCCCCCTTTTCCCTGTAAGTAACTTGGTAGTACTCATTTTTAAGAACAATTTTAACAGCTGTATATATGCAGGCAAGTCTGTCTCACTTTGGTCCCTGGGCAAATCATGGAGCAAGCTCTCTTGGAATGTATTTCTGGGTATATGAAGGAGAAGAAGGTTACTGGGATCAGTCAACATGCCTGATCAACCTGACTGTCTCCTGTGATGGGACATCTGGGTCTGTGGATAAGGGGAGAGCTGGAGATGTCATTTACCTTGATTTTAGCAAGGCTTCTGGCACTATGTCTTTGGTACCCAAGTTAGGATATTATAGCCTGGGTGGGTGTGCAACCAAAAAGGTAAGAGTCAGTTTGGATGACGAGGCTTAAAGGTTCATAGTTACAGGTTATACTCCACCAGGAGGCCAGTAACAAAGGATCTGCTCTGGGACCTACCCTGTTTAATGCCTTTAGCAATGACCAGTAGGAGGCAATGACATGCAGTCTCATGAAGTTTGTAGATGGTACTAAATTGAGGGTTAATAGTTGATATACCAAAGGAAAGGACCGTCATCCAGAGTCACCCAGACAGGATGGAGGAATGGACCATTGAGAACCTCATAGGTTTCAGCAAAGACAAGAAAAAAGTTTGGCACCTGGAAAGATAGAGCCATTGCAATGGTACAGGCTGGAAACTGACTGACTGGGGTGCAAGTCTGTGGTAAAGGCCATGGAGGCCTCGCAGATAGCAAACTGAGCATGAGTTTACAGTGTTGTGGTCAGAAACAGTCTCAACAGCTTCCTGGGCTGTATTAACAGAAGCAGACAGATAGATCGAGGGAAGAGATTATCCTTCTCTATCTAGCTTTCATTAAACCACATCAGAAATACTGGCCTCCTAGTACAAGACACACATCAATAAGCTGGAGCAAGTTCACAGAAGTGAGGTTCACCCTGAACACAGAAAGAGCAAAAAGGAAGGGAAAGTTAGAAGGAGGGTTTGTATGTATGCGTGTGGGAAATTGGAAGGGGAGGTACATGTGTCAGCACTGCTCTACCTTGTTGCTCTTCTGCGATCCTCTCATAAGATACCTCAGATATTGTCCTATAAGATACCTTCTTACTGCACTTTTCACAGAATCACAGAATCACAGAATGTTAGGGATTGGAAGGGACCTGGAAAAATCATCTAGTCCAAACCCCTGTTGGAGCAGGAACACTTAGATGAGGTTACACAAGAATGTGTCCAGACAGGTTCTGAATGTCTCCAGAGAAGGAGAGTCCACAACCCCCCAGGGCAGCCTGTTCCAGTGTTCTGTTACCCTCACTGAGAAGAAGTTTCTTCTCATATTTAAGTGGAACATCTTATGTTCCAATTTGAACCCATTACCCCTTGTCTTATCATTGGTTGCCACCGAGAAGAGCCTGGCTCCATCCTCATGACACTCACTCTTTATATATTTGTAAACATTAATGAGGTCACCCCTCATTCTCCTTCTCCAAACCAAAGAGACCCAACTCCCTCAGCCTTTCCCCATAAGGGAGATGCTCCACTCCCTTAATCATCTTTGTGGCTCTATGCTGGAGTCTCTCCAGCAGTTCCCTGTCCTTCTGGAACTGAGGGGCCCAGAACTGGACACAATATTACAGATGTGGTCTCACCAGGGCAGAGTAGAGGGGGAGGAGAACCTCTCTCGACCTACTAACCAACCCCCTTCTAATACACCCCAGGATGACACTGGCCTTCTTGGCCACAAGGGCACAGTGCTGGCTCATGGTCATCCTGCTGTCCACCAGGATCCCCAAGTCTCTTTCCCCTATGCTGCTCTCTAAGAAGTCATTCCCCAACTTATACTGGAACCTGGGGTTGTTCCTGCCCAGATGGAATACTCTACACTTTCCCTTGTTATATTTCATTAAATTGGTCCCCGCCCAACTCTCCAGCCTGTCCAGGTCTTGCTGGATGGCAGCACAGCCTTCTGGTGTGTCAGCCACTTCTCCCAGCTTTTCTGTGGGAGTCAGCAAAACCCTGCCTTGCTGTGAGAATCCTCCAGGAAGACAAAGAATAAAACCAAAGCTTATCAAAGTTTTCACATAAAAATAGTGTTTGTATCAGGTCTATGTCATAAGTATGTAGTTATCTGCTATAGAAACCAAGAAGAGTCTGTAGGTCATATAGAAATCTGAAAGACAAATTAAGAGTTTGGGGAATAGCTAACTAAGCCACATTAAAAACACCCTGCAGTTTTCTTGCTGAATTCTAGTGTAAATAAAAATGTTGTTAATCAAATCGGTGTCATTGTGCCGGAGGCTGAGAAGCACTGTGATATGATTGATACCTGTCCAAGTACCTGGGCCCCTGGTAAGTGCCAAATCAGACATCTTCTGACCATGTTTTTGAGATTGCAATTCTCCCATTCCTTCCCTTAGCCAGGAAACTTTCCATACAAAGTAGATATGGGCAAGCACTTCAAATGGGAGCTGTAGGACTCTGAACAGGTATTGGTTCAGATGATGAAGCATCAGGACTCCATTCCATCATATGACATTATATGTAAAATAAGGATACATGCAGCCAAAAGAAATGGGGCAATTTGGGTTACAGTGTGTACAGCTGGAGTGAAGCATGTAGTGGAATCGCAGGGTTGGGCTTGAAAATAATTATGGCTGGCCTGATGTTATGTAACCGATTATGTGCTTTGTCAAATGACAGGCTGTTGTACATGGCAGAGAATACATATGAGGTGATAAAACAGTCCTCCCTGTGCCTGCAAGGAACAATCATGTGTGTATGTTGGCACTAGTCCTGTGGCACTAAACACATGGCCTGGTGCCGAACTTTCTTCAGGTTAAGAACATGCCCTGCCTCTCTTTCCACGCATGAACCATTTGACAGATGCAACTGCTTGCTGGGCATAAAGGTCTGCTGTATCCGATAGATGGAGCTATGGAGCAAGAAGGTATGCTAGTTGTAATGAAAATGTGTCAAAACATAGGGCACAGAGAGGCCAAGGGCAAATTAAAGTCATGGCACTTCACAAAGCTATGCTATCGAAGTAATTCAGTGGGAAAATGACGACGTTTTCCCTGACATACCTTTTTTCCATTTGGTAAATCTACATCTGAACAGATGTGAAATAATGGTGAGTTTTTACCAGTTCTGCTCTCTACGAAGAACAGAGGGAGTCCATAATAGCAATGCATATAGAAATCAGATAAGCGTTTGCATAGCCTAAAAAAGGTAATAGATCTTTCTCTTTCGAATTGGTGTACTCAGGTCACTTGAGATGATGGGTGCATAGACACTGAGGGAAAAATGCTGAGATTTTGCATATATGCTTTAATCTGTGCTCTGAGAAAGACTACCAAAGTGAAATTCAGAACATGTAAAGCCACTTAACTAGAAACCAATAAAAACATTGTCAGTAGCCAGCACAAATGAATCTTTCTAGGTTTATATGGCAATCATGTGCCATCACAGAGAGACATGAAATATTCTGAGGCAAAGTTCTGCTTTCTAAATTGTCTGTACTCTCATAGTTTCTACCAAATCAGTGTCTTCTGCTATTTGAAATATCTTGTGTAAAATTAGGTAATAAAATCCATGGAGCAGGCACAGATGCTCTGTGTTCTGTGTTTGTGCACTTCCTAGTGTGAATATATTGCCTAAGATTTTTTATTTAGTTACTGTTCATATTAGGCTTTTGACTATAATGATAATTTTCAATATGCACCAGATCTCTTTGTGTCCAGTTGGTGGGTCACCAGCATTTCAACAGTAGTGTGGGTTATACTTAATATGTGAAAAATACAAGAGAAAATGTATGTTAGAGGCTGCTCTCTGTATTCTTACTGCCTCCACAGTTTACAAGCTAACTGCTCATTGTCCCTGGACAATCAAAAAAGTCCTTTGGACAGGATTTTGTGAAGACTTAAAGACTTATTTTGAAAAGTCCTGTTTTGAAAGTCCTTTTGGAGTGGACTATGAAAGGGCTATGGGTTAGATGCAGTACAGAACCTATGGTGTATAACATGCAATATATCCTCTGTACCATAGCTAGGAATCTGGTGCCTTGTTCTAAAATACAGTTCAGGTTAGTGGGGGTTTCATCCTGCTCCAGAACTAGGCAGGGAATCCACAATGACCTTTTGCAATGAATGAAATCGGATTAAAAAAAAAAAATATTGAAGCAGTATCCCAATGAATTACAGAGCAAGAAAGAACACTAAGGCAAGTAAGAGCTCAAGTAAAACCTCTGGAGAATGGTAGTAGCAGGGAGGAAATACTTTTATAATGAACATACTTTTAAATCCAATATTTGTCACTTGTACTACAGTTAATTGGTTTTTCTAAAAGATCATAGAAATTTAATAAAAAAAGAATTATTAGTTTATATGAGGTTTTTTTTCCGTTCACCACTTTGAGCAATTTAGTGTAAATTTTTTGAAGTCGGTGGAACAACCATCAGTAGATTCCTCCTGCTGTCATTAAACTTATTCTGACATAAGGAATGGACTCAGAAATTTTTTCTAGATAAGGCTAGTACTTGAGTACAGCCTTTGTAAGATTTTTGTTCTCAAATTGCAATTAAAATGTGCATTAAGGGCTGAAGAGACTTGTTTGATTGTTTGTTTTTCTTTCGTCATTCCATTTTAGCTGCTTCCTTGCTCATTACATTGTTCCCATTAGCATAATGTATTGGTCGTGTTTGCACAGCTTTTCCTGCCAAAGGCTGCCCTGCAGTTGTACAACCATTGGGGTAACCAGCTGTTACTTATTTAAGCCTCCATCATTTTGTATGACAGAGAAACTTAATTATGCCCTGCTTGAAGATGCTAAATAAAATTATCTTCTGAACAAGTGTACTTCACTTCATATTTGTCTCTATCAGGTACTTGAACTCTGACACTTGAAGTCATGTGCACTGAATAATAAAGCACATTTTAAAACTAAACCTACTAGTAAGTTAATTATTACAGAGTTAGAAGTTGTTTTATAGTATCTATAGAGCACAGTTATCTCTTTATCTCAGGTATAACACATATTTAAAAGACTTAAGAAAACAAAGTAAACATTAGTGGCATGATAAACCAGCAACTAAGGTTTATCTTTTTTATTTTTTGTGGATACAGGAAACAGATCTTCAGTCAGTACTAGTCATTTTAGAAAGAGAGGGTTGTAATATTCTATAAGTTTTAAATTTGGACAAGAAAAAAAAGATTGCTTTCTATTCAGCAATATGTTCTTGTTATAAGAATGTGTCAGTCAACAACAATGATCTCTCTGTATGATAGCAAATAATTTAGTTTTTATTTTAAACTAGGAGTATGAATTAAATCCAAGACACACTTTTTTCTTTTTCCTGGTAACATCTTTGCTTTGTTCTCTATAAGTCAGCTTGCTTTCTTTCCCTTTTTCATCACTAGACAATTATGTATTTGGAAGTGACAATTGTGGGGTTGCCAACTGGGTCCTTGAGTTTTGAGTGTTCCAAAATGTCAGCTTACATATTTTAAAATTGATTATAATTGAAGATGTGCCAATCTTCATGAATTTATTTTGAATAGTTGTCTGTCACATGTCACAGAACAGATAATCTTGATTGTCATCACACAGTACATACAAGAGAAACAAGTGATCAGGCCCAGTCAGCATGGGTTTATGAAAGGCAGATCCTGCTTGACCAACCTCATCTCCTTCTACGACAGGATGACCCACTTAGTGGATGAGGGAAAGGCTGTGGATGCTGTGTACTTAGACTTCAGTAAAACCTTTGACACCATATCCCACAACATTCTCCTGGAGAAGCTGTCAGTTCATGGCCTGGATGGGTGTACTCTGCAATGGGTAAAGAACTGGCTGGATGGCCAGGCCTGAACTGGCATGGTGAAAGGACACAAATCCAATTGGTGGTTGGTCATGAATGGTGTTCCTCAGGGGTCAGTATTGGGGCCAGTTATGTTTAATACCTTAATCAATAATCTGGATGAGGGGATTGAGTGCATCCTCAGTAAATTTGCAGATGACACCAAGTCAGGTGGGAGTGTTGATCTGCTGGAGGGTAGGATGGCCATACAGAAGGATCTGGACCCACTGGATCGTTGGTCTGAGGCCAGTTGTATGAGGTTCAACAAGGCCAAATGCTAGATCCTGCACTTGGGTCACAACAACCCCATGCAAAGCTACAGGCTTGGAAAAGAATGGCTGGAAAGCTGCCTGGAGGAAAAGGATCTGGGAGTGTTAATCGACAGCTGGCTGAACATGAGCCAGTGGTCTGCCCAGGTGACCAAAAAGGCCAACAGCATGCTGGCATGCATCAAGAATATTGTGGCCAGTAGGACTAGGGAAGTGATTGTCTCCTTGTACTCAGTACTGGTGAGGCCACACATCAAATCCTGTGTTCAGTTCTGGGCCGCTCATCATAAGAAAGACATCAAGGTGCTGCAAAGAGCTCAGAGGAGGGTAACAAGGCTGGTGAGGGTTCTGAAGAACAAGTCTGATGAGGAGCAGTTGAAGGAACAGGGACTGTCTAGCCTGGAGAAAAGGAGGTTGAGAGGTTGAGGGGAGACCTTATTCCTGTCTACAGCTATCTGAAAGGAGGTTGTAGCATGGAGGGTGTTGGTCTCTTCTCCTGAGTAGCAAGTGATAGGACAAGAGGCACCGGCCTCAAGTTGCACAAGGAAAGGTTCAGATTGGATATCAGGAAACATTTATTGACGGAAAGGATTGTGAAGCCGTAGAACAGGCTGCCCAGAAAAGTGGTTGAGTCACCATACCTGAAGGTGATGCCCAAGGCTTAGGTTGTGGTTGGACTCGACGATTCTGAGAGTCTCTTTCAACCAGAATGATTCTATGATTCTATGATCTGCTATTTGATCTAACCTTTGGGCAAATACAAACTGCATTCAAAGTAGATACATGAAGACTGACTTAATAATAAACATCTTATATAAAATAAATTTTGCTGAAAATTATAAAAGTGCAAAACTAAAATTATTCTCTACATTGTGCTGCATCTTATCTAGTTGTGCAAATCAGAATACATTTGACCAAAGAGAGTTTTAATTTTCTACATATTTGAAAGGAGTATGAAAGTGATTTGAAGGCTAGACTACAAGTCTGGTAGAAAACCTTTGGAAATCTTATGATGAAGGAATATTTTTCCTAAGTAAAATTGGGAATAAGGTTGAAATTCATCCTTGTACAGATTACCCAGCTGTAGCCCAATCAATATGATTTTTTTTTGTTACTAGTAGAAGGCTCCAGGCTTTGTATTGACTTGTCATTGTGGGCTTTTGGAATGTATTTTTGCATGTCTCCTGAGCTTTTGTGAGTTGTGATAACAATTGTCCAGCATTTGGGTGGCTATTCCCTAACCTGTTTTAGGTTAGCTCTCTGAATACTGTATATGGTAAAGATCTAACAAACCTGTGAAGCCACTCGGTAATAAAGTAACTGGGACTTAAATTAATAAGCAGGTAATGGATGGAGATAGACTGATTATGGATGGGAACTCATTTTTTAAAAGAGAAAATAAGCACGCAACATTAGGAAATATGTAAAAGTAACCTCAGCTGGACCCAGCACTAAGAAGGAGGGAACACCTGCCATCTATACCATGTACCTTCTGGTGAAGGACTTGGGATGCTGACAACTTAACATAACATCCACTTCTCTTTATTTTTCTTGTGGAAGGATGAATCTGTTGTCCTTAGGAACTGGTGGAGCACAGACAGAGTATGTACCACTGGAGAAAGGGGACCAACACTCAGAAGTTCCTGTCTAACAGATTTACCTTCATTATTAGTGAGATTTCCATGCAATATTACATAATTTGAACAGTAAGAGCTAGTACAATTGTAACTGGATTAATAATAATATTTGCTATAGTTTTTATTAGGCTGCTAAGATTTTAATTAGACTAACACTAAATTCTTTGCTTGGCATTTTGCCCATAAGATCTTAACTATAACACAAAATACCATGAAAATCCTATTACTACATGATGTTGAAGATTCAGTTAATATATAACATAAGAACTACTTTTAAATAATCTCCTTCCTCAGTTTTCCATGCAGCACAGACTTTTTGCAATATGGTTCTTTAATACTGATTTATTATTTTTTTTTTTGTTACTAGTATTTGAAGATTTCTTAGCTTAGTTTTACAAATTGTGAGTACCTACTCTCTGCTTGAGATTTCAGCTTTCAGTACTCCTGAATATCAGGACTGACACACATATTATGACAGACATAGTAGAAATTGCTCTTTGGTCAGTGACTGGCTACTGTGGCTCTATTTATAGTAAGGTTCATGAAATGAATGGATCACATGGTCATTTAAAAACCATAATATTGCAATGAATTGTGTTCTGTGGTATATGTAAATTGTACGATAGTGTGATATCTCATGTATCTTATAGAAAGAAAGAATAATCAAATTACCTACTGATATTTTAAATTACTTTAAAGGTCCACAAGGTAGTGCCTAGCATTTTCCGTGAGACATTATGTCCTGAGGATGGACCACAGTAAAGAAGCAGACTCGAGTTTATTACTGCTCTTAATAAAACATTGTAATAAATGTTGCAGAGAAAGCTGAACATATTTTCCCTTCAAAAATGTTGCTCATTTCCAGTGAGCAGAATATTTGATAATGCAACACTTGTTTCAGTCTGATCTCCTCCATCTTTTCCCACAGAATAGCATCATTTCTGATGCCAATGCTCTATGATTTTCTCTCTAAAACCACTGACTAGGTCTACAGGGGTTACAAATCAACAGAAAGTTTTTTCAAATATAGCAATTACAGAAGAACAAAAGTATCTGAAACTTGTATATGGAACCAAACAAACGGATGAGGAAGGAACAAACTGAAAGAATTAAAGCAGGCTAAAAAGCCAATTTTCTAGATTTTTTTTGTTAAAGTTGACATCTTTCAATAGAAATGACAACTGATATTTACGTCTACCATGTTGAGAAAGTATCATGTTACTGTAAATCACAGAATCATAGAATGGTTTGGGTTGGAAAGGACCTTTAAAGGACATCTAGTTCAACCCCACTGTCATGGGCAGAGACATCTTTCACTAGATCAGGTTGCTTAAAGCCCCATCCAGCCTGGTCTTGAACACTTTCAGGGGTGGGACATCCATAATGTCCCTGTACAACTTGTTCCAGTGCCTCACCACCCTCATAATGATTTTTTTTTCCTTGCATTCAATCTAAATCAACTCTCAGTTTAAAACTGTTGCCACTTGTCTTGTCACTACAGGCCTTGTAAAAAGCCTCACTCTATCCTTCTTGTAATCTTCCTTTATACATTGAAAGACTACAATATGGGCTCCCTGGAGCCTTCTTTTCTCCAGGCTGAGCAACCCCAAGTTTCTCAGCCTGTCTTCACAGTACAGGTGCTCCAGCCCTGTGATAATTTTTGTGGCCTCCTCTGGACCCTCTCCAACAGATCCATGTCTTTCTTGTACTGGGCACCCCAGAGCTGGATGCAATACTCCAGGTGGAGTCTCATAAGAACCTTCCTTGGCCTGCTGGTCATGCTTCTTTTTATGCAGCCTGGGATCCGACTGGCTTTCTGGTCTGTAAGCAGACATTTCTGGCTCATATCTGATTTTTCATCCACCCTGATTGCCCAGTCCTTCTTTGCAGGTCTGTTCTTAATCAGTCCATTCCCTGGTCTACATGGGTATATTCTGTGTTGTTCTCTTAGACTCTATATAATATAGTAACTATACACTGTCGAGAGTATTCACAGGCCATGAAGTCAGTTGTCACAGTCCCACTAGGCTTACAATATTAAAATCTCTGAATCTCTCAGCAAGAAAAGCATGGTCACATCACCATTACACAGTGGGAATCAACCCAAACTGCAGGCAATGGGAATGGTTTGGAACAGTGTGAGCTGGTCCAGGCCCAGGCTCACTTATGCCAGGAGTGCTCTAACAGTTTAACAGTACAGGCATTAAAGTCCAGGCCTATATGTTAGCATTGTTTCATTGTCTACTACATAGATAAAGTGGTCAAATATTATATTTATATTAATTGTTCCTCAGCCCTAGAGATCAACTATTCCTCTTTTCATTTGATACATTACAATTGCATCCTGATACCATCTCTGTGACAGGGGAATCATGTCTTGTTAGGAAATGAGATGAAGAAATACACAGTGTTGGGCAACCTTTACTGGTCCAAGGATAAGTTGTTCCCAAATGACATGGACAGATTAGTAAAGCTTGGTGAAATGAATGTTTTCAAACTCCTGTTATCTGAATTTCAGGAGTTGTCTTTCTTTGGGATACAGTTGTCTGCCTCTGTGGTAAAATCAGGTATTGAGAAGTCATGGGAAAAAGTTTGGATGAACTAAAGTTAGTTTCAGGCATGTAGTGAAAAACACTTTTTAAGGAAAACTATGCAATGAAAACTTTGCAATGTGCAGATGTGTAACATGTCATTTCCACTGAGCAGCTGACAACACTGAGTTCTCTGTATCTAGTTACCTTAAAATAATAAATACAATGCTATAAAAAGACATAGTAAAGTCACTCCTTTCTTTGCATAAAATAATTTATATGTAGAAAGTAAATACTTATAAATATTGCAGAAAAGGTCAAAATTAGACTTAAGTGGAAAATCTGAACAGTGAAGTTGTTACTATAATGTAGTTTCTGAAATGCAGGTATATACATGTTCCACTGAGGCTACAAGCTTTTATAGCTCCTCTCCAAGTTTTAATGAAAGTTCATACTTTTGTATACGGCACACATTTAATTTGAAATAATTTATTAGATCTTTCCTTTCTCTTAAAGTTTCTGAAAACAGCTGAAATGTGAAGATAAAAACACAGAGGATTTTTTTTTTCTCATTTTGCTTTGTAATGTACAGAATTACAGCCTACATTTACTGCTTGGGATAATAACCTGATAAATTTTGTACTTTCATGCTTTTGTATTTTAGTTGGATAAAAATATGTATGTTAAGTAGTTTCCCATGTTTTCTAACTGAATAAATATTTGAGGAAGACTCATTCTATGAAGTTTATCTTATACTTGGTAAATAATCTTGTTATATGAGAAAAACAACAATTTACTTTTACCTGTGATGTTTTTATCCAAGAATAGATGAATTTTCTTCCCACAGGTCCAGACAGAAAAGTTTATTATGCAGCGAAAACAATAAAATTCCCTGATTTAAACTTATGGACATGGAGGTTCTGCAAAGAAACATGAATACTTTTGTTTGTGATTGGCACCTTGCCAGCATTGCTGCCTCCCTTTTTGTACTGTCTTGGTTTCAAGTATATTTGTCTGCAGTGAGCCTTTTTGATGATGAATTTAGGTGTGGAATCCATTGCATGGAGTTTCTTTCTGATTTGTGAATACAGCTGTGAAACCATAAGTGTCACGCAGTCAATTCTTTAGCAAGCAGAAACACATGCAAAAGTGATTGTAGTGTTGTGTCGTGTGCATGACTCTAAAAGAAGAAAGGGACTGTCGTTTTCTAAGCACTCTAGATTCTGCAGCAGAGGGAGGATGGCTATGAACACTTTCAGTGTTTTTCTGAGACTAAAAAGACTTGTGCTTTCTCCACCACAAATGGAGAGGGACAGTTTTGCTGTCTTTCCCAACCTATGGGATGCATGTGGATAGATAGCATGTGTCTTTATTTTATGATATATCATTTGTCTTCTGACTATAGATGATGTGATAAAGGCTTCCAACAGCTGGGAGTGAAGGCAAGAGTGGTGGGCCTTAAAAAATCTAACTGGCTGAAGGATCTGAGAAGATTCATATAAAAGACATGAAGTATTTAGTAACAAGGATGAAGGAAAAATTAAATCATAATTCAATCTTTTGCTTTGTTACTGGCAGTGTAATACAGTTCACGAGTGCCTGTCTCGGCAGCATGATGTAGACCCCATTGTTTGATACTGAGGCTGTTTCTTCAGCCTGTGAAGTAAGGCACTTCTAAATGGCAAATTGTATAGAATTAGTCAATAAGAGACATTAAACCAGCTCCTATCTTTTTAATCACCCACTTTTCTTTGAAGTGTAAGTTGCTGACTTGGATCTGCACTAGGCATTGCAATAGCTTGAGATGTACCAAGCCTTCCCTCTGTGGTTCAGCACTTCACTAATGGTTGGACTTGTTCTTCTTCTGCTTTACAACTACCAGCAGTTAGAGAACTTGCACCAAAGTGGAAAAATTAGATTCAATTCACTCAAGAAGTCACAATAGCTGTGTCTCCCACCTCAGTAGGGTATACTATTAAAACCAGATTAGGGAACAGGTTCAGTAGGAGGTACCCTTTATTTGACCTATTAAAACTGAACAGAAAAGAAAAAGCATGAGAAGTTCATAAATTCTGGAGGGACCCTGAATATTACCTTATGTGTGAAAACAGGGGAGGACTCAAAACAAGGAAGCAATCTGGATAAAAGTCATGACATTGCCACTGGATTTTTGTGTGTGTGTTTGTTTGGTTTGGTTTGATTTGTGGTTTTTTGTTGGTTTGTGGGGGTTTTTTTGTGTGTTTTTGCTGTTGTTTTTGTTTGTTTGTTTCTGTGGTTTGTTGTTGTTGTTGTGGGGTTTTTTTCCTCTAATGATAGTTACTACTTTGTGTTGAACTCAAGGTGTGCCTCTGCAAGCACCAAATTGATGAGATGCTACTTGGGGGATATTTCAGTTCTAAGCAGTGAAGCCTAGCTGAGAGACAGTCATTCAGCCAGCTGCACAGCTAGCTGCACTGTGACAATTTGGTACACATAGCTGTTTTGAGGCACAGAAATTTTTCAGGTTATCAAGGAGGCAATTCAATTTCAAGTACTTCCAAACTGAAGAATTCATTAGAGTATCTGTATCTGTATTTTCATTTTTGGGTGCCCTGATATTGCCTATGTCACATTTTAAGTTTCAAAGTAGAAAGAAGGAGATACATAGTCTTAGAATCAATGGTAGAAGATAGAAAACCCCTAAATATCCACACAACCATTACATATTTTAGCTACTGAGGCAGTCAGAGGTTATGCTACCAAACCTGGCAGGTCCTTCTGATGAAGAAAGGGTCCAGGTCATTTGTGAGACAGACAGATAATATATATGAGTGGGGACACAGGTTCTACATAATTTACACGTGACACAGTCTGTTTTGAGGCATCTTTTGTCATTTGCGGAAGCGGAAACAAGTACGTAAGAGGTGCTGTAGCAGTTCAGATATGGGGTTAGGGCAGGGGATGCAGACAGAAAGGTATTTAGGCCTCAAGTTTTTCCCATAGTATAAAGCTTTATTTTTTTCTTGTGCTACCATGATTTTAGTTTTCTGTCTTATATCTTTGGACTGTTAATAAAAAGGAGAATAGATATAGCAGTCTTTTTTACATCTATGAAAGGCTTTATTGGACAAAAAGTTTGTAGTTCAGAAGGGATTTTGGTGTGAAAAGTGCTGAAATCCTTTCCTGTGTAACAATGAATCATTGTGAGAAAGGGAACTTTATTCTCCTGTAACTTAGAGTAAGATACCACTGTGAGACACATTAAACAGTATTCAGACCTCATATCTTATTAAACTGAACTACTTTTGTTGCTGCTTGATTTTTAGAGCAGTTAATTCTCTAAAAGTTTCAGGTAGCTATGCTCCCAGAATAGCAAAAGTATCCAAAATGCACATCCATAAAACATCATTGTCCTCTTGTGAGGGATAAAACAAGGTAAGAGTCAGGCAAAAGTCAAATCAAGTGTGTGGTATCCTGTTTATTAGACTTGTGCTTTGTCAGGCTGTGAGAATGGGGATTCCAAAACTGGGAATGATTAGATGCAGGGGATGTTCCTGTCCTATAAACAGGCTCTCAGCCTGTAAATGGCCATTTAAAAAGAAGTAGGAAAAGAATCAGACCTAGGCTGTCATTGACAAGTAGTCTCCACCTGAGTATGCAGTTGCGTTAGTGTATGGAGTCAGATTGATGTACACACCACACAAAATAGGTACATGTAGTTGTACAGGTAGTTGTTCAAAGCCTTCCTCTCAAGGTCTAGCAAGTTTCTTAAAGTCCTTCCATCTCCTTAGCTTCATTAAAGAGTAAGTAGTAAGGGTGACCCATGTAAAACAAGATCCCTAAGGCCAAAGTTCTGTAAAGACTATATTCACTATTTGAACACTTTTCTGTCGGAAAATTCCTAACTCATTCTAGTTTTAATGCTTACATAATTATAGTGGCTGGTTCAAAACCACAGCAATAATTAGCAATAAATCCCACTGCATGTGAACTGTAATCTGCAATGTGAAACTGTGATCTGTGATTTTTTATTTTTTTAAACACATTGTTGTGCTGGTCCTTTCAATTAAATCCACAGAAAACACAGTAGATGTGAAGATATAGCTCATGTAAGACACCTGCACTGAATGCATTGAAATCCATGGGTTCTTATTATTTCAGTGAATGGATGATCAGATTTAGAGTGAATTTACTTACGAAGCAGACATGGTTTCTCTTTAGAATTTATTGATGTTTGGTACTGTGGGACTTCTTATTACAAAAAATGTCATTGAGATCTGCACATATTTGTTGCTAATGTGACTAGTACTATTACATGAATGTATTTATTTAGCCCTATAACATCCAGAGGTTCATTAACCTTTTTTATTGTCTAACTCTTATACTGAACCCTGAGAGAAAGATGAGCCTTAAAGCTCAGGTACTTGATAAGGATTTAAAACGTTATAAATTTAAATGCCAGACATTGTTACAAATTCCACAGGTGAGGCTCTAATAGCCACTTAACTAACATGGTTTAAATTTTTTAAAATTGTAAGGCTTCAAAACCAGGTTTTTTATGTTTAATGGAATTTTCATACATGCTACGGTTTGTTAAAGGTATTAGTTGCATTGATTTCAGTTGTGTAAATCCCATTGGGAAATATATGTATCTTTAGGAACCAAAATATTTTGCCTTTCCACATCACATAATGCAACTCTTAACGCTAAAGGCCACTGCTGTACCAGTTTAATTGGAGATCAGCCATTGTGCTGTTTGCCTGTGAATGTTCATCTGCACAAAGGGCCTTCCACAGAAGTCTGAAAACAACTGCTTGTTAATGTAATCAGGTGAGGTTTTCATTAGAAGTGTTCATGAAGGTAAAACTCTGCTTTCAGGCACATCACTGAAATTTTGGAGATTGGAAGGAATTAAATCATTTCACTGGTGTGAGAAAAGACTGTGTAGTGTATATCTCCTGATGTATTGTCTTAATGTATTACTGAAGGGAAGGTGTTTCTCCTATAACTCTCCTGAGCGTAACAGGAAATTCTGATTGTCTTTTCATTCTGGTGCTGTCCCTAAAAGGAGGTCCAACTTCTAACAAATTTTGAAGCATTGCCAGTCTGTTCTTAAAGACTACATAGGGCTGTCCCTCCTTTTGTGATCAAATTTGTCAGTTTTTTGTACAATTATACAGATGCTTTGCAAGGTAGCTCAGAGCAAGAGTCCAGGCTTCCAAAGTACATTTGTCACATTTCTCACCTACAATTGCTTTAAATGAGAGCACAATTTATTTGTGATGCCTAAAGAGAAAGCATCTAATGGAAAAACTTCATAAGCTGAAAGACATTGAAAATATTCAACTGTAATAGTGACTGCACACCAGTTTATTATATCTCTACTTTTCCACCAAGGGTCAACTTACCCAAGGGCACTTAATAAAAACAGATGATCTGAAGCTGACAGTACATACACACTTACTACCCTATCTCCAGGTTAATGTGTTTTGGCCAGGGTTAAAATCATGCCTAACAACATGAATGAGTCCTCTACCAAGGCAATGAACAAGTTTTATTTCAGTATCTTTTTCAGTTTAACATCATTACTGAGAGATTTCCTGCTCAGTTTGGGAAACCACACAGAACTGTAAAGTAAAACTGTCATCCCATAAAATGTCTAATAAAATATTATTTGTTAAGAAAAAAATAATGTTGAGCAGGACTACAATTAGTATTTCAAATATACTAATGGGATACTTTTCCAAACAGAAACTTTTCTCTGTTGTTCTTATGGAGTAATCATCATTATTTTCCTTTATGGGACTATGGGCTTGCTTTCTTGTCAATAGAGACTCACTCAGAAATGTCAGATTTTTCCTTCCCATCTGTTTAAAGGGGAATGAGGTCCTTTGTGTTCTGATTTCGTGGTTTCCATTTTTCTGATTTTTTTTTTAGTTAGGACTGTGACATGTTAATATGTTTATTGTGAGCCAAAAGAGCATTGTGATTAGAATTCAACAGCAAGGTGGAACAAACAAACATGAAAAAACCCAATGAACTCAAGAATATTCAAGCTTCACTATGGAGGAACAATTTTTTCTTTTCAAGCCTGAAGTTCAATGAGTTTATCAAATATTTCATTAGATTCTGCATTGTGTCTGCTGTTGGTTGAACCATGCTGCATGTACTGAATCGCCACATAGCATATTGTTATAGAAACTTCTCTATATTAAAGTAGATGATACAAGGCTAATCCTATTGTCCCTCCTCTTTTCTTATACAGACATATTTATTTTCTGAAAATGCAGTTGTTACAGCATCTTGATTACTTTTATGAGAATGAAGTTTAATGAATATTATGCTCTTTCTACCTTTTACTCTTAAGGTTAAAAAAACCCCAAACAAAACAACCCTACTTGACTATAATGAAAGGCAACCAAAGTCAAGGGTCTTTCCAATGTATGTACTTTTTTGTAGAGTGTTATTGGTTCACTTTCCACCTGGAGTTTTAAAGTTAATTATTTTTCTTCTTATGTTAAATCAATATAGCAATGTTTTTTATGTTGTTCTTTCTTTCTTTCCTTCCCCAGATGTACATTCAGACAACAACACTTACTGTCTCCATGAGTTTAAGTGCTTCTGTGTCTCTGGGCATGCTCTACATGCCCAAAGTCTATATTATAATTTTTCATCCGGAGCAAAATGTTCAAAAACGGAAGCGGAGCTTCAAGGCTGTAGTGACAGCTGCCACAATGCAAAGCAAACTGACCCAAAAAGGAAATGACAGACCAAATGGAGAGGTCAAAACTGAACTATGTGAAAGTCTTGAAACCAACAGTAAGTCATCTGTAGACTTTCCCATGGTCAAGAGTGGCAGCACTTCTTAATATATGTACGTTCACCAGAATGCACTTTCTTTTAAAAATAGTTTATTCTTTTTGTTGCTTGTTCTGCATGAATCCAGAGACGTGTCAGAATTCATGTACTGCTGAATGCAGGAACGCCTAGAGTTGTTTGAAACATTCTTTCTAACAGGAGGCTAGTAAAAACAAAAATAAACAAACAAAAGCAAGAAAACAAAAATATTAGATTTTGGAAAGCCACATATTTTTTAAATTATCTGGTTTAGGTTGTGCTAATTTGGTGTGTTGTGTATTGCTGTGACAGTTGTGGTATGTCCTGACAGTTCATGAAATGCATTTATGGCTATCATTGTATATTCAAAACTCAAAGGCTGTTGAGAAAAACATAATTAAAACAGTTAACATTTTTTTTTCAAATGTTGCAGTTGCATATGGAAGTGAAAATAATGCTTTTAACCTTTCGACCTTAATATTTGTTGGCTTTTTCCTTTATCACAACTCATCTGTACTAATGCTTCCCAGACTAATGCTTCTCATCAAGGTTTTTGTTGTGGTCTTCCTTATCTAGGAAAAAAATTGTCATAATCCATACATGGCTTAATCATTACACGTTCTGACATGTCATAGGTTAGTAATGGGAAAGAATTCTTTCCCTTGTCAGAAAACTTCCTGAATCTTGCCACATTTCTAAATTGCTCTGGTGTGGGAGAGAACAGAAGTTATAGCTTCTGTTGCACCACATGACATACAGTCTCATAAACTGGGACTTCACAATAAAAATAATCAAATATGAGTAGAACCAGTAACTTCATCCTAAGAGTCTACCAGTAAAGAAGAATTGGTTTCTACTGAGAAGTGAGATGTCATATGGGGTGGACAGCAGGTGTTACAATTAAAGATAAGTTTTTCAATCATTTTGCTCAAAATAAGGTTTTTTTCGTTTTCTTATTTTTTTTTTTTTTTAATTTTTATTACTTTTTGATGATACTGATTGGAGATTGAAAAGTACGGTTTTGTTCGAGCGCATTCAGATAAGGCAAAACCAAGTCTGCAGCAAAGTTTTGTATTTACTTCAAAAAATGGAAGGCCCTACTAAATGCAAACAGAGTTTTCCAGATTGAAGACTATATAAAAGTCCATGACTTTACCACACTATAGTTCCTAATGCCTGGAGGATACTGCGTGCAACTGACTGTCTGATATCTAATTGAGAAATCCTGTGTCTAGTGTTCCTTAAACTGAGATTATTCATGGAACCAGCTGCTGTTGGAAGCAAGTCTGTTTCTCTAGTAGTGTGATGTATGCAGGGTAATGCTTATTTACTGTGCTCTAAACATGATTTTAACAGTAGCACATCCATATAAGTCTGAGCTCACTAGAACTATATCTTGACTAGGCTTTGATCCAGGCATCATAATGTTTCATAGGCAAAAATTCAGAGTCAAGTTACTTGCACTCCAGAGAGGTGTCCTTATATAATTGAACTCTTGGCCTCAAGATTGATTTCTCTCTTTTCCAAAATTGTTCTGCACTGTTAGGATTTTAACAGCTTCCCTCATTTCTGCCAAAATAGTTATTGTCAAAACTTCATAATTCCTGTAAATTATCAGTGCATAATGTTACATAAGCCCTTTTCTGTAGATCCATAACAGCAATGTCTCAACATGGCAAAATTTCTGCTTGTACTGACTCCTTGTGAGGTAGATCTTTCTTCTTAGTAATAGTATATGAAGCTGACCGAAAAAATCAGGTTTTTTGTGGTATACCAGAAGTGGGTGGTAAATGTTTCCTGCCTTTTCCCAAGCACAAAAACTGGTAACGATAACAATCATAGAATGGTTTGGGTTGGAAGGGACCTTTAAAGGTCACTTAGTTCAACCCTACTGTCATGGGCAGAGACATCTTTCACTAGACCAGGTTGCTCAAAGTCCCATCCAACCTGACTTTAAACACTTCCAGGGATGGGGCATCCACAATTTTTCTGGGCAATCTGTTCCAGTGTCTTACTATCCTCATTTATAAAAATTTCTTCCTCACATCTAATATAAATCTATTTTCTTTCAGTATAAAGCCATTGCTCCTTGTCCTATCACTACACGCTCTTGTAAAAAAATCCCTCTCTAGCTTTCTTGTAGGTCCCTCTTAGGTACTGGAAGGCTACTATGTGATCTCCCTGGAGCCTTCTCTTCTCCAGGCTGAACAATCCCAACTCTTTCAGTCTGTCTTCATAGGAAGGGTGCTCCAACCTTTTGTGGTCCTTCTCAGGACTCGCTCAAATGAGTCCAATACTCCTAACTAGGTGAGAAATAGGATGAGGTTGTCAGGTAATTCCTCTTGTTTCCTACTCAGAGACAACTCTGCTCTGACTTGTTCATCCTCTTCCATGTAACAGACTTTAATCCGTGTTGTCCCTTGCATGAATACAGTCATTTATTTTTTTTTTTGGGAAACACATTCATATTTAGTGAAAAACAAGTTTCATCTGGGAAAAAGGATGAAAAAAAATCCAAACACAATTACAGAAAGAATAACAAGTACTTTAAATGCATATAGGTCAGATCACAATAAAAATTCTAAATTGCTTCAGATCCTCTTTTATTTTATTCTTTTTATTTTTGTCTCATTCCAACAGCAATGTAGTAACTGGAGCTAAAAAACAGTGTTCATTCCCAGAAACATTTTGAGCCAAGTCTGTTACTTTTTCTGGCCATCTATGCTTGCCAACTGTGGCACATGTTATTAGTATGAAATGCTAACAGTCTTAAAGAGCAGGACACCAGCTGCTGAAGGTTTCAGATCCCCAAACAGGAACTGTAGGCTTATTACAGTGAACTATAAACACACTTGCAATATTTATCAAGTCAAAAAAACATTGTTTGGAGATGAGATCAGATTTAATACATTTCAAACTTTTATCTACACTAGTTTCCTGTGCTATCATTTTTTAAACTAACACCACTCACAACTCAATAGAATAATTTTTGTTTCTTGGTCAAATCTAGATTATTCTGTCAAAACTATTTAAGTCTCAAATATACAGCAAAGTTACAACAAATTAACAAGTTACTCTAAATCAACTGAGGTGTAGTAAATACTTATGTTTGTATTTTGAGGTTCTTATAAATGTCCTCATATAACTCAGCTTACTGAGTTGTGATAAATCTGATTATGTTACATTGCCACAGGCTAAAAACATACACATGAGAAGTTATCATAGAACTCAGCTGACACAGGGTAATGTGTAAACTAGCTTAATCTGATCATGTATTTGAGCCTATTTTCCGGGTGAAGGAAAAAATAAGCTCTGCTCCCTCCATTATTTTGTTCCCAAGTGTGTAGAGTTTGCAGATATGCATTTATTTGTTATTTCTTAACCCAGAACAAAATCCTTTTATGCTCTAAGGAACTTGGTGTCATTTCAGCAGACCTACATTATTTTCAGAAGGGACTTAGTGGGTCAAAGGAAAAATAGAATCCTCTCAGAAATCCAGCTGTGGGAGCATGGGAGAGTTCAGACTAGAGCAGTACATCCCATCTGAAAGATGTAAATGAGTCTATATTTGCTTCAAGTGTCCCAATACATGCAAATAAAGCTATTTCATGTTGGTGTTTGAATACTGTGATCGATTATGTGAAAGACTTGCTTAATGTGCAAAAAACAATCCTCTCATGAATAAGCTCTTCCAGAGATAAAGTATTGGAGCTACCTGTGCAAGTGGAAGCAAAAAAAACCCCTATATTTTGCAGCTCCATTTTAATTATTCATTCTTATATATACATTCTTAGGGAACAAAAATTACACTGGTACATGAGTTATAATGGTCTTGTTCTGTTGTGCCATAAAAAATGGCGAATGTTATATTAGAATCAAATTGCTCAGAAACCAAAAGAAAACATGAAGAAAAAAGGGAGCAGCAAACTTAGCTATTTGTAGTACTTTTTATTATTTTAGTGATCTTTGATTTAGTTTAATTTTTGGTGCAGGAAAGAGAAACTTTCATTTCTTGGTTTCTGTAGTCTATCCTTCCTAAATCATTGGATTGTTAGACTGGATTTAGGAGTTAGCATGAAGAATCATTCCCTGTCTATCTCAGCTATTCTCAAAAGATTACCTACAAAAAAAAAAAAAAAAATGGAAAGAAGGAAGTCATGGCAATAGAATTAAGATCTTTGAATCTATAGATCAGATAACTTTTGTGCCATCAAATTACTTTCATCCTGCCAACCACATTCTTCATTATCATAAACAGAACATGTGTGTTAGAGACAGGACATAAAATGTATTCGGGAAGCCAAACTCCTCTTTATGCAGTGTGACATACACCTTATTATAGAGACAAAAAAAGAGACTCAGTCGCCCTGCAGTCTGATTTCGCACACACCCAAATGGTTTAGAATTAGGGAGGTGCCTGTGAGACCTGATGTCACCACTTCCCTCTTCCCACAACTACACTAACACAACAGTGGAGACTTTGGTTGTATTTCTTTTTATAGGGTTTAGATATAAGGGCTAGAAACTGACATAAACTTCCACATAATATTCACAGCTGCTCACTTTTACAATAGCAAAGGTATTTAACTTTCTCAACATATTGCCTCATTCTGAACAAGGGGTATAAATGTTGCTCAAAGGAAGAAGCAATCAGCTGACCATCAACATAAGGATACCATAATAGCATGGCAACTCTAAAATAGAACCTAGGCTCTCATAAACCCTTCTTCTGTCTCACTTATATGCAGATGCTTTGTGTCTGAAGGATCTCCAGAGAATACGTGTTGTAGGCTCTAGCTATCCAGTTTCACTAACTTGAAGAGATTTTTCCTATCTCTATGGTTCCTTTCAAGGACCACAAGCCTTCTTCTAGATGGACAACCTACCACTAGCTGAACAGTTTTCTTCAGTCAGTAGAAGACAGAGAAAAATCTAAGCTCTAAATTAAAAACGTGCCTATATCAAAATCAGACAAAATACCAGACAAATAGTATGCTGAAATTCTGTTATAGGTATGCTAATACCACTCATTCCTCTCTATTGCCCTCTCCTTCCCCAAGTCAGGAAATTAAATAAGTTGCCATAAAGAACATGGAACTTGAGACCCATCTTGTTCACCAGTTATATACATGCTTAAATTTTCTTACTTTATTCAATGCACATGGGCCATGTTAATTTGGAAATATAGTTAGTCATGGTCTAAGTTCAAATGCTAAATATGTGAGGTTTTTTTCCTTTCTTGATTCTAAAAATTCTGAACCTTTCCTTTTCTTTTTTTTTCTTTTTTTTTCTAATTTTATTTACAGCCTCCTCTACCAAGACAACTTATGTCAGTTACAGCAATCAGGCAAACTGAGCAAGGATGAAATTCACTTGAAGACCTGCAGGATGGGATTTTGCAAACAAAGACTTTACCACCACCAGAATTCACTCTTGGAAATATCAGTAGATAACATTCAAATCTATAGTCAGTCTCCTAAAGGACAAGGATTATCAAGAAGCAAAAGACTAAAAGAGACAGAGGAAGGAAAAGTCCAGGTTTATAGCACAGAGATAGTGTCCAGCTTCTGAACTGTTCACTCACAAAAGGAAGAAAATCACAAAAGGAAAACAAATGTTCGCTTGTGAAAAAAAAAAAAAAAAGCTGTTGAAATAAATCATGTCTGATGTTATATTTGTAAGTACTTTTTTGTGATTGTGACAATTTCCTTTCCTGTCTTACATTGTTCAACTTGTAAAAGAAGATGAGTTTGTTTCTTGTGATGGCTGACTGAATTAAGTCCTGGGCTATGCTAAAATAAATGCAATGGTTAACGCATGCTAATTTTTATACAAAATAATTTATTTCTAATAATAAAGGAATGTTTTGCAAATGTTGAGACTTGTTTTGTTGCAGTTTTAAGAAAAAAAAGTCCTTACACTGTTGTCTATTGTTTGTTTAGAATGTGCAGTAAAGGTGGGTGTACAAATAAAATAATAATCATGGCATCAGAAGAATGCAGTGTAAACTCTAAGCATATGTGTGTGCGTGTGTGTACATGTGCACCTGTGTGTGTATGTGCGTGCATGCCTGCATGCATGTGTGTGTGTGTCCTCTGCAGTGTGTGAATTTATTTGTTCAAAGCTTTGTGACTATATTTTTTAATGGAAGGATTTTTCCCACTTCTCACCCTTCAGAGTAAGTGCATTTTATATGTTTGTAAAGTGAAGGACTCCTGACAGTAATTATTTTGTATGATTGTATTATATTTTTGAACCTCCACTAATAACTCTGATTCCTTTCATTTCTGGAACTTACAGTTTGTAAGACTTTATGACAGCTAGACTGGATTAAGCTGAAGGTCTATTCAGCCTAGTATCCTGTCTCTGACAGGAGAATGTAGCAGATGCTTATCTCAATAAAGGTGACTTTGAAATAACAGGAGAGAAATCAATGGAGAATTTGGAAAGCAGTTACCCAGCAGATACATGTTTTATTGCCTCATTAACACTTAAAAATCAAGGAAATAGATGTCCATCTACAATCTTCGCATCTTCTGACTGTGCATGAATTAGAAATGATTACACAGACACAAAGAGAAATTCATATAGATATCTATGATATTAATAACGCTCTCTAAAGAAGTTTAAAAAAGACAGCTAGGGTCTTTCCACTTTGTTACTATACCTGTGGTTTTCTTTAAGATTTTTTCATACCATATGCTACTTACCATTTGTCAAGTCAATGAGTCTTCACAATCAGTTGGTTATCAAATGTTACGTCTCCTGAATTAGACTGGATGGCTCCTTTTGCTTTTTTCCTCAAAGGAGCTGTATTTTTCTAACAAATATTAAAGAAGCTGTGATGGGTTCTAAATTACATCAATGAAAGTTGAAGTATATGAAATGGAATCTGTTTCTGTTACACTGTCAACATGTGAAGTCCAGCACAGCCAGCAAACTGTATAACAGTGAATTTCCATTTTCAAAATATTTGACAAAACATTGTGGGGTTTTTGGGTTTTTGTTTGTTTGGTTGGGTTTTTTTGGGTTTTTCTGCTTGTTTTTGTTTTTTAAATAATGGTCTTTTTTGAGATATTGTGTTTTTTTCTCCAGTTTAGTTATCATTTAAAAAGCAACCTCCTAAAAAATACTATAAAGAAAGAACTAGAGAATTATAGAATACAGTTGAAAGAAAAATTGGTATAATTTTACAACATGAGTGTAAAAAAGATAAACATCAGAAAAATTATTTCCACTGTTCTTTAATTTTTATGTTACAAGATCCATTTTTTATGATAATATTGGGAACATTCAGTCAACAATAAGAATAGAAATCTTCATGGAGTCTGTTGTTATTGTGCTTTTGAATACTCATACAGCTCCTGCATTTTTCTTCTCTGTCAATGAAATAGCCATCCCTTAGTCTTTCTATACAGAAAATTCACTGTCGGAGGTTTTTTTTAGTTTAGCAGCCTCTGTTTCTACCTTGTTCTGCTCTTTATCTGACATTCATGAAGCTACAGTTATACCACTATCAACATTTCCATTATGAATGATATTATCTAACACACACAAAGATCCTGCAGGTTGAAATTTGGCATGTATTATCTTAGTGTATATGCAACAGTATGTAAGTGGGAAAATTGAATAATTTAGGTAAGTTGAAATGAAAAGTTTACAAATAAAATGAAGTCCTGAGGCAGATTTAATCAGAAGGTGGTAACAATTTAAAAACTGATATTTGGACAATGATCATAATACTGTATATTCTAGTTAGGTATAATACAATCCAAAAAATCAAAGGAAAAATTACAGCAAAGAACATATAAAAATATAACTGTTCAGTATCCATTTTCACACACCTTTTCACCCTCTTCCTTTCAAAGTATATTTTGAGGGCCTGTGGCCCTAATGTAAAAACTATTCAAGTTAATGAAGGTATTTCTTACCTTTAATTCAGATTTGCGATCAGACATGAAATGATTTATCATTGAATTAGACTATAGCTTTTTTAATAGATTAGCTTTGAATAAATGGCTGTCACTGAAAGCTGCATTACTTAAATATCAATTTTTAATGATCTTTTAATTAATAATTATAACCCTTAAAACATTTTATGCATACAGGTAACTCTGGTGAATAAATCACTTTCATGTCATCCTGTTTTTGGCTAAGACAAGACCAATTCTCTTTTAGCAATTTTTCCCTTCAGTTGACTTTCTTCTAAGTAACTGTGCTTTCCTGAAGCTGTCTGCATGTTTGTTGTGGAGACCACGGTGGCTGCCGTGCTTGCCATGGAGGCTACAGTAGCTGCAGTGGGGGTTGTGGTGGCTTCAGCACACATTGTAGGAGTTGAAATGGCTTCACAGCACCTACACGTGCACAGATACTTAATCCTACACCACATCTGAAAAACATTCCAAAGACCCAGTAATAAATACCAACAAACTTTGCTTGATTTCCCAAGGATATTCAAAATTCACAAGAGCATGTATGATTATAAAGAAATCCGAGCAAATTAGGTTTTATCAATAAATGATGTTATGGAGCTCCTAATTTAGCTCTTCTGTTGGCCTGACTTTAAGACAGAGAGCACCTTTAAATCAACTAGTGTTCACTGGTGTCTGAAAGTGTGCAGCAAGAGCTACACCAGAGCTTATATTAGAGCTGCAGAGGATCATTTTAACCTGATCTAAACCAAATTATTGTTGAGAGGAAAAAGAACAAATATTGAAACCATTAAAAGAATGTAGACTATGACAGATAACTCTTTAAGACTGAATGAAGTTAACCATCTTGGTAACGAAAAGATTCTAGATCTCAGAGCTTTACATTTATAAACAAGGAATGGGTGAAGGTCTTTAACTGACCTGTAATCTTACTTCTGCAAACTTTCATTGCCTCAATTCATGAATGTGGGCAGTGCATTGTAGAAAAATTAAAATGCATACAGATCAAGGCCTGCATTGGTGCCTCTAACTTGCAGACAGGTGACAGCATAAGATCGCCTGGCAATGGAACTATCTTCCAATAGAGAAGCTGTGTCAACATATAAAAGTAGTGTGCACTAGTTTTAGTATACTTTGGCAAGATTTACTCTCTCCTATCAACCATGCGCTTCCACAGACCCCAAAGACATGCTCTATGCTAAAGATTTAATGCAAAGCCAAGTGAAGTTCACAGGAATCTTAATTAGTTAGAACCACCCACAGGAACCGGATGATTTTATGTATTTCTAGTCCCGACTGTAACCTGAAACCATCTAATAACTTGTAAATCAGATGGGCAATACACAATGTCAAAATCCATTCCAAGCTAATTTTTATCCAGAAGAAACTACTGTTGTTGTGAATGAGGTCCCAGTGGCAAGACAAAAAGATGTATGCCAAAAGCACAGTGACTGAAGAATTATACTAGTCATAGAATCATAGTATCGTTTTGGTTGGAAGAGACCCTCAGGATCACCAAATCCAAACATAACCTAAATCCAGCAGCAAACCATATCCCTAAGAAACTTGTCTAAACACCTTTTAAACACCTTCGGGGTGGTGACCCAACCGCTTCCCTGTGCAGACTGTTCCAATGCCTGACAACCCTTTCCATGAAGATTTTTTTCCTAGTATCCAATATAAACCTTCCCTGGCACAACTTGAGGCCACTTCCCCTTATTCTATCACTTGTTACTTGAGAGGAGAAACCAACATCCTCCATGCTACAACCTCCTTTCAAGTAGTTGTAGACAGCAATAAAGTCTCCACTCAACCTCCTTTTCTCCAGGCTAAACATCCTGAGTTCCCTCAATTGCTCCTCATCAGACTTGTGCTCCAGACACTTCACCAGATTTGTCACCCTCATCTGCACTCTCTCTAGTACCTCACTGTCTGTCTTAGGATGAGGAGCCTAAAACTGAATACAATATTTGAGGTGTGGCCTCACCAGTGCTGAGTACAGTGGCACCATCACTTCTCTAGTCCTGCTGGCTACACTATTTCTGATACAAGCCAGGATGCTGTTGGCCTTTTTGGCCACCTTAGCAGACTGGTGGCTCATATTCAGCTGGCTGTCGATTAATACTCCCAGATCCTTTTCCTCCAGGCAGCTTTCCAGCCATTCTTTTCCAAGCCTGTAGCATTGCATGGGGTTGTTGTGACCCAAGTGCAGGACCTGGCACTTGACCTTGCTAAACCTTATACAATTGGCCTTAGCCCAATGATCCAGCAGGTCCAAATTCCTCTGTATGGCCTTCCTACCCTCCAGCAGTTCAACATTCGCACCCAATTTGGTGTTGTCTGCAAATTTACTGAGGGTGCACTCAATCCCCTCATCCAGATAATTGATGAAGAGATTAAACAGGACTGTCCCTAATACTGACCCCTGGAGAACACCACTCATGACCAGCTGCCAACTGGATTTGGCTCCGTTCACCAGAACATTTTGGGCCCAGCCATCCAGCCAGTTCTTTTTCCATTGCAGAGTACACCCATCCAGGCCATGAGCTGCCAGCTTCTCCAGGAGAATGCTGTGGGATACGATGTGAAAGGCTTTACTGAAGTCTAAGTACACAACATCCACAGCCTTTCCTTCATCTACTAGTTGGGTCACCTTGTCGTAGAAGGAGATCAGGTTGGTCAAGTAGGACCTGCCTTTCATAAACCCATGTTGACTGGGCCTGATTGTATGGTTTGCTTGTATGTGTCCGTGTAATGAAAGCCTGCAGGATATGCCTTATGCATGTTAGAGAGACAATATCTGAAAAAGTGATTATCTGTTTTTTGTTGAACAAGGGGTTTGTCAAGCATTTTCAGTCCACTCAAATTTCATGGTAATTCAGTAGGTGAGACCATGAAGTTTAACAACTAAAATTTTGTGTAGGCACAGTAAACTTTTTTCATCGAAAATTATAAAAAAATATTATTTTATACACTTTGGGTTTAGTTCTTATCATGACAAAGCAAAACACACTATTTAAATTGCTGTTACTGCTAATATTAGCGTATGCTGAAGTAACTTCATCAGGACAGAAAACTTTTAAGGAACAACTCCTTAATATTGTTCTGTGATGGCAGGATAGATTCAATGAGTGATCTGAATGACTCTCTGTATTAGGACAATGAAACAGAAATGAAACAGAATTTGTAGACAATACTTGAAGTGTTCTATAGAAAGAGTATTGGGCCACTTTGCCAAAAATCCGCCTTTCAAAGAATGCCTAAATAGCAATTTCCACAGCAGGGTTTTTAACTAATAGTACTAGCTCTCTTCCAATGAATAGATAGTTTTTATTACTAACCAAGGAAAGAAATGAAAGAAAACATTCTTAACAGATCCAGTTTGTAAATGTATTGTATTGGAATACAACTGCCTCATTTATGCTTCTACTTAAAGCCAGATTGTGAAAGCAGAAGACATAGTATGGTGGATGGATAAAGAGAAAACCTCTCTCTTGTAGCATTCCTTTGTAATGCTTTGGTTTGAAAATGCCCATGAATGATCCAGTGTATTTCACCATCACATCAGCCATTAAATAAAATGAGAGCTTATCACTGCACTTTGAAACAACATATGTGTCATGTGGTGTAATTAAGAAATTATGTATGGATCTACATATTCTGGTTAAATTTTGAAGAGCAAAAATTAGTGACAGAAAAGGTACACATTAATTTTCCCATTTTCAGTGCTGTCTAATCTAATAGCACCTTTAGCTCTTGTGGTACTGTAATTATTTGAATCCAGAAAACAACATTTCATGTTTCACATGCATGTTTCATTTGCTGTGCATGATTACCTCCCACAATCTAGTTGTGAAAGTCTTTTTATCAGAAAGAAGTAATTTCTTTCTGACTTACTCCTGAAATTTCAGTAGTTATCAGGAGAGAGAATTACATGTGGCACTAATAGTTATTATGTTTCTTGAGAGAGTAAATGGTTGTGCTTAATGGATTATAGCAAATACAAGAAGGAACAGATTTTATCTCTGTACTGCGTCCTATACTTCTGAATATATGTAAATCCTATTGTCTCCTTTTAGCTTCTTACTTGGCTTCAATTTATCAGTAAAATTATGAGAACTGCAAAATACATTTGGTGGAAATAATCTGTTGCATCTATGCAACAAAAAGAAGTTGGTAAATAAGGACATATTCATCTAGAAAATTTTGGCTGTGATAACTTAAAGGAAATTGGAAATCTTAATAATTATTCTACTTAAAATTTTTGTCAGGAAATTAACTGCAAAATAGAGTTGTGTTAAACTTGTTTCTGTAACACTTTTATGAAGGTTTTCAAAGTTTGTCTACAAAAGCTTGCTGTAGAATTCTTTGTACATTTCATGAACGTTGATAATTCTGTAAAGTTTTCCATCACATTGAAAGACTAAACTAATAGATAGCAATAGTTTTTCTCATTTGGCATTGTAGTATGACAGCAGGTGGCTAGCTCCCAGGAAATTACTGGTTTCAATGGTATAGCAGCAGGGAAGAGAAAACAGCCATGTCCCCCAGAGCTAAAACAACGTTAAAAGTACAGTAAGATGCACAATATCCTGAATGGCAAACAAAGCTTTTGTTTATATTATACAAATGACTTGTCTTTTGCTAGAGTAGAACAATGTGACATGCAGAGGAGTATGGACATGAAAGAAAAAAAATAAAAGAGCAGTGATAGAACCACAATACATAAAACCCTATTGGAAGCAGCAGAATATGTTGGAGAGTTCCACTGTCTATAAACTATGTCATCTGCAAAGAATTCATGCTGACCTCTGTCAAGGGCACGTGCCATCCCAGAGTGTGTGTTAATCTTACATACTCCACAGAACTGCAGTGTGCAAACATCATGAAATAATTAACGGAAACCATCACAGCTGATGCTGGATGAGGTAGCAAATAACAACATGGACTCATTTTTCTTTGAAATTCAAAAAAATATTATGATGGCATCCAAGAAATGCACACAGCTCCTGCAAAAACCTGAAAAGACATATATAGTAACATTTTATGCACACAGTGTAGGCTTGGATCAAAGGTTGCAATGGATCCTTTGATATGGCACCTGTCTCTTTTTGTCAATGACTAAATCAGTGCCAGGATTCAGAAAGTTTCTGGAGCCTTCCTGGCTCATTATCATCTTTCCTCAATACAGCTTTTGGTACTTCTGTTGCATTCCCTTTTGAGCTTTTTATCTAAGTACTGGCTTTGGGATCATAGAAGCAAATTTATCAGTGGAGTGAATTCATGGCAACAACAGTCAAATATGAGGAATAACTGGGTGAAAAGTGCTTAAACAGCTCCAGAAGACATTGCCGGTATAGAGAGATGATGGATTGCTTTCTTCTGAGGAACTGAAGAATCATATCTAGTTTCTACAGGCTGCTGCTGGAAGTCTGACTTAGTGGTTTACTGTTTTCTTAGAAAATCTCAACAACTGGATTAGCCTTTAAATGTTTTTTTGTTTTTTTTTTTTTTGTTTTGTTTTTTTTTGGTGTTTTTTTTTGGTTTTTTTTCCCTTTTTTTTTTTTTTTTTTTTTTTTTTTAATAATAGGATCCCAAAAAGATAAAGCAAGAGAGAGTGCACAGGTGAAAATGAATATTGGAGATGCATATGATATATTGAACTGCCAAAATTTTGGGTACTTGCCTGTTACGAGAATATGAAATCTTCAGAGATAAACTTATCCATAGTTTTATTTATCTATCTGTCTCTTTACAAACCTCACATATTGCACACTGGAAAGAGTAAACTTCAATATTGCTTGCCTACTGTGTATAACTGTGTTCTTACACTGTGCATAATTTAGAGAGGATGCAGAGTTGTAAATAGAACTGTATCCATATATTCTGCCCTGGCTCCCCATAGATTTTCATTACAAGTGATAGACATTTTTAAAAACAATCTACTGTTTATTTCTTCATTTCTGTAGTTCATACACTTATCTGAAAACACAGAACAAGTTGCAATCATTTTGATATACAGAAGTTATCATTTCTTGTGAGAGTTTTCATCTGTTGCCACTGTCTCCAATGTGACACTGAACAAGGAATGACAGAAAGATTAGTTTTATATGAAATTCAGGGTATTTTTCATGAAATGACAGCTATGAAGTGTACAATTTGCAAGATAAAATAACAAAAATGTGATTATTTCAAATGCCAGACTGATGGTACTTTATAAATTACTGCCTAAAGCATTGGAAGTTTAAGATAGATGCCTTAAAAGTGTGTTCTAAAGGCAGTTTCAAATGATGATGTTTCAGAACCTATTTCTTCACTTAAGAAAAATGAACTCCTACTTCAAGAAACAGACCACATAAAACCAGAAAAGAGAGAAAAAACAGCACTGGCAACAGCAACATAAATATTAAAGGTGAAAGAAAGGAATCATTTGTTTTCTCAGGAAGTCTGATTAATTCAGTGCACTTTATAGTTATGTAGTATATTGCTTTGCCAAGAAAACAGAAATGAGAAAGTACAGGTAATATGCTCACAAAATGTAATGACACCATGCATTCTGGTTGTTCTACATACAGAGTGGTGCTACAAATACTTTAAGTCTATAGTATGGTACTACAACTTCCCCCAGGAATTTTTTTTTCTTGAACCACGCTCATGATCCCCCTGTCATAAGCCTTCTTAAAACATAGAATGAAATTAAATTAAATGAATAGAATAAGAATAGAATCACAGGATTGCAGCATCACCGAATCAAAGAATGGTTGGGGTTGGAATGGACCTCTGGAGATCATCTAGTCCAACCCACCTGCTTTTAAAGCAAGTACACCTAGAGTAGATTGCACAGGAATGTGCCCAGGTGGGTTTTGATTACCTCCAGAGAAGAACACTCCACAACCTCTCTGGGCAGCCTGTTCCAATTCTCCGGCACCCTCAAAGTAAAGAAGTTTTTACTCATATTCAGATGGAACCTCCTGTGCTTCACTGTGTGCCTATTGCCCCTCATCCTATTGCTGGGCACCACGGAAAGGAGTCTGGTCTCATCCTCTTTACATCCGCCCCTGAGATATTTATGAACATTGATAAGATTCCCTCTCAGCCTTCTCTTCTCCAGGCTGAACAGACTCTGCTCTATCAGTCTTTCCTCATAAGAAAGGTGCTTTAGGCCCCTAATCATCTTCGTAGTCCTCCGCTGGACTCCCTTCAGTAGTTCTTTGTCTTTCTTAGACTGGGGAGCCCAGAACGGGATGCACTACTGGAGATGTGGCCTCACCAGGGCAGAGTAGGGGGCGAGGAGAACCTCCCTTGACCTGCTGGTCACACTCTTGTTAATGCACCCCAGGATACCATTGGCCTTCTTAGGCACATTGTTGACTTATGGTCAACCTGTTGTTGACCAGAACTCCCAAGACCTTCTCTGCAGTGCTGCTTTTCAGCAGGTAAATAGTATAGAATAGAATAATTTCAGTTGGAAGGGACCTACAATGATCATCTACTCCAACTGCCTGACCAAATTAAGGCTGACTAAAAGTTAAAGCAAATTATTAAGGGCATTGTCCAAATGTCTCAAATCCTGACAGGCTTGGGGCATCAACCACCTCTCTAGGAAGCTTGTTCCAGTGTCTGACCAAACTCTCAGTAAAGAAATGCTTCCTAATGTTTCTAACCTCCCTTGGTGCAGCTTTGAACCATTCACCTGCATTCTGTCATTGGATATCAGGTAGAAGATCTCAGCTCCTCCCTCTCTGCATCCCCTCCTCAGGAAGCTGTAGAGAACCATGAGGTCACTCCTAAGTGTTCTTTTCTCCAAACTAGTTAAGCCCCAAGTCTTCAGCCACACACCACAGGACATTCTTTCCAGCCCTTTCACCAGCTTTGCTGCCCTCCTCTGGATGCATCCAAGGACTTCAACATACTTCTAAAACTGTGTGGCCTAGAAGTGCACAGTGCTTCATGTGAAGCAACACCAACGCTGAATACAGTGGGATAATCACCTATTTTGACCATCTGGTTATGCTGCATTTGATGCATCCCAGGATGGGGTTTTCCCTCTTGGCTGCCAGGGCACACACTGCTGACTCATATTAAGCTGCTGTGAATGAGCACACTCAGATGTCTTTCTGCAGGGCTGCCTCTCCTCTCCCAATTTGTGCTTGTGCCCAGCATTTCTCCATCCTAGGTGCAGAATTCAGCATTTGGACTTGTAAAATTTCGTCATGCTTTGCTTTTAAGAACAAAGAGAATCAGCCGGTCATAAGCAGAATGTCTCTTTTTACTGAATCCTGCGTGTTTGTTTAAGGAAGTAATGCTGTCCTATGCAGGTGTTTCAAATTTTCCACCACTGGATCCTACTGTAGACTTCTTAGCACCAAGGCACCTGACAAAGCTCCTGACCTACATTTGATGATGCTGTGCTTGAAAGCCAGGCTCTCCCTAGGCAACACTAATGACAGCAGAATGTTTTTTGTTGTAGGAAAATATCACGAGAACTATTTCCCATCTGGCTGAATTTCTCATAGATATGAAGTCAGGGATCAAAACCTTTTACGGAGAGCAGAAGAGTAATGTCAGCTTTTTTGTCCAGTATGGTGGGGTTGAGCTGCCAGCTGCCAGGGCCAAAGGCCTGTTGTGCTACTGATGCAAATGAGAGTCAAAGTTCTCTGGTGTGGGGAAGAAACAACTCATTTGAAAAACGTTTGCATAATGTGGGACTTGTGACACATCCTGACCCAATATATAGATGTTATTGTTTATCCAGTAAAGTGACAGTAGCAGGTAGATCTTTTGTGTTTTTTCTTCTTTCATTTAGTTTGTGACATTTCTAATCAATAAAACACCTTCAGCTGCATGGGGGTGCATTATGAAGCTAATTTCACAATAAATTAACCCATAGCTGCTTGGAGATCCTGAATTGAAGAGACTGGCATCAGGTCACTTTCAAGAATCCACAATATCTTAATTCATACCTGTTTTCCACTGAAACCTGAATCTGAAACCAATCAGATATCTAATACGCAAGCATAATTACAAATTTTGCATTGTCTTTCAGGTAAACTGAGTCAGATTCTCAGGAAGAAAGACAGAAACACAAAAAAGTAGGTTGACTGACATACCAGGTAACCCTGTTTTGTATTCAGATATAAAATGTGAATGGCAATGTGCTGACATGTAAAGAGATGAAAGTATTCAGTCAGCCAGATCTTTGCTGAGCAATTAAATGAGTCTATACAGGTACTATTCCTGCACCAGAAAGAAGTGGAAAGTCTTCTGCATTAAGATAAAACGAATTATCCAGCATTCTGTGAAAACAAATAATTAGAATATCCCACAAAGAATTGCTGGCTGTTGGCATTTTGTACATGATAATTGCCATATTTATCTAAAATACTGCTGAACCTGATGAATATTTTAATCACAATAAAATAACCATATTTTTTTCGGCTCTAGTTCTACTTCTTATTTACAAACTTTTAGCTTATGACAGCTAGTGGCGGTACTGACACTAACAGAAGCCCAGGACATGATAAGAAGTGGATCCATGTGAATCTGACAAACTTCAGGCACATACTCCTCTGTATGTAAGGATCAAGTTAAAACAGCATGTGTGGATGAGCTCTCAGAGCCCTACAACAAAATATGAGTTTAGGAATATCAGAAGCTGGTGCTTGCTTTCTATATGAGAGTCTCCATTAGGATTTGAAAATGTCTGGTTCTCTCAGCATGCCCCCATCTGCATTCTCAGAAGCTGGCCAAAGAACACAAATCCATATGACCTGTTCTACAAAATACAGCCTATGAGAAGCTTAAGAGGTGCATCATACATAACATGTGTGGTTCATACTATTTAATACAATGTCATTTATTTTTTTGACCAAGGTGTTCATGGGTGAAATAATGTAGCAGGATGATATATTCTAATTATTACTGTTTAAGAGTTTGCAAGCTGCGTAAGAACATTAATCTATTTTTCATCAGCAGTATTAAAGAACGTACTTGGGCTCACAGAGGGTGTACCTAGAGAAGCATAAATGGTGAGTCATCCTTAAAGATAATGGTAGTAGTATTGACAAACTCAGATCATTTGTCATTATTCAGCACTTCTGTAATGTGTTAATTTTGATTCATTTTTTGAAAACTCAAAAGGATTACACTGGCCTTTTCAAGATACTAATATTTATTTTATATTCCATTAGCAGAATTTAATAAAATTAAATTGTGGTGCTATTTCCACATACTTAGTGTATTCTGAACAGTTTTTGCAGTGACAGATTCCTTGATGAGTTTGTGTCTATTTCATGATGATAACTTTCTTACTTTCTTTCAACAGGTATAAGTGATAGAATTCCAAACTACAATCCAATAGATTCTGCCTTTGTTAAACTTTTATCACTATAGTAGTACTGCCTTGTTAAGTGTTAAAAGTACACAGCAATCTGAATAAAATGACTTAAAAAAAAAAAAAAAAAAACCAAACCCAAAGCAGTATATCCTAAGTTAAATGGAAAACAAATAAAGAAGAGTTAAGAAAGAAGAATTGCAACAGTCTGACCTTAGAGGATGTTTGTGCAGTTAATCTACTATGCTTTCTCCTTATAGATACAATATCTAATAACTGATGCATCACTTTGCAAAAGAGAACTTGAAGGCTATGTGTCTCAAAAATAATCCAGTATAATGCAAATGATTGGAAGACATTTCTAATGGTATTAAGCTGAAGAGATAATCAACTTAGGGACCTGTGCTCTGTGTGCATGTGTGTATCTGTCTGTCTGCCTGCCCATTTCTTAAGAACAACCCAAACTTCTCAGGCCTGAGTGATCTATATGCAGCAGGCATTTATTAATTGACCTTGTCATAGTAGCCTGTGCTTTGATGATGTAAAGCAGTATCTTTTAACTATAGTATGCATCTCAGACCTGTAGGTGTACTCAATACAGTCCAAGTCTAATACATATGAAACTTAGGGACTGAAGGCTTTTCAGTGCTTCACTCAGGATCGAAACAAAAATAAAGATGCACTAAAACTCAGTTCAAACTAGCCTATAACTTGCTTTTATTCCCTGAACTGGAGTGAAACTCTTCACTGAACGCAAACCAAAGCTCAACCAGCAGCATTTCTCAGATTAAAGACATGATAATCCCAAGGGGTGTTTCTGAATGCTTTGTGTGTTTATGTATTTCTGTGCACATACGGATTCACCTGGCCCCATTCCTCATTGTCTGCTTCAGAGCCCTGTCCTCCGCCTCAGCCTAAGGCTGCAGTTTCTCCGTAGTTCATCAGTCCTGAATAATTAAGACAGGAGGAGGGATGCAAGGAAATGGACTGGGCCAAATGGTGCCCAGTGTCTGCACTGAAGAGGAATTGAAAGCATTTGCTCCATTGTAGAACTTCTCGCAGTTTTAATTATAGGATTTTCCAGTTGAACTGGTTTGAAGGAGTTTAAGTTTAATGAATCATCTCATGAGCCATTGATTACCTGAAATGAAAATAAATGATACCAAGTTCAGGTACATGTGAATCTGTACAAGAACTGAACTCCAAACAATCTCAGGTCCATCTCTCAGCTTAGCCTGAGGACACCCTGCTGCATTGCGTAACAGAGTCCCAGGACTAGGCACCCAGGTTTCCAAACACTGTCCTGGATTCACACAGTCTGGAGCTGATGAGGAATAGATCACAAACACTTCTAAAGCTCAGAACCGAAACACAGCAACCAGGTCTGATTTCTTTGATAAAAAAAAAACCAAAACAAAACAGAACAAAGAAAAATGTACGATATTGTAACTCTTCAACATGAGTCAAATTATGTGGATGTGCAAATCCAATATTCTAAACAGGTGAGTATTGTCCACAGAAAGTGCTTGACAGACCTTTGAAGACCTTCACTGAGATGTATTCAAAACTGCACTTTATGGCAGTTTTGAATACTTTTCAAACTAATGTCAACAAACGTTTATTTATTCTTAAACAGAAGTGGCTGAATCTAATTTTACCACAACATAGCAGGAGACTAGGCATAAGGAAACAACAGTGAGCAGAGCGGGACACTAGAGAAGCAAGAATGTCTTATATGAGCAATAGGACTGACGCTATTGAATGGAATGACTGAAGAAGTTAATGTATGTTGTTTATGTGTTTCAAGTTCTGTAACTCATAACTATGTTTGTATGAAAGGAGTTTACAGAAAAAAAAAAGGTTACTTATTTAGAGGGATTTAAATGCTGAAATAGTAGCCATCTGGAGAGTTTCTGTGATTCTAAGATTAGCTAAATAGAAATTTAGAGGATCAATATTTGGATGAAGCTAAGGTCTTTGGTGGATAAATGCCCAAATGCATTTTAGATAGACAAGCCTCTCTTCTGTGAAGTACCTGCAGCTGTGTAGCAAAATTTTGTTGTTTAGGACCAACAAATAAAGAAAGACCATGGAAGCATGCATCTCCAAAGCTGTTGTTGACATGTTGCTTAAGAAAGTACTACTGCCAAGCAAGGATTTGCATAACGATTCTTGTATCAACTATGAATTTTTAGTATGTAACAAATGAACTTATTCTGCAATGCAAATCCTACTGAGAAGCTATAAAACAGAGTGTTTCAGTTAACTTTCCAATAGTTGCATTTTTTCAGTTACACTCACAAAACAGAAATATCTTTCTTTCATTAAAAATAGAACCTTATAGACTAAGGCACTTCCAGAGAGCAAATCTTTTGGAGAAGATTACAGATATTTCCATTGTGAGCACAGTTATCTTTAATTTATATATAAATTGTATGAAAAAATAATCTCTTCAGAACAGAATAAAGCATTCTTTCAGTAATGGACTAGCTTAAGGATAAGAAAATTATCTAGGATTAAGCTGAAGGATGAAATGATGACTATGAATATATAGCTTGAGAAACATAGATAATAAAGTCTTACACTTGGCAAGCATTTTGATCATTATAGAACAAAAATCCAAAGATTGATTCAATTAGCAGTCTTACATTGTATGTTAAAGTATCACAGCTGTGTTTATAATGAGTAATTAAAATTAGCATTAAAGGTAAAATTTATGCAAGATTAATAAATTACAAAAATGCATAATGTATTAAAGAATAAAAACTTAGAACCCACTGTGTACATAGATTTTCATCATTAAGAAAATTGTCTGCAACTAGATCTAAAATCTCTCAGCTATTTCATAGTGGATTACTGACCTTCTCAACAAGCAATATCTTTAGGTTGATATAATTTTGTTAAAAATGTTGATAAAAAATCTGTCTAAATGTTTCTTTAACAAAAAAGGACAAAACATCAGATAAAAAATTATAATTATAGTAGCAGAACCACAAATTTATTAGTAATTAAGATTTACTTAGAGATATCTGATACTATATATTAACACATTAAAATCTATAGTGAAATGGAATACTCTGTTTATTTTCCAACATCATGTAACCAACTTTCTGAATAATTTCTCAAACCTAGGGACTTAAGAGTCCTGTGGGCACCAAATTGAACATCAACCAGCAATGTGCTATTGCTTCAAAGGAGGAAAATCATATCCTCAGCTGCATTAGGCAGTATATTGCCAGAAGGTTGAAGGAGCTGATCCTTCCACTCTGATCAGCACTGGTGAGGCCACATCTGTAGCACGGTGTCCTATTCTGAGCTCCCCAGTAACAGAAGGTCATGGATATATTGGAAAGAGTCCAATGAAAGACCACTACAGTGACTAAGGGATTAGGGCATTTCTTACACCAAGAAAGGCTGAGAGAGCTGGGATTGTTTAACCTGAAAAAGAGAAGGCTCAGGAGGAATTTTATCAATGTATATAAATAGTTGAAGGAAGAGTGGAAAGAGTACATGAACATTCTTACCCTCATGCTAATTGTATTTATTGGTTTGTTTGTTTATCTTAAGTAACTTGTAAATATTCACAAACCTTCAAGGATCACCGTCACAATATCTTTCACATACAGAAGAAAAGGCATTAAGAATGAATTCAGCTAACTAGCTGATAATAAACATGAGTGACCATAAAAAGGGATAAGCACTTTGAGTAAAAAAATCAGTAGTGTCAGCTAGTTAAATCTATATACATAATTTTAAGGAGGTGAGTTGTTCCACTCAAGTCATCAGGAGTTGCACGCTTCCCTGTATGGTTGTGCATTTTTCTGGATCACGCAAAGGAATGCCTTACGAAGAACATACTTATGCATACTTATGCATTTGAGATGTCCACAATGCTAAAGGCAAGCAAGTCACAGTGTGAATGTATCTTGGGGATATCATAGAGGTTCAAACACTACCATGGTGTCACGGAGGTACCCCAAAGTTAGTTTAGACAGACAACAGGGTCCAAAACAAACTTTTATTCAGCAAAGAAAGTGCAGCAGATTAACTGGTGGAAAACGGGGTTTTAGCTCTCCAATAATGACATAAATACAGGTTCGAGTATCAGTCGAGCTAATTATTAAAGGTGCAGCAAATAATAACAATGGAGATCCACAGTGTGCATACACGTGGCTCACCAAAAACAATGCCAGAGCTGTCCCTGACTCCGGGAAAAGTATATACCTGCCTGGATCTGGCAAGGAATTATTAAAGAAAATACACGTGCTTATATTTAAGCATGGAACAAGCACCTGCGATCCTGTGAGGAATTTTTAAGGAAAATTTTATCACTCACCTGCGTGGCTCGGTGGGGGAATCCCGGTCCCAGGAGATTACCTTAGGCAGCCATCTTGCCTAAGCAAGAGGGCTCTCGGCCGCAGACTTTGGCCCATGCTCCAAGAGTTCCACACAACCAGCAGCAAAACCTTGGCAGAGGTCCCGTTTTTATAGCCTTCTCAGATCTGACTGTAGGCATTCCAGAAGTTTCTCTGCACCCCCACTCTGGCTGTGGGGTGCTCTGAAGCTTTTATGCACCCCCACTCTGGCTGTGGATGCCCAGTGGCTCCTTGGCGCCTCTACACTTCCACCCCTTCTCTCTCTTAATGACCCTGATCAACGGGTTCTGGGGGCAAAACAAAAGAAGCTGTTAACCCCATTGCAGGAGAGGGGTGGGGCATGGGGGGCAGATGTGTCTGCACCTTCCCTATCAAAGGAAGATAGGGGGACAGAAGAGGGTGTGCATCTGCCACACATGGGTACTTAAAGACTTATATTAACTTACTTGCTTTATTGAAGGTAACTTCAGTTTTGAAGGCCTAAAAATCCTTTTGGAACGATCTGCTAGAATTTGTTGCCATAAAATGGAGATAGTCATATCTCCTTACTCTACATGGATGTAACCAAGGTAAACATATGAAGGCTGGAGGGTCTAAGATGTTCTAATATTATAGCAAGTGAGGCCATATAAATACAATTCTGGCTGGTTGAGAAAACTGACATAAATGAGGCGGTAGAATTGTTTCTCTGTTGGCTACGATAGCTGAAGTAATAAACTTACCCAAAACAGGAAAAATTGCATTACGTTTTCCAGTACTACAGAAGAGATGTCCTTGAGTACTCAGACTGTGTGTGAAAGCCTAAACTTGAGTGACATTAAATTATTTATTACAGATTCTTTATTATGTTGATAGGATTGATAATACATATTTTTTCTTCTGATATACCAATCCCTCTCTTCTTCCTCTTATGCGAAGGCATGTATTCATGATTTGTCCTTGGTGATGGGAAATGGGTCTGTTTTATTTCTAAGCTTTTTAACACATCATGTACGAACTTTTGAGAATAAGGTATTGTCTATTACAAACCTGATGTTTTGAAACCAAGAAAAATTGATTTGCTCATTTAAAAAAAACCCACAAAGCTAATTGTCTACCTAGCTGGCATACTACATGCAGTTACATTTGCAGATTTTAATGTCTCTAACAGTTCACACTCAAGAGTATTAAAGATGACATAAATTAAAATTAAATAATAATAAATTTGCCATCATGTTTAGAATACCTAATTTAAAGTCTTGTATAAAACGCTAAAAGAAGCAGCAGTTTCCATAGACTTCAGACTATTCAGTTGGTATAAATATAGCTTGCTCCATGTCCTGCAATGTGTCACCTTCTAATTATTCAGTTCTCATTCTGGCAGACGAGCTGAACATCTGGGAATACAAGAAATTTATTTTTCTTGTAAACTTAACAAGCTGTCAGTGAGAGCATATTGATATTAAAACGGTGCAGGAGATGAATTATCCAAAGCAACTGACAACAAAAATTCCATGTAGAAACTTATTCCATGGGCAAGATATTACATAATAGTGTTGGTGATTATATCTAGGAAATTAAGGTGGAAAAAATACACTGTTATTTGCAATGGGCTTTATTCATGCAAATGCGTAAGTGTTGTTCTACCACACAGTGAATTGGTATATAATAGGTGTCACAGTGTACTCAATTAGAAACCAACCAGATAGAATAAGGCTCACGTTCACAAGGGGTTGCACGTGGCAGTAACTAAGCTTTAGGTTCTTGGCCCTGCAAAATAATCCACAGACCTAAATCAGCTGCACAGATTCCCCAAGGGCAGAACTGTGAGAGTGCTTCTGAATGAACTCTGCAAAGGCCAGGGTCCTGTGGGGCAACACAACTAAATTATCTAGCGGGAAATGCAGAAGACAGGAGGATCTCCAAAATCCTTATCATGGCAGCATGGAACCTCTGAGCTGTTAGGGATTTACAGGTCCGTGGTCTCTTCACAAACAGATGCACTTTCTTTAAGAATCCAAGGTGTGGAAATGTAGGTAATGTTAATCTTTCTGGAAGACATGAGAGGAAGATATGATACTGAGGCACTCACACTCTCCAGTGAGGTAAGGATCTTTGCTTGGAAGCACTCCATACCATGATGTCTGTCTCTCACAGTGTAGGAACTGCCAGGTTATAAAGAATTCTGAACATGTGCATAACATAAGAGTAGGGAGGAGTGAGCATGGAGCATGATCAGCCTTGAAGCGCATTTACCCTGAATAAAATAACAGTAGATTTGCTGGGTTTCAGAGGACAATATTACTTAATCTCTTCCTGACTGTAAGGGTTTAGGCATATTTGTACGAAACAGATGTGGGATACAGCACATTAGCAACCCTCGGTCTGTGCAGATTCATTCCACCCTGATGCTGATCTCAAGGTGCGAGTTCGCGGCTGAGGAAAACATGCAGGCCGACTCAATGTGAGTGATAAAGCATGATTCAACTTTATTGCCCGGGATAGCGCATATTTATACCAAACACCATAATTATGCATACTTGTCTCTATCTAATAGGATTAGCACTACAAGGTTACATTTACTTACTCCACCTACTTGGGTTTAGCTAACTATGCGCATCCTGCATTCCTTCTTCTGACTCTTATCTCTTCTCAAAGACATTCCCCAGTCTTCTGGTTCTTCAAAGACATTCCCCAATCATTCCCCAATCTTCCGGTTCTTATCTCTTCAAGACATGCAGACCCTGCCTTAGTCAGTAGTTTTCCATTTCCCCTTCCCCACGGCCTAATATTCAAGCTAACTAAGGCCTGCTTATGTCAACTAAAATGGGCTCTGCTCGTACAGTGGACTCATGGACTCATGTCCATGTTCCTTGAGCCAATCCCTGACATCAAGGATTCAAATATTTGTTGTACAAGACCTTCTCCCAATAAGGTCCGATTGCATAATCTCGTCTCATGAAGAAACAGTTTAGTTGTGAGAAGTAACTGTGAGAACATCAGCAGAGTAGAGCCATCCAAGATAAGGATGGTAGAAGTACTGGTAGAGGCAGATTTTTTCGAGGTGATGAGTATTAGCATCTCAAGAATAAAAGGGGAAAAGCATTAATATGAAAAGATAAAAATCTTGAAGGGAAAATAACCAGAAGAGAGTGAATCAGCAATATCAAAGGCCAGACTACTCTAAAGAACATCAAAGGAAACCCTTTCCACCTGAGTAGCGTCTGCCTGGCCAGCCAAAAGTCATTAGCTGACTTCTGGAAGTGGTGAGCATGTTAATGCTTAACCAAGCAGTTAATCCTATCCATTCTGTATACTAGGCAGTAAGTAATTGTTTTAAACTAAATTGTGTATCCTGCTTGCAGAATCTTTTTGCCTAAGGCAACTGTTCTCTGAACAAAGTGACAGAGAGAAGGAGAATAACGCCACTTTCAATTTAAAAAGTTTAATTCCTATTATATATGACTGTATGACTGTATTTACGTTTGTATGCATTCTACCTCTGACCCAACAGAGCTCAGCATAACACACAACCTTTTGACTCACTCTTTACAACCAATCCATCTTAAATATATTTTTGCTAATTTGAACTTCTTTAGATAGAAAGGATTTTGTGTTTGGTAACCGGGATGCTTTCATTCTGAATAAAGATGTAGAATTTTATGCAATCTACTTTAAAACCCTTTGTAAAAAAAAAAAAAAAAAAAAAAAAAAAAAAAAAGTCAACTCATACATTTGTTTTATCTATACTTTGCAGTTTATGTGAAATCTGACAAATGATACAGTACCTCACATGTTCAAGGATTAATAGCTTGTGTTTCTTAAGAAAAAAATAATTATGAATCTAAACCAAATCTAAGTTAAATGCTTAACTGATTTGCTTTGTCAGGTTTGAAGTCACTTTCAAATTAGGAACAAAACAATGGAAACCAAGATGTTTTCATATCAAGAAATGGATACCTGTAGATTTTAGATGTCTTTACAAATTTGTTTTAATTATGGTTTAAATACAACAAAATATTTGGACTTATGTGCTTCTGTGTTTATATATAATCTTATACAATTTTCTTTTTGGTTCATCCAGCCCTAAATAACTGTGTCAGAAAGAGTAGCAGAATCTGGCCTACATGTAGGAATTAACATTGTTCAAAGATGACAAATTAATATGGCAGCTGTCTGTAGCAAGGTAATAATTAAAAATATATATATTTTATACTTGTTGATTTAATTTCATGGGAGAAATAAATTGCCAAGACCTGAAAACATGGGTAGAAATAATTTCAAAGTAAAGTCTAACTCAGTAATGGTATGTCTTCTTATCTGCTGACAAATGGAAGATGTTTTGAAACATATCACATAAATCAGCAGTGAAATTTTCTGCCTACAACAGTATGTAATTTTGAAAAGTAGCTGGACAGTCTCATGGAAGAAATATCCATGAAGGGATATTAACTGCAAAGACACCACTTCTTAATCAAAAGGTTTTGTAGCTAAAAATCTGTCCAGTATTTTTCTGGAGAGGTATCGTTATATGCACGCTCTATTCTAACAGTTCTTAAACATCTGTTACCAGCTACAGTCAGAGTAATGGACAATGAAGACCAGTGATTTCACACAGTGGAACCTTCAAAGTATAATTTTTTCTCATCTCAAAATATATTTTCTGAATATATCCCTTATTAACTTCTGTTTCATATTCTGCCTGTTAAGTGGTTTGAAATAGAGGAACTTTGCTCTGCACTTGGTCATTACCTACCATATTTAACATTTTACTTCACAGGTTAAGTCCCTCAATACTATTTCCATATTAATAATGGATAATATTAGGTCATAAAACCCTGCAAGATCTTTGGCTCCTTCTTGCAGAACTAGTATTAAACCAAAGAAGAAAGCTAAGCCACAGCGATTTGAATTTACATCAATCCAAAACAAATATAGGAAGAAAAGCAAGATGTAGCACTTATCCAAATACATACAACAAGACATACATATCAAGGAAAAGAAAGAATGCAGTTTGTAATATGGGTAACATCATTCTTCGGTGAAATGCGATACAAACCATTTGAACATCAGCCTCACAAAAGAAACCTATTCAAGATGTGCATCTGAGGGAGAAAAATGCTTGCTCTAATGTGAAAAGGGTAGTCAGGACATGAAATATGTAATACCCATGCCTTGCAGATTATGCTTAGTCAGGATTATAGAGAGCTGCATTAATCAAAAAAAGATATAATTTTAATCAGCGGTTTAGATAATCTGCATCTCAATGTGTCAGACTGATAACTGTGAAAAATCTGAGATTGATGTGGTAACAGGACTTGGCATGTATATACTTAGAGAAAAAAAAATCTATCATAAAACTAAAATAATTTAAAATGAAAATTCTTTTTCATAACAAAAAAAAGATAAAAATACTGTCACTGAAAAACTATCAGAAACTCAAGGAATATATATGCACTAGATCTCCATCAAATAAGTAGTGTTCCTGCAAAAGTTTAGATCCCCCTTACTGTGATTATTTGAGTAGAACAACATGAAGCAACACAAGCAAATACCAAAATCCAGTCACTCCATCTTGATTTCTGAAGAGTCAAGTATGATTGCTATATTTGTGAAAGAAACTGAAGGAGCCTTTCAAGTAATTCAGAAAAATGTGTTTTCCCTGGTACCTGTAAATGGCAAAGCTGACCTAGTTTGTTGAGCAAATGGCACATACATATGTAGAATGGTAATTCATATAGAATTGAAGAGGAAAACAGGTAGCTGTGCAAAGTGATTCCTGAAACTCTACATTTTTGGAGTCACAAGAATTTAGAATATGCAAAAAAGTTGGATGTTAATAACATCACAGTATCAGTTTAACATCTGCCTTTCTAAGTCAAATAAACTAAACTTTTCATGTCATCACATTTTTTTCCTACTGCAAACTCAGATATGCTGCTTCCTTAACTCTTACTCCTGAGAGAGATGAGAGAAGTTATGAGTAAAGACATACACACATATACAAACTAAGAGTTTATTTTCATGTGCTAGATTAAGTAGTAATCTGATGTTAACATAAATTCTTCTGCTTCTGTGTAATAAGATTATTTTGAACCTTACAGGAACAGTCTGAAATTATTAAGTTGAGAGGAAAATGTGAAGGGGAAAGAAAATATGGATCATAGATGTGATAGATTGGGTTCACACAGAAGTCATTAAAAGGAATCTGTTGAATGGAAAGTATACCTAGTACAGTATTGAATATTGAGGTCAGAAGTTTGAATTGAAAAAGGGAAGTAGGCTGAAGTTGTAGAGACAAGCAAGATAAAAATCACAATAAAACAAAATAGAAAACTTTTAAAAGAGATATAACTTTGTAATTATATCACACATCTTATGAACAGTACAGAAATAAATATGAGTAATTAGTATGAACAGCAGAACTGGCATGCTGCTATTTTTGTGTGTTAGACAATGAAAAGAGGTGGCTCATCAGCCCAACATGAAGTATTTTTGTGACTAAAATTAAATTATGTTCTATGAACGTAAGTCTGAATGTTATGGAGGATGTATCCTATCAACAGGACAAATGGCTGGTGGAGTTCTATTGTCAGTGTAATTCTCTGTTATATTAATAGATTCATAGATTACCCATCAAGAAAGGGTCATGTAATCTGACCTTCTGTAGAGGAAAGAACTTTCTTATACTGATTCCTGTTTGAACTAGAACAAGTCTTCTGGAAAAATAAAATAAAATCTTATCTCAATTTAAAAAATCTAAATGATGATGAATAAACCACTCTTTTTGGTAACATGTTCCAAAGGTTAGTATCTTCACTATTAAATACTGTGGCTATTTTTCCTCACCTGAATATATCAATTTTCTGCTTTCTGCTTAGATATAGTGGCACACTAACATCTCTGTTCTTGTAACTACTTATAGGCTGTAATGAGGTTGCTTTTTAATGTCCTTCTTGTTAAGCTAAAGAGGTAGAGGTTCTGGAGACTTCCACAGTGTGACTCTTTAATCTTTTAATCATTCCTTCAACTCTGATGTGAAAAAAGTGTAGTAATCTTTCTTGAATGGAGGCATCAGATATAGAGAGAAGCTGTGGATTCATTGACTTAGTGACAAATGCACAGACTATGCTTACACTATTAAAGACGTGCTGCCTGAGGGGCGATTCCAGGCCTCCAAACCAAGAGATACACAAGCTCCCGTGTCCGTACTAATGATAAATCCTTCCCTATGGACTGCTGTTCACTGCACTGTATTTGACTAACGTATTTTCTGGATTTCCTGTATTATGCTGTTGGTACCAGGGTGAAGCTGCGGCACTTAAAAATTAAGATTATTTCATAGGATTAAAAAATAGTGATTTTGTAGCCTAACACTGAGCATCTATTCTTCTTTCCATGAAGGAAAATGGATATTAGGCAACTGGAAGAATCAGTGTAGGCCTTATAGGCTAAAGTAGGGTGAAGGAAGTGAAATTTTGTGCAGTTTCATTCCTTTTCCCTATGCAAAATACTGCCTGTAGTAAAGTAATCTGATATTTACATATAGATTTTATCAAGGAGCACACAGTTGGTTCACTTCAAAAGAGAGCCCAGGAATAAACCATAAATAAACACATAGAATGGATCAGGGAATCAGACTCTAGGGAACTAGAGTTATTTGACAAGAAAAACATATGTCCAATCTAATATTAACCATGCCAGTTCTGACACATGCAAGAACTATGATGGTCTACTTGCCTAGAGAGAAGCTCACTACAACCTTAAAATATCTACTGTTTCCCAAATGAGTATCTCTCACACTGTCAGTATACCCTAGAGAATAGTTTACAGTCTTGTGCTGGGAAAACTGAATTTCTCTGTTAAATCTTATAGCTATTTGTCTAATGGGAAAATTGTCCTAGAACATTTTCCAGCTGTTGTTAATTAGATAGGCCTTAAGTGGTGGACTCATTTGTTTTAAAGTAAGCTAAAATAGAAGAGCAGCTGTGTTATACTTTTGCTCATTTTTCCCAATAATGAGCACAAGTGCTATTTCTGAACTGCAGACTATCTACTTCATATACTGAAGGCTTTCCGTTCAAAGGCATAGCATGCTAAAAGTGGAGCAAAATCCATGAGCCAGATATATTTTCAAAATATATAATAGCAACAATTATTTGGCCTTCATCACAGAAGGTCTAGATGTATTTGATTGTAATTTAGCAAAACATTTTCAACCTTTTAAGCAGTTCAGCCTTGTTATTAGATCTGCTGGTAAGTGACAAGGTACTCAAGGCTCGAAAAGTCTAGTCCTGCTCATTGAGGTATCAAAGCCAATAGTAAGGCTTAGATATCATATATTGTGTTTGTTTAGAGCAAGGTTGTCCTCTGAATATCGATTTTTTTCAGAGGAAATTGAAAGCTTTAGCAAATTCAAAGGGCAATGTAGGTATCTGGCCCTTAAAGTAAAATTTCATTTTTTTTTGTAATGTACCTACTTCCAAAGAGTCAGGGAACTTTAACACATATTATTTCTAAATTCATCACATCAGTAACTCTTTCATTATAAGTAAGAACAATACTATGCAAAATATTTTAATGCTTTTAGTTCTTACACACACACATATTTATACTCATCTTCTTGATAGATGGTCTTACAAAATGGCTCAGAGATAATATGCTTTACAGATTTGTGGCCTAAAGCAAAGTGGTTGGAGAATCATACTTGTAACTATGACTCATGTGGAAACTATCTTGGGTGATGGGGAACAGGTGCATCTTCTGTTTGCAAGAACATTAGCCACTTTAATTTGTTTCTTTGTAGGTATTTGTAAAGGATAAGTTCATTGTTACCTCAAGGCTGTTTTTACAACCCTTCAAGACTTTCTGCTGCAGTTGAAACCTATTCATATTACTATTAAGCAAGGCAATGTGACTGACACAAGCTGATGTGATACTTCACAGGGCAACTATATGCTCAGGAAATATAAAACTACAAGAGCTCTGTCACTTTGCTGAAATAATATGCTCTTTGGAACAGAAATGAAAATCTTAAAAAACCATGTCTGGCTACCCTGTTCCCCATCCCCCTAAAAAATAAAGAAACCAAACACAGAAAATGGGGTACTTGTTTATGAGTTTTACAGCAGTAAAATACTCTAGCCACTTGAGGGTTCAAGCGTATGTGTTTTTATGCTAACTTTTGTGACAACAGCTGAAGTATACATCAAGGATGTCATAACCCAGCTCTACTAGCAACAGATCAGAAAGGTGTCTTTCATTCAGCTTCACAGAAAACAAGAATAATTACCTGATTAATCTTCTCCCTACTCTCTACCCAATTAACTAGGAAGAGAAGCATGTAGAGGAGGTCTTATCTCTCAAGCAATGACAGAAATGACTCCAGTCTGTGCCTATCAGAGCTGCAGGAATTTGGGTTTCAAGAAAACTTGTAACTATGCATACCAAAAAAAAAAAAAAAAAAAATCCTTTTGCACATTGTCGAGGGTTTAGATTGCAGGGTGACAATAACACCCTGGCAGATGTATTGTTAACCTCCTCTTCCCCCAACTTCCCCCTTTTTACCCCTCCCTCTCCCCCCTTCCCCATAAGGACAGGCGATCGGGAGGGAAAGAAGGACAGAGAGAAGAGAGTTGGAAAAAATTAAAGATGTTTTACTAATGCTACTAATAAGAATAGAGAAAATAATACAAAATGTACAAAACCAATCTTGAAAGTCTCAGCAACTGCAGAGCCGGCACCCAAAGTCCTGGATTGGACTCTGCAGCCAACCGGAGCTGGATTCAGTCTGTCACTAGGCCTCAGTTCACAGGGACAACTAGCAAGGTCCTCTCCTAATGTCGGCCATAAGGAAAAAGGGAAAAGGGAAAAGAGGGACGAGATCCTCATGATCATTCACTTTTATATGAAGTATTCACGTGAATGGAATGTTATACACTGTTGGTCAGTTTCTTGGTCACCGGTTTCTCGTTGCCCCTCTCGTGAGATGTCCATCTGTCCTTATCAATAAGTTTGCATTCCATTGTTAGGTTTACCAAAACATGTATCTGGTTCTCCAAGAAAATGCAGCTAATACGAAGGCTTTAGCTGACAGGCATATTCACTAAAAGAGAAATTTGTTTTTTAACAAAGTCAAGACACACGTACAGAATTAAATTATCTCCAGCATGACTTACTGTCCTCCAGTGCAAGGCTTTTTCACTTCTGAGGGAGCTTTTGTGCATTCCCTCACGTGTTCAACAATGTAAGTGCATGTGTGAGGTTTGTTTTTGATTTTAGACATATTACAGATGTCTGTTTGTTCACTTTTAAACCTGATGTTCATCAGTTTAGTATGACATGACTCATCAGGCTATTTATTACTGCTTTTTAGTTTTGCTCACTGAAGTAAGGGGGGACTCAGTCTCAAGGACTTCTGCATTATGAGCAGACTTGTAGTGCTGCTTTGTAGGTCATTTGTGTTATTTGAAGGCAACATAGGCCCAAAAAGGTACACCTGGAAATTTCAATTACCGTCAAACTAAGTGGGACACAATTTCTGTTTTTCACGCTGTTTGCATTTTCTGTCTTGTACTTTCAAGCCCTCTTTCCATTTGTAGTCTGTCTGTGCCTTTCCACAGATGAACAGTGGAACTGTGATACTGTTGCATTTTCAGAAAATGATACATCAGAAGAATTTACCTACTGGAGAAGGGAAATTCTTCACTCATGTATTTCAGATTATTAGATAATAAAAGGTGATAAAAGGCAGAAATATAAGATTTTTTATGTGATCACTTTAGTAGGTTGCCTTCCCTTACAGTTACTATTAATCACTTAGTGTGATCTAATAGTGCTTTGTTTGCCCCAGGGCTTGAAAGATAATTCTTTTGAAGTATTTTCCTCCTCCTCGTATTCAGTTCTCCACTTTTAGTAAATTATATATCTTTAGCATTTGATTTCAATATTCTAAAGGCCTTTTCTTATTTTGAACACTTGAAGTATTGATGTTTCAGAGCATTATCTGTCTGCTTTCCTACTCTTTGATGAAAATATGTCAAAAGACAGCTCCTATCCTCATATAGAAAGAATGGGTTATTTCCATTCATTTTTTTTTTATTCTTATTTTTTCTCTTCTTGCCCCATATATGTTGCAAACATGACATCCTTCAATGTGACTTAGTAAAAGCTCTCCCTTACTTAAGCTTACTGTTTAAGTGCTATGTAAGATAAAAACATACTTATAGATGAGGGTCACACAGAATTTCATAATGCAATATTATATAGTATAGAGGCTTTATTGCTTACTTGACCTCCTGTGGGGGTGATCAGGAACTTCACAGCAGAAAAATACAGATGTTACCCAAATGTTCCAGCTAGACTCTGAAGTAAATGTATATAAAACCCTGTTCCAAAGGATCTATTTTTCCTGGAGTCAGGGACAGCTCTGACATTGTTTTTGATGAGCCACGTGTATGCACACTATGGATCTCCATTATTCTTATTTGCTGTACCCCAATAATTTCCTCAAGTTGATATCTGAATCTGTATTTTATGTTATTGGAGTGCTGATTGTATAAACCCCATTTCTAATTGGTTGTTTTCCTGGACTTTTCTGGATGGAATAAAAGCCCATTTTGGACCTTGTTGTCTGCCAAAAACTAGCTTCAGGGTCCCTCCATGACACATCTCTTTGAATGCAAACTGTGGTCTGGGTCTCCACTCTTCTGGAATCAGCTGTACAGGATGGATGTTCACAATTGGTGCTTGGGAGTGGGCTGAACATCGTTTTTCTGTGTTGTTGAGCGATTGCACTGTGTATTCCTTTCTTTGCATATTGTTTTATTGTTATTATTTTTATTGTATATATTTTCCCTTTTGCTGTCACTGTTAAAAACTGGTTTTATCCCAACCCACAAATTTTGCCTTTTGTCTTTTTCAATTCTCCCCTCCCAACCCACCAGGGAGTGAGAGGAGTGAGGGAGAAGAAACATGGTCCTAGTTGCTGGCTGTGGCTAAACCACAACGTTTAAACAGAAAAAACTCAACTCTACTTGGTAAGACTATTTACATAAAAGGTTTTAAGAAAATTTACTCGACATGTTCTGGAAGAATGAAGTCTTCCCTACAGTCTTCCTAGCTTAAAAGTAAATTTACCAAGTCATATATAGGTCTCTAGAATAAATGTCTTTCTTTCACTTTAACAAGTGTTGGAAATTTTGCTACCATTTTTTTTTTGTGTGTGTGTGTTTTGTTTTTTTTTTTTGTTTTTTTTTTTTTGTTTTTTTTACATCCTAGAGTCATTTCTCCTTGCTTGTACTTTCCTTCTTGCTCTTCCCAATGTACACTGTGCATCATCTTTCCCTTACTGAGCATATTTATTTGCTTTAAAGGATGGTGCAATCTTTCCCATCCTCCAGAAGTTTCTCTGGTTAATTGATACAAATACTGATCAATTATCTGTGTTACCTCACTACATACTTCTTTGATAGGATGCACAAAATACAACGTCATCCATCCCATCAAGGAATCCAGAGTGGTATATCAGGCACTATACACACATTCAGACCAGACTCTTGTTCCTCCTTGGCTGACCTCAGTGCCCTGAGCCCAGCCAGCTCCAGGTGCTCACTGTCACAGCATGGGGCTGAAAGAGGTTCCTTATCTTCCCTGGTCATGCCAGATGCTAGTACAAATGATGCATGATTCTTGCATGCAGATCAGGGAGGTGCTTAGGCACAGCCAGAGAGAAACACCTTCTCTGCTTCAGCAGCTTAGTCAGGACCCACTCCACCCGACTCAAAGACTTTTCTTGGGATAAGCATAGTTTTTGGTGAATGAAAGTGATGGGGTTTCATACAGTAGCTTAAAAGTTAGTACACTGTCCAGTTTTCAAGTGTTTAAAACACAAAGCAACAAGGTAACACAAGAGGGAGCAAGTCTCCATTCCACCTGTTGAAATGATAGTTATGATGCTTCAGAGCCCAGAGGGAGAGTGGGCTGAAGGAACCTACTCTTTGCCAATTGACAAAGACATTGCTGTTGTTATAAAGAGATCAGTTATAGGCTATATAGGCCTTGCATACCAGAACTTCATACTCCAGATGAAGTACACCAACAGTGGGAAAATGATTTTTAAAAGTGAAGTGAAAATTCTGCTACTGCTTTTCCTGAAAATCTTTCTGAGAACATACTCTGTGTGTCTGTGAGAGCTATGTGGATAATACAATTCTCTTGCCCATTAAAGAAAAATTACCCAATATATTAATCATATTCAATGTTCTTCGTTGTCTACCAATGTTCTTGCTACAATAGCGTAAATAGAGTGTTGTGTGTAATTTTCTTCTGTTTTATATGCCACAATGAATCTGATTTTTAAGAGGCATTTTATTCTTTAGCATCTATAGTTTCGTAAGATTTCTGTGACAAATTAGTCACTTAAACTGGCCTAATCTTGCTTTCAGTACAGCTGAGTCTGGTAATTAAAACCATGAAGATGCTAACAACATAAAGATGGAAGAAAATCTTGTAAAGCACAGTCTGATATATCTAGCACTGTACTCATAGGCTTGCTGTTATACATTCTCTTATTGTAGCAGTTAATCTCAGCTTATGACAAAAAGGCACTCTGACAAAAATTTTCTACCCTAAAATCTGTCCTAATCAAAGAACAAGCTGAGAGATCTGATGTCAGTGTGCCACTACTAGATGCACAAGAGTGTAGAGTATTGGACTTGGGTATGAACAACCCCAGGTTCCAGTATAAGTTGGAGAATGACCTTTTAGAGACCAGTGTAGGGGAAAGGGACCTGGGGGTCCTGGTGGACAGCAGGATGGCCATGAGCCAGCACTGTGCCCTTGTGGCCAAGAAGGCCAATGGCATCCTGGGGTGTATTAGAAAGCAGGTGGTTAGTAGATCGAGAGAGGTTCTCCTTCCCCTCTACTCTGCCCTAGTGAGACCACATCTGGAATATTGTGTCCAGTTCTGGGCCCTTCAGTTCCAGAAGGACAGGGAACTGCTGGAGAGAGTCCAGCACAGAGCCACAAAGATGATTAAGAGAGTGGAGCATCTCCCATATGAGGAAAGGCTGAGGCAGCTGGGTCTCTTTAGTTTGGAGGAGACTGAGGGATTACCTCATTAATGTTTATAAATATACCAAGGATGAGTGCCAGGAGGATGGAGCCAGGCTCTTCTTGGTGACAACCAATGATAAGACAAGGGGTAACAGGTATAAACTGGAACACAAGAGGTTCCACTTAAATTTGAGAAGAAACTTCTTCTCAGTGAGGGTAACAGAACACTGGAACAGGCTGCCCAGGGAGGTTGTGGAGTCTCCTTCTCTGGAGACATTCAAAACCCACCTGGACACGTCCCTGTGCAGCCTCATCTGGGTGTTCTTGCTCTGACAGGGGGATTGGACTAGATGATCTATTGAGGTCCCTTCCAATCCCTAACATTCTGTGATTCTGTGATTCTGTGAAGCCCTTTCAGAAGTCTCCCCTGTCTTGAGCAGCACTGTCAGAGCAGCCAGCTAGGGGAAGGGGTGCTGCCTGCTCACCAGTCCATTTTTACAGACCGCCAGTGGCAAAGGAGTTCTATGCTGGAAGCAAAAGCTTCTTCTGCTTCCTCTGGCATTTCAGCATACAGAGTGAATCTAACAATGGTCTGTACTATCAGTCACTTACAATGTGACTGAGATGTGACTGTGTGACATATCAGCAGCTACAGGACATGCCAAATAAACTCTGCGTCTTCCCAGATGACCTTCCAATTAGGTGTCATCTGATCTTACAGGCTGACATATGGGAATCCAATTCTTCTGGGATTCCTTTTTTTTCACATCATAATCTTCTTCTGCTTTCCTCTCTACTTCAATACTCCCATGCTCCCATACCCTCATACTCATGAACCTACATTAGTCACTCAAGGTGCCATGCAAAACTAAATTTTCCATCATTCAAAGGCTTTATCATGTCCAGCTGGAACAGCTGGCATTCACTTCCATTTTGCCCTACTTCTTGCAGACTTCCCAGTCCCCTTGTGTAGACTACATCAGTACTCAGGTTGAATGAAACAGAGTCTTTGTTATAAGGCCACCTTTTCTCCCTTCTGTGTCTGGTTGCCCTGTGGCCTGGTTGTTTTGGATACTAAAACGTTGTTTGAATAATAGCATTTCCCACTGTTTAGGAATGCACAACAGCTTGTAACGTGCTGCGAAGACTCTGGAAATATGTGTCTATAGGCAGGATCCGAGGAAAACTAATAAGCAGCATGAAGATGTTCTACTGAGCATAAGTTAATACAGGAACCTAAAATGGTTGCAGAATCACTGTGTCTCATAAAGTATTCAGCAGGAGTGGTCAATCTGGCCTATAAACAACTTTTGAGCTCACAGGCAATGCATGATGTTAGGCAAGTGTGGCCTAATTCCCTCCCCTGTTCCCTGCAAGTGAGAAAATTTAATCTGCTAATTGAATATCCTGTTTCCCTGCAGAGAGTTACTACAGCTGAGATATTATATGAAAAGAAGAACGCAGACTGATAATGATACACTCTTTCTCTGCAAGTGGGAATGGCTTGCCCTGAGGTGGATAATAGCGTTGCTATCCTTTCCTGTTTGCCCTCTGAAGTACCTTTTGGAACTGCCACAGTTAAAGCAAACTATAATTTATTTCTTTAGGTTAGGGATTAGGAAAAGTGGAGTTTCTAAGGCCAGACTGGTGCAGCATACCCATCTTGTGCTTCAGTTGATTTTAAAATACTTGGCTATAAACTTCTTGACAGATCCATCTGTTTCATGGGCAGATCTGTCAGCAGAAGAAGACGAAGGAATAGACAGACATGAGTTGCAGCCTGGTTCATCTTCAAAAAGTCAATTTTTATTCTCACGAGATGAAGCTCTAGCTTCCCTCATGGGCACTACTGGAAACTAGGACATCCCATTGTACTTCAAGGCCTGTGCAGCTTTAAGGCATATAACTTACAGTTTGTAAGTTTTTTAGTGACTCTGACCTTGAGAATACTACAATTTCTGATTGTAGTTGTTTCCTTTTCATATATGCTTGCCCACTTCATTTTTATGATCAGAGTCCCAATGTACATTAATACACATAAAATAATAAAAATACTGTCTTTTATTGTTTTTACTCACCTCTAATTACATCTTGACCATCTCTATTTTAAGAAAGAAAGCCCAAATATTTCTTTCATCTTCTTAATGAATTTTGTGAATTACATCTATTTTAGAAGAAGGGTACATGAAGCCTCCACTTCTTCAGTCTTCTGAATGCTAGATTTTACCCATTTCATAAGGTACCAAAATGTCTGTAGTGTGAATGATTTGTTCTTGTCAGAAGGTAGAGAACACAATAGATACCATGGTTCTTATTTTTTTTCCCAGTTCATATTTTGAAGGATAGCGTTAATGATATTTTTACTTTGAAAAAAACAATTCAACAGTTGCTAAAACTTCAGACAATCAATAAACAGGAGAAAATATGCAGAGTCAGTCAGAAATGCTTGCAATAATTTCAGTAAAAGTTTTGAATATTTTAAATTATATAGAGAACTGACATTGTAACACTGTCTGAGATGGCTGAGAGTATTTGAAATATGAGTTCCTAACTATGCTTTTTATTTCACCACAGCCACTAAATGTTGCATTCTAGCAAACACTTAGTTCATGTGAGATAATATACCTTAAGTTGCTGTTAATGTCATTATATTAATTGAGTAACAATATATTGTAATCAGAAACACATTTAATTTTTCAAGTATATCTATGCTTATTAAATTGGGAAGCAGGTAGCGTATAAAAATTTAGTTTACAGTTGCACTTTTGCTAGTTTTAATTTTGATGAAAAGGAACATTTTAACCTGGAAATGAGATGTATCAGAGTTCACAAGAGAGAGTTATATATATATATACATATATATATATATATATATATATATAAAATAGGTACATATTTTTGGTTAGCAACCTCAAGTTTTATATAAAAAAAAAAGTTGACTTTTTTTTTCACATTTCTTATGGGAAAATAGACTATTCAGTTAGCTAGAAACATGATTCCTTCTGAGCTGTATCTGGAAATGCTAGTCACAATTCTCGTCATCCCAAGTGACCAGATGCAGTCCCTGACCAGAGAAACAATGAAGAATAACCTGAAGGTTCCACCCCTGAAGGCTCTGCTCTTCCCTGTGTGTCAGCAGCAAAGACATTCTCTGGTATCAAAGGTCATTGTTTTTAAAGAAAAAAGCAGACATTTCTGAAAAGGTGAACAGATTACGGAAGACAACTATTTGTGAAACTAGAGTTGTTCTAACGGTACAAATGGACTAAAGCTTGCTTTTACTTCTCTCCACGATAATTACTTTTGGCTGGAACTCAGTGAGCTCATATCTGTTGCACTGCTAACTGCAGAGTCAAAGTACCTCCAAGTGTGAAATATTGAAGGATGGGAGATTGGAGGAGTTCATTAAATTACCTTCCATTTCATCATCTGCTCTACAGCTCGGTGAGGCGGTTTAGTTTCTTTGACAGTCTGACCTTTCTGTTTAAATAGGTTGGCCTGCCATGAAGATGGTCTGGGGATTTCGAGAGCAGAGATATCTTGTGTTTAGTAAAATACATTAAAACTTCCATTTCTAGTCATTCAGATTACTTTTAGCTGTCATTCACCTCTTGCACTTGTCCAGCTTTTTTTTTTCTTTTTTTTTTTTTTTTTCCTTATTTTTAATGTATTTCTTGTCCAAGTAACTTCCAAAACAGAAATCAGGATCAGGCATGGAAAAGCGCAATGCCTTTAGGCAGTGTCTTCTGTTAACTCCTTTCCTAGTTCTCTGAAAATCAGCCAGCAGAGCACTTGACAATGTCTCCACTATCTTTCCTGAGAGGTTAATTCGCCTTTCTAAATTGGAGAATAAGATCTTGTGTTTAAGAACTGGTATGTCATTTTATACTGGTTTTACTCTACAATTTACATCTGGTTTATGAGAGATAAACCTATATATATAATTTCTGTGGGGTTGGTTTTTTTTTTTTTTGGCTCCATCTAATAATAGAAATACAAAGCTGAACACTGGGGAATATATACACACACACACACACATATATATATATATATATATACACACACACATAGGGTTTTGTTGGTTTGTTTGAAACTTGAGAAATGCTTTTGTTCTATGCTGCATCTTTAGAACAAGCTACTTCACCAGAAAAGGCAAGGAAGGAAGAAACAAACAAACAAACAAAAAACAAGCTTACAAAGTAAGGAGTACACAGTACAGCACATACTAAACAAGAGCAGCATTAACACATTAATTAAAATGTGGGCCACGTCATTCCTAACTGCATCAAGTGTCAGAAATAGGAAGCAGTCTAATCACATTTAAAAATAATTAATGGGAACACTGTAGTAAATTAACATAATAAACAACATTATAATTACAGGAATGATACATACAATTACTAAGAAACAATCATAATTAGCAAGAGAGCTTTGTTACTGCATTTGTATTTACATAATTCGCAGTTGTACTACTCAGTGAAAGTTATCCCAAGACAAAGGGCAGCTAACCAGTATTAGAAAATACCAAATTGGTAGTCTTGGGATACTGGGTAACCACAGTGGAGTTGAATGATTTGTTTTTCCTTAGTGAATGGCTAATTTGCCTAAAAATCCCCCATCAAACACAGAATTTTGGTTGTTCCAATGCTATTTGGATTGAAATATCATTTAATATATCTCATCCAGCAATTCAGAGGAAGGAACACTTGTTTAGCTTAGAACAAACAAGGGTTAAGCTTTTAATCAATATGTGATCTCACGTTATCCACCTAATTGAAATGCATCTTACCTTGTCTTCCTCTTCTTTGGAGGGGCTGGATAAGTGACTCTAATAATCTCTGGTGGATCTACGAATGCATTGCTTTTCTACATTATGAAAATAAATTAAGTGTTTGAATACAGGAACTCAGCTCTTAATTTTGCATTTTGATCTCCATCATAGTCCAGTGGTCTATGTCAGGCATCTCATGCCAATTTAATTTGAAATTTTCTGAAAGGAAGGGCAGTTAAACCATTGATCTGAAGTGTAGGATCTGATTTCAAATCTGTTCTTCCTCTAAGGCAGGGGCAGGACCAGAATCTGTCTTTTCTTACTTTTTCTACACTCCAGTAAACCAACTGGAGTATTACGAGACATAATACCATCAATTATCTCCTCTTGGAGTTTTGACAGTCTGTTGGAAATATTTAAATAGCCATTCTGATGTCAGTGGAAAGCTGAAACCATGTACATATTACTAACATTTCTGTAAAATTCTCATTTCCCATTTCTCAACAATACATTTAATTATTCAGGGGAAACACGACCATTACACAAAAAATCCCAACTACATTAAAGTAGATTATTAACTTATGTTACTTCAATTTTCAGCCAGTTCTCTAGTTATGTTGCGATTGTTACACTTTCAAGATGCTGACTGTGAAAAAAAAAACATACTGGAATTCAGTAAGGGCAAACACAGGATCAGTCGTAAGCTGTTTACTACTTCTATCTGTAATGAGGTTCTGGAGATGTACAGAAGACCATGCCAAAAGCTGTAGAAGCAAGATTAGTTTTTCAGTTCATTCTGCATTTCACTTTTTAATTAAAATGTTGTCCACATTTTCCATTCATTTGTAGTGAAAGAGTTGGGATTAAGAAGAAATAAAATAGTTACTTCCATGGAAACACAAAAGAGTTCTGTGTATTCTACACATAACAAAGTAACCCTATGGTCAGCTCTGAATTTTCACACAGGAAAACTTGTCTAAAACCTAAAATAAACTAAATGTGGACAAAGACTACAAAGTGAATGTTGATGGAATAGGAAAGGAGCTTTGTCATTTTGAGAGGAAATCAAAATATGCTTTCAGTAATATTCATGGGTAATATAATGCTAGTGTTCCTTAATACTTAAATCACATATCAAAAATCACCATATTATGCTGCATTGCTTTGCCCACAATTGGAATTTCCCAAATGGTTTCTATGGTTACAATAGTAGTCACATATTCTTACATAATATCTAAAAATACAAGGTCTATTGACTTTGTCCAACTTTCAGTACCTGATTTAGCTAAGTAAAGTAACCAGACAGGCTCCCTGTACTGGAGAGAAAAACACTTTTTCACAGAGTAGTTCAGAACACCTTGGTTAGGATCCTCTGAACCACCCTCTGGAGGAAGCTACCTCAAATTACTGCTTATAAAGACAACCTACAGAGACCAGCCTAGGCAAATGGATAATGTGAATGGCTAAAACCGAGTGGTATCAATGGTTATCACCGTTTCAACACACTGGCTCTGCATACAATGAATGTTAAGTGAACTTTAGAAATAGCCTTGAGTTCCTGGCCTGCATTTTCCCTTGTTTTCTGCTTCCTTTCATTCACAGTTTCCTGGAAGTGCAGAAGATTTTAAAAGTCATTTAAGTGCCTAAAATGGCAAACTAGTATCTAAAAGAGTTTTCAAAAGTGCTTAACTGCATTTGGCATCAGGTACAAAATACAAGATCTTCAAAGGAATCTAGGAAGAGAATTTTCCTTTAAATCAGTGAAAATAAGGGAATTCTTGGAAGCCTCATGTATAATCTAGTTGCTCTTTAGATACCTAAACACCCCTACAACTCTACCCTAGAGGCCTCTGTAAGGATTCTCCTTTGCACTGTCATATTGATGTTTTTGACAGATTTAGCCAGGAAACTCTGAAGGTGTGTAATTCCCCAAGATTAGAGAGAATAGAGAGAGACAAAAAAAGAGGTCAGTAAGAGGCCAAGGAGGGGTCATTTCCTCCTCAGCATGATAATGAAGTAGAGCTGCGTACATATCTGATAACTTAGTAGACTGAAAACACACTGAAAGTAAAATGTAATGGTGGAGCTTATGTTTTGACTTCCAGGACTTTATGCTGTATTTTGCACTAGAACACAACCCAATCTGCTACTTTTTTTCAAATTGTATCCAACCAATACAACAGGTCAAGTACTTCCTTTCATGTGCTGCAATCCTTCATTTGGCATTTCTGCTTGTATTTGTTACCACAAAGAAATCCATGGGGGATTGCTCCTTGGTATGCAAGGATGTAATCATGAGCAATGTGATAGATGATAAGCCACTAGGCAGCAGAAAACTGGTTCTGCAGCGAAGCCTATCAGTTCTACTGCTTTTAAACCATAATTATTTAGGATTGACTCCAGAGTAATAGGAATATCTACAACAATATTTCTGGAGAAGAGTCTTTCCTGTTTCTCTAAAGAACTTGAAAAGGGTCTCTTTTATAAATGTAGGGCACTTCATGCACTCACTCTACTTTGTTTCTTACATTGCTAGTCCTGTTGCTGTAGTAGCTATGTGGTATTTTTTCAATAAGCTTTGCAAAGAGTAATCTGTCACCTCTTCTATGGAACGTGATTGAGACCCCGGACTTAGTTTCTGCCTAGGAAAATGAATTTCTGTGGTGAACCTCCTATGTATGGGTTGTCTTTCCTAGGAGACTTAAGCATTAATTTTCTCTAGGAATTTGTGGTTACATGAACTCTCGTTTTCTTACTAAACTGCTTATCATTCGTAGAATCACAGAATGGTTTGGGTTAAAAGGGACCTTAAAGATCATGTAGTTCCAACCTCCCTGCCATGGGAGGGCTAGACCAGATTGCTCACAGCCTCATCCAGCCTGGCCTTGAACATCTCCCTACAGCTTCTCTGGGCAACCGATTTCAGTACCTTACTGACCCCACAGTGAAGAATTTCTTCCTTATATCTAATCTAAATATACTCTCTTTCAGTTTAAAGTCAGTACTCCTTGTCCTATCACTAGGACACCCTTGAAAAAAGTCCCTCTCCAGCATTCTTGTAGGTTCCATTTAGGTACTGGAAGGCTGCTTAGAATCTCCCCAGAGCCTTCTCCTCTCCAGACAGAACAACCCCAGCTTTCTCAGCCTCTCTTCATAGGAGGGGTGCTCCAGCCTTCTGACGATCTTCATGGCCCTTTGTGTAGAAATAATAAGAGTTAGAAGGAAAGGACCAGGTTTTAGAAGGATTTGAAGTATCATTTAAATTAGTAAACAATAATTTGACTTTCATTAAAGTAAAGGTGATGTGTATGCTGTTACTTAGGGATGGCTATTTATACTGTTAATCCATCACTGCAAAAAATCACAGCTTTCTGCTTTTCTGTATTATGTTGAACATAGGAGTGGGAGATTAACACTCTTTCCATTCAGCCTCTAGTTCCAAGATCCTTTCTGAAATAGTTAGAAATGCATCAAAATCATATGTGTCTTGAACTCAGAAGAATGTCAGGCAGCTCAGGACAGTATGAAGAGCTAATACTAAATAGATAAAATACAAGAACTACATCCCAGGGTGGGAGATAGGTATATTTTTCTACTTAGCTTACTTGCCAGCTTCAGAGGCAGCAAGGTGTTTCTTTTCCCCACTATTAATTAAAAATAGGAAGAAAAAAAAAATAAGAAGAAATACTGATTATATAAATACTAAAAGAGTTAATAAAGGAAAAAATATATTCACAGAATATTATTTCTTTGCTGGAATTCAAAGGAGCAAATGATTTTGGGGTTCCCATTAAGTCCTTGTCCAGTAGCTGCTGGAGAAACTACAAGACTGAGCGAACAGGCTTCAAGAGGCTACTTCATTGTTTTCTGTAATTTGCTCAGACAAAGCACCGAGAAACCAACTATTGGGAGAATTATTCCAAAGGACTTCTGGTGCTGCCGTCACCTTACAAGTCTTTAAAGTGCTAGTGGATCCAATTAAGAGCATAGAAAATGTATGTTTCTTATTTTAAGGGTGGACTACTCCAGACTAGGAGGCTCAAGGAGATGTAATGAGTCCTAGAGGTCCTCTGCTTGTTGTGCACTGTCCAGTTCTGTACAAGTAACACACAGTTTGGGGAAAATACATAAGAGGAAAATTTTGTTTCTGTGTCTGATTTGTGTTGTTATCAACCAGCATGACTCCCTGAGTTCTGTTTTTTTTCCTTTTTCTTGTCCTCTCTTCATTCTCAGGTTGTGACCTGTTTTACACCTAGTTAGCTGAAGTCAGCACTTCCTTACAATTACTCCAATATGAAAACCCACGTATTTTCTAATTTTTTTCTTAATTCTGCCTTTTGAGCTGTGCAGAAGTGCTTAACTCAGATCACTGAAAATAACATCTTTATACCATAGTAAAATTATAATAGCTAAACAAGCTTGTTTCACCATGTTTGATATACAAAGCTTTTACTCAGGCTGGAAAACAATTATCAGACATGGATTCTTATTAAAGGTAGTCTATTGTGATTGCAGTATATAAAGATATGTTAATAAAATTCTTTACATTCCTGCATTCCTCCTGAGCTCAAAACAACCTGAAGTTATTTGTGTTTAGAGCAAGTTTGTGGACTCTTGTAGGCCTCTAGTATGTTAATTGTATTAAGCCCTCTATTGATAAATAATTTGGAGAAAACAGACAAGGGTGAAAGTAAGGATGAAAAATAATAACGAGGGAGTAGTAAAATATAAGATTAATACGAGTCTCTGAATTTCTGCATCAGCAAGGTATGGAAATACCTATTCTGGTGTCATTATTTCAACAAAAGCTAGTGTAGAAGTCCTTGTTTTGGAGTAGCTATTTTGATAGATTTCCAGCAAATACGAGACTTAAGAGTGAGAGAACGCTTAGTTGTGTTTTAGGAGCATTAGATCTGTTGTCTATTTGACCATAGTGAGAGGGCTAAGTACAACAGATACGGGCACTTAAAAGCCTCAGTGTACTAACAGGACTGGCTCAACAGTTACAGATGTAACAGCCCTGCTATATCTGCTTAGTCCAATAAAGAGATCAAGCATATTAGACACAGAAATACCACAAAGGAGACATTAAAATGGTTCATGATTAAAAATAAAAAAGCATGAAAACCTTTAAAATATTATTATACAACTGAAAGTAGATTCTGATTAATCTTGCGCACTCCTCTATAATTATAAAATCAACCAGCACTTTCTTTGTTAAAATTATATTATTTTGAAGACTTTGGGTCAGCTTGAGCTCACTCAATATGCCTAGTGAGGGAGTAAAGAAGATTGCAAATGTATGTTTCAGTGTGTATACATTATGCTTTTTTTTTGCATAAAAAGTTAATGCATTTCTTATTAAATAAAATAGAAGCAGAGGTTACAAAAAGCACGAGTAATCCTTAGGAGTGGGGAATGAAACATAGTTCATCCTCCTATTAGGTAAATGCTTTTATCATTGGGTCAGAGAATTGATTGTCCTTATGCTTGTTCTTTATTCCTCTGCTTCCAGTTAATCCTCTAATATTCCAAGCAAAGACGAACAACTGTTTTATCTCTTTTTAAAAATATAGCATAGCTTAGTGGTTTCAGACTGACCTTTGTGAGTCAAAGATGTGAATTTAATTCCTGTCAGGAACAGAAAGGATTTGAACGCAAGTATACCACTGCCTATCTAAATCTCATAACTGCTGAATTGTCGGCTAAAATCACTTGGCCTCGATTTGAAGGGAATACTTGACCTCTGCTTTTCTTAGAAAGTATTTAGGCTGCATCCTTCACCAGGGACATAAGTGCTGAACGAAGTAGAGTGACTCCTTACAGTTCAGAGGTGCCTTGAGAGGGGTAGGATTCATGCAGTCTCATCAGCCAAAGAGCCTGGCTTGCAATCCCCTTGCAGGACTCCAGCTTCTCCTTCCAAATGGGTGCAACAGGAGCTGATAGGATTCTGACAGCCCAGCAAAGCAGATGGGGAGGATAAAGCATTTAGCTGATGAGGCAGTGTGCTGGTTTTGACTGGGACAAAGTTTATTTTCTTCACAGAAGCTACTATGGGACTGTCTTTTGGATTTGAGCTGAAAACTGTTGGTAATACAAGGATGTTCTAGTAATTGCTGAGCACCTCTTACACAGAGTCAAGGCCTTTTCTGCTCCTCACATCACTCCACCAGCAAGTAGGCTGGGGATGCTCAAGCAGCTGGCAGGGAACACAGCTGGGACAGCTGACCCCAACTGGCCCAAGCAGTGTTCCATACCGTATGATGTCATGCTCAGTGATAAAACTAAGGGTGCAGTCTTTCGTTGTTCCTCTGCAGGAAAGCAGAGCAGAGTCATTCTGGCAGAAAGCCTGTCAGGCTCCAGCTCAAACCACCAACCGGACCATGTCAGTGAAACACATTTCCAGTGTAGTAGTCCTTGCTAACCATGTTGACTTTGCTGGATCTTTTTTCTGAAATAGCAGATTCTTACTCTGTTTTGTACCAAATATGTAGTTCAGGGCTACGGATTTTGCTTTTGTTCCCCCTCTCTCATTTCCCTTCTAAATTAAATTTTAGTTTTCTTCAGAATCTGTGGGAATTGGGCCTTTAAATGCTACCAAAATGTGATTGCCAATTGTGCAAAAGTGTTTTACCTATGGCAAGAGCAAAGCTGCCATGAACACCTTTGAAGAGCAAGTATTAATACAATTTCTTCTGTGCTATATAAGGCGCAAACAAACAGATGGTGATTCTGCATGTTTCCCAAGACTGTCAGTAACTGTTACATATTCTACTGTTATGATTGATCAATAAATCTATACTTGCATTTTCTAATTCAATATTTTGTTGTGATAGCCAGTGCTAGACAACTGGAAAAACAAAACCAAAAACAACAACAAAAAAACCCACCCCAAAGCAGAACAAAACAAACCAAACAAAAAAACCTCAACCAACCAACCAACCAACCAAACAAAAAAACCCACAAACAAACAAAAAACCCAAACAAAACAACAAAAAACAAATGATTTCTTCCTTTCTCCCCGATTCCTTACATAGCTTTGGATAAGCCTTTTTTTTTGTTTGTTTATTATATTATTGTTAATGAAATCAGTTGGCATCACATTTTCTTGGAAATCTCTTCTCATAACATCAAATATAACATTTCTCTTACCCTTGTTTAAATACTTAGTGGATTTTGATGTTCAAGAAATTGTGTTTTCCGACTTCACAACTTGTCAAAGTGACCACACATTGTATGCACAATTGTCTTGCTATATTATAGTGCATATACTAAAAAAATTAGTAGTAGCTAGCATATATGGAAATACTTCATGTTGTTATCCTCTACAATACAGAGAAGTCTTGACACTAAAATTTACTTATCATAGAATCATAGAACATCCCGAGGCGGAAGGGACCCACAAGGATCATTGATTGAAACTCCTGTCCCTGAATATGACAACCCCATACTTGTTTGTTTCCTAATGATTTTTTACTTGTAAAATGTGCCATCTCACAGATAAAGAACAAAGACAGTGTTCCTGAAACTCTGCATTCATGCCATGTGTCTTCAGCCATTTCCAAATCAGTGGGTCTTGTATACAGAATGTCTACACTTCCTACTGAATTTTAAAATGTTAAATCAGTGCTATTTCCATATTGGTCTTGTCTGAAACATTTACAGTAACATGTTATTTTCTCTGCCAGAAATCAAATGTATTCCATGAAGTATAATGAAGGACTAAAGTGTGTTTATTTCAAAGGTAAAATAAAATGTTCTGTTCAACACTTTGAAATATTATTTTGTATGTATGAACCAGCAGAATATGGTATGGATAAACACAACGCTATCTTTACCAGAAGATAATCACAAGCTTTGAAATAGCTCAGCAATAACTCTTTCCAGGATGCTGTGATTAGAGACCTCCTCAGTACTCATGGAAAAGAAAAAAGGGATTACAGCTTATATGATAAATAATAATAGGTTTAATTTAGTATTGCTGGAAAGAAATAACCTTTTTATTTCTGATACATATTTTAAATGTTATGCAATTGATGTTTATTCAGCTATACCAAAGCAAATACTGCTATTGCAGTTCTTTTATAACTAAAAATACACCTTCAGTAAAAACAAAAACAAACCACAAAAAAACAAAACCAAAAGAAACAAGCAAATAAACAAAACACAACAAAACAAACAAACAAAACCCTCCCAAGCTATTATTTTGTTTAAGAATTGTGAAGGCAGAAATAGATACAAACTGTGTTGCAAAGCTACAGTCTCACAGACACACTTTATGCAGCAAATCATTATTATATGTGGGATGATAATTTCTTTCTGTGTGTTAGCAAAACTGTATGGACTGGAGCATTTCACAAACTGCTTTTGTTTCTCTTTTCCATTTTTAAATGATTTGAAGTCTTAGAAATACTAATTTTAAATGTATAGGAAGGACATGGAGACATTACGGGGCAGTGGTCTAAAGTGACCCTTTCTGAAATTTATATCAAGCTTTTTACTTGTGGATTTTTAATTGATTTTTAGGGAGTACCTGCTAATGGAAGGCATACATACAGAAAATGAATTCCTATGAGAAATTAGTTTTGTGTTATCAAAGCTTTTCATGCTTCAAACTTGTTCTGTCATAAATTGAGTCCTGAAAATAAATAAACATTAAATGTACAATATATATTCAAGTATTGAATATTCAGAACCCTCTTCTTGTTGTTATAGTCTTGTAGAATAACTCCATCCTGTATTCATAAGGAAAAAGTGCCATTGTACTCTGCAGGTGGGCTACAACACATCGAGTTAATTTGTTTTGGTATCATTCAAGCTGTAAATAAAAAAGGTAGATGGATATCATTGTACTTCCAGCACAAGCTGGGGTGGCCATGCAAACATGGGACTATTCTCACCTGAGAAAACTGAGAAAATGTTTATGTAAGGATGTGTGGGCTGTGAGACCATCTTCTTCAGTAAGAACGTCAGATCAAAGAACTTTGTTTCAAAGGGGATAATAAGTGAAAGGGAAAGTGCTAAAACTCACAGAGACACAAACCTGGTAAACAATAATAGAGACCATGACAAAAACTGAAACTCTTTAGCCACCAACTGAGGGGACATAGTCTTGGAGAGGGCTAAACTGGGCTTTATAACTGATAGGAACCTGGGCTTTACAACTGAGAAGGCAGAAGTAAGATGAACACAAGGATTTTGGATATTTGAGGGTGGCCTGTGGGACCAGGCAAGTCTCACTGAGGAATTTTAGGGGGCAGGAACTGGTGAGAAACAGTAGAGAGGAGCAAGTACTAAAGGAGCTGGTCACATGTAAACAGTTGCCAGTCAATATGCCTGATCACTGCAGCCATCCTATCTTATTAAATCACTTCTTAATTGTCTTTCTGTGTAATCTCACTCTTCCACCCATGTGTGACTACTGCAAGGTCTAGCAGCCAGCAACTGAAGAGGTTAGAGTGGATGGCAAGCATCAGCAACAAGAGTGAGACCTTGGAGACAGTGGTCCATGCGTTCGTGGTGCCAGCAACTGGAAGGTGTGAGGAGCCCTGAGTCAGCAGCTGAGAGGCACCTGGGTCACAGGGATCCATGTGTTTGGTATGGAGCAGCTGGGGGGCTGCAGTGACTGATCCAACTGCCAGTAGCTGGCGTCAGACCCTGGCCACAGGGCACTTTTGTCCATGGTGCCAGCATACCCACAGCCACACGGAGCATTGCCTTCTTATTTTCCCCTAACTTGTGGGTACAGACCAGATGTCGAGGTCCCAGGCCCACACACAGGGTCCATGCTGGTATTGGGAGGGATGAGTGTGGAGTGTGTCTGAGCCAAGTGTGAGAGTTCATATGCATTTGCTACAGACTACCAAGAAGGACCAGCCAGCAAGTGGGAGACCAGTGGAACAAGTAAGAGTACCTGCAATGTGGACAAAGCAACGATCAGACAGAGGATGCTGATGCTCGAGGGATATGTAAATGTGTTTGTGCATGTGTGTGTGAATCCAGCAAGTGGGGGCATTTGTGTGAACTTCAAGACTGATTGACTGAAGGAGAAGAGGACTTGTCTGTTGATGGGTATGTGTAACGTCAGTTCTGGTAACTGACATATGCCTAGTACATGTGGTTGTTGCTAAATACCACTAGTGCCCTGGCCATGGCAGTCATGTGGGCAGCTGTATCAGTGTCCTCTCTGTGGCTGTGTGCAGGTGTCTGGGATGCACACACAGCCTTGCTGCTGGTTGGACCTGCAAACAGGAAAGCAGTATCTGTGCCTATCATTCCAGGAGGGATATCATTGGGTCTTGGGGCACCCCAGGCTGGAACCCAGCATTTGGGCAGTAGGAAACCCCTGGTCGACCAGAGGTAGTGGCCCTTAGGGTATCCCTGAACAGTTTTAATGTCCACGGAAAAGATTATGGTCTGTTAATAAGCATAATAGCCACTTTCTGATCGAAGCACGTACTCCATTAATTTTACAAGAGATTCCTTACCTTCATTGCTGGAAAGGTGATGGAACAACTTATCCTTGGTGCGGTCTCAAGGCATATCAAGCATAAGAAGGTCATTAGGGACAATCAACATGGCTTCACCAAAGGGAAGTCATGCTTAACCAACCTCATAGCCTTTTATGGCAACCAGGTGGATAGATGATGGCAAAGCAGTTCATGTGATCTATCTTGATTTCAGTAAAGCATTTGACACAGTCTCCCACAACTGAGGAAGTGTGGCCAGCATGATCGGGTACTGAGGTGAACTGTGAACTGGCTGAAGGAAAAAAGCCAGAGAGTCGTGGTCAATGGGGCAGAGTCTAGTTGGAGGCCAGTATCTAGAGGAGTCCCTCAGGGTTCGGTACTGGGACCGGTAGTATTCAATATATTCATCAACAACTTGGATGAGGGAATAGAGTGAACTGTCAGCAAATTTGATGAGGACACAAAAGTGGGAGGAGTAGCTGACACACCAGAAGGCTGTGCTGCCATCCAGCGAGACCTGGACAGGCTGGAGAGTTGAGCAGGGAAAAAAATAGTGAAATATAACAAGGACAAGTGGAGAGTCTTGCATTTGGGTAGGAACAACCCCAGGTACCAGTATAAGTTGGGGAACAACCTGTTGTAGAGCAGTGTAGGGGAAAGGGACCTGAGGATCCTGGTGGACAGCAGGATGACCGTGAGCCAGCACTGTGCCCTTATGGCCAAGAAGGCCAATGGCATTCTGGGGTGTATTAGAAGAGGGGTGGTTAATAGGTCGACAGAGGTTCTCCTCCCCCTCTACTCTGCCCTGATGAGACCACATTTGGAATATTGTGTCCAGTTCTGGGCCCCTCAGTTCCAGAAGGTCAGGAGAGAGTCCAGCACAGAGCCACAAAAATGATTAAGAGAGTGGAGCATCTCACTTATGAGGAAAGGCTGAGGGAGTTGGGTCTCTTAAGCTTGGAGAAGAGGAGACTGAGGGGTGACCTCATTAAAGTTTATAAATATATAAAGGGTGAATGTCATGAGGATGGAGCCAGGCTCTTCTCAGTGACAACCAATGATAAGACAAGGGGTAACGGGTGAAAACTGGAACATAGGTGGTTCCACTTAAATATGAGAAGAAACTTCTTCACAGTGAAGGTGACAGAACACTGGAACAGGCTGCCCAGGGAGGTTGTGGAGTTTCCTTCTCTGGAGACATTCAAAACCCGCCTGGACACATTCCTGTGTAACCTCATCTAGGTGTTCCTGCTCCAGAAGGGAGATTGGACTAGATGATCTTTCGAGGTCCCTTCCAATCCCTAATATTCTGTGATTCTGTGATTCTGGGTGAGGAGCTAAAGCTGAACCCACATCAGCATTTGCAAAAGCGCTCACTAGACAAAATGCTGCTACAGGTTCATGGTATGTATTATCAGTCTTCAGGGTGTCTTGAAAATGCCTACTGTTTTACTATACATACCCATAGCAATAGCCAGGGAAGTTTCTATATCTGTCTGTCCAGATTGACAGCAAAGTGACCACATTGTTTTGGCTCTTGTTCGTACTTGCAAAATTGAAACTAATTCTGACATTAGTGAAAACAGTCTTTTTGATTTGTAGAGGAATGCAGTTACACCAAAAATATTACAAAATGAAATAATTATAGTTGTTTTCTTAGTCACTGAGGAATTTGGTGAGTTTGATGCTTGGAACTAGATAACAGTTACATTTTTATTGGTAGAAAATGTAGGCCAGCCAAGTTAGAGTAATTTGTGTTTAAAATAAAGAAAACTATGTTTAAGTGCATATACTCAAATGACAAGAGTGGATGGGAAAAATTACACCACTGAATATGAAGTACCTTATTCTTTCATTTTTAACGTAAACATACATGGAGAGTAGTGATGAATTTGTTCAATCTCACCTTACTAGAGCTTACTTTATGAAAAGCAAGAAGCTTGGCTACTCGAAGCATTATTTTAAATTGGTTGAATATTATACTATTGGAAATTTGATTAAGCAAAGAAGAATGTCAATTTATAGTTCTCTAGTCTACTGTATCAAGATAGATAAAAAAAGTACTGATATGCCTATAAACCATTTAAACGGTCTGAGAGCAAGTTTTCTTTGTGGCTTGAGCCAGGCAATATGAGATTCAGACTATCAAAGAAATAAGAGCAAAGATTTCATTTGAGATATTAAAAGAATAGCTCTCTGTATTATGACACCCAGTTGTGAACTTTATTAAAATGCTAACAATAGCCTGCAGTTACTACACAATGGAATGTAATGATAGATTTCTTCTGGGTCTGGAATCAGAAGACTGATAGAGAGACTTCTAAAATGCATTTGTATAAAATTGCTTTGGTTTTATTGTTTTCTAGAAAAGGCAACATGAATGCAAAATACTGTTCCTCACGGAAGGAACATTATACCTAAGAATTAAAGTCTAACACTATGGATGTTCTCTGCATACTTTTTTGTCAAATAAAAGAGTTGGCTTGGGCAAAAGATGGTACAACTTCATAAAAATTAAAATATATGAAAGCTCAGATCTATAAAGAAGAAATAACATAAATGGTTTTAATACTCTTTGGAGGTGGGCATACTTATAGAAAACTATCTAAACTATATGAAGCATGTATATAGTTTATTGCAATGACACCTGTAACAAGCTGTAATATCTAAACCTGCTCATACATGCATTGCATCTGTAACTGTGCATCAGAAAACAAAGAATGAAACATAGAGTAGCATTTCCATTGAGAAACTAGCCATTTTAAATAGGATACAGAATTTTCACTGTTTGTGAGGTCTATTTTTCTCAAGTGATTACAATTTCCTCCAAATGCTGAGTCTTAGTTTATTCATGCTGTAACAAACATACCAAATGTACAATAATATTTTCAGGTGCCTTCATAGTGTTATTCAAAATAGCACTTGCTGTGTCATAGATACCTCTGATATAGATGAAAGAGGAGAAAAGAAAAACCTCGGATACAACAAATCAATAAATGATTTGGAGTACTGGCAGCTGGGTGACTCACTAGGTGCGGTCAACCTCAGGGAAAAAAAAAAAAGTTTACTACGTTCTGTCTTCTAATCACTTGGTGACTTTTTTTTTTTTTCCCAGGTCTCATTTTTTTTCTGAGATACAGTTAAAGCGTGGACACTTGTCACCACACTGTCTATTTTTTTCTGACAATTAGAACAGTATATATGAAGTGGAAAGGAAAGGAAAGGAAAGGAAAGGAAAGGAAAGGAAAGGAAAGGAAAGGAAAGGAAAGGAAAGGAAAGGAAAGGAAAGGAAAGGAAAGGAAAGGAAAGGAAAGGAAAGGAAAGGAAAGGAAAGGAAAGGAAAGGAAAGGAAAGGAAAGGAAAGGAAAGGAAAGGAAAGGAGGGGAAAGGGGAAAGGGGAAAGGGGAAAGGGGAAAGGGAAGGAAAGGAAAATGGAAAGAGGAAAGGAAAGGGGAGAGGAAAGGGGAAAGGAAAGGGAAGGAAAGAGAAGAGAAAAAAGTAAAGAAAAAAAGAAGAAGAAAAGAAAAAGAGAAGAGAAGAAAATAAAAAGAGAAGAGAAGCAAAAAAGAAAAGAAAAGAAAGAAAAGAAAAGAAAAGAAAAGAAAAGAAAAGAAAAGAAAAGAAAAGAAAAGAAAAGAAAAGAAAAGGAAAGAAGAAAGGAAAGAAAAGAAAAGAGAAAAGAAAAGAAAAGTTCACTGTACCATGGTTCAAGGTCACATGTGAGAGATTAACAGGTCTCTGCTATCTGATGATCATTTTGGAGAAAAAAATAAGCAGATAAACAAAAAGAAACTCCAATGAACCAAAGAAAAAAAACCCTGTTTGCTCTAATTTATGTCAAGTAGTAGATTATTATATGCTATAAACATTGAATAAGTCTTCTTAGTGTTACAAGAAAAATAAAAATATTCTAGTCATTACTCTCCAAGAGTGAGTGCTGCTACATTTTGCACCCAATGCATTCTATGGGAGTTGTGTTACTGACTTCAAACACAAGACAGACAGGTCAAGAGTTCATATTTCTGGATATATTTCAGGCATGTGTATAATACTGACTTGTGTGACTACAAAGGAAAAATAATAAAACAGAAGGCTGAAACTAGGCAGAGGTGAAGAAAAAAATACAGCCAGATGAGGCTACATTAAATATGATGAATTAACCTTTGTCTTCTCCAAGAAAAAAAAGTGAAAAATAATATAATCTAAATATTTAAATTAATAATATAAATTTGTATGATACTGAAAGCAATAAACATATGTCCTGGTTTTGACTGGTATAAGGTTGATTTTCTTAATAGTATCTGGTATAGTGCTGTGTTTTGGATTTAGTATGAGAATAACGTTGATAAGATATTAATGTTTTTAGTTGTTACACAGAGTTAAGGTCTTTTCAGCTTCTCATACCTCCCCATCAGCAAGCAGGCTAGGGGTGAATGAAAAGTCAGGAGATGACACAGCTGGGACAACTGACCCCAACTGACCAAAGGGACAGTCCATACCACATGATGCCATGCTCAGCATATAAAGCTGGGGGAAGAAGGAAGGGATAAACATTTGGAGTGATGGTGTTTGTGTCCCCAAGTAACTGTCATGAGTGATGGAGCCCTGTTATCCTGGAGATGACTGAACATCTGACAGCCCATGGGAAGTAGTGAATTGATTCCTTATTTTGCTTTGCTTGTGTGTACAGCTTTTGCTTTACCTATTAAACTCTCTTTATGCCAACCCATGAGTTTTCTCACTGTTGCCCTTCCAATTGTCTCCCCTGTGCCACCAGGGGGGAGTGAGCAAGCGGCTGTGTGGTTTTAATTTGCCAGCTGGGGTTAAACCACAACAGCATGTCTACTTCCTAGGGCAGAGATATTTATCACCTTACTGTCCAGAACTGTAGCTGTGTCTATATTATATGCAGCAGGAATGGACTTAAAATCTTGGTGCACTCTCAGCACATCCCAAGTCCATGATGGGAAGAGACTACCCTGAGCATCACATCATCATGCTCCTGAGTTTTCTTCTAAGGGCAACTGAGAATAGCAGTAAGGAGGGAGAGACGGTGCTCTGGCATGTCTCTTAGTACAGATAAAGGTTGGCAACTATAATTCAGACACACAGTCAAGCAGGACAGCTGCACTCATCCACAGACCCAGCATGGATTCATCCTGGGACTTTTATTTTTTGAGTTTTGTGTTTGTGTGGTGTTTGTTTATTTTGGTGGTGTTTTTCCTTACTCAATATATTGGAAAAATATATTTTTTTAAAAATGTCTACTTTATTTTTCTTTACTTCTTCAGAGTATTATAGCAAACTGATTATTGTCATCTAGCACTGTCTACAAGAAAACAAACAAACAAAACACCACCAGCAGAATTCTCTGACACAGGAAACCGGGTTAAGAATAATCCAAATGAAATGGCACAACAGCAACATTGAAGAAATATGTTTCCACCTTGCAGGATGAAACAAATGTGTTGGCTTAGATTTCTTTAAAAATGTGCTACATGTTGCATGCTTACTTTGCATTTTCAGAGTTCTGTATCCATGTTAACCAATGAAAGCGCTGTACGGCTTGACCATAGACATGCTCTGTTAATCTCTGTTCTGCCACTGTGAGACCAGAAGAAAATGAATTTCCACTTTTTACACAGAAATTAAATACCTAGGAAACCTTGCAAACAGAGAGCTTTGATTCTACCTTTAACCTAAGGGGCTTGTTCAGCAAGCACACAGATAAATACTGCATCCTTGATTAGAATAGCTATCATCTTCCCTGAAGCTGATGTGACCCAGTTCCTCCTGAAGCTCCCATAAGCTTAAATACATGCATAACTTCTCTAATGTGGGTTTATTATTCTTTACTACACGTGCCATTAACTTTGACATGCATTTTATGCAGTGTATGGCATCCAGTTTTAAGATACTTGCAAGTACGTTCAAAGAATCTTTAACTTGGACATTCTGGTTTGGTTCTATTTTTCTGACTACTTTACTGATCTGTAGATGGAGAGGACATGGTATCTTCTGTATTTGTAAAGCTTTCATAAATAAATGCCATAACCTGCATACTTCATTTATACAGATAAATTTGACAGCAGTTTCACGATTTACTAACAGGCCCACCTTAATACGTGGGTGAGGGTGGACATGTGATATCATAACCTATTCACAGAGTGGCTACTAGTCAGGTATCCCAAGCAAAAAGGATAATTCCCTCTCAAGTGATTGTACGAAGAACTTAGATATTCTGCAGAATGGAATCTAGTCATATAATATTTAAAATTTATTTAGGATGGACCATTTTCTAAACCATTGTTTAGATGTCATACTTTGAAACCATATAATTTCTTCAATTAAACATAAGGCTGATGTATTACAAAATCTAGTCTCTGAGAATAGTTTTGACTATTTCATAGAGTTAAATCATAGAACACCTGAAAATTTAATTATAATGTCTTGTATAACACTACCTATAAAGTCAAGGAGGTTTAACCTTGCTTAAAGGCTGTCAAAGCTCACAGTTTAGATTGTACCATAGACAGAGAAAATCAGAGACCGTGAAATCACCATTTGGAGTGAGATACAGCCAGACAATCCAAGCAAATGATCCAAGTCTTTGGCACTGAAAAGGTGATTGCTCTGCCCATCTGAATTTAAGGAAAAATTTATTTCAATCCCAGATTGGAATCTCAAGGTGATCACAACATGCTGAGTAAGTCAAGGACATGAAATACTTGAGACAGGGTTGTCTACTCTCTGTGAGCTTTAGAATATTCTATTTGGTCTCAAATCTATAATGTTTCAAAGAGAAAAGAAAAGAAAGAATGAAGGCAAGAAAAACTGATTAATTTAAGTCAGTTCTGCAGGAAAAAAAAGAAACAAAAATTTCTGAATTCTACAAGAAACTAGGTGAAATGATGAAACATAAGATTTGACTATACCCATTGTCCAGATACAGAGCTGTGAATATTATGAATTCATTGGCAACTCTTGTGATTATATACTCCCTGGGGCTCATGTAGAGAAGCAGTAGTAGGGATATTCACCCATTCACAGAGGCAACCGATAGAAAGAACTATCAGGAGTACAAAAAAAAAAAAAAAAAATTATAATCATATGCACTGGACAAATATTTTAACTCAAAATTAGTCCCTTATTTCTTGGCGGGAAACAAAGAAATAAACAAAGGTAGTTTTAAATAGTTTGTAGCAGAATGCCTTCCTACTCCACTTCAGTGGGTGGCAGTACAAATTTACACCAAGAGAAGAGTTATGATTGTGAGAAGGATAAGAGTAGTAATATGCTGCTATTACATTTCAATTGTCCAACTATTTCCACAAATGTCAGTGAAGTCAATGATCGCCCAGTGCACAATAACGTCTTGTCCTTCTCAATATTTGTTATCCTGTTGTAAGTTTGTGTTTTTCAGACTCTTCCAACTGAGATTTTCTATATTTAATGGGATCATAACAGGAAGTACTAAAAAGTACAGAAGTAAAAATCAGTCCCTTAAGGATTCCCAGCTCTATATTATAGAGGCAAAACTTGATACACATTTTTAAGATGGTTAGCCACAACAACATTATCTCACTGTATCTACACAACAATTAAATGAAGAATACATATAGAAGTCTTGTGTATATCAACTAGCACACAAGAAGTTGGTTATCTAATGGTGATTAGATATAGGCAGATAATGAATCCATTATTCTTAATTCAATGGAGATACACACCACAATTATAAATTGGCAAGCAAAAAAATTGCTAATTGCCTCCATTTAAACAATATGGAAAACAAGGGTGCCTAGCACATTTTAGGATGGTGTAATGAGATCAAATCTGTCACGTTATTATCCTAGCCCTGTTCTCTGCGTAGTGATAAGTAGCCTGCATTGTCCAGCAGTGTTACACTAAACTCTAGACCTGTCTTTATGCTTGCTGGCCACTTTCTGCATAAGAAACTATAATAGTGGGGTACAGATATCTAGCAGTACAGTCAAATTTTTCATATACCCCAAAACATGGACCAGAAAGAGACAGAAAGCCCAGTAGCAGATCTTAATAGTGGCTACCGAATTGAGGGAAGCCTAAATGAAAACATGTAAGGACTTTGAGAGTTGTGAGTGTACATAGGGAAGTACATCATCTGATAGGAAAGAAAAAAAAAAAAAGCTTAAAATATGTTTTATTCTTCAAATATAAATACTTTTGTAGTGACATATAGTTCAGTTCATTTTATAAGCCAAGACAGTGTCATTCATTCACAGTTTCCATCATGAGAAAAAAGCATTTTTAAGAGTTATTTTGAACTAGGTGTGTGTAAATTGTAAAGAAATTTTACTGGTTATCTTACATAGATAGTTACCTTTTTAATATTAGAATAGATCAATATTCCATTATCTGTATTACATTTAAAAATAAGAAACTTCATGGCATTCTATAAAGCTGTTAAGTTCAATTGTTAGCTGTTTTATTAAAAATAATCACCTTACCTGAGTTTAATTACAATGTAGCACATTCAAAATTTGTCTTTTTTAGTGCTATCAGATTGAAGAACAAAAGTGACCACAGGATTTGTGAGATGAGTTCTGCTTTCCTTACTTGGGAAAAATTTGCATTGATTTTCAAAAGAGAACTGCAAAAGATGGAATGTTGGTTTAGGCTAAGCAGCAATATGTTACACAGTCAGATATTCTAGGACAGGTGCATATGTTGTTTCAGTCATTACCAGGAATAACTAATAGACAGATAGGTCTGGAGTAATGAAAAACTCTTAGGCAAATAGTGTTTTCTATCATGGCACTGATGAACAAAGATATTTGATCTGCATCTTTCCTTCTTTGGTATTCCCACCTATATCCTATTCTATTTTGTATACCAATCCCAGTTAAAATTTCCAATATTATTCCTATAAGAACACATAGCAATTAAAAAGAAAAAGTTAGAAAGAAATATATTTTTGAAGAGCCTTAGAATTAATTAAAAATATTTCCCTAGTGACTCTTTCAGATAATGTTATTAATCCTTTCATACATAATACATTTCATGCAAATAGTTCCATGCAGGTAGAGATACCTGTGAAAACCAATCCCAAGATATCTTCTCAAGGTGCATCTCCAGTATCTTACTTAATTAAGAATATTATCCTAAGTGAATCTAATGCTATTAGTGCATCTAAAATTTCTTCCTTGGAGAACATTAATTAAGTAATTCTAATGTTAAGGTGCTAAATCATCAATAAGACAGACACAGGACAGAAAGTGGTTTTGTGGTGTTTCCGTTATCGTAGCAGTGCAGAACTCATCAGTATAGGCACATGCCTGTGAGTTTCTGCAGGACTTTGCTTTCTGCTTTTCAAGGACGTCTGTTTTAACAGTGAGAGCTGAAACAGAGATACAGTACTTGGAATGCAGAACTCAGGATAATCTCTACTAATGTTTGTACCAGAAAAATTTGAGGTGGATGTGTATTATGAGTAACTTTTCCAAAACAATTGCTGAAATCAAAGTTGTATTCCCTATTACTATTATTTACTTTGAAGCTGGAGAAAACTCATCACCACTATCAAGGTGGAAATTATTTATATTAAATATTCTAAAAGATTACACTTATTGAACTAACAAATTGAGTTACCAATGAGCATCCTTCTAAACAGGTAGGACATGTATAACTTATATGGTTTCAGAAGGCCTGAGAAGAATGCAGTTACACAGAAACTTCGTGTTGTGTTATATATCAATTTTGAAAAGAAAGATTGAAATGCATACTCTTAAGGCTTCAAGTTTTCACCTTTTTCTGTTCCCTTCTCTGCCAAAATTAGGTGACGAATATTACTTACATTTGCACATACAGTCTACTGGCTCAAAAAATGGCATACACAGTATTAACCAAGAATACTATGATCAGTTCTGTTTCAGTATGCGCTGGTAAACTTCAAAACTAAAGTCAAGAGACATGCGAACTACAAATGCAATCAAACAAAAAATAACAGCAAGAAGGAACAACATGTCTTACTTTACACTTCTTGATTACTCTGAGAACTTCAAGTTTCTTATTTCAAGTCAGAAAATGCAAGTAGGATACATGGTGTGTGATGGTTCTCAGAAGTTTTCAAAGATATCTTTGGTAGGAGTCTTAGGGAAGCTCCACCTGACATTCTGCTACATCAGCAGTATCTTTGAGCATCAGAAAGGGATTTTTTTACTTTCTCTTTAGGCTGTGAAACAAATATATCCTTACTCATATTTAAAAACTGGATTTTACAATTTTTGTTCATATTATATTTAAACAAAGTTCAGCATATTTGTTAGAACTATATGTGTATGTATCAAAATGGTGTCATATGGTCATAAATATATGACTTTTTTTGTTTTCAAAAGTCATTCAGGTTTTTAAGTAACCCAGTTTTTGGATGCTTAGTCTCATATAGAAACATGATTGTCATAAAATGCCTTGCACCATAAGTTCTTCATCACTCGCCTTACTTGTCTCATAAACTAAGATGCAAGACTGTTTTAGGCTTGCACATGCAAAACTTAGTTGGAACAACTGTCATTAGTACCCTGTATTAATTAATGAACTACATTTCACAGTATTATCCACAACACTCCAATAAGAAATAGCTAAAAAAAGATATCAAAACATACAGAACACAAGGAATAAATTACCTTTTGTCCAGTAATTGCTGCTTTGTTATTGAAAGTAAAATAAAAAATTAACATGCTAATAGTAATGCAGATGGGATCAAAAGTGATAATGTAGCTAATATTTAAATTTAAGAGATTCATCCCACTTGGGATTCGAAGAATCAAAGCAGTCCCTGGCTGTGATGAGAAAAAATGCTACACACTTGGGAAAAAATTGTTCCACTGTTTCAAAGATTCTGAGAGTTTGAAAAAAAGAGACAGAAGTAGAACAGAGAAGCTGTTACGGAACAAAAAGGAGGAATTAAATTAAATAATAAAATTATTTTGCCTGTGCCAGTTCAAACAACAGGTGGATAATCTGAAAACTCAGTAGGAAAATCTAAATTATTTTTAGATGGCAAATAAAAACAAAGATGAAAACCAGAAAATAGAAAAATCTAGATATATAGAAAACATAAAACAGATCTCCTTGACAATAATGTGTATTTATTTATCAAATACGTCTTTTTGTATGGCTACAACACTCAATACATAAATTCTCTCTTCCTATTTGCAGGGTCTCTGGACTGTTTAATAGAATTCGTGTGATGAAATTCCCTGTTACACAGGCAGTACATTTAGGGTCTATAATTGTACAATCTGTGGAGTGAAATTCTAGCTTGTCTGAAGAGAATGGAAGACTCCTTTCTGGTGAGCTTAATTGGTGCAGGCTTCAACTTTCTGACTGTAGACCTTCCATTTAATTCCTTCTCTTTCTGTTGGTATTTTTCAAAAAAGTATCAATACAATATTTTACTTATCAAAGGAACATGAAATGGTTGGTGTGAACAGTACATTTTTCTAGAAATAATTGCCAAAGACATGGTGTCACAGAGATCTTGCTGCAGAAAAAAGTTTTTCTTTCTTTCCTTTTGCCTTCAAAAAAGAAAAAAATAAAAAAAAAAGTACAGCCTGTAGAAGAGATTCTTGTTCTTGTTTTGCAGACACATTTATGGAGAAGAAACAGAGAAAAGTTTCCCAATCCTCCTCAAAATGATTTCCCTCCAAACCTCTTGTACGAAATGTATCTGAAGGCTGTGAAACATTCTCAGTAGACCCTAAAATATTTTATCAGTGAGTCACAGGGCTTATTGTCCTACTTCAGACATATAAACACAGAATTTCTGTTAAGAACGTTATAAAAGGTTTCCAGTATTCCCTGTTGCTTGCATAATTTTGCAGTACTGGAACTTTAAAATGCAAGTCTCATATGCAGTCAGGCTTGAATGGAATACTATGATAGGACTATTTTGTGTAAAAACAGTTATCAGAATTAAGCTTCAAAATAGAATGAAAGTTCTGAATCAGATCCCACTATTGCTGTTCATTTGGACTCATGAGTTGTGTTAGCTAATGTAATATCTAGCAGCATTTTACAGGCCTGATATCTCATCAATAGGGTTAATTAAATACATAGGCTTTTTGTAAAGTCTGAAGTCAAGTGTTTGCATTGTGGCAAAACTAATAACACTTCACTTCCATTATACTGGTACAGCCTTCAGAGATAAGTGTTTAGAATGTTGTTATAAATATGTGTTGTTATAATAATGGTAATTACCAGAACAATTAATATGAATGGAACCTAGTTACGGAGCCGTGAGAAGAACATATTACAAATGTTTGGTTAATTAGTGTAATTATGTATGGAGTGGGAGAAGTATTTAATATGTGGTTTTGTTTTCCTTTTGCAATCCCAAATAACAAGGTAAAAAATAACTATTTCAGAATTTTACACACAACCATTCTAAAAGGTTCCATTCTTTGTTTTACTTATCTGTTTATGTAGAAAACACAACAAATTAATATCTGGCACTTTTTAGATTTTATTAATTCTATATACTAATAATTAATTCTCTATATAGTGTAGAGTAGTCTATATATATTCTATATCATACATATATTCTATATACATTCCATATTCTACATGTATTTTATAAAAAAGTTTCCTTTATGTCTGGAAAACACTTCCATACCTCACAGGCACTACCTACACATAAGGGCAATACACAGCTACATAAATATTTCTAAACATTTCTTCACTGATGTTTATAATTTGCAAAGCTGCAGGAATTTATTGTTAATAATTAATCTTCTTTATGTTACTTAACTGCTAAGTGATCATTATATTACTAAAGTTTCCAATTTATCAAAGGTGCAGTGGTAGGGAAATAAGTACTAGAGTGGCAAATGTGCAAGCCTTTCATATTAGCAATAACTGCAGTCTTTCTGTTGCCCTCTCTTTGCAGTTTCTTTATAGCCAGATGTTATTTGGCCACTGTAAAGAGTTATTCAGGGATTCACTTTTTTCCTTAAAGGAACATCACAGCAGATTTAGTTGACGATGCTCCTGCTCACTGCAGGTGGGTTGGACTAGATGACCTTTAAAGGTGCCTTGCATCTGCCACTATTCTATGATTTATCCAATGAATTTTCCTTGTCTTTGTGTTACAATACATTTATCAGTATGTACACTCTGATTTTTTTTTTTTTTTTTTGTGGGATGAGTGTACAGCCTCAATAGCATAAAATGTTTTTCTCCTTTCTGTGCTTATATGCAAATGCTTTTTCTATTCTGTCTTATCTGAATCTTTTTCCAGCTATTCTGCTCAAAACTATGTCTTCTGCACTTCTTGTTTTCAGCTCTCTTCCTCACCTGATTCAAATCTACTTGGGTAATTTCTGCTGCCATCTTGCCAAAGAATAGAGAGGTCATCAAAGAATGAACCAAGAGGTTTTGGATCTCATTGGCAGCTAAGTACATGAGAAATACAATCTTCATATATGACTTGCTCAATGCTGTTATGACCAATAACAGAATCCTTTGTCCTATTGCAATGAAAATAATAGTAAAAAAATAGAATAACATTATTAAATTATTAAGGAGTTGTAAATAGTAAAAATTTCACATTAATAACTGAATGACATAGACTAATGTTTACTTAATAATCCTTGCCTTATTTTTTTTCCATTTCATTTAATTTATGATTCTCAAGCATCGTGGCAAATCCCCATTTGATGACATTTAAAATCAGTTCCTGTTTGAATAATATCAGGTCCAATGAATACATAGTTTGATGACAGAGAAGCACAGACCCTACTGCTGCTCTTTATTACCACTGCTAATTGTTACTGGCTATGTAAATGGGAGGAGAACAGTGGATATTTTCTATCTTGCCTTCAATAAGGGTTTTGATACTGTGTCCCATAATATCCTTGAAGACAATCTGATGAAATATAGGCTGGATGATTGGACAGTGAGATGAAATGAAAAGCAAGTGCACAGCCAGGCCCAGAAGGTAGTGATCAGTGGCACAAAATATAGTTGCAGGCCAGTAACCAGTGCTATGGAAATACACAGTACAGGAGAGAGGCGGAGCTACTGGATAAACTCCAGCAAAGGCTCATCAGGATAGAGCACCTCATATGAGGAAAGAATGACAAAGGTAGAACTATTGAGCCTTGAGAAGAGAGGGCTTGGAGGAGGATCTTATCAATATATATAAATACCTAAAGGAAAGATGCAAAGAAAATAGAGACAGACTCTTTTCAGTCGTGTGCAAGATACTCCCAATTTGATGGACAGAAGCATTCAGGGGATTCCTCCATCTTGTCCTTCTACATCACAATAGTGATGTTGAGCACATTTTCCCAGTAGACGCTCACATGTGCATATGCACACACAGAGTTACTTTTCACGACCAGCAATTTATTTTCTTTTGTGCAGTAGTTTCCTATGTTCTGCCCAATTAACATAACCTCCAGACATGTCTAGTTGTATGCTTGCAGCCTTAACACTCAGCATGTTGTCTTGTGCTGATCTGTCACAATGTGCACTGCAATTTTGAGTGTTAGTGCAGGATTATAAGGAAATTATATTGGGATTTTTTAGTCTGACATTATATAATCATTCCTGGACATGGAAGGATGTACTTCCAGCAGCTTCTGATACTTTTATGGTAATTTGTGCATATCCTGCTCAACTTCTCTACCACTGGAATCTGTATTTGCTCTGCCTGAAAAGATTTCCAACTAAGATGCTGCAACACCTGAACAGTACATATCAGGCCCACAGAGAACTTCAGATTTCCTTCTTCATTTTCTCAGGTTCCTCTGCAGCCAAGAAAGATGACTATTGACTTCCAAAGGCTCCTTCTGCAGACTACAATAGGCCTTAGATGCCTATTTTACTTCTTCTGTTTTCAGCAAAATACTTCCTTTAATTTGGCAAGGTCAAGGATGTTCAGCTTTCTTCTAGTGCACTGTCTTCAACTTCAGTCACTCAAAGGTCTTGATCTTTGGATTTTTTTGGAGTTTAAGTATACAGAGGCTTGAACTAGGGTACTTCTGAGCAGAGATCAGAGCCTGTGTTTTGTTGTTTAAAACACTTTTCACAGTAAAGTAAAAATAGTTTTTTAACTCTGGTGATCCTAGAATGTGTAAATTCATGATATGAAGCTTTGCAGATTGCATCTTTCCAGTTAGAAGCTGTTGATGTCTACTTCTACTTTTTGTGTCCTAACAGAGGTTTTAAACATGCCTATCATTACTTTTGACTGTGATGTATGTTTCCAAATTCTGTTTACTTGAATGAGTAGAAGAGGAACTAGTTACAATAAAGGTTGCACATGAGAAAGACATTCACTTCTGTAATTGTCTGATCCAATAGATTTCAGTTATCCAAGTTCTTACCCTAAAGGCCTCAGGTATCTACCTTCAATACACTTGACCCCTTATGTCTGCTTGAACTTATTTTTTCCAAATTTTACCACTCAAGATTGTCTTTTTTTCTATTAATTAGATACCCATAAGTGATTTCTTAAATCTTTTGCTAACCTTATTTTATTTAAACAAACGAAGCACAATTCTCCTTCAATTCAATCAGGTTTTTTTTTTAATTGATCTAATCAGATACAAGTTCCTAGCTAGTTAGCTAATTTCTTCAATAAATGAAGCCAGCTGTTTCACAGTCATGTTATTGGTCATTTTCAGGCCTAAGCATCTATTATTCCAAGCATTCTAATGGCCATTTCATTAATTCCAGGCATTTTCACTTCTCTTATAACTCTAACACTTCAACTTATTCTTCTTTGAAGAGAAGCACCCTTCCACAGCTAAGAAATCTAAAAGTATTGCTTCCATAACACATCACTGGCATAATGCCTAAAAACCTTTGCTTAGTAGGGAGTTACTGCATTTCTGTGTTAAACCAGTGTTTCAGCCATGTTTCCTTCCAGCTGTCCGTGGCTTTACTTATTAAACTACAAATTTTTTTGGGATAGACACTTTCCCAGTAATAAGTTTGAAATACAACTAGTATTCTTTGATTACTATTAAGGTCCTAAATAGTCTACAGGGATAGTCTTCTACTAACTGGAACACCCCTGAATTTAGGAGACAAGAATACAGGCACCTTTTGTTCAAGAAGCTTGATTATTCTGATCATTGGGCCATAAAAGAAGAGAGAAAAGCTAAGTTTATACTTAATGCCTTTCAGCAGCTCAAGACGAAGACTATCTCAATGTAAAGCTATTTCAGTCTGTGTTCTCTTCTCCAAAGAATGAAAAAAAAGAAAAATACAGAAGGTACTGAAATAGTAGATTAAAATATTATGAATGCTCAACCTCACCTACAAAGTCAAAGAGATAAAGCAGGAATGGATTGCTGAGTGAATCTGGTATCTTGCATAGAGTTATTTTTCAGGATGGTGATATTCACAGCATTGCTCCTTTGCTCTTAATCAAGGATTAAAGTTAGCATTATTTAGTAGAATAACGTAAAACCAAAATGTTCTCTTAGCAGCCAAAAGTAAAGATTAAACTTAGACTCTATATATTACTTCAGATCACATACAATTTTGATTATCCAAGTGTTCCTTGTAAACTGCATGGGACTACAAAGGTACCAGAATTAAACACATTCACTAACTACTATCTAAATTAGAACTTGAGAGTAATGTTCAACAAACAGGGAGGAGTACTACATAACTTTACTTACCCAACCTCAGATTTTTCCAATTTCCAAAACAGAACACCAGATTCTTTCCGTCTGGTAGCCAAATCTATAGTTACCTGGTTTATTTCATACCATCCAAATCTTTCAAATGACAGAAGATATAATGGAATAAAAAAAAGACTAAATTATTTTCTCATTAAGAAATATGTAGCAAAGAAGTAACTTTGCTGCATTTGTTGTAATGCTACTATTAGTAGAAGAATTTTACTGCAAATCCCTTATTTCTATCAAAGAAACACAGCAGACAGTTCCCAGAATTTAAAAAAAAAAAAAAAAAAATATTCTATGTGTTCTACTTTGAAAAAAAGCAAAATGCTCTATTTAACAGTTGTGGCTAGTGCTTACTGCTGCAGACAGTGTATGTGCTAGATGAGCTGTGGATTAGTAATGTCTCTTTTCATCCCATTTATTCTGCAATTCCACAGAAATAATCCAGCAAGGTGCTGAGTACTCTTTGGCATGTGCTGAGTGCTCCATGCATTAGCACAGTACAAACACATCCTTTCTTCCACAGCACTTTGCAGATTTGAGCCTTTGCACTTGTAGACATCCCAAGGTACATCAATGACATTTTACCCTTCATTATAGCCTTTAAGAGAGTCACTGTCAGACATGGCCATCCTGAGAGACAGCAGAATGACCAATGAACTCATAACTTTGGGAACAAAATATAAACGCAATCTCATTATAATAACTTTGCCACACAACTGAGAAAACATTAGAGCCATTTGCTCTGCATTCTTTGTCTTAAGGAGGAAAAGAAGGAAAAAGGGTGAAAATATTAATTGTGCTTAGTTTTCAAAATTTCAGTTTTTCTTTCCTTCATTCTCCTTTTGTTAGCTTCCCACTTTCATCAATGAGAATATAAATTCTAGCCCTGAAAAACTGGAAAGTCTTAAAATACATATTTTTAAAAAAATCATTCTATCTCTGAGCATATGCTAGAAGCATGTGCCTGTGTATGAAAGCTGGCACTGTGATACTAGTTCTCAAAAGTTAAACTGAAAGGCTTCTTCAGCTGAAAACAAAAGTGGAAAATGATAATAAAAATATATGTGTAGCATTCTCCTTGTAAAGTGCAATTTCAAATGAGACATGCCAAGGCTCAAACTCTAATGTAATGAATTGTCAGAACGCTTGTGCGTAGAAGAAATTGTGAATACTTTGGCAAAATCCCATTGTTCAGTCACTGTTGTGAATGCCTAGTGCTAATTCTTTATTAAGTGTCTGATTGCAATGTGACATCCCCTAGGTATAAGCTAATACTCTACTTCCAGTTCCATAGTTTCAATTGACCCTCTTAAAGAGCTGTTCATGATTAATTCTCACTATTAACATTTTTTGCTGTTAAAGACAACAAGCATGATCCCATGAAATGAATATGTCAGCAGCATGCAACCTCCAGTCTTACACTACATGAGGTGACACACCACTGAAATACAGATGAGGATTATACCAGAGACTGATTTTATAAATTGATTAACATAGAAATATGCAATAATTCTTAAAATAAATGTCATAACCCAAATAATACTGAATATTTATACATCAAATTTCACATATATCTTCAATAAAGGGAATAGACAGCTGAATGTTTTTCTAGGTAACAGTGGCAGACTAGTGTAGTTATAAAATATGTAAAATGTATTAGTGTCCAATGTTGCTGTTTAGAAAACATATCTATTTATGTTTCACGTTAGCCTCTACATTGTGTCCTTCAGTGAATCCGAATGTGTACTGAAGCAAAAGACATTTGTCTTGCAAATTTATAATTCCTGGTGTATAGGGCACTTATGTTGACAGAAGTTATTTTCTTACTGTTTAAACCACTTGCCTGCCATTGCAAATTGGCTGTCGGCATTGCCAGTACTTGATGGTATGTAATAGCAACACAATGTTAGATAACCAACCTGTAAAAACCTTGCGGTTAACCTCTCCTGTTAAAACCAATACTCTAAAGCATCTATGGCCACAGGAATTGCATAGCCTTTGCTGACACTAAAACAGTCCATGGTTATTGCTGAAAGCAGTTGACCTAAAAAAGTTTCATTAGAAATAACAGAACTACTAAGATCCTAAAGAAAAAAAAAATATTTTAAAATATTGTTTTATGGCAGATACTCTATCCAAAAGATCTTAGCAGCCTGTGAGAGTGTACCCTATTTCTTTTTATTTTTTCTTGCATTAGTTTCAGTATTGTTAAAAATAAATAATTCCATGGCTCAGTGGATGAAAACTTTCTGCATTGCATCCTGTTAAACCAAAAACTAACAACTAATACAAAATTTCACCTCCTTCTAAAACAGGGAAAAACATCAAAACATTGATACTTTTCAATGAAGTAATTTCATCACTGTCTAAGAGAATAATATTTTTTGTATTAGTTACTAGTGCTTGATTTTTCTGAGCATTAGCAAAAGAATAGAATGCACTAACATAAAACCAAAAAACTGCTGCATTTTTCCTTCAAATAAAAGACTTTATGATTTAAAAAGAAAAGACTACAAAATTTAAAAAAAAGAAATTCAAAGTTGAGTAATAACTGCTGTGTAACTCTCAAAATGCATTGTGCACAAAATGCAATAAAACATACTCATAGAAATTCAAGTATTCATGTTTTTTAATTAATTTCATTGTGCCATATGCAAACTACATTGTTTCACAAATTTTTCAATTACTTTTTTTGCTGAAAAATGTTCACAGAGTGAAATTAAAACAGTTGCAATTGCTTGTGAAAACTGAATTTTGAAGATCAAAGAAGAAAATATATACAGTTCAATAATTCATATGTTATCAAATCATGGAAAAGGATAATATTTTATATAGATTTCACAGATATTTCACAGGTAGAGAGGATGCTGGTAATTCTTTTAATAATTAATCAAAAATTATAAGTTTTCCTTTCATTAAAAAAAATAAAGTCATCTATTAATACTGGAGTTTAATGGCTACCTAGTTCAGAATACTCACCTAAATGCAGAGGAAAGCTCTTCACAGCAAGATAGGCAGCAGTTACCTATACTGACCTAGAGAACAAGGACATTTTTATAAGCTTCTGAGTTTTCATTCTTTCTTCCTTTTCTTACTTTTAACGTTTCTTCCAGAAGTCAATAAATCATATTGTCCTAGAAAAGATATGGCTTGTCTTTATATCTCACCTGTTGTCTGCCTGAATATAACATAAGCACATTTAAACTTGCTTCTCACAAAGCTTGTAGAAACCCTGCAAGAAGTTCACTTTTTTTCATTTTGGGGAAAAAGTATGAAAGTCGACATGAAAACACCATTTCAAGACTTTCAAATCTGTTTCTTTCTGTGTGGTTTGATTTTTGATAACTTTCTATCTGAGATCCCAGAAAATTATGGCATGGGGTTTCAGAGCATTTTCAGAAAAAAAAAAGTAATTTTTGAACAGAACTGACTTCCTCAATTGCAAAACCAACACAAAAATATTCTCTTTTATTGTTTAATTGGATGTTTTTTAAAATATATTTCTGAATAGCATAGTGAGAAGTGTGTTCATGGAAAAATACATAGAGCAATACTCACCTAAGTGTCTCAGTTATTAATCTCAGAGTAGAAGCAATTCCATATTGTTTTGAACTTTGAGTTACTAATATGAAAAATAATGTTAACTGTGTTAGTTTTCTGAAGAATTTCTTGCTCAGATAATACATATAAGGCATTTTCATGAATTCTAAGAAGCAAATTTCCCTCACTTTTTTTCTTTTCAAAGTGTTATAACTGGATGTACCTATGCAAATTATCGTTCCATTTCTAAATTCTGATGGGCATGGAAATCCTTGTAGGGGTGTAATTCACCATGTTTTTGACATTATTGAATTACTCACCATTAGTTTAAATGTCATTTGATCTAGTAATGACATATTTCTAATTTCTTGCACTGTCTGTACTGCAGGATGGAATTTTGGTCTATTCTCTTCAGTTTTAATGATCAGCTGAAGCTTTGTATCATACACCTAAGTAAAGCATAAAGAAATTGATCATACTCATAATGTTTCAGTTAAGTAATAAAACTCTATACTAAATTGCATGCATGTGTGGGACAATTAAATTCATATTCGGAGTTAAATGTCTTAACCTGCTTCCTCAGGAAATTTAGTAATTAATTCTTCACAGGCTAGGACTGACTAGAGAAGTAGAGGGTCTTCAGGGACCTAGAGCTAATCTTGCAACCTTGAAAATGTCCACTGACGTAATGCCTTACTATGGAGGTGCATAAACTCCACCACATCAGTGATATTTTAAGTATCCAAGGTGCTAAAAGGTTCTCCTTCTGTGCTTACACGGCACTGATTTCATGCTGACAAGACTAGGGAACCTCTGTTTGTCTCATACAAAAAATCTGTTCTCTGTGTAGAAAGATGTCCTATTAGGACTTGGGTTCAAGTAGGCACTTTCTGAAATTGCCTGATACACACTTTTAAAAAAGACACATAAAGTAGACATCACTGTTCACCTGTTTTCTTGAAGTGAGTAGTTATTCATTGATATCAAAGACATACAAGACTTTCAAATATTAGTCTTTCATATTTCTGTTATAAACTAAAGCACAGTGAAAAGATAAACAAACAATAACCAAAACAACTAACCAACCAACAAACCACAAACAACTACAAATGACCACAAACAAACAAAAAACAACAGCCAAAGTCCAAACAAAACTAGTCTTCTTGTTTCAAATACTCTTGAAATATCTGACCATTCAAAATGCATTCAAAATTTCTCTTAATAAGGGACATTTTAATGTGGCTGAGATTGGTTTCATGAAGAACCCTTGTGCTAACACACATTACCATGAAGTGTCCTGTTTGACTGTGCTGAAGTATATATTAAATAGAGACAGCAGCATTTCTCTTCAGCATGTCAACTTTCTTTGGGGATTCATTGCTTGTTTCTTTATCTTTTATCCATGACAAACTTATTTGAACTTTTGGCATTTCTGTTTACCAGTCCATTTTGTACAAGACGAAGGGTCCTTACAAGATGCTTAGGTTCCTATTTTCTCTCTCTTTTGAATGACATAACCTCCAGTCAGTTCTCATTAAAAGAAAAGGCCATTGATGTCTCATCTATGGATGGTGCTATTTCTTCTGTTGTTATATTTCATCCTATCTTCAGCTGGTATAATTTTTCTGGTTTAGCTGCTTTGGTTACTTTATTTTAGTCTAATCTATCCACCTATAAATTCATTGAGGGAGACTGTTTCTAAGATGGAAGTCAATAGTAACTAAAAATCACATTTTAGAGTTTGCATATATCTTAATTGGAAATTAAATGTGCTGCAAAAAGTAAAATCCCTCATGAAACTGCGTTTGAAAATGCTGAAAGTTCAGTGGATTAGAGATATCATTTGCAAGATCCATTTGAAAGACCTGAATTTTATGCTTTTTTTGATTGCCTGACTAACAGGATTTGGGAGATTTTCATATGTTAATCAAAAAACTTTGTTGGTGGCCTCAGAATGGAGTTATTCATTATTCTGTGCCAGAAGAATAGAAATTATCACAGGAAACCCTAATGTGTATGTTACTCAGTGAATAAAGGTTTTCCAGTACACACAGATGTAGAAGGAGTTTTGGGAAGAAAAATCAATGTGTGTGTTTGCCTGCATGTATCATCTTTAGATGAAAACCAACAAATGAAAACCCCAAAGAATAAATCTCAGGCTAGTTTTAGATTGGAATTTTGAAAAAAAAAAAAAAAAAAAAAAAGTCTGAAGAAACATGTACAATGAGAGCAGAGAACTAATATTGAATATATGATGATGACCTCTCTAAGCAATACATTTCTTAAGAACTGTCATAATTTACTTGGTTTTTTAGATATGCTCCTTAAAACTGGTAAATTTGTATAACCATTATTAAAGCTTTACTCACAAACAGAAGTATAAAAAATTGAAGTTAATGAAGAATGAAGAATGATTGGTCGTAGTTATATGGAAATTGATGCAGTTGAAGTAGAAATGTTAAATATATTAGAAGGTTTTCTCCTGCTTCCTTCATAGTTGTACACCCTGGACAACATTAATATATTTGTGCTTCAGCTCCTTAGCAATGAAATGTGGACTGTTGTATTTATTTTAAATAATATAGAGTAGGAGTGTACTTCTGCCACTTGTGAGCATAAATCGCAAGCTATCGTATACTTTTTAGATTTAAAGTACAGTTGTGGAGGAACAAAGATATTTGAATCCAAGAAAGTGATCTGTTGGTCACTTCTTAACTGCCGACATCTTCTTTCAATGTAGATAATTGCTTGGTGTTCTATTCCTGAGAGCAGTTAAAAGGCAAGTGTCCCTTCATCTTTTCTCATTGCAGCCTTCTCTTATATTTTGTCAATAATTTAGGGGCTGCTCCACTCCTTCTTAGAGATTAGCCACGGCCCCAAGCCTGATAGTATTCTAGAAGAGACTGGACAACACCCTCAGACACATGGTGTGAACTGTGGAACTGTCATGCAGGGACAGGAGTTGGACTCAAAGATCCTTGTGGGTCCCTTCCAACTCAGGGCATTTTATGATTCTTTCTCCTGGACAATGAAATAAGAAATTAGAAGCAAATAAAGGACATCTTAACTTGGTTTCTCTCTCCCTTTTTATTGACACAAAAAGTGCATAAATTTGGCTGAAATAAATTAGTTATTTATTATAATAATTGGTGTTATAATATAGAGCCTATTACACTGGAAACTGTATGAGTTCTTACAATATTTAGACTAAATTTTTGCAGTAAAGTGCTGAAAGAAAGCTATTTACTTTTCATTATTAATTCTTTTAACTTTTCTTAAATACAAAACAGCACCTGCAAATGATAACGAGAAATTTTTCAGAGTATGGCCACCAAACAAACTCAATTTTTATTTGAGATAGTGTCCTGAAGTTTATTAAATTAAATTGCAAAATAGTTTTAAATACACAAGAGCTTCACGTTACTGTTTGAATCTTCTTTCCTGCCTTGAAGACTTATTAGCTTTTGATTTTTTTTACCATTACAGTAATCTAGGTAGTGTTTGTTTTCCATATTCTCAGACTAGTTTTAGGCTCTGCCAGTAAATACATAAAAACTTTAAAGGCATTAAAGCTTAATCTTAATTTGTTCTAGAATTTCCATCTTTCTGGAAAGTTCAGTGATTTTTCTACATTAAATAATAGACAGAATTTATTCTTGACAGCCTTGACTGCTGAAAGTACAGTTGTGATTCTGTAATACCACAGAAATTTTTCAGACAGCTCTTATGCCAATAAGTAGCTTTGCTTTCTTGCTATCTCTTTCTACCTACTTGATCTTGCCATGTTGCTAGTTTGAAGTAGATATATCAGGTAAGATCTATTAATAAAATAGGTAACTGGGATACCTCTACCTGTATTTTGTGACAGGTCAGGATTCAGCATTTTCTGTGTAGCTTGGCTGATCAGCTATGCTTCACTGGGATCCAGGCTGCTGAGGATGCTTTGCTGATTGTATCTGAGTTAGCAATATAATCATAGCTTATATATAAGCTGCAGCACACAATTGTTTGTGGCAAAGTACAAACATCCTCACTGTTGGCTGGAAATAAACAGGGAATAAACATACTAAATCCTAAATAGTAGCCATTGTAAAGACAATAGAGTAGAAGATATCAATACTGAAATTTCAACAATTAATATAGGAGTGGAATAATTTTCTGCTAAGAAAAAACATCTTAAGAGTGACTATGTCTTTTTCTGTCATTAAAAAATCATTTCCAATAGTTTCCAATTTCTTATTTTCTGAATGCAGCTAAAGTATTATTGTGTCCTAAATATATCTACATGTAATTTGACAATGCTAATGTGCCATATAGATGAAAAAGGTAAATAAAAGGAGAAAGGTTTTTTTATGTGTGTGTGTGTTGTTTTTTTTTTTTTTATGTGTGTGTGTGTTGTTTTTTTTTTTTTTTTTTTTCCTTTCTAGTTCATTAGAAACTCTACAGTGGAAAATCAGTAAAATCAGTATTAGCTAAATGGAGGACAGAAATAGTAAAGTAAAGGAAAAATCTATCTCAAAATCTCTTGCTAAAAAAACCCTATGTATGATTCATTGGCAATTGAATACATAGTATCAGACAAATCAATCGATATACTAAAGTCATACAAACCTTACTAGAAACCAATATTTTAAAAGCCACAATCAATTTTCATGATGTAATAAAGTCTCAATGATTATTAAAGGACAACATCAGAATTATCAGTACACATCACATCGTTGTAGTGGATTGACCCTGGCTGGACATCAGGTTCCCACCAAAGCCACTCTGTCTCTTCCTTCCTCAGCTGGACACTTGAAAAAAAAATATAATGAAAGGCTAGTGGGTTGAGATAAGGACAGGGAGCTCACTCAGCAATTAGTGTCACAGGTAAAACAGACTCCACTAGGGGAAAAAATAATATAACTTATTGCCAATCAGATCAGAGTAAGTTAATAAGAAAATAAAGACAAATCTAAAACCACCTTCCCCCACCCTTCCCTTCTTCCAAAGCTTAACTTTACTCCCGAATTCTCTGCCTCCTCCCTGCACAGCCACTCAGGGGGATGGTGAATAGGGGTTGTGGTCAGTTTGTCAAATGTTGTCTCTGCTGCTTTTTCCTCTTCATGGGGGAGGACTCATTACACTCTTCCCCTGTCCAGCATGCTGTCCCTCCCATGGGACATAGTCCTCCATGAGCTTCTCTAACATGAGTCCTTCTCATGGGCTACAGTTCTTCCCTAACTGCTTCAGCACGGGTTCTTTCCACAGGGTGCAGTCCTTCAGAAACAGCCTGCTCCAGTGTGGGTCCCTCAAGGGGTCACAAGTCCTGCCAGCAAAACTGCTCTAGCCCAGACTCCTCTCTCCATGAGACCCCACGTTCTGCCAGGAGCCTGCTCCAGCATGGGCTTCTATGTGATCACAACCTCCTTTGGGCACTCACCTGCTCTGGCATGGGGTCCTCCATGGGCTGCAGGTAAAGATTTGGTCCACTGTGGACCTCCATGGGCTGCAGGAGGACAGCCAGCCTCACTATGGTCTGCACCACAGGCTGCAGCGGAAAGTCTGCTCTGGTGCCCAGAGCACCTCCTGCCCCTTCTTCACTGATCTGGGTGTCTGCAGAGTTGTTTCTCTCACATATTCTCACTTCTCTCTTCTGGCTGCAGTTGCTGTTATGCAGTTTTATTCATTTTCTTAAAAATGTTATTCCAGCGGTGCTAACACTGCCTTTCTTTGATGGGCTCAGCCTTGGCCAGTGGTGGGTCCATCTTGGAGCTGACTGGCATGTGGTCTGCTGGACATGAGGGAATCTTCAAGCAGTTTCTCACAGAAGCTGCCCCTGTAGCCCCTCATGAGATCTTTCACTTCCATCTTCGCATTCAAAAGGAAGAAAATACCAATTGCTTCGCAAGGCTTCATGTATGTTGAAATTTTTGCTGTAGAGATACTAATCTGATGGCCATCAGTGGCAGAAGTCCAATTCATTCTACTGAATTCATTATTTTATCCTTCAAGTTCAGTCTAAAGTTAAAAGCCTTTGGTGTTTCATTTTGTATTGTTTTGTTTTGGTTTTTTTAAAGTTAGAACTTAATATGCTGCCATTAAATCCAAGTTGGATGTCATAAAGCTATGCCCTAAAGCTAAGCAGAAGATGGTGGCTGAATGTAGCAATTTCTGGGTGTGATTTTATTGCCTTTATAGTTGGTCAGAATAGACCCACAAGACTATTTTATGACTTAGGAAAACTGCAAACTATCTGTGCTGTTTTCTATAAAACAGAGTTTTTTACAGAAAAACCTGGAGTTATCTTTCAGGAACAAAATAAGAAACTGGTTACTGGAAACTCAATTACTATTAGAAAACTATCACTCTATTAATAGTGTTAGCTTATTCAAATAAAACTAGTTAAATTTATTTAAATGTTTACCATTTTAAAAAACAAGCATTTTCTGCATCAGCTGCCAAACACAAGTAATGCAAGTCATGAGCAAATGAATGGAACACTAAAACTTGAGGTATAAATTTGGAACAAAATTTCTTCACTGACAGCTGCACATGAATGATCAGGACATATATTTTGGAGCATGCAAAAAAATAATCTGCGTATTGAAAGGTCAGTAGTTGTAAGCATTAACATTAAATGTTAAATTAAATGCAAATTAGCTCTCGTCTCATCCAGGCTGAACTGAAAGTTAAGACAGATCAATTACCAAGGTTTGGCCCACATATGTGTCTATTGCCTGAAATACTACAGACATTTCATATTCTGATTCAAATGGGGTGGTAGAAGAGTCAGTGGAAATAGCAGTCATCTCACATGTCTTTAGCTATTGAATTGTTGTCTAAGCTATGCATCTAGCTTCCTTCCAAAGCAGATGGAGTAACATAGGCACCTCATCCTGCCCTAAAATACATGTCTTTAGTAGGATTAATGATCTGCTGGAGTTAGCTTCTTGAGGGACCATAGAATAACTTCAATTACGACATTAAGCATAAAAAATGCTTAACTTTAACAGCAAAAGCCAGATGAGATGAATCATATCTCAAGTGTGGTCATTTTTTAAAATGTGTTGATTTTTTCTAGTACGACTCTAAAGAAGATTTGACAGTATCCATATGTTCTCAGTATGTCAAAAATAATTTCATTGGTAATTTCAGATTTCCATTGGGAATATAGAGGTATTCGGTAATTCAGCAGAAGCATTTTGAGGTGGTTATTATGGTCTCCTTAAAAAGAGCTGGAAGACATACCTAATTCATTTTTGGGTTTATATTCATTTAGGGATATGACCCTAAAAGTTTTTAGAGAAAGAGTTAAGATTAATCCATGTTTTGTACCTAGTCTTCACCTGTTGCAAACCACTGAGATGAAAGAAAGTGTGTCTATCAGATCTTTAGATCTGGATTGTTAATCTTAGGTAGTGGCATTTTCCTGTCAATGCACAAATGCTTACATTTTAAGAGTAATTAAAGAAAGGTGCCTTCTTTCTCAAATAATATTTTTACTTCAAAGCCTGTCATATACATATAGTTTAATAATGGTGTAATGTTAATTGTCAAGAAAATGAGCTATATTGTTTCTGTGACATAACACAATAGGCATGTGAAAGGAAAAAATATGTTAAATCAAAACGCTTTTTTGCCCTGTAAAAACTGTTAGAGATATTTTGTGGTTGTAAATGGAAAAAAAACATTTTATGGATGAAATGGTAATATTATTGCTATTATTGCTGTTATTATCACTACAATTATTTCCCCATGTAATGTAATTATATATTTTGTTTCATGGTGATAAATTACACTTTTTATTGTTGTTGAGTGTATAATTCCATTGCTCAGGGGAGATACAAAAATTGGCAGTTGCTTCTAAACAGCTTTTTTTTCACTTATGAGTTTCAGACACACCTACTAGAAATTAATAAAAACATGATGCAAATGTTATATTTTTATATTTTTTTAACTTACAATAACAATAATAGTGATAGTGATAATTTAGAATAGTTTGCTGTAAGAGTCCTTTTTTTTCCTAAGTATCAGAAATATAAAGTACAAGCCAGGGTCTCCTTTGTGAAACTTCAGTCATTTTTTTCAAACTGGTAGTGCCTAAACTTCACTTTTTCTTGTTTTGCTGTGAGCACTGGTGGAATAGTTTCATTCAAATAATCAGAGAAAATTAAAGACTTTATGTATATCCAAGTAATATGAGTGCCCAAGGGGAATAAGCATATTTATGTATTATATTCTCACCTGACTATTAATGACTCATGCATGAATTTGATACTTGAAAAGCTAATATTCTCTAGAGAAATTCATCTCCCCCTTAGTCAAGAACATTTTTTCTTAGTTTTGTTTTCCAATGCTTAACAAGGTCATGGATGCTTTTATTTACCTTACACACTAATGAATTCTTGTAGATACATCAAACGTACCGTATAAATGAATCTACCTTTTAAAGACTATGTAATAAGGCTTAGATGAGCCATGAGATGCCAGAAAAGTAGAGTTTTTATATCACTTATTTTTATTTTTGTAAAATCTTTGAAATACTTCTCATTATTAAGCATTTCAATATGATTACACAGAGAATATATTTAAGTAATATATTCTTTTTGTGGTCAATTGGAACTAATCTGTACTGCTACTCATTTTGAAGTAGTCTTATTTCTTCTGTGATATAGATATTAAAAAAAAATAATTATATACAATGAGCATTTTCTCTTTTCTCCCATGCATACAAATGAAGTTGACTAGTGTTGAATTTTAACATTCATAACCTTTAGGCACACTGCAACATAGTATAACCTCAGGTCCCAAATTTTAAGGCCAGATTTCTTACACATAGTATTGATAGAATTTGATGCCTACAAGTAGGATTCACAAAAGCTAACAGCTACAAGCTACCCAAGATGGAAATGCCAAAACAAGTGTCCTAATCATTGAGGTGCTGGATTGTCTGGTATTTTTGTCTTGAAGCAGTTTTACTGTGTATAAATTATTAAATATTCACTGGCATAGGAATTGAAAGAGACATCTCCCAGCATCCCAGGGGAGTACCCTAATCATCAAGATATTGAATGTCCTAGTGTGAACTTGTCTCAGTATACAACTGAAGCTATTTCTCTTTGTATAAATAATTAAACTGAATTTTGGAGCAGAAACTTGTAATCTGACTCTTCCATATCCCAGAAGAGAGCACCAACCAACAGTCTGTACAATCTGGTTTGCAGTTTCTCCTTCTCTCAGTTCCACTGAAAGTTCAATTATTTATTATGGACTGAAGCAGTCTCAGCTGGAACAATTACTAATCATACTAAAATAATCAGTAGTCTGGATGTAAATATATTGCTTGGGAACTTTAACTTTTTATAATAAATTAAGTTGTCATTATAATTCAGAGAAAATAGGAATTTCATCATCCTAAATAATGTGATTAGGTCCAAATGACAATTTCCACTGAAATCAAATCTCATATAGCACAGGACTGAGACAGTAAGTAGGATGAGACAAACCAGTGGAAAAGACCTGGAACTCTCCCATAGGAATGTCTAAAACCACAGTGATTCTGAAATTAAGGAATAGTACCTTCAGTGGGGCCACAAAGCAAATTTAAGTACCAGAGAGAGAAGTAAGAAAATGGAGGCAGAAACTGATTTTAAAATACTGGAGTTTTAAGACCAGGAGCTGTATGCAACACCTCTAAACATGTATTGAATATATACTTAAATAATCTCATATTCTTCATTGATTTAAGTCTATTAATCATGGATGAGTATGTGCTTATCTTGATGAGAATGTCTAAAATATAAAAAAGATGCTTGTGTAATAAAACATATGACTTCTGTACCTGAAATTAAATAGAAAACAGAAAGCACTAGCAAGCCTGAGTAAATAGAAAGAAGTATTCAAGACAATAGTTGTAAGCAATTGAGACTGATATGTGATTTTTCAAAGAAGGCTAAGTTGGCTGTCAACTTTGGTGGTTATATGTATCAAACTTCTGTGTAATTGCATAAAGCGCAAAAGCTTGCCAAGCAACCTATTGTGAAATGTGAAGTATGATGGATCAAATTTTGTATATAGGTAAAAATACAATTTATAGCTGTAGTAGTCTGAATTACTGTTCCTAACTTTTTGGGCTTTGGTCAAAAAAATGCCAGTACTATAAATTGCCTGAATAAAAGAAAATTTGATAACAAATTCAATTAGGGTCTACAAAAGTCAAAACCCTTATAAGAAACAGAGTTTCTTGTCCTCTTTCAGAAGGAGAGACAACCTGAACAGCATTACTTTCCTACAGTGAAAGTACATGAAGAGTAAACAGTTTCATCTCTGGTGTTTTAATGGAAACCAGCCAGCAAAGGGTATTGACTTGAGCTGAAAGAAGGAGACAGGCATTGGACAAGTAGACTTACTTCAGAAACTTCCAGCAATTCTGAAAATCAGATGGAAGTTTGGAAATTAATTAGTAATTACAATTAATAATTTAAAAAAATAAATGTTTAATAATAAGTGTGTGGTCAAACTGCAGATAGTGTTCCCTGAATTATTGCTAGACAGGCACCAGAGAACCATAGGTACAGACGCTCAATCACTGAGCTGTCATGAGCAGGGATTGCTGATCCAACAGTTTTCTTCAGTCACCTCGCACTGCATTAGAACTCCTTTGGCTATTTCAGGCACACCAGCCACAGGCTCTGACCAGATTCCCAGTGAGGTCTCTGAACATTTTGTTGAACAGCATCTTTGTCTGAAACTTTAACAGGGTAAAACATCAGTGGACAAATAAAGAATACACAGAAAGAGACATGGCTATCTATCTAAAATAATAAAAATACAAATCTGAAAGATTTTGTATGTTATCGATCACATGGTATCATTTGCTAGACACACATAGAAAGTAGATTAAACATCCTAATAACAAAATACTTTGATTCAGTGCAGAAATAATGATCCAACTGATGCAACTAAACTAAAATTAAAAATTAAAAATACCAGCTGTTGGTTTATTCAGTAAGAGCAAAAGATATACAGTCAAGAACAAAACAGGATTCTATAAAGAAATCATATGCTTTTTGACACCTTTTTAAACTGGAATTTTCAAATATATAAGCCCAAAACACCAAGTTCTTTTTTTTTTTCTTTCAGAGGTAACTAAAATAGTTTACCCCGTAAATAACCATCAGCTTATGGTTATATTGAGATGAAATTTCTCTAGCTCTTTTTGTTGCAATTTTAGAATTTTAAGGACCCAGTTGGCCTATCAAGACAGCTTTTGGAAGACAGGAACTGGCCGACTGCAACACCAAATGCATAAATCACATTGTCTTGCCACTGCAAAGTCTGTATGTGCCATTTCAATAACCAGAGAGCATATCACTTCCAGTAAATTACAAGGAAACAAGCTTGAGTAAAGAGCAGTATATTGCCCTTTTGCTTAAATCCCTGTGTTTCAGCCTGTCTGCCTTTCTTTCTGACCTCACATAATTAGACCAACAAGTCAGTGAATAATATGACGCTATTAATTCTTTGAACTTATATTTCTGTATTCTAGATGTTTCCAGAAGCTTGAATGTTGTAATTTCATCAGAATATGTTTGCATCTGGATTGCACAATTCTAAGTTCTCATTATAGGAGTATTTTGGAATGGTAGATATGAATTAACTACGAGAGTTGCATAACCTAAAATTAATGGGTGAAAGGTTTCTTGTAGTGTCTTGTGAAAATGAATATTCAGTAAATTATTGTGATACTGTAGAGTTACTTCATTACCAACAGCTGGTTGTGTCATTCAACTCATATTTGTGACATCTACCTTTACAACAAAAATATTACTTCATTCTCAAATTATAATGGAATTACATATTCAGGCATGTTGTATAGACATTCTCTGCCAAGTGTAAAATCAGATCTAAACAATGCCCAAGACAGAAGAAGTGTTCTTAATATTGTATGAATACAGTTTAGCCCTTTTCACATTCAGAGCGTAAATGGGGCTTGGAAATTATTTAGTGTATGTTGCTTTTGAAACATATTTTAACAGGACTTTGAAATGTGTGTACAACATAGAAATAGATATTAACATACAGTTTCAGGGTTTTCACTGATGGCTGCAAAAGCTGAAGCTAGGCAAGAGCTGAATGAAATACAGAAAGATGTCAGCACAGACCAGTGTACAGTTAATAAGAGTGGTCTAACCTAGCTCTAAACAACTCAGTTTGGATTTTGACTAGTATTGTAGTGTGGCAGTCTTCCCAGTTAGATCAATGAGAAATGGAGTTAAATAATTTTGGGAAAATGTCATGAAGCACAAATGTTCTTTGGAACTCAAGATGCTTCATTCAGAGGTACTTAGTGTATCTCTGAACAAGTTCAGTATTAAAAAAATAATTTAAAAGACAAACTAAACTGCAGGCATCTTCCGATGTTTATTCTGTTTATGTGTTGGTTTTTTTCAGCTGCTTGAGATCACACTACATTGTCACTTTCCTTCATATTTTTCCATATTTATTTTGATGTTAGGCAGCATGTGTGTGTCTTCCTTACCTCACTGGTACTACAAGCTGCTACACCAATTTCTTGGCAGGGTGTTATACAATGAAAATACCACATCTTATCTTTGAAGAGCCAAACTAAAGACTTTGAAAGACAAACCCTAAGTGCAAATAGAATGTAGAAAAGAGCCACTGTTAGAAGAGAAGCTGTGCCAATTGTACTTGCGCGGTGCTCTCTGGATTATGTCTATACACATATTTGTGTTTGCACATTATTTAACGTAAAGTGAAAACCTTTAGAGATACAAGGGTCAGTAGTTGCCAGAATAAATCTTTCCATCTGTGTTTGTCAAGGACACTGGGCTCATTGTTGGATATAGACATTGCCTTAGGTTATCCATGCTTGTAGCACTTGTTGTATCAAGTCCTGTGATATGCTGTGAAAGTACACCACACCGTACATATTCAAAATATGCAAAAAAAACCCCATGAATACTGTCTACCTAAGTGACATTTCTTGCTGATAGCAGACTATGGATGATCTGTCCTAATATCCTGCTTATTTTTGGGAAAAGCTTAATTGGAAGGGATATGACTGCAAAAGTTCTACAGATTTGGGGATCTTGTCTACAGATGAGATTGATCATTTCCTAGTCTGCTAGAATGTTTTGGGCTGGAAGAGACCATGGGCAGGGACATGTCCCACTAAGACCAGGCTGCTCAAAGCCCTGTCCAACCCGGCCTTGAATACTTCCAAGGATGGGGCATCCACAGCTTCTCTGGGCAGCCTGTTCCAGTGCCTCACCGCCCTTGTGGTGAAGAATTTCTTCACCATATTTAATCTAATCTAATTTACCCCCTTTCAGTTTAAAACTTTTTCACCTTGTCCTGTCACTACAGGTCTTGGTGAAAAGACTCTCCATCTTTCTTATAAACTCCCTTTTACATACTGAGAGGCCACCAAGAAGTCTCCCAAGAACCTTCTCCAAGCTGAACAACTCCAACTCTCTCAACCTTTCTTCACAGGAGAGGTGTTCCAGCCCTCTGACTGTTTCCAAAGCCCTCCTCTGGACTCATTCTAGAGAGGGACCCCAGAGCCTCCAGGTGAGGTCTCACAAGAGCAGAGCAGAGGGGAAGAAGAGCAGAGTAGAAGAGAAATTAAGTCCTGTTTTCTGATTGCATAGGCTTTTACAATGAGGCAGAGTACTTTTTGCCTCATATACTAGCATCTCATGTTATTGTGGCTGGTAGGGGCTACTGAAATACAAATAAATAACAGCCGAGTTATTAACATTTTTAAACTTTGCTCAAGTTCTTCCATTGACACAGCTAGTGACACATGAAGTAGCACAACAACTTAAAACTATGTTTATGCAAGAATTTAGTGATCCCATTAACATAATCATTGCAGCCACCTTTCTCTGTAGCAGCTGTGCCATCACAGACTCTCTTCAGTTTTATAGATTGTAGCAGTAACAATAGGTAACTGCTGACATACAGAAAAGAACACTCACAGGAAACTGTGAACCTCTGACGTTATGGGGAAATAGTTAGCTGCTTAACAGGAAATTTGGATGTCAAATGGAAAGTGAAGTGACATTTCTGCCTCTTATTTGGGAAAGCACCATAAGCAAATCTTAGATTTGAAACAATCTTTCTGGTTTGGGCAATTTTTTTTGGAAAATTTTCTTTTGGCTTTGATGTTTTTCTTCTAGCATTAATGTGGATGTTATCAACTATACAAACTGCATTATGAATGTATGCTCAAAGCTGTAGTAATAAAGTATATTTGTAAAAATACCTCAAAACCCATTAAAATTGATTTTATAAGAAAAATTTGACCTTAAGCTAATGTCATTTCCTGGCAGTCCAGATTCTTTTTTTAAACTCACAATATTTAAGCCTTCTCCTGTTGAGCCTTCAGTTCCTGCTGTTGTCAGAAGTCATATGACAGATGCAGGGACATGACTTTTGCATTAGGAAAGGTTGCTCTTGAAGTGTAGCCAAATTTTTACAAGGTCTAGCTCCTCCTCATTATGTGAGGACATTATTTCAGTTAGATTGTCCAGTCCTTGCCTATCAGCATTAGGTAGAAGACAAGTCTTCACTGGCTGTTCCCCAAGATAACGCTTTACTGTGCCAAAACATTGACAGAGGCCTTATGTGACAGGATGAAGTGGAATCATGACTCTTGTGATAGTTAATAGGAGTTTTACCATTTCTCTGACTAGACATAGAATTTCATTAAGAGATTTTGAGGCTTTTTTTTTTTTTTCTGATTGTAATATCATTTTAAAGAACAATATATCTTGATGCTATACATTGTCCTGTGTGAGGACACGCATTTTATTAGACAAATGGCTACTTCAAAAAAATTACCTTAGGTTTTTCAAGGTGAAATTAAGAAGTATTATTTTGCATGTGCATGCTTTGTTTGGTTTGATTTAAAACAAAGAGTAAAGATGAAAAGCACAAAATATTTTTTAAAAAGATAATCTATTTTCAGAACTCTGAGGTAGTGCTAATACATCACATGGCCTGGTCCCCATCACTGTTTGGAGAAAGTGCCCTGGTGAATTGGGGGAGGAGGTGAGCATACCTCTGGGCTTGGGCTGCAGGGATGCCTGGCACCTTTCCTGGGGTGACCCCAGCATTTTTTCACATCATTCCTCACAGGTGTGGTGCCCTGAGCAGTGGCAGAGACTGGGGTGGGCAGGGTGGGAGGCAGCTGGGCTGAAAAGAACCTAAGTGTACTGATGGGTAGTGAGATAAACATGTGGCAGTGGTGCCTTGGCAGCAAAGGTGGCCAACAGCTCCTGAGCTAGCTCAAATATAGTCAGTAGGTCAAATTAAGGAATATTAACCGGTTTTACTGGGAATTGGGTTTTGGTTTTCTTTTGTTTTGTTTTTCTGAAGGAAAAAAAAACACAGGAGAAGAGTAAATAGCAGCCTTCTGAAACCCACAAGTAAGTAACCAAAGAGGTGCAGCCAGGCTTTCTGGTGAGGTAGCCAGTGAAAGAATGAGAGACAATGGACATAAACTGAAAAGGTTACAACTGCCTAGCTGGTGGAAAAAAAAAAAAAAAAAAGAAAAAAACCTCATAAAAATAAATCAAACCAAAATCAAACTCACCTCATCATCAGAATGATAAGATTTTTTCATATGTTGCCCAGAGAAGCTGAGTTGAGTCTTTCAAGGCTCTACTGAAAAAAGCCCTAAGTTTTTTGTCTGAATTCAGGGTTGAATCTGTTTTTAGCAATCAGGTGGACCGGATGACTTCCCAAGGTCCCTTCCAGTGTGAATGATTCAATGATTCTACAGTTTTTATGGCTGTTCAATAAGGCCAATTTGACTCAGTAGCATGAAATGTCAGGAAGCACTGGTACTCTGAGTGATTATCCAAATATAAGCTGAAGGAAATCAATGGAAGTTGTATGCGTATATCTTCAGGAATGGCTGAGCCTAATAAAACAGCATTTATCAATAAGCCCCAGGCAACATGGCATTTTTTTAATATAAATGTTTTATCTATTCTGTCACCTTTGCCTGAGATGTTTCAATTCAACTAGAACTGAGAATTTGATTTTCATTTCCTCTTCTCACAAAGATTATATATGACTTCCTCCAGGTTTAAAATAATTTCTTATGGTCCATTTAGATGTAAGGTGACTCATTCTTGACATTGTAGAAACTAAATTAAATTTATGCTGTCAGTAATCTTTGAAGTGTCAGTTTTACTAATACCTATGTATATTTGCAGAATGTGTATTTTGATTAATTTTTAAATCCTGAGTAAACCTCTATCAATGCCAAATGCTACTGTGATTTCATACCTATCTATATTCTTATGATGTTAAGATAAATACTTAACATACGTACATTGGAAGATTGAAAAACAGCCTTTTTTTTCTTTTATGGACTCTACATAAAGCAGAGTGAAACACACAAACATGTAAACCCAAAGTTCTGAGCTGAGATCTAGACTCAATGCATGAGCTCAAGCTCATCTATTCCATCTGAACCAGGAGACAAACTGACATTGTTTGAAGTTCTTTCACTCAGGTTCATTGAACAATGTTATGTCACATAGATTTCTGGCTCCATTTCCTTTGCTCCCAACTCAGCTCCCTGGACAATCTCTGGACCTGGCTCATCATTTGCCATGTTTTAATGGACCCTGTTACCAGCACCTGGTACAACCTGCTTTGTTGAGATCCCATGAGACTGTGCTCCATGGTGAGGGCATGGTCTGAGGTGGGATTACCCAGCCCTTTTTGAGCTGCTGGCTCTGCTACTCCCAAACAAATGTTTAATTAAGTAGCATTTAAGATTATATCCTGGGTGGTGATTAAAAAGGTCCGTGCACAGTGCAGCTGATTCACAGCTAAACAAATAAAAAAAGAACATATTTCTGATAGAATATGGCTTCTTTTTTCTATTTTTTATTTTCATTCTATTGATTGGAGAATGTGCCTGATATTTTTGGCATAAGTGGATATCTAGGAAAAAGTGCAGAGGACAAGACAAGCAGACTGTTACATTTTGCTGGGTATATCCTTGTAAAATTTGTTTCTGAAGTGCTTGAGACAAAGGTTTCTCTTGAACTTCCTCCATGAATTTGTGCAATCAATTTTTGAACACATGTAATATTTTCATGCCTACAATGTCTTGTCATAAATTAATTCCAGAGTTGAAGAATGTGCACCTTTTGTTTTCAACCTGTCACTGTAAAATATAATTTGATTCCTGCCTACTCTTTAAGAAACGGAATAATTAATGTATCTTCACATTTTCTGTGCATCTCAGACTTCAACATATCTCTTTTGTGACTCACAACAAGGCCAAGGAATCAGAGTTTATGTAATTTCTTTTTGCATGAAATTCTCTCTATAGCTGTAGTCCTTCCAGTTGTACCTTTCTAATAATATTCAGAGATTAACCATCAGAACTGGACCAAGTGTTTAAGCTGTGATGAATTCATATAATGGAACAATGATGTTTTATATTTTGTTCTCTGGCCTGTTGTAATGACTCCACAGTATTTGCAAGGTTGATTTGTTGTTTTTCTTTATTGGATATTGAACAGTCTTCAAAGAACTATTATGTTTTTCTTTCATTTTTTTTTCCTAAGGACTCAATTAAATTTCCTAAGGACTAATTCAGAATACTCTTCCCCCATACCTTTTACTTTACTGTATTGGCACTGAAATCCATCTGCTATTTTATTAGTGATAATTATTAGAAGACCTTTCTATAGCTCCTCATGGTTACTATCAAACTTTATAAACTTGTTATTCCCTACTATTTGCTAGCCCATTTAGAGTTTTGTGAATAAATCTACTATTCTTGAACAAGGTGTATTATGAAGATGATAGAATTTTCTATAAACCAAATTTTTATGGGTGAAGAAAAATTAACAATGAAGACTAGCATCAAAATAAACTAAGAATAAATGCTGTAGGTCTATAGCAGGCTGTTTAATTAATATTTTTATATAGTAAATTATAAGAAGTAGAATAAAATACCTAAAATTATGATAAATAGAAACCCCTATGTTAAATATCTTCCGCCACAGAAGTACTAGTAATTATTGAGATGCTTTCCAAATAAACTATCAAAAGTTATTTTGTGAGTAAAAATCATTATTATGAGAAGATTGTGGACTTGGACAGTTCACATATATTCTAAGAACTATATTCTGCTAGCTGTACGGATTTCTTTGCCTTTTGAAAGACTTAAATGATCATCTCTGGTATTAGAATTAGGGTGACCACCAGGACTAGGGAAGTTATCATGTCCTGTACTCAGTACTGGCAAGGTTGCATCTCATTGCTTACTTACTGGAGGTATCTACTTCTTTATATACATTGTATTGAGATCCTAGCCACCTAATTCAGTGCTTATTAATATAAAGCTTAAGCCCATTACTGCATCCAGCCTTAAATGTCTAAAGGCTTTTGACTAGAAAATAATTTTTAAAACAGAATAACGGCAAATATTTCCACAAGGGGCTATTCAGTATCCTCATTAAAGAGAAGATACTATTACCAAATACCTTGAGAATATCTTAATCCTCAGGTGTTATAATTATGATTGTAATAATTACAATGCTGAAGACAAGAACTTATTGAAAACAAAAATGAGGAATATATATCTCACTTAAGAATTGTTACATTGTTTTATTTTAAAAGTAAATATAAGACTGTGAAAGCATGTAAGTGCGGGTAGATATATAGAGAAACTAACTGTCATTTGCAAATATATGAAGGAAAGCCTGTTGTGAGAGCAGAAGAAAGTGGAGATCATGTTGGTTTGTACTTGTTAGAGTTAAAATCAGCTTAATCATAGAACTGTTTCCATATTTTTCTATATACCGAAGTGTCTTTTTCTAGTAATTTTTGTTGTCTTCCTCTAAAGTACTTTTTCTTCGGTTGGCTAGACATACTAGTGGATAACGTCATATTTCTTACCTTTCTGTCTTTGTAAGTATGTGTGTTAAAACCAATTTAACAAGAATAATAACTTAAATTTCATCCACAAATAGAATAACATCAAATGCTTTGAAAAAAAATCAGAATTATGTCATTTCATTTTACAGTTATCATATAATGTATATAATGTAATACTGATCATCATCAGGGTACTTGTGCTTCCTTGCAACTTACAACTGTTAGAAAAGCCAGCACAGGGCTTGATGACAGAGCTCAATTTTCTATATTTTTGAGGCTAGCTTAGAAACAGAACTCTCTGCTCTGGAAGCCTGTTTCTCTTAAAAAGTCTTTCTTTTGCCATTCTCAACATTACCTGCTTCTCCACCATCAACCTGGGTTCTTCTCCATCTCGGTAATTACCTACACTACTGGCTGTTCATGGCACCACTATTTTAGCTGAGTCACTGCCTGGAAAGCTCTTGTGATGCAAAGGTTGCTAATCTTGATATTTATTCTCCATTTACATTCACTCTGTCATGAATGTCTCACATGAAACCTAAAGAATTAAATTTTTCTGTGAGTTTTTCACTTTATGTATTAATATATTATTATTTTAAATTTATTTATCTCTCACACACTTTGCAGTTTCCTATTTCCATATTTTTTCCCAGCAATGGAATAATGATCACTTTGAAGTGCTGACTTATTAGATCCATTTATCTGATAATGTATAAACATGAAAAACTGTCTGAATTTATCTTTTCACATGATAATTAGGAAAGAAAAGCAGGGATTTTCATTATTTTTTAATAGATAATCCCAAACCATTCTAAAAGACATGTCACAGCAGTCTGATTAATCTTATTACCTTCTTTAAACTAATTTGTATTGTGATATGCTAGTAGCCTTTGCTGTTAGCAGCAGTCCTTATTCTCAAGAGATGTCCAAAGGGCACCCTGTGGATTTTCAGGTTTCAGGATGATGGAAATCTGTTTTCAGCTTCCAAACACAGAACTGTTTGTGCAAAAGCTCTTTTAACTCCTTTAATGAGACATGTCAAAATGAAAGGATATATGTGGTGCTCACTTCTGATAAAGGTTTGACATCTCTGACACAGAAGTTTTAAAACATCTTCAGAGAACAGACAGGAAAAAACCTGTTAAGCCAAAGGCAACATGTCACGGACCAATTAAAAAATAAGCTAGAAAAACCTAAGTTTGCTTGTGAAGATAAACTTATACTTAGAGACATTTTAACAGATTTTTATATATATAATGTGTTTTTATTAAAGTGCATTCTTGATTTAAATTAGAGTATTAGGTTTGTAACATCTAAGATATATCATTCAGGAATGTGAAAAATTATTTAATCGGATTTAAGAATAGGAGCATACCTTGACAAGCTTGTGAACAGTAATTGCTGGATATATAAACAACTTCTCAAACAATCTGAGTGGAGGAACATATCACAATTCAAAAAGTACTAAATATGAGAATGTTTAAAATATTAAATTAAATGTCTTAATTTTTGATATTCGAATCCTTTATTTCTTGGAAATTCATTGTTTATTAGGATAAGTTATCTGCAGCTAAGAAATCAGTTATGGCAAATTTTACATCCCTTTTTGGCTTGATGGTCCTGGAAACAGTGAAATGATACTTATCATGAGTATAGGATAGACAACTCCTCACGTAAGAAAAAATTTAGAAACTAGTTCTTGCCAGAGGCCTATAAAATTGAGAAAGAAAAAAAAAACCTACACTTGAAGACTTGTACAGACTTTCAAGGCCATGAGTTTCTCTCACACCTGCACATATTGTTTCTTTGATACAGTTTGATTCAAGAATCTTTTTCATCAACTTTTGTGGACCTTGATCACTCAGATCTATAGTTATGCTAAAAGTAGCAGAGCATGTTCTGGATTAATTTTGATTGTAAAAACTGAATACCCTATATATGTGTTTTTAAAGTAAAGATAGTGAAACAGATTTCTTAGAACCTGCAAGTTGAGGAATCCATGAATATGGAATATTGTCACAATATGTGATTCCATAATTTTCCATGTGAGTATACACACTATTCATACATATTGATTTAATAATGCAGACAGGCAAATTGTTTTCAGGGTCTGTTATCTGTGAGCTGTTTACAAATTGTGCAAGGTGACTGTGTGTTTATGATTGACTTTGTCTTATTGTTTCTGCTTTTCTAGAAATTATATGAACATTTTTAAAGAACCATACATTTCAGAAGATAAAATGGGTGAAATACTTCACTCTGGCATAAAGCTGAAAGTGTTCTCGTGATTACCATTTATTTTTGGCCACCATATGTTTGAGCATTCAGTAATAACTGAGTGAATTCCTTTAATAACAATAAATAAAGTTTAATTCATTCCAGATGTATAAATTTTGTTCCCTCCTCCAGAAACCTGACAATTTTATTAAACTTATTCTATTAAATTTCTAAATTCATTAATTGTTTTCAAACTGTCTTTTTCTTCTTGCTCTGTAGATCTTCCAATGGACTTCAGTATATTAGACTGCAGAAATGTTTTAACCGTAAGGCAGGCACATATCAGTTATCATAATCTGTGGAAACATCTTAATTACCCATTTAGTCCTTTAGAAAGCAAAGGAATGATTTTGCTGTAGCTCATTGAGTACCTACATTGATTTGGTTAATGTTTGGTTCAAAAAATGGGTAAAAAGCACAAATGTCTCCATTTTTCAACCCAGGAATTTTTAAAGGAAGACTTTTTGATTATTTATTTTGAAATAAATATTTTTTTTACTATTTTTGTCAAAATGTAGAGTTTTTTTAAGGGAAACTATCAAGAACATAAACTCTCTTTTTTAATCACAAATATTTCCAGCAAAAAGTTATCACAGAGTACAAATTACTATAAGAACAGTCATATATGTATATTGGGTGTAAATTTTCCTCATATAAACCCATACATTTTGATCTGCCATCTTTTTCAAAGCATAAATCACTGAAGACAAATATCCAAATTTTCTGCTTGGAACTTGGCCTATTGCATTACATTTCCTACTCAGCCAGTGTGCCTTTCGTGAAGGTCTCTCAAGTGCATAGAAAATGCTGTTGATATTCTAACACCTGTGTTATACAATGAGCAAATAATAAAACATTTCTGTCATTTCCAGCTGCCACTATAAGAACAAAACTACAGAAGAAAATGTACTTTGGTGACCTGCATGTCTCAAAAAATTAAAATGTACAAAATACACTAGAGAATCTGAACAGTCTGACTGAATAAATGTTATCTTTCATAATGAAGACTTGAAAATGCAAGTGATCTTCCAAGCAAATAATTTTGTGGCAGAACACTTGGAGGTAACACAGAAAAACTAAATAACAGTTATTTTATGGCACCAAGGGGAGCTTCAAAACTTGACTGCAAAGCTCATTCTTCTGTGTATAAGTCCATATGTCTCTGCCTTATACTCAACCTGAGCTCTATCAATTCTGCCATCCATTCTGGTGAACAGACATACACAGAAACTCCCTGTTTTTTGGTGATGATTCATCTATGCCAACTCACAGAGCATCTCAGTGTCACTTTATTTTCTGTCAACAATATTGTCATATTTGCTCTTGGATGAACTGTGATTCACAGATGTCAACATTCCTTTTTCTTCTTTTTTGTTTTAGCACTGTTACTTGCACCTTTGAAAAGCACATCTATGGATCAGTGTGTCCAGGTAGAGCAGTTTACTGCTGTAGGGTGAAGGTATTCTGGCAAATATAGATCAAGAGTTTCACTTGTTTTCAGAGGAAATAACTAATGTACAACAGATTCAGCAAACTGGACTCAGTTTAATAAATTTTCCTTCCTGTAAACTGAAGTTCATTAGTATATAATTTGTAGAAGGGCTGCACTGCAGTTATTTGCTGGTGGAATTACTTTAAACCAAAACTTCTGTTGAATAAAAAATGTGGCTTTTTATGCAATACAATAAAGGCATTTACTTGGCCAGAATTTAAGAAAGGAATTTGCACAGAAATTATTGTATTACATCTCTTCAGATGTTGGTAAAAAAATTTTCTTTCTTCGAATTAGAAAGTGAAGACAATGTTCATGGTTGTATATTCAAACTGAACAATGGAATTTCATGTGAATAAACAGAATATGTTAGTCTATATCTCTACATCTGGTACATTAAACAGTGTAAATATAAACTTAAAAGAGTAATAGAATTGCAGTAGCATTGTATCTTAAACTGAACTTTTAAACCAAATGGAATCACTGAAAATAAACAATGCCACTAACAGAAAAAAGTTTCCAAACCACTATTCTGTGTGTAAAATAGGAAGAGGAGAAATTGTGTCACTAGGTTAATAGTCCTAGACGTTCTGTTTGTGCTTCTGCTAGCAAAGGATTGATTAACAGAAAACAAGACATCATTTTTGCAGTATAGCATTTCTGTCTACAAATTAAGCATAATCATCTACATCATGGGTGGTCTAAGACTACATTTAACAGGTCAATTGGTGCTGAAAGGCTTACATAGAGTATTGCATCAATAATTCCTTATTATAGTGTCCAGATAACTCAGTGGAGGCAGTCCAAGATGTCTTGTGAAACATCCACATTGAACTTTCAACTTTCTATCTGGAAATCAAGGAAGTTCAGTAACAACATAAATATAAAACTTGTTATTCGAGGTTTCAGGCACATATAATTAATTTGTAGTGATTTTGCATTGTGATTATTTCATTGTCTACATTCAGTGATAGCTCTGCAATTAGGATTTTTCTCCAAGAGGGCAATGGGGATGTGAACCACTTGACTGAATAAATTTCATATTACCTATAAATGTGGCTAAGGAAAGCTAATTGTTTTACTGTCAACATTGTTCAGTTTTGAGAAAGTAAGCTGTAGTGATGCAAATTGACTTTTTGTTATATGGACATTACCCAGTGTGTTTGTAGTGATATTCTAAATAGCAAAGGACTGGCTCTCAGCTAAGGTAGTATCTTTTAAACAGGCTAGCAGGGTAAAACCTCTTCTTTTTTTCTGCAATTACTGCATGCAAATAAGTGCTCATAACATCCTCTCACTGTCCCTAATTAAGCTATTACTAGATACTGCAGGATTTTTTGTTTGTATAAAACATGTACCTTAATGAAAGAGAGGAAGGAGGAAGGACCCCACAGAAGCACAGGGAACAGTACTGTTTTGCATTACTTTCAGTTATATCGTTCTATTAGTAGCTGTCTTCTTCCCAAGTTATCATTAGGTCTTACGTCCAAAGTGTTAACTTGAAATTCATTAAAGAATGTATTTTTTCTGCCTCATCATTATGTTTTTTCTTAATGATTGAACCTAGAGAAAGGCTTTCCAGTATATTCTGAGTGGAGGTTTGGTTTCCTTGGTGTATGGATTAAGATCTTCAGACATGGAGCTAATATAGCAAACATTGACAAATTGGTGGTGATCTGTACAGAGAAGGATAAAATACCTGAAGTTGTATCAAGGAATGAAACAGTGTGCTAATCAGTCACTTAAGCCTTCCAGCTCTGCAGAAAATATTTAACTTAAGACATCAAAACTTTCCTTTATTGGCTAGAGTCACATCTCTCTTATTGCCCAACCTTATCTAATATTGAGGATAACATTGGAATGCATGTGCTTCAACCTAAAAGACTGAAAAAAAAGAATTTACATGTGAGGGCTTGCTGCACAACAGTTTTAAAAACTAAAACAAAGTGTTTCTCCCTTTATTCCAGACATAACAGTTGAAATAGGAAGCAGAGTACCTGCTAAGATGTTTTCCCTAGTCGATGTTTCGATTGCTATTTTTTTTTGTGTGTTCTCCCTGTGCTGTGCCTGACAGGAGTGTAAAGTTGTTTGATAGTTGGTAAATACATTAGCAACAGTAATAAAAAAGCCACAGAACTTACTAGGTCGTGTTCATTTGAATCATAAGTTCATGTCAGTAGGGTTAAATCAGGGATTGATTTTGCTGAGCAAATCAATAAAGTAGCTTGAGATAGCAAGGTCTTTCTCAAAACAAACTAGAAACAAAATATTGAGATAAATATCATTGGAGGTCCCAAAATTATTTTCTTTTAGGGATCCTTTCTCTTCTAACACAATAGTCTCAGATGCTGAATGGGAAGAGGTAAACATGGTCAATTAGAGAAGGATTTCATAGAAGAGTAAGTTATCCCTCTGATGTCAGAAATTTTGTTTATGAATTTTATCTATTCCGGCATACAGTCAATATGAGAAGAACTGTGTGTTTGGTTCTTATGAAAGTATCTGCAAATTCACTCTAAATTGGCAAAAATATTGTTCAGCTGGAGAATAGTCATAAGATTCCCAGACAAGAGAAGTTACTCCATAGAAGCTGAGCATCTTCTTTTATTTTTAATCTTCTTTTGCTTTCCTTCTAAGTGTGTAAAAGTTGAATTCTTGTGTTGGATGTGAGAATGATACAGACAATTAAACATACAAGCTTTTAATTTGAATTAGAAAAGCTACAGTCCAAACTGCTGATCTAAACCATAGCATTTACATAGTTGTTTGTATGAGTTTTATTTTTCCAAGAAAAATAAAAGAAAAATAATGATTACTTACATAACATGAATAGCTTAGAAAATGACAACTGTAAGAAATTAGACTGTACTTTTTAGAAATGTATAATTAAGATTCGGAAAAACATCAGATAAATGGTTCAGTTCTGTTTGGCATCACAAATACATCCTTGGTGCTCTGAATATTTAATCTGGTTGGATAGGATCTATTTATTGATATTATACTATAAGGCCTATCTAACTAGATAGAATCCTGTTCTGCAACTGAGATGCTAGGCTCTACCATAAAACAGTTTTCCAAATAAAGTCAGAATTAGTAGTTCAGAATATAATAATGAAGAGACAAAGAAGTTATTTGAGCTGTGACTTATTTCAGTTTATCTTTCTTTGGTAATGCATAGGAAAATAAATAAATGTCTTGTGATTATCTCTTTTGCTTCCTATGAAGTGAGATATTTCTACTGCTAACTAAAGAAAATTTTGTCATTGCAACTTGTGATGACTTGTTTGTTTTGTTTTGTTTTGTTTTTTCCTTCTGAGTGGTTGATAGTTCAGCATTTTTCCTTCATGCATTCTAATACACCTTCCAGAAACTGAAGATTATTTCAAAATTCTACTATTATTCTAATCCAAGTAGAAAGAAAGTCATAAAAAGTAAAGTAAGGAACTTTCACCAGATTTCATGTAAATTCAGAATGAGAAACCTGATTAAACCTAAAACTTTTAGTCATCAGTTATTATCAGTATATTTCAGACTTGGTTTGTATAAGTTATTTTCTGGTCAATTTTATAATAAGACAAATGCATGCACTGGTTAAGATGGTAATTCATAATTGAAGTCAGTATAATGAAGAGGCAAGATATAGTATCAACATGCCACAGATAGCTTTTTAGAAAAAGTGTCCAAATTAAAATTCTAGTGGAAAAAAAAACATTAATGAAAGTGAGGTCTAGCAAGGAAAAAAATCTTCAGTTTTCCCAGAAGAAAGTGTTCATGTTACTACCTGATAAAAGAGTCCCTTAAAGAGAACATTCAGGTATTTCTCTGATGCATATCCTATCATATGGTAGTTCACTATTTGGAAAGATGAACATTCAATGCCTGATCAGAATGAGTTATTTAAGAACAATTCACCTTGAGCAGAAGTTAACAATTATTTGTTCCCTTATTTTGGAAGGGTAGGAGAACACTCACACGCACTACATACCACTCATCTGTCACTTCATAGCAGAATTATTTTTCTCAGTCCTTTTATACAATTGGTTTTAAGCATTTAGCAGATTAAATAGAGTGTAATAGAAAGTGGAGTAGGGTTGTAAGAACACTCTGACCATTTATTAAAATACTCTGAAATCTTCTTAAAAATAATTATAATTGCAGAAATGGTTATGTCAGTTTTGCAAAGGAGGTTCACTTTGCAAATATATCTTTAGTGTTTGATATGCAGAGAACATAACACTTGTGTTTTTGTGGAATGAGAGCAATTTTTTGTTTAACCAAGCGTTCAATAACAGATTTGTTCAAACTTGCCTGTGGCAGGCTGGATTTCAAGGTTTCTCTGCCTTTAACAGAACACAGGAAATAGCACCACTGTCAAGAGCAGCCTATGTATATATATATATATTTTTTATTTGGTATATTATGCAGAATTATGTGAAATGAAACATCATAAAAAGATGAAAAATGACACTCAGAGTAGGGCTGTATAATGTGTCTGTCTTCTTTTTGCTTTAGCAATTGTTGCCAAAAAAATCATCAGATTTACACTAGGTTGTCTAAATGACAGTCAACTGCAGTTGAAACAGAAATATTGAAATATTAAAATATCACGATTTATTTTTGAGAGTATTCAAATTATTTTGACAGAGGATTCTGCATTTAGTGCTGTAACTCTCAGTTAGTGTTGTTTGAACTGTCTCATGTTATTTATTTTCAGGTTTTAGTGAATCAGATGAATGAACAGTGCTTACATTTTCTTCTGCTTCTAATGTTATTGTCATGCATAACAATAACTCATCAGTTCTCTTAACTCCAAATCCAATCCAATTACTTAATCAGGGGAACATCATTTTATTAGCAACACTATATGATGTTGTTTAGCAAAGACATTAGTCAATTGTCACCTGAAAACAGCACCCATTCCCACACGATTTTCTATCTGTACTTTTAAAATACATCTAAAATGATTTCCAAATTGATATTTTTGAGTGATCTGGGGCATGGTGCTTTTTTTCAAAACAAGGATCAGGAAGCCCTGAGACATGACTTGAAAGGACAACAGACAGTAAAATGTTTGTGCCATCCAAGGACTTCCAAACATTACTCACAGTTCAGATTTAAAGTATGTTTACAGCCATCTGCAACCTACAGTCTTTTTTGCTGCTTGCAGCAAAGATTAACTTTTTCCTAAACTTGTAATAAAACTGTAGCTTTCCTGTTAGATCAGACTTATTCGATTTAAATAATTTTTTACTTGCTGCTATTTACATGGAATATTTTCCCCAAGTACCTGTCAAGAATTAGCACCTATGAAGACCCCCTGAGACAACTATACAAAATTCCAAATTCCACAAAAGTGTAGGCAATGTTCTCAAATGGATTTTAAAAGCAGGATCTTAGAACAAAGTGATTGACATCTACACAAATGAATCTTAGCAAGAGATGATGAATGCTTCCTCAGTCTGACGTTTTGGTATTTCTTTTTAATTTTCTGTAAGCTGCATCACACCTATTATCGTAGGTAGTGTAAATATTTCACTGTTTCTGCATTTTCAGAATATACAAACAGGGCTTACCCATATAGACAGATATATAGCATAAATAAATGTAGAAATCGTTGCACATTTGTTGTGGTCTGTATTTTATTCCAAATAATTAAGTACACTGTGAAAAATGGGAAGAACAGAACAAACTGAAAGATGATCAGTGAGGTCCAGCATTTTTTACACATACATTTAAAATACTTAGGAGACAACAGCATGATTTTTTCATAGACTTGTGATGGCAGGTGATTTAACCTGTGCATTCAAGAAAATGGGTGCATCTGCTAACTGATTATAAAATATAGTCACTTGAGCTGGACTGACAAGGAAATTTGCTTTGTGAATTATTTCAACACTTGGCAATTTCATTTATAAAAAATTCCTGAAAAGTTTTTTGAGCCTCAGTCAGGTTGGGCTGTTGTAGAGACATGCAGCTTGGTATATTGAAGATCCTATGAGCTCAGAAACCCTGTCTGTCCATCAATATTTGAATTAACTGATAAAGGAATCAAGAAAATTAATTATTTCACTAGTACTGTGTCAAAGAGCTCTAGGCTCATGATGGTCATGACTGCAGAAACATGACTAATTCATACCCTGTGAAATTGCCTGACCTCTGACATCCAGCATTTAACAGGAAAAAATGCTTCAATTGGCAGAATTTAGTACTATCAAGTTATATTCTAATGTAAATTATGTTAGAACAAGAAACAGAAGGAGAATAGGTTTATGACCTGTAGCAGTGTAAATATCTCCCCTTGCCTCCTGAATTCCTTCTTGTCTTCAAATAATACAACATTAATAAAATGAAATGTTCGTTTCAAAAGTTTAGGCAAGCAAGTTGTCTCCATCAATAACAATATTTTGAGCTGAATCTAATTAATAAATTTCTCATCTTGCTTCCAGTTCTTCAACACAGCATTGCTGTGCAATCCCTCTATTTTATGGTAACATCCTCTAGTATATCCATAAGAAATGCTGAAATTCTCCGTGAAGCATGATACTGATAAAGTACCAGAGGTAAATTCATTTCTTTGTGTCAGTTCTATAGTTTCAATATTTTTTTCAAATCCGAGAAGAGTTGTACCCTTACTTTTATCCTTGATTTTTGGCTGGTACTTTTAACCGTAATAATCCACTCCACACACATTGGTTATCTTTTCCCATCCAAAGACCAAATCAATATTTCATTCTGGGTGCAAAGTTAGTTTTTGTCCTCTGAGTCCTGCCACTACCTAATACTTTAACACTTTTTAGACATTTAAAGAAGTTAGAATGCCTAAGTCAGTGAACTTAAAATCAAATTAATATTTATGTGTTCCTGAGGGGGATGATTATCCACCAGCTGCAGTTATATGCATGCTGGAATGGATATGTAAAATAATACTGAACAATTGATACAGAATGTGTAGATGAGTATATTAATATTCAATAAACTTATTTTGCTAAGATACCATATTTCTCAACAGGATTTAACCAAAGATTGATTATTGAGAATACACTTCAAAACAGATGTAGAATCATGTTAGATCAAGAACACATGCAATGTTTGTCTGGCTGAATATTGAAAAATAATATTTTTCAGATAAAATATATGGCACCTCAGTGATTACACAGAGTTCCCAGATAAACTTTTAGTTTATAGCTGGATATGGTTTACATGCAAAATTGAGTCATTTCTTTAACGTGTCTAATGTGTTTTGGATTTGTGCTGAAAACAATATTAATAATACAGGCATGCTTTAATTATTGCTGAGCAGGGCTTACACAGCGTCAAGGTCTTTTGGGCATCTCATGCCACTCCATTACTGAGTGGGCTGGGGATGCACAAGAAATTGAGAGGGGACACAGCTGGGACAGCTGTCCCCAGCTGACCAGAGGGATATTCCATACCATATGATATTATGCTCGGCATATAAAGCTGGGAGAAGAAGAAGGAAGTGATCGCGTTTGGAGTGATGGTGTTTGTTTTCCCAAGTAGCCATTACGTGTGATGGAACCCTGCTGTCCTGGAGATGGCTGAACACCTGCCTGCCAACAGGAGGTAGTGAGTTAACTCCTTGTTTTGCTTTACCTGTCCGTGTAGCTTTTTATTTACCTATTAAACTGCCTTTATCTCAAGCAACGAGTATCCTCACTTTCAGTCTTCTGATCCTCTCCCCTGTCTCACTGGGAGAGAATGAATGAGTGGCTGTGTGGTACTTAGTTGCTGTCTGGGTTTCAAATACAACATTATTGTAGCTTTAAAAAACATATGTGAATTGTGATGCCCTATAGCATCATTTGAAAAATCTTTAAATATTTAATAGACTTAAAAACACAGAGTTCAGCCTTTTCTGTATTTTGAAAGCTAGTCTGTTCTTTCCTCTTCCATGTAAGTTGCTGCCACTGTAAAGCAAGACAGACCTATTGAACAAAACTGTTGGACACTGGAAAAATCAGAGCATTGAAGTTTACTATTAATTGTCGAAGAGTGGATGTGATGAGACATTAGCATTCTGATATAGCACTTCTCTGGCAACTGTCATGAAAACATGAGGCAGAACAACATCAGTGTATTATCAGGATAATTAGAAAAATGAAAATAAGAAATCATAGAAATGTAACTGTAACTTATGATTCTTATAATGAACTTGCAATTTATTTCATCTTCATTGAGCAGTGTAAAATATTTAGGGAGACAAAAAAATTTAAAAAAAGAGAAAGAAGAACAAACAATTCACAACTGTATTTTGTAGTTTTAGTTCAATTGGGAGGAAATTTGGAAACCCTTTGCTATTGCAAGTTGGCAACATGAATTGCATTTATCAACCTTGTTGTTAGTGCTTAATGCTGGTATTACAAGATGTGTACATAAACCAGTGTGCAAGTAAAGAAAATATTTTGCTAATCTTGCAGTAGCCTTAATTGTTGGAGAGGAATAATAATGTAATTATGGGAAAGATAGTACATTTGAACATTAGTTCAGTCTGAAAATACTTGTTCTAAAATTTGAATGAAAACATTGTGAAGGCACAGCTCAATTTTTAAAGAATATCTGTCAGTTGTTCTGTGTTTCAGTCTATGTAAAAAAATTGTGTAACTTTAACTCTGAATTAACTCCTTCATCATTTTATTACCTGCATAATAAACTGAACAATAAAACGGGATAATAAAACAACAAAAATAGCAGAAATTGAGGTTGAAATAAATTTTAAGAGAGTTTCTACTCTCTCCTCCTTTGCAAAGGTTGGATCAGCTGTATGTTTGTCAATTCTTAACAAACACCTTTACAACCTGCTCTTAGGAACTAGAGCTGAGGGAGTAGCAGCAGCCAACCAACAAACTGCTTTAGTACTGCCTAGTCCTCACTATTACACGCTCTAACATAGACGTTCCTTTCCATTATTTAAACTCCCGTGTCTGATCTGTAGTGAGTTTTGAGAAGGTAATAAACACCTTAAAAGCTATATTTTACATATATGTACACTGCTACTGTTTTTTTCCTTTCCTTAATCTAAGCATAGTTAAACCTTTCATCTCTCTTTTGATGTCTGATTTTCCAGACCTTTCAAAAGCCTCTTGCTCTCTCTGGAAATTTCTTCAACTGAATCACTCCTTTTAACCTACATTGCCTTACACTGGAAATGCTAAGGGTTTATCAGCTCTGAACACAGTAAAATCACTCTTTTATACTCAACATTCTTAGGTATCGACCCAAGGGTGGTGTTTACTGACTAATGCCGTAACATGTTACTCTAGAGATTCCTGTTCTCTGAATATAGTCAGCTGTTTTGAAGTATCCTGTCTTATGTGGCTACTATCAATAATATTAATAATGACAAGAGGAAACATGTTTAGATTTGGTTTTGCATTTTGCTTGCAATAAAATGCTTAGCAGAAATGTATATCCAAACCAGTATTGACTTCTTTTCAAATAGCATATAAGATGATATTAAACTGCTTTTAACCTTTTTAAGGCAGAAAATCTATTTAAGTAAAGTGTTCTAACAAGACAGGATTTTCCTTTAATTTCAAAGGATGTGTGCAATATAGCAAGTTACTATAATGTTACACAGAAGATAAATTATATCAGTTTCTGTGGAACGTTATTGCTTTTCTCATATTGTGTCTTTTCAAAGTTATAGTGCTGAAGGAAAAGAAACTTTATTTTATAGTTTGTGAACAGTGGGTATACTTGCCGAAACCTGTATTGTTTTCTGATATTAATTTTAGCTATTTTAATCCAAAATAAAAATAATCCTCTTCTGTGCTAACTTCTACTTCTGAATCAAAACTCCAAAGATTTAAAATCAACATTTGAATGTATCTCCTCTGAAAATGGTGTAAAAGCATAGTGTAATGAAGAAACACTGTTTTCATAAGATAGAGTTGTACTGTATTCAAATGCTGTTTATTAAGAAAAATAGGCAAAATGAAATGAAACAAAAAGATAAAGAAAGCTCCTGGAGACAGTATATTAAGTTTCTCTCTTTCCTTATATTAATAACTGCAGACAGGAAAAGTGGCCCCAGTAGCTACTTTTATAGGCAGCAGTGTAAGTGGTGTCACAATTAAGCTTTTCGTAGCAGTGAAAGAGCATTGCGCAGAAGAGGTGGCAGTCAGCTCCTCGGGGATTGCAACTGATTGCCACCCGACTAATTGAAATTCCTCTGCTGTGCTGGCTGCTGCTGGACCACTGTGGAGCTGGCCATCCTCTGCTCTCATCAGCCAAGCAAATACTGTATCTATCAGTCTGAATCCAAGTGAAGGATGTTCCTGTAAGACACATCCCAACAGCACTGGGAGGGCTCAGTGCACTGAAGTCACGGTGGATGTTGCTCTATCGGCCTTGGCAGGGAAACCTGCTGCACGTAGTACCAGCTATCTGCTCTGTGACGTGGTGTTCACTGTTGTGTGCAGTCTCCACCTTAGCTGGAAATAGTTTATCTCACATATCCAAATATGCAGTGTAAATACTGTTATATATGTAAGATGCAAATTAGATATTAGGGGTGGTTTACATTTATAAATTCTATATTTTTATTTATAAATGTCACATTAGCTTGCACTGGTGAGGAATCCATCCTAGAAAATGAGGGTGAAAATGAGTTATCAGCACCACAGTCTAAAAGTTTGTCTTTTATTTGTTTTCACAGTATCACAGTATGTTTGGGATTGGAAGGGACCTCAAAAGATCATCCAGTCCAATCCCCCTGCTGGAGCAGGAACGCCTAGGTGAGGTTGCACAGGAACATGTCCAGGTGGGTCTTGAATGTCTCCAGAGAAGGAGACTCCACAACCCCCCTGGGCAGCCTGTTCCAGTGCTCTGTCACCCTTACTGAGAAGAAGTTTTTTCTCAAATTTAAGTGGAACCTCTTGTGTTCCAGCTTGATCCCATTGCCCCTTGTCCTATCATTGTTTGCCAACGAGAAGAGCCTGGCTCCATCCTCATGGCACTCACCCTTTATATATTTATAAACATTAATAAGGTCACCCCTCAGTCTCCTCTTCTCCAAACTAAAGAGACCCAGCTCCCTCAGCCTTTCCTCATAAGGGAGGTGCTCCACTCCCTTAATCATCTTTGTTGCCCTACGCTGGACCCTCTCCAGCAGTTCCTTGTCCTTCTTGAACTGAGGGGCCCAGAACTGGACACAATATTCCAGATGAGGTCTCACCAGGGCAGAGTAGAGGGGAAGGAGGACTTCTCTTGATCTACTAACCACCCCCCCTTCTAATACATCCCAGGATGCCATTGGCCTTCCTGGCCACAAGGGCACAGTGCTGGCTCATGGTCATCCTGTTGTCCACCAGGATCCCCAGGTCCTTTTCCCCTACACTGCTCTCTAATATGTAATTTCCCAACCGATACTGGAACCTGGGGTTGTTCCTGCCCAGATGCAGGACTCTACACTTTTCCTTGTTAAATTTCATTAGGTTATTCCCCACCCAACTCTCCAGCCTGTCTAGGTCTCGCTGGATGGCAGCACAGCCTTCTGGCATGTCAGCCACTCCTCCCAGCTTAGTGTCATCAGCAAACTTGCTGATAGTACACTCTATTCCCTCATCTAAGTCGTTAATGAATATATTGAATAATACTGGCCCCAGTACTGACCCCTGAGGTACTCCACTAGATACTGGTCTCCAACTAGACTCCGCACCATTGACTACCACTCTCTGGCTTCTCTCCTTAAGCCAGTTTGTAACCCACCTCATTACTCTATTGTCTAGACCACACCTCCGCAACTTAGCAACTAGGATGCTGTGGGAGACTGTGTCAAAGGCTTTACTGAAGTCAAGGTAGACCACATCTACGGCTCTGCCATCATCCATCCACCTTGTAACATTCTCATAAAAGGCTATGAGGTTGGTCAAGCATGACTTACCCTTGGTAAAGCCATGCTGACTGCCCCTAATAACCTTCTTATCCTTAATATGCCTTGAGATAGCACCAAGGATAAGCTGTTCCATTACTTTCCCAGGGATAGAGGTGAGGCTGACCAGTCTATAGTTACCCGGGTCCTCCTTCTTGCCCTTTTTGAAGATTGGAGTGACATTTGCTTTCCTCCAATCCTCGGGCACCTCTCCCGTTTCCCAAGACTTGGCAAAGACGATGGAGAGCGGTCCAGCAATGACCTCAGCCAGCTCCCTCAGCACTCGCGGATGCATCCCATCTGGACCCATGGATTTATGGATGTCCAGTCTATTTAATTGCTCCTTAACCCAGTCCTCATCAACTAAAGCAAACTCCTCCATTGACCTGGCTTCATCTGGGGTCTCAGGGGTACAGGGCTCCCCAGGACAGCCTCTGGCAGAGTAGATAGAGACAAAGAAGGCATTCAGTAATTCTGCCTTCTCTGTATCTTCTGCCACCAGGACACCCACCCCATTCCTCAGTGGGCCTACATTGCCTCTGGTATTAGTTTTATCCGCTATGTATTTGAAAAAGTTCTTTTTGCTGTCCTTGACCCCTCTTGCCAGCTCTAATTCTAAGGAGGCCTTGGCTATCCTAGCTGCCTTCCTACATCCTCTAACAGCAGCCTTATATTCTTCCCAAGTGGCCAGCCCCTGCTTCCATGACCTGTAAACTCTCCTCTTCTGCTTGAGCATACTCAATAGATTCCTATTCAACCACGCAGGCCTCCTGGCTCCCTTCCTTGACTTCCTACGTGTGGGGATGCTCTGATCCTGAGCGTGGAAGAAGCAATCTCTGAATGCAATCCAGCTCTCTTGGGCCCCTTTTCCTTCAAGCAGTCTTGCCCATGGGATTTCCCCCAGCAATTGCCTGAAAAGGCCAAAGTTAGCCCTGCTAAAGTCCAGGGTTGCAATTCTACTTGCTATTCTGTTCCTGCCACACAAGATGCTGAACTCCACCATCTCGTGGTCACTGTAACCCAGGCAGCCCTCAACCTTTACTGCTTCGACCAGACCCTCCTTGTTAGTGAGGATGAGATCCAGCAGTGCACCTCTCCTAGTCGGCTCCTCCACCATCTGCATGAGGAAGTTATCATCAATGCACTGGAGGAACCTCCTGGACTGTGGCTGGCTGGCTGAATGGTCCTTCCAGCAAACATCAGGGAAGTTAAAATCACCCACAACAACCAGGGCCTGTGACTGCGAGGCCACTCTCAGCTGCCCATAGAAGGCCTCATCAACTTCCTCAGCCTGATCTGGTGGCCTGTAACAGACACCCACAACAGTGTCACCCCTGCCAGCCTGCCCCTTGATCCTGACCCATACACTCTCAACTCGCTCATCATCCACTCCTGGGCAGAATTTAGTACATTGTAGTTGCTCTCTCACATAGAGAGCAACTCCACCACCACGCCTGGCTGGCCTGTCTTTTCTGAAAAGGGCATAGCCATCCATGACCACATTCCAGTCATGTGAACTGTCCCACCATGTTTCTGTAATTGCCACCAGGTCATAATCTCCCAGCCGAACATAGGATTCTAACTCCTCCTGCTTATTCCCCATGCTGCGCGCATTGGTGTACAGGCATTTCAGGGAGCGAGCAGAGCACTCCCATTTCTCCCTAGGAGCATAGGAGGCCACCTGGTCCTCATCAGTTTTAGAATGCTTGATTCACTTTCCTTTCTTGGTTGAGTTATAAAAAAGAAGAAATATTTTGTCTATTTCATATTCTATTCACTTCAAGATGTTAACTGAGCCATCAATAAGCATTTATCTCAGCACTTCCCAAAAATTGACTCTTCATATTGGTCATAGAAAATAGGCAAGGTTTCCTATTTCAAAGCTGAGCTCAAGGATATTCTTGGAAATTACCTACTATTTAAAACATCATTTCAGGTTAATTAGTATTGAAATTTTTGCTTTACAAAAATTACATTTTAATTTTGAGCATCTATAAAGAAAAGCTATTGACAATGATGTCAAACCATTTTGAATAATGAATCTACAACTTCCACTAGTATTAGTAAAAGTTGCAATACAAAGTCTGTATATATAATAAAATATACAATAAAAATATAGTCTGTATATATAATAAAAATTACAATACTTTGAATAGCAGTTTTAGTGCTAAAAATGTGGGGTTTTTTTGTTAAAAATGTTGTTTATTTGAAGTAGCAGTAACACTGAATAAATTAATGGGAAGATAACAGAATTGCGACTTTTGCATAACTCAGTATCACAAAATAATTTACAACATGTGTCCAGCCTTCAGACTCCAGGAGACCAAATTCAGCACCTTCCTCTACCAGAGAGGGGAAGATGGAAGCTCTGTCCTTCATGGGAATGCCCTAAAAACCAGATTTGGGACTAAAGAGAGGGCGTACACATAACACATCGTTTGAGTACACACATTTAAAGATTCATATGAACACAGAGAAGAAATAGGAGAAGAATGATTTTCTATTATCATAATTAAAACACTTTAGAAATAATGAAATCTTTAGTCTCATCCTAGATACAGTGAATGGTATGTTCTTTAGGAAATTGTCACTGGATATAGATACAACAATTTGAAATTGGGTCTTCACTTTCACAAATGAATGTAGTCTAGAAATCTTCCTGTTTCTACTTTCACCCTCTCTTTCCACAAATTTTCTGATTTTTTTTTTTTTTTTTTTTTTTTTCCCAGATATTAACTTAACCTGTTCCTAAGGAGTTCCAGTGACAGAGACTATAACTTTGACAGGCAGTCTGTTTAATGCTTACTATCCTTAGTATCAGCAGGACTTTAGCTCTCTTGCTGCAGTTTAAGGTGTTTCCTATTTCCCATCTGTCATGGGAGATTATTCTCTTAGTTTTTGAAATCCTTTTACGTCTTGAAGACTGAGCATCTTCAGGACTGAAAGTCATGTCTCTGTGTATGTGTACTGCAAATTCTTTCTTTCCTCCTTTCACTTTTTTTTTTTTTTTCCCCCCAGGATAGATTCCTGCTTATATACATCTGTGTGATGCTTATTTATTTCTCAACAGCATGATACTGTTGACTCATGACCTGAATTATTTTCTGAAGAACTGCTACCAAGACAGTTATTTCCTATCCTGTATTTATGCAGTCAACACTTACTGAAGACATCTGTGAGCTGTGAACCCTGCTCTATGGACCACCTGCCAGTAAATCATGTGTTGTAATGTACAGAATACCAATGCCAAAGACCCTTTTGGAGCTCTACATGAATTGTGGCATTTTTTTTAACCTCTCCATATCAGCACTGAATTGAATTTTAGTAACAGTATCATTTTGGACCTGATAGTTCGCTGTTTAACATGATTTACAAAAGCATGAGAAATTGTGGCAAAGTGAGATGAATATATTTCCTGACAATATAACATGTCCCAAAAATTAGTAATGTTTCAAGTTCTTACTTTTCTAATAGCCCAGTTTCTCTCCTACAGCAAAACTCGGTGATTTTGCAGGTGCAGACTGTGCACCAATAATGTCCAGCCACTAACAGGGTCTGGTGCAATCTTCTGAATTGTATAACATGACTCAATGGATACGTAGCTCCAGAACCTTCTCTAAAGTGGGGCTTAGTCAATTCCAGATTTTTTTTCTGTTTCATTTACCATAAAATAATTTTAGTTCTCTAATGGAATATTAGGTAGTCCAGAATTGGGACAGGATATCTGCTCAATCAGTTGCTATATATGCAATGAAATAGGGTTGCATTTCCAGGTTTATGATCACAGATCCAAAACTGGATCCATCCATTACTGTGTCCTGACTCCATGATAGTACCCGAATCTTCTGCAAGGGACAACCATGAGCAGAAAGGGGCTAGTGGGACCTCAGTGTATTCCAGGTGGTGTGCTGCTCTACATACCTTCTCAACAGTCTGAATACACCCTCAGCAAACAACCCTGTCTTTTATTGGTATCATCGTTTCAACATATGCTATGGATCAGTTCCTTTTACACTCTTGGACTCAATAAAAACCCCAGAAATCCTTTCCCTCTTCAGGATTTCATTTGTTAAACCCTCAACTTAATGCCCAGAACTGCTTGTGACAAAATCGACAGTGCCGCAGGTAGTGATGGAGTGAAAGACTAACACTAGCAAAAGAAAACCACAATTACAATTTCACGCACACACAAATATAACCCTCTATCTATCAAGACAAATGTAGTATAGATGGTAACATGATGCCCTAAGTGTGTGAGCACAAGATAATAACAGCAGCTTTGAGAATACAGACATGAATAATACCTGGGCCTCTGTGGATATAGCCACAAATCAGAAACAGTCAATCACTGATCACTAAAGGAATGCAGCCCTGAAAACTGGACAGAGCTGGTTTATGGTGTAACAAAGAGAACAAAACCCATACATGCAGCACATGTAAATCATCCCACATATGCTGCCAAGACAAATGTAATAACAAAAAAGCTAAATGATGGTCACAATTTTTACAGGAAGAGGGAGGGAGGAAACAAAAAAAGAGAAAAAATGCTCTAATGTTTCATGGTTTAATGTTGCTATGCCTGATCAATGCCACTACTTATCTGCAGCAATTCTTCTATTCCCTTTGGTAGACAAAGAACATTGTTTTTTCATTTGCATTTGCTGTATTTTGCTACAGTAGTTACATGTAGTGTCAACTTTTACTATACAATCAGCTGAAGCAAACAAGACTTTTTAAAAGATGTATGTATGTTTTCTGCTTCATTTTTCCCACATGACAAGGTAATCAATGCTATAGGACTGAAACAGAATATATTTGCATGCTGCCCTATAGATAGCTAGAGAGATCAATAGATACATCAGTACATAGATGGATATTCCCCTATATTTTTATATTTCTTTACTGAAATGGAATTCTACTCTCAATAACTGATGAACAGATCTTCATTGATTTAATAGAGCTAGTGGGGTTCATTAAATGCTGTACACACAGAGAGAAAATGTAAAACTCAGATATTGTAAAGATATAATCAGCATCTATCAACAAGAAAATATTATAAATATTATTCAATACTAAAAATCCTCCTTAGTACATATTGTCTTTTAAGGATGTAAACTAAGAAAATTTTTTGGAAAATACAAATCACTAACACACTGAAAGTTTATAATACCAAAGACAATTTCAAGAATTAATGAGTTCCTAGGAATCAGAAATTGCTTTTGCTACATGGATGTTAATTTGATATATATCAGTATCATGTCCAAAAATTTCAATAGAGGATGATAATAAAATCTGAAACTTGAATCTGCTAACTTGATGGAACTTATTCTTCAAAAATTACAGCTCTCGGTTTTTTATGAAATACTTGTTCAAGATTTTGTTACTGTGAATTATCTTGATGTATACTCTCAGTGAGAAATTTGGTATCTAATAGTTGCCTCAGCTCCTTTCTCAGGAGCACACTGAAATAGAAGTCATAGAACCACTTAGGTTAAAAAAAGACCCTTAAGATCACTGAGTCTGATTGTTAATGTAATATTAACAAATCCACCAATAAACCATATTTTAATACATAAGACTGTTTTTATAAATTTGGTATTTTAAGATGGATAGGTACTATTTGATAAAGACATAGAATTTCTAATATAAATAAACTTTTTTTTTTTCTACCATAAATAAACTGCATATATACATACTTATAGATACATATATGCTTACGTAAAATAGTGGTCATATGGAAGGTACTGATCAATAGTAATGATAAACTTTGCTCTCTTACCTCCTTTCTTCTCTACAGTTTCTGCATTTCTTAGAAAACCACCAATTAGGTAGAAAATGCCAATATTCTATACTAGCAATGAGCATACATTCTTGCAAGCACATGAAAAATAACTGAAAGAGAAGTGTTACTGAAATGTATTTCAACATATTGTAGAAGAAAACAATGCAAACAAGTATGTTAAAGTTTCAAGTAGCAGAGAGGTCAATGTTGACAGAAGGAACACTTTTTCTGTAAGATGGAAAAGTCATTGATACTGGCACAAAATATTGTTCTGGACATCCACCATCAAGCAGCAGCAGCAATTATTTGTTTATACCCAAGTTATGAGAGTGATCTTGTATATGAGAAACTGGTAACAGACCATCACTTTTTGGACTGTGAAACATTCAAATCAAGTCACCAAACTTTTAACTTGTCCTTATCAGGATGGGGAGTGAGCACAACCCATACTTCAGTAAACTGGTAATGTGATGCTTGCAACTTCTCAAATTGATTATTTGACAGGATTTGAACCCCAGCAAACACATCCTGAGTGATACCAGTGTTTCTGAGGAACTTGATCATCAAAACACACACTTTTTCAGAGGATGTTTTGATTGCCAAACACTACTTTTTTTGCCAAATTAGCTTTAAAGCTCCCAGTAGGAGGTGACTTTTTCAGCCGAGTAAGATCGCTCATTAGAAATACACTGCTTCCATCCCAAACCTGCTGTCTGGACCATGGGCTGTGAGGTGTAACCACTTCCAACAGAGAGGTGTCCATCACCCCTCTGAGTTTAATAGTTTCTGCATGATTTGCCCTGTACTTAACATTTCCCACACATCATATTATCATATCCATGTACCTAAGCTATCATGAATTTAAAATGATTTATTTTTAGAGCGTATAATTTCTTTCACTTGCAATTCCTATGTGAAGTAAATGAAGCTCTGAAACAGTAATACACCTGTTTCAGCTCTTGTGTTTTAGAAAGCCACTGTCTTATCTACAGATATGCTATGTTATAATTTTCAGAATCAAGTTAGTCCTTGAGGGCTTACATAAGCAAGTATCTGGATGAGAACTACTGAATCATTACTGTTAACTTTGGCTGTTTTGGGTTTTTATTATGTTATTTATAAAAATTGATATGTTCAGATTTATCCAAGGCCTTGGCAGAGCTTAAGTAGCAAGAAGTGTATGAACCTATAATATGATCTATGAAAAATATGCTATGTCACTCTGAGAATCCTGAGTTGTCTTCTATTCAGATAAACATACCTTGACCTTTAGCAATAGCTAAACAAAAACCGGTAAAAGCTCTGAAGTACAAATTGTTTTGCAACACAAATATTCTGTTATTTGAGCCTGTCTATTCTGGTAACTGAATTACACTATCAGAAAGAAAACTCTGCAACCCCTTTATGTCTTACAGTCTTCTCTTCATTTGAAGTTGCCTTGACTGTAGCACCACAATAATGTTAAGAGAGAAATATAAATCAAATGGAGGTGACTTCTGTTAGTCTCATTGAATTGTCACAATAAAATAAAATACAATAAAATAAAATACAATAAAATACAATAAAATACAATAAAATACAATAAAATACAATTTCAGTACTAATTGGAAAGAATATTACAAAGAACAGGGCCAGTTTTGGGAATATTTTCATTCCTTAGAAGGGAGGGAAGAAAGAGATCCATGTCTTCTCTACTCCCTAAGATCCCTGAAAGTTTAATTACTGAAACCCTCTTTTATACTCTTTTTAATAATATAATTTTTTAAATAGATTGATAGGTAAAATAAATCCAGTGTTTCTGGTTTCAGTTTCTTATTCAAACTGAAAAGACTGATTCATTATTAATTACAAACAAAATTATTCTATGATACTATGATTTTTACTGAAGGCAAATTTACAATCCAAACTGTATTTCTTGACTGGACCACGTGTCTCACTTTAGCCATGAAATCATGTGAAAGGACATCACTGACCTTCTTTCTGCCTGCTCTTACACTCATCTTGGCTTGGATCTACAATTCATGCTGGTAAAAGGCCAGATGGCAAAACAGAACACAGAAGTCCAAGTATAAAATACAGTTGATTTGCACAAATCTAGACGAGTTTAGGCATCTGTTCTGTTTTCAACACAGAAACCTCTTGGTTTTGTCATGCCATTCAGGTCCCATTGATTTCTTTAGAAATCCATCCCAAGTTTGGGAAAGCCACAAAAGAGAAGATATGCTGACAACAGACACTTTCAACACTTTTGGAATCAATTTTCACTGACTTGAGAAAGGCAAATTCTGCTTGCACTGCCCACTCTCTACACTCATCACCAGTTTCACCCTGTTGTTCCAGCCTCACAGAGACAATCTACTGAGTTATGGGTAAAGTGAGCATCCGGTCTGCCATTTACCTGTAGCCATTTGTACCACTCTACACTACCCTCTTTTTTTTCATGCTTTCCAACTTTTCTCTCTAACATTCCTCTCCAAAAAGAAACAACCAAAATTTTAATTTCCTAATGCTCTTCTTAAAGGCACTATGAAAGCTAGAGCCACACATGATGGCTCCTATTAATTTCTGTGTGTATCAGAAATTAATACAATGTAATTTATAATGTAAGCCTAGTTTATATGAGCCAGGATCAGGGTTTGTGAGAAGGAGGCATTTCATGTGTGAGAAAAGATCAGCTTAAGAGTACAATGCTCTAAACTAACTACAACCTACCAGTAAGTTTATGGCCAAATGCACTTGGATTCACTGTTAGCCCATTCCCAGTTACACAAACAGAGTTTCTTTAGAAGCACATTATAACTATAGTGCTCTTTTTATGACAATGTCAACAAAAAGAGGATGGATTTCATAGTGTTTCATTCACAAATATATTAGTTCAAAAATTCCTGTATCTATTTCAAAAAGGAAATGCTTTGCATATTTCTTTCAGAATCCAACTTTTGTATTAGACACTTAAAGACAGATAAACCTTAACAACATCTGTGACGAACTACCATCTATATAGCTGAAACTAGATAAAACTGCATGTGCTGCCATCCACTGACTCCCAGTTTTTCCTTCTTCACTGTGATGAACTGTACAGGCTTGCAGTTACTTTAATACATTTGAAAAAAAGAGAAAATATTATTAATATACCATTTTTATATTTCCCTACATCACTCTAAGACTGTCAATTTGAAGATGGCAATTTTTTTCTCCTTCTCACATTTTCCATCTTACTTCCATTTATCTCTACGAGGATGCATATATTCAATCTAATTTTGCTACCATGTTCTTTTGCATTTGAATCAATAGTTTATTTGTCAAGCATCCTTGTGTCTGAAAAATAATTTGTTCTATTTCAGTTCCGCCTGTTTCCTCAGCTCTTTTTCTGTCCGATCTTTCTTACTTTGCATCTATGTTTCCTTGATATTTTTTTCTTCTACCTCATTTAATAGCGTGATACCCCTAGTTAATTGGTGCTATCTGTACACTGGGTTTTTTTACTATTACTCTCCCATGGGGCTCATTATCCCAAGAAATTTCTTTCAGTTTCTTGTTGCATCACATGGGATGACTGTTTCACAAGATCTCTGTCCAGGTAATGTTAATCACACTTTGCAAGTTTCCTCTGTTTGGGGAAAAATTTTCCTAGTTTTTCATGAGATTATAAGCATTTTGTGTGAGTTCTGAAACTGTAAGGACCTAGTTCTTTCAGGAACTTGTTTGCTTTCAGATGATAAATTTCCATTGATTCTAGTGGGATTTGAAATCAGAGTCCTTGATGATAACGTATTCATCTCTCTGGGTAGTGCCTGCAGTTCCTTACTCACACCACACAGTTTCAAGGCAGCCACCCAATGAGCTAAATTCATCAAGTCAGATCATACAAAGAACAAAAAGTGCATTGTACACCAGCAGAGATGTCTAACTTTACTGTCTCTACGTAAAAGTACAATAGTAGACAAGAGCAACAGCTTAGAGATAACTAATCTGTGGTTTGACAGTAGTGACAAGATCAAAACCTACTTATTCTAATCAGGTTTCTTAAGTGTCAATTCCTGGTTTACAGACTTGCAAAGACCCAATTGTCTATAGGTACAAGAATAAAGAGGGTCATGTAATACTACAATTCAAAGAATCAATGTAATGTGATTTTCCAAGAGTCTACTAAAGTCTAAGAACAAATTTCATGCCTCAGAAGATTTCAGCTGCAAGTGAAAGCTATATACGAAGATCTCGGCTTTAATAGAAATAAGAACCCACAGTGAATAGAAGCCAGAGATCTCATATATGAAGATTTCAGCTGCAAGTGAAAGCTGTATACTAAGATCTCAGTTTTCATAGAGATAAGAACCCACAGTGAATAGAAGTCAGAGATCTCATATACTATCATGTAATAATTTTTTCCCTTCCATTTAGTTATTTAGCAATGCAGTAGGCATGGAAACAGCGATACAGTATGAGAAAACTGGGAGATGAGAATCCAAGCTTCTTTGGAATACAAGGGAAAACTTTCTGGCTACATAAAGACTAGGAACTGGAACATACACACTATATTGCAATCTTAGTAGAATGACAGAGGAAAAAATACATGTTGCAGAAGCAAAGAAGGTTGTAAGGAAGCACCAATACACTGATCTTTTTGCAAAGAGGTAGAAAGATATTGACTGTCACCATTTGTAAGCAGTAGGTTGTTTTCTTTTTGAGGAACAGACATAGATTTCTTTAATAGAATCATAGAGTATTTAAGGTCACAGAGATGTCTGGAGGTCTTCTAGTCTGACACTCTGCTCATAACAATCCCAATTAGACCAGGCTGCTTAGGGACCTGTACAGCTGGTTTTTAATATCTTCAAAGACTGAGTTGACTTGACATCTTAGGGCAATCTGTTCTAGTGTTTGACCATCTTTATGGGAAAATAAAAATAAAATTTCCTTTTTATAACTAATAAGAATTTATTTACTGTTTGGGAATGGCGAAAACTTGACACAATGCTTCAAATGTGGTCTCACAAGTATTGAATGCAGGGAAAGGCTCACCTCCCTGGAGCTGCTGGCAACAGTCTAGCTAATACAGCTGAGATGCTGTCAACATTCTTTGCTCAAGAGGTCAACACATTCAACTTGTTTTCTATTAGATCCTTTTCCCTGTCACCACTTTCTATCCATTTAGTGCCCACTCCATACTGTTCATATGGTTATTCCACCCCAGACGCAAGACTTTGCACTTGCTTCTGTTGAACTTCACAAGTTTTCTGTCAACTCATTTTTCCAGCCTGGCGAAGCCATTCAAAACATCCAGCTAAGTGATCACTCTACCCAGTCAGGTTTGCGGTCTCGCTGAGAATACACTCCATCCCACCATCCAAGTCAGTAATGAAGACACAGGATAAAATATAATGGACAGTGGTTTGCCACAGATAAACTGATTTTTTTTTAAATGAGCTATGAAAAATGAGCTATTGGTCATTTAGCCAATAGATTCATTTTACTCATGTGAGTATTGCAATAATACTAATACACACAAGATCAAGTATACAAACCCAGGTGACTGAAACCTTACAATCCATTTGCCTAATTAGCAAACAGATGAAGAAAAATGGGAAAAGAGAAGGGTTTTAATAAGAACCAGCAGTTTCCCTTTGTAGTAAATAATTCCCAAGCAGCTGAAGTCCTTAACTGTCAATTTGTTTATATAGAAAATTTGTTAGAGGATTCAGTTAATGCCATTCTGATGGGATAAAAAACAGTCAGTATTATTACTGTGAAATGGCTACTTCAATTAAGTTGATTTTTTTGTGCTAGGCCTCAACAAAATGTATCAAACCTACAGAGATAAAGACTGAAAAAGTTCCTGGTGACTTTCATTCTTACATATATGACCAGTGAAATACTGCGTACTGTCTAGACTGTGTCACTATCCATCATCTTAATCTCCTTATATCAGCCTCCAAAGAACATCTTACTGAGGAAAGGAAATGTTTTTGTGACAGGTCATCAACTAGTGTTTTTATCCAGTGCTCCCAAGATTTTGTCTACCTTCTTTCTAGCTGGTTGTGTACGAAGCTCTGAAAGATACAGAAATGTCATTCATGTTACATACCAGGTTATTCCACCTGTTTTCTCTCAGTACAAAGGCCATCATTTCTATCTAGTTAAATCAAAGAATAGTTGGATCTTTAATGAGAAAAACAAGGAAAGAAAGAATTTCCTAATGAAACACACACAATTTACATGTTTATATCTACAGTTAAATGAAATGCATGAGAAAAAAATAAAGAAACATTAACATATTAGTATGTCTTCCCTCTGCACCATTTTCCTGCTACTAGGCAGGTGCTGTGACCAGGAACTGTAGTTATAGATTCAGAGGATTACTGAACACTGAATTTTCCCAATGCTTATTGTAAAGCACTGTGTTCCAGTACTTACTGGGACATATGATTAGAGAGTCATATTTCCTAACTTGTGTCTATTCCGATTAGCCTTAGGGAGTGATTGTTTCATAATTTTTCCAATGATGTAACTATAAACCGTTAGCTGTGTTTTTCTACAGTATAGAGTATTTACCCAAGTAATTCTAAAATACATATTTATACTGCCTGAATAATGCATTAATATTTACTAACATAATATAAAATAAAACCACTTTTATTTTGTATTACAATACAGCCTTGAGAAGAACAGTTTTCTAAAAAGAATCATCAAAATGGTAAATTATAAAATTTTTAACTTCAGCTTCATATATGTGTGTATATAAATATATGTATTGAGACAGAGAAAAGGAAAGATAAAGTAAAAATAATTCTTTATTATTTTAATTTGAGTAAGCTTGACCTGAATTGGAATATTTTGCTGCATGGATATAATCCTAAATATACAGTTTAAGCAGACATCTTAGGTTCAGCAAAGGAACAAAAATGATTAAAGTGTGTTTTTTAAGTCCTTGTGTTATAGGAGCTCTAATTCAGTCCACTGGTCTTTCATAAATAATGCTTCTTGAAGAACTAGAGGTCCCATTTGTAATCTAAGTGATTTAGCAATAAAAAGATATGAATAGGATGGCAAAAACAATGCCACAAAACTCTACCTGTGTTATTGCAAATAGAACCAATTTGGAGAATTCTTCTTTTGAATCATGCCTGACCTTTCTCATTTCTGTTGTTTTGCTATAGGTAAACTGTAACTACAGCTTTATTTTGTCCTTCTAAACATGCCAATAAAAGTTGAGTGAGGAAGAAATTCAATTTTTTTTTAAGAAATTTTGTCTTGCTAACAAAGTCCACTATTAAAATTACTGAATGTTAACATTACAAAGAAAAAACATGTTTGTAGCCATACACTGTGAAGTATATTCAGAGGGTGGTGATTTGGTCCCTGTGATTGCCCATGTTCTGGTCCCAAATATAAACACAAATCCCACTACCTATATCCTCTGTTGCTTAATATCAAGATATATGAAAGGATACATTTACATGGAAAATTCAAGAAGACTGAAAATAATATGGTAAATAAATACTCTAACCCATGAAACATATAATGGCATATTTTGTGGAGAAATCAATCATTTCTGTGACTACTCTTCAGGTGCAAGTGTTCCAGTAAAATTGACTTCCCTCACTTTCTTCAAGAGCTTGGGAGCATTTTAAATGCCTATTTAAAAGGTATAAATGGCTGCGTTTTCCCAATATTATAAAATTTCTCAATACTAGGGACATTTAGGAGATGATAAATAAAAGATTTCATAATGCCAATTGGAAAAATCGAGCAGTCTTTCACAAATTTGTTATTAAAAATTTCATCAGGTATCATTTCTCTACAAAAATTTGCAGGAGATAGATTCTTTGAAAAACTTAAGTGATGCTGTAATAATATTCTAATAGGACGTCTAAAGTTGTTGTAGCAATCAGTCACCTTTTTGCTGGAACAGCAAGGAAAGGAATTTCAAGTTAGTGTTAAATGAACACCCACAGGTGACACTCACCTTTAATGGCACCAACAAAGAGGGTTCTTTGCCTGTCTGGAAGTCTGATCAAGTCTTTACATGATGCGATATTTGTCTTTTTGCTTGTTTATGCACACATTTTTGATGATGTTGTTATGGAGATCAACAAACTATTGCTCCCACACTTTCCACAGTTTCCTTTACTCACCAGACATCTTGGTTCTCCATGTGGTAGCTGGCCAGATTGCACACTGGCTTGCATGGTGATCTGAGGTGCCTTCGCAGCCTAGCCCTTCTGCCTGAGCTCCACTGGGCTGGGGATCACCCTCTCCTCTAACATCTCTTCCGGAAGCTGCCATACTTGACAGCAGGCAAGGATTTGCTGAGAACCAGAGCTAAGCAGAGGCTACCACGTGGCCACTCCAAGAAATGCCAGCATTTGGAAATGGGAAGGGAGTAGATCCCCACTGGCTGAATCTCATGCAAAAGGCATCAAACTTGTTGCTCTAAGACTAACACTTATAAGATTTCATCTATGTGTGATTAATGTTTTGATGAGCTGAGGATCTTTCTCTGGGTGAATTTTTTGTGGAAATATGTAGTCAAATGATTTTGAAAATGGAAATAGCAGATTTTGGAAACTCCCCAGTATCCTTGCTCAGAGCACCTGAGACTTGGCAGATGAAAAATAAGGAGCCTTGGGAGATGGAGGATGGAAGATTTTGTGATCCTGCTCCTAAAAATAGTGTGTGGGCAAGCTGGCCTAAAACTAAAGAGCAAAGAAGATGGGGAGCTAGCTAAAAACAGATGGGAAAGTAAGCTTCAAAACTGGCCTATTTCACTGGAAGATCTGCTGAAGTCATCATGTTTCTCTAAACATGTTTGATCTCAACAAATTCTGTCAGAATAAGATTACCATAAAAGACATCTAGTGTTTTTTTCCAGTAAGTAAGGCAAAGAATTGAAGAAAGAAATAGAAAAATTTTGTGTGTTAGAGTAGTTGAACAATGTCATAATGAAATGGATTCTATTACTTACTGTGCCATGAAACTCCATGTGATGCTAGGCAAAACAGTTATCTGAATTTTATGGGTCCCTGGAGCCCATGTGCTGCTTATGATTGCCTTGTAACCTGGATTTTCTTTAGCAGAAATTCTGAAAAAGCATGGAGTCACATGAATTAATCAAGCCTGTGCTTTTAACTTGCATGTTATATTTAAAGAAAAGCAAGGTGCAGAAAACATGCATAAATTGTTTAAATATGGACAGAACCTTACTGCGTTCATTCTAGCATCTAGCTCAGTTTACCTACTGCAGAGATAATGGAAAAGTATGAAAACTGATGCATGACATCTTTGACAAACTTTAGCATTCTAGCAAGTGACAAATGACATAAAAAGCACATATTATTCTTTCTTCAAAGTAGAGTTTGGATAATGGGCAACAGAAAAAAAGCTAGGCTGAAAAACTGATTATTGATAAAATGCAAGCAAATATTAATCAATGATTTGTGTCCCAAGAGCTTTCTGTCATGTTAACTGAATGAGAGGTAGTTTATATGGGAAAATCTTGAGGAAAAAATGTGACCATACAAGCAAAGACTGTAGCTAAGTGCAAACATGTAAGAATTACAGTGTCTCAACTGCCATATATATGACATTTCATAACTTTTGAAAACATTTGGGGGTTGGACTAGATGTCCTGTAAAGGTCCCTTCCAACCCAAACTATTCCATGATTCTATGGTTCTATGACTCCATAATACCATTGCAATGTTAATGATGCTATTTTAATGTAAGGCTTTTATGTCTGTGGCAGATACTTGTGATTTTGTGAGAACCTCGTAATAAGCATGTCATCATAAATGAAAGGAGGGTTTAGCTGTTGGTAATACCTTCCCATACAGATTCACAGTTCCACTCTGATTTCTCATTTGGTATTTTCAGTATTGTTTGCCTGTTCACAGATTCATACAAGCTGTTCTATGCAGAGTTCTTTATGAAGTAGAGCAAAGCATGCTTAATTTGGAGCTAATATGGGTGCCAGTGAAAAACACAGATTTCACATACAGGTGTGTTTCATATTGCCAAAGCTGTGGGCCAGTACATATTGATTGTAAGGAAATATGGAAAAGCAGCACAGAAGTAACAAATAGGGAATGCCAAGCACTGCAATGTCTCAAAATCTACTCCCCTTTGAGCTTAGATTAGTAACTCTCTGTTCAATAACTGTGCAGAGCATTGAAATCTCTTTGGAGAGTAAATGTCTTTTTGAACAGACCACGGTAATGGTAATAACCACTTTTTACATAACAGTCATCCAAAAATGGGAAATTTAGACTCTTCAATTTAACTATGAACTGCATCCCAGGTTAGTAGTTATAGCATGTCATTTCCAGGTATAACCCATAGAAGGAGAAGAACAGGCTATTTTTACTGGTCCCATAGATGACACTGTATAAAAAGCACTACAAGAGGAAAAACAGAAACAAAAGCTTGATTTTGGGAACTAGCTATTGAGGCAGCAACTGGCAAATGGACTTCAATGCCCAGGTCTCACAATGTTTAATATCTTTAACATTATAGGGAAACAGATACATTGAAATTATCAAGGACTCACGATTGAGTATCTTCATCCCAAAGCTATAGCCTTATGACTAAGGGATCAGCATACCTCAGTTAACTTATTGGAGGAATGCATTATCTTAGGAACCGTAGTTTTGAATCCTTTTTGTGACTAAGAATTTATATCCCTGGATTCCCAGGAGAAAGTGCTAACCCCAAGGCTGTATCCAGCATGCTCAGAGCTTTCATCTAGCTTAATGAAATCAGACACATCCCCTGTGCCTTGTGCTGAATTTATGGGGGTTTCTTTGTGGTAGGAAAGGACAGAACAAGCCTAATAAATTGTCAATTACAAGGAATTATGGTGTATTTAGATTGGTCAGGGCTTTGGCAAGCGGTAGAAATGTTGCTGTTCAGATCAGGATTTTCAAAGTCACAAACAGTTGAGTTCTTAGTAGCTGTCAGGTCGACAAGGTAACATCCTATCCAGTTTTTAGTACCTCCAGAATTAAGCAGCAATACAAATGTGTAAATAAACACAAGATTTTTTTCTAAATATTGTTAAAGTTGTATCCAGAGCAATTGCTATCTTCACTTTCGGTTCCCAGAACAGATTACAATTGTTTGGTGATTATGTTGATTCACTAAAGTATCTATCTATCTATCTATCTATCTATCTACCTACCTACCTACCTACCTACCTACCTACCTACCTACCTATATCTATATCTTTTCTCTCTCTCTCATCTCCATCTCTATCATCTCTATCTCTATCTCTATCTCTATCTCTATCTCTATCTCTATCTCTATCTCTATCTCTATCTCTATCTCTATCTCTATCTCTATCTCTATCTCTATCTCTATGTAAGTGGGGAATTCTCTAATTAATAATAGTTTTGGATATTTTCCCAAATATATAAACCTTCAAATACTGATAATGAACAAGACAAAAATACACATGAAGCCTACTTCACTGGCTTTTATTCCTGACTTTCTACTCTACTATTGTAATTATAACATGATCTAATTCCTTCATTTTTCTTTCTATGCTTTAATTGGAACTTACTTTGCTTAAAATAATGAATTACTGTCTGCATTATTTTGAGAGATATTTAACTGCATTCATGTAGAAATCTAGTGAGTAGATGTTCAAGGCTAAGCAAGTAACCCTACAAACTCTTTGTACTTAGGAGAAAGGAAAAGGTACCTCGAGAGTGTGATTCATCTGATCCTAAAAAAATCCATCCAAAATAGATTAAATGAATTTTCCTAAGATTATTATTAAGCCAAGGCCTTTAAATGGCAAAGCAAAGTTGATTTTCTGAAGATCTGAACATCAGAGAAGAAAGTAAACAAAATGTTCTAAAAGAAAATTACACACATACACACATACATATCATTATACTAATATACTAGACTTGATTATGAGCTCAGAATTTATTCTCTTAGGGAAAAAAAAACCAAACAAACTAGCATATGTGTGTATATAACAATATATACTGACATATTGATATAAAGCCATATATTTATATTAATTACATATATAAATGTACTAGTTTTGTTTTTGTTGTTGTTGTTGTTGTTGTGTGGGGTTTTTTTGTATATATATATATATATATATACACACTTCATATAAAATGGTTGCTAAATAGTACAGTCTGAGATACCTCAGCAATAACTAATTACAAATGTGACATTTAAGATATAGTACATAGTAACAGCTTTCATTTGGTCCATAGGTTGCCAAAGTCTCACAGCTACACTATTTGTTCAAACAGTAGTATGCTGTGCTCATTACATATTGGAGAGCATAGAAAGTAAGTTCCTATAGCTATATTGATATTGCTCCTCCCTAGATTCAGACTGTATAACATCAGTGACCTCAGGTTATTTTAGTTAACACAAATGAGGCTAGAATCTGATCAATGGTTGAAGGAGTAGTTTAGATTGTGTTGAACCTTGTGTGAGTATCTAAAAGTCTATATCTAGTGATTTAGGGAGGCAGTTTTACTCTCAATTGTAGGATAAAATTTTCTAAATTCTGAAGATGAAAAAGTCTGGTGAAGACAGCTTCTTCTAAGTAGGCTATAAAAATGTCTGTGTTTGCTTACTCTTAGCTGTATGGTGTGTGTGTCAGAATTCTGAAGTACTACATAACTTTGAAGGTACCTTGTCCTCAAAATCAAAAAGAACAAAGTTTGGATTCTGGTTTCTATTTTTTTTTTTTTTTTTTCTGAGTTCCTACCCAATAATCTCCACCGCATGAGAAAAACAGATGACAGGGGAACACATCACTCTCAATGTCCTTGGGCATATTTTGTTGATTTTAAATAGTATCTAGCACTTCATGACAGTAAATCATTTCTATTTCAGAACTAAACCAGCTGAAATAACACAAGTATAAGTTGCCTTATACTAGATAGAAACACTTCAAGAAGTGTCCTTGACCAAAGTCTTGACTGTTGTTTAATAAGCTCATTGAATTACAGTTAATAGTAAAACATAACATTTTTTCTTCTAATAACAAAAAAAGGCTTTTGTTCCTTCTCCCACTGAACTCTACAAGACAGTGTTAAACAGGACTGTTCAAATTTCTTTGGTCTGAGAGAACAAAAACAAGAATTCGCTACAGCATATTACTCTAAAACTAACTGTAATTCAGTCAGTACTCAAATTATATTAATGACCTAGATAGATGATAGATAGATAGATAAATAGATAGATAGATAGATAGATAGATTCGGATATCAGGGTAAAAGAAAGATGGAATTTTCATTCCTTTTTTTCTTTTCAGTAAAGTTCTTACAAGGTGAGATATTATATCTGATCAAAGGTTAGTAGGATAGCCTTTCCTATGTAATGTATGAAATGTGCTGTATGGTGTTACAAAGTGGTATATTTGTAATGGTTTCACTATAATTATACATTTTTCAGCCATTACGGAAATATTTTTTCTTCCCCATGTTGTCGGTCTTCAAATACAGACCTTATCTCACCTAAATTTAGAAGATGTCTGCATCCAAGAAAGTCAATTCTGGTGCCCTTTAATGTCACTGGAGAGAACAGCGTCTTTTAAGGTGTGACTCATCTGAAAGATGAGTACATTCAGTTGACATCATATTAATTCCATCCTAAAGTGTCTTCCTGTACCCATTGACTATAAAGGACGTTTAGATGACTAGTTCAGACACAGTCTGTATTTTAGGCTCTACATTTGGTCAGATTAATCCTCTTCAAAATGTCCATTTTTCATCTATGGGGCCAGTCACAAAGTGCCAGTACTGAAAGAAAGAGACAAAGACATTTGCTGAGGATGGAGCTCATGGTGCCCACCCAGCATTCTCTGCCCTATCTGTCAATGGAACAGCTTAGAAAGTGTATGCAGCTTTAGCATACCTGTCCTGTCACCAGCCAAGACATTTGCAAATACTCATATGACTGGATTTTAATGTTCCAAAATCCTCACAGACAGAGCACTTTAAAGGCTTTGCCCTTTATGACTAACAAGCAGTGAATTCTCAGTGTGCTTTTCCTACACAATACTTATCTCATTATAGATTAGAAACAATGTCACATGTAATGTCATCAACAGAAAATCATATAATGATCAAAATCATTAATTTTGTAAGATAATCTTTCAAAAGAAATATTAAGAAATATCAGCCTGTTGGAAAACAATCTATAAATGTTGAGAAAAACAGGAGAAAACAATCAAATGAACAGTGATTTATGGAGTACTTTCTGAGCTGCAAAATACCTTTAAGGAGAAGTTTGAGCTGCAAAATATCTTTAAGGAGAAGTTTTGGGGACATTTGAACATTTAAATGTGAGTATTCTTATGAAGTAAAACACTTAGCTTTACATACATTATTTTCAAGTTAATACTGCACAATCTTAAACACAAAATTAACCATATGCTGACATTCTTTGGAATAGGGGTGGTTTATAGAGTTTATGTGTGAGTAGGCTGGAAAAAAACCACATGAAGATGTCTAATACGTTATTGAATTTTCTGCAGAGTCAAAATAAACTAGATCTTTAATAACCTATACCAATAAACATTAAGAGATATTTGAATAATTATAAGTGACCTTCGGTGAGGTGTTTAAGAGATAACTTCTCAGAGGAAATATCATTGCTCTGGCTAGCACATCTCATCTATTGCAGTATAAAGTAAAATAGATAAAATATAAAATCATATTATTTTGATTGCAAAATAAACCAATTATTTCTGCTTTGAATATGCTAAGAATGAGCACATATTCTGTTACTTTTGATGGAATGAATAGAGATGGAAAAAATGGTTCTGTGAAAGCTAGGTGTAAAACAGATTGATTTTTAGTACTTGGATGGTGTCAGATCATTTTTAATGTATCAGAAAATGTAAAAAAAAACCAATGCTATCTCAATGAAGTCACCTCTTCTGTTAAGAATAGCAAAAATGGAAGCATTTAGCCTACTGTGCATAATAATAAATGTTTATCTCAATAGAATCATAGAACAGTTTGAATAGACAGGACGGTTTCTCCATATAGAGTACACCATTACTTTTCCCTTTTTTTTTTGAGTGTCCTATGGAATAATCTGCACACACCGTTACCATGGTGGCACATTTCAATCTTGGCACATCAGCATCAGTCTCTCAATTGTAAATATATTTAGGTATAAAAAATGTGTGTCATTTTGTCCTTCATAGAAATGAGCTGTTTCTTTGAATGTAATAAAATGTGTTTGTTGAATGACAAATGCAGAAACTTCCAGAATGTTCTTATCTCTTCAGCAATTTGAACTCATTACTTTCTTCAAACATCTACCTGGAAAAAATATCAGAAAAAGAGGACAAGGCTGAGGTGTCCTTGTGATGGTATTACAGTGACTGCTTAAATATTTCAATAAATAGTTCATGTTTCCACAGTGAACATTGTAAAGAGAAATTCATTAGAGTCAGGATGATTCTGTTGTGAACAGATCAAAGATGAAATCTCACATTCTAGGTCTTGTTTTTCCATTACTTCTAGATAAATATAAAAAGTGTATTTATTTTGATGATGAATCACACCTATTATATTCTTGCATTTTTCTACAGAGAATATTATTCCCTAGCAACTTTACAAAATTGTTTTTTCAACACCTAATTTGTCCTCTGTTTTTCTATACAGAGTATAATATAGGTATACATATACAACATTTATAAATATATATATGTGAGAGTGTGTGTACGTATGTATTTCTATAAGGAAACCGTTTTTTGCCTAAATGTAAGGATACACGCAAAACATGAGAGTGAACGTTTCTTAACTTCATGTATTTTAAACACAGACATAGACTTGATTTTACTGATATAAATCACTTCAGACCTAAAGTCAAAACTTAAACCTGTCCAATGGCCTTACTTATTCCTTCCCTCATTTCAGTACATCTTTTTATAAGTTGATATAAGTCCACTCAACACAGTTCATGTGACATGCAAAACTGAGGTAGGGAAGAGGGGACAGTCTCTAGCTCATCTGCTTTCCACTGCTAATGTTTCATTCTAGCTCTACAGGGCCTGGCCGCGAAAAGGACTTCTCAAATCTTTTTTCAAACAAAATAGGAGTGCTCAAGTGGATGAGAAATAAAGAAACAGACAAATAGGGGGCTACATTATTCTGAACACCCACACTTTCAGCCTTCTGAACTCCTGTTACAACATGTATATAGACACTTCGTAAAATGGGTGTTTCTGTCAGTAGTGGAACAAACAAGGCTCTGGTGGCTGCAGGTTTTGTTTCATCATACAAAAGTTCCGTGTGGATCCTCAAAAGGATAATATAGCTTTTTCTGTCTTATAGCATTGCCTGTGGACATTAGTGAATCTCCTCTCAGTATTCAGTTTCTAGTTCTCCCAAAACTTCCTAGAATCCAGTCTTTTTTCTGTATTTGCTGTGACTTTTCTACTCCTCTGACAAAACTAGTTCAAACTGCTCAGAGGTTTGAAAGGATATTTTTGTTTCTGTGTGTATTTTTTTTTGGCTGGTTGAGTGTTTTTTGTTTGGTTTTGAGGTTTTTTTGTTGTTGTTGTTTGGGGTTTTTTGTTTGTTTGTTTTGTTCGTTTTGTTTTCAATGAAAGTGTAAACCAATGGGTTGGAAAATGATACAATAATGTGTGTGTGTGAGGACAGACAGACATCCAACCACCCAAAAAAACAGAGAAAAAATATCACTTATGTTCTAAGATCCCACTTTTTTTCTTAAAAGTGTAGTATACTGACAGCATAAATTAAAGATGTATTTAGAGATCTCATTTCTAACAACTGCAGAAAATTCTAGGTCACCAGTAAAATTCCTTACATTTCATTGGATCTCTTTTTTTTCTAAAAGCCTTTGACAATATCTTGAGGCCAATTACAATAAATCTAATTTTATTATTGGACGACTAAAGGTCCAAATAAAGATATTCACACTGTTGCAGGCCTTGGGATGCCTGCCTGACTTACTCATTTTAAGCTTATTCATCATAAGCTTATTCATTTTAAACTTATTTCCCATGAAGTCCTCAATTAATTTTGATTTTGTTTTATAGAGAATACCAAAAACCTCAAAATTTGTAATCAGACTTCTTTAGAAAATCATTCAGAACCGGACTCTCCCGAGATATGACCTAGATATAGGTCATAGCATATGGTAAAATGGGATGAGTTGCTAAAGCTGTGTCTGTTGAAGCCGAAAAAATAGGTACAGAAACACTGTCTCTCTCTCTGCGCCTACTCTTTCCTTCCAAAATATCCATGAAGGAGACTGGGGAATATTCATACCATAAATGGGATGTTGTATAATCATCTTCCACCTGGATCACTAACACAGGGGACTTTATTGAATCAGCAGGCAGCAGAGTCCCATAAAGGATGCATCAGTTGCCAGATTCTTTGTGCTGTACAGGTGTTCTGTATCATATTTCAAACATAAGCCAAATTAACTTAATTAGTGAGTTAAGGCCCTGTGTAAATGGAAACATGCAGTGATGTTATACAGAAAAACACAGAGAAGTGGTTAGGGTAATCTGTAGACTACATCTGGACCCCATTACATATCCCCATTGTACTTATGATACTTTTGGGTCAATTTCAGCTGCCAGAAGTCTCCTAAATATGTTGATTAAACCTAGGAATAGCCAGTGGATCCTTAGAGGAGGGATAGCATTGACTGTGTCAACGTAATTACTTTGGTTTGGATACCGATTATCTTCACTGCCAGTCCTTAGAGTCATCTCTATGAATCTCTGGCCCAATTAATTATTTAAACAAATTGCAATAGGTGTAAGGGAAAGGGAGGCAAAGGCTGATTCCATAGATTTGCAACTGACTCAGAGCAGAAACCTAAATCTGTTTCCTCATCTTGATTTACCTAAAACATAATGAGGTGTTTGGGTTTAGGTTGGTTTTTTTTTTGGGGGGGGCAGGTTTTTTTTAGTGCTTCATTTGTTGTTGTTGTTGATTGTTTTTTAAGAATAAAGAGGATATGAAAAACAGAACATTTCAGGAGACACTTGGTTTTGACAAACAAAAAAATTTCAAAGGGAGAGAATTTTATACCCTCTCCAGACTAATGCAGTCATGCAGTTGTGCAGACCAATGCAGGCATAAAATGCAAAACTACAACAAGGAACACTGGAGTTTTTTTGTACTAGTAACTAACTTGAATACGTGCAATCTTTAGTCTTTTTATAAGAGGCTTTGCACAGCCTCACATACTCTGTTCTTTAAAGATACGGTTCCCAAGTTACTGACATGGTAGCAGCTCACTGCACTTTTTTATTCAAGACTGAATAGAAAAAAAGATATAGAAAGTCTGTCATCCTTAACTTAGGTTTAAACCAAATTGCAAAACTCTACCTATTTGCTTTGGTTATTCAGCTTTTTTTTTTTTTTTTACTTTACCACACTATCTGTAAAATGAAAGACTAACTCGTTTTGAAAAGCAGGAAAAGAAATAAAATAATAAAACGAAACAAGAAAAAACTTTCAGGGCATTCCTAATAATACATATAAAAGTATGGTAACAGGTCCACTAATATTAAGTGCTTAAATTTTTGGTAATGCAAAACTTTACGCACATTTAGTTGTTGAGTCTTCCAAACATCAGAATCCATTTCTAACTCTTGCCACAGAGCCAAGACCAACATAAACAAAATTAATTCCAAACCAAAGTCTTCCAAACCAAAGATTTTTTGAGACTCAAGCTAAAAACACACAAAAAATAGAAGATATTTTTTCAAGATGCATACATGGATTGTGTAACTGAACTGAATAAAACAAATATTAAATTAAATATTTCCAATTCCTTTTTTACCAGTGATTTTTTTTCTGTCTGAGCAGTTGTAATTGCCTTAAATATAAGCAAAACTTAAAAAAAAAAAAAAATTTGTAATATGTTAGTCTGGATTTGCAAGCTCTCAGAATTCACAAAAAATACACCAATGGAAAAAATTAGAAAACAAGAACCATGTATATCTTTCTAGAGAGATGTTCCTGTAAGACTGTCCATCATTTTAGAACACCAGAGGAAGAAGATACTCTAAAAATATTTATTAAATTTTAAAATGAACCCAGAACAGCTTGGAATAAGCGTAAAGAATTTTAGGGAATAGATCTTACAAATAAGTGCTTTGTTCTGTACATCATTCACAATCACAATTTGATTTAAATTCCTTGGGCTATAAGAAACTTCTTATAGGCCTCTCAGACTAAAGGTGTAAAATTATCTAACCAGATAACCAAAAAATTATTTGACTTAAAATAAACCATGTTACATTACAATTCTTTGGATAAAAGCAGATGCAAGGTCAAAATGTAGCCTTCATCATAAAAACTGTGATACAGTCAACACACTTATGCCTAATAGTCTACGTAATTTCTCACATAAAACTAAATAGCAGAACCTGTTACACAGAGATATGTATGAATGACTGTATGATGGTGTTTCAGAAGCAAATACTATTGAAAATGTAATGCCAATCAATATGTGTGATTAACTTCAGTTAATTTTAAAATTGAATATGATTTTCCAGTTCTGGAGTATTTTGAATTCTTGAAACTTAACAAGCAGAAAGAATGGAAATACAAGGATGTAGAATTAGAAGAAACAAGAATGAAGATCAATCTAATTGTGTCTTATCAAGAATCTATGCATACGACATCATAACTTAAATATAAAATTTGAATTTTACTGAACAAATTTTTTCTTGATGCTGTTACTTGGTATGAGTTAGAAATACTTTTCACTTTTAGCTATAATAATTTTCAGAAAATATAAAAATATCAGATTTAACCATTTTCCATCAATATTTAAATTAGTTTGAATTTACCTTATTCTTGTTAATCCATTGTTTTACAGTTATGTTAGCTGTGGGGAATCCTATCAGGCCATCTAATCCAGATTAATGTAAAACACAAATAATTAAGTTTCATCTAGATTAAACCTACAGATTTCCTACTTTGAAGGGAAAAAAAATCTGTCCAGGGAGAATAATGGGTGTATGAACTAATAATATTAATATTATTATTAATAATAATAATCATTACTTTAAAATTACTTTGTTAGTAGCTCCTTATTCTGAGATCAGTTTTATCACGTAAAATTCTCTTCCCATACTGAATATAGAAAAAATGTTCATCATTTACAAGCAGAATGAAATTAAATGGTATCATTAATAGTTCTATTTCAGTAGAACTGATTATACCACTTGGGAAATGTATAAGAGAGTTTTGTAATATACTTAACATAAGAGCAAAAGGCTGTTTTTCACACACAGTTCTCAAAGAAGCATAGTAGTCTTCTCTAAAGAAATGTTACCGTAGTTCAGGCAGTGATTTTTCCTATTGGAAAATACATTACAAACTATATGCTCTAGGAAACTAATAACACTATGTTCACAATTTCATTACTAAATTAGAAAACAGATCATTTACTAAATATTAAAACACAGTTATTAATCAAGCCATTGTAAAATATTTACTTCAGGATACATTGTATGGTGTCTTCCTTAGCTCACTGGCCTGTCAGTTCTTCCTTCGAGGAAAAATATGTTTACAAGAACTGATTTAATACTAAAGTTAAAAAAAAAAACAACAACAAAGTAAAAAACAAAAAACCATTACTCAATGCTTAAGGTACCTCTTAGAGTTATGGAGAATGGTCTTTACTGTCATTAAATTTATGCAAATATTACACTTTCTTGGGAAATGAAAAACAAACATTTATAATTTACATCATGTTATTCATAGAGCTGATGTGTGAAAACTTTTAAAAATATTTATACCATCACATACTGTATTTCTATTTAATCTTACAGGCATCCCCAGAATTTACTGAAATATCATCTCATTGTTCAGTGTTACACTAAGGTAAAAGTGGATTTTAACAGGAGTTTATTAAGGAAGATGCTGAATATGCATTATGCACCAGCATGTGTTTGCTTTATTATAGATAGTATGAACTATAATAGTCCTTTCCTGAAAATCTAAAATGTATTGTCTTGCTTAACTATAAATCCTCAATCTAAAATGGAAGGAAGTTTCATATACTGAATGTCCCTCTGGGACAGATATATCAGAAAACACATACATCTGATTAACTGTGATTTAAGAGCCTTAATTAAGCAAAACAATTAAAATGAAGGAGTTTATTCACTGCAGTCAAATTGCTGTCTCTAGAAGGAACAACATTTCACTAATCAAGAAGTTCCACAAATGGTGGTTTAGAGAATTTGCCAATAAATTCTTCTGCATTGAATACAGAGGGAGTATGTAATAGAGATAGAAGAGATCTTGGGTTCATTTATACAGGAATGTTTTACAACCAGCCCAATAACTCCACGTAAATTACCAGTTACAGTCTTTTGTGTTGAAGTGGAAATGGAGATACCCAGACAAAAAAATTCAATTTATCTATAGTTATTTTCTACTGATAATCTAAAATCTATACAATGTCTTCTCAGCAACCTGTTGCCCAGATTCTACTGAAGGATCCTAGTTGATTAGTTTTCAGGTAATCAGCAATAAAAATAGACAGTATAATTGTAAGTTTCATACTTAAATTTAGCTAGAAAAATGAAACGAACAAACAAACAAACTGTATGTGAATGCAGTTGAAAAAACTGACCTCTATCAACAGTAGGACCAGTAAATGAAATTGGTTGGAACTAGAAGCTTGAGTAGTTAAAACTGAAAGAATCATGAAGTTTCTTCAAGTTTAAGATGTAAATTCAGAGTAAACAAATATTTGGTGTTTTCCATCAAAAAAAAAGCAGGAAGATACTGAATATAAGAGAAAAAGAAAGCTGAGTAATGGAAATAAATGTATAGAATGGAAATTATAAAAATCCAAGTGAACCAAAAATAAAATTACTTAGTGCAGTTTAGTCAAGAAATTCAGTTGTTGCCAACTGAGAATAAAAGATTCAGTCAGAAGCTCTCTGCCTTCTTTACTTTGAACAGTCTTAGAACAAAGTATTAAGTCTTAATGATAAAAAAAAAAAAAGTATAACCTTGGTTTATCAATTTTTATATATGCTAACATAAATTGCAGATGATTTGGAGGCTTTTTTTGATAGATGATACTTACAGTACTTCCTGTATTTGGTCTAGAGCAGTGTATGTCTTTCAGTTCTTTATGGAAAAAAATATTGAAGATGGGATTAGAGACGAATTAAAAAACAAAGGAGGAACAACAACTTGAAGAGCAGATGACAATGGATTATGAAAGATCAGCTATCAGTTGAGTGATGTTTCACAAGAACAATTTTTATGACAGATTTTTCTTTCTGTATTTTTACCTAAAACACAAAGGATTGGATTTGACTCAGAGAATTTGTGATGAAATAAAGTTGGGAAGAGTTGTTCATTAAATATATACATATATAAGAAATATATATATATATATATACACACACAGAGGAACAATTAACTATTGTGATGATAGGAATTTTAAGTTGCAATGCAATTGATAAACATGCAGTATCATATGTTTCAGGTCTAATAAGATAAACTTCCATGACACAGGCTTAGGAGCTTATTTATAGAAAAACAGATGATGAAAGGACTTTGATCTGTTCATTGATGACAGAACAGTTTCCAGCTGCTATCCTGATGTAGCTTTGAAAAAGACAAATGAACTCAGTACAGTAGAACAGAGACTTCCAGCAGAGGCAGGAAGAAATTAATGCCACTGTACAATTTAGGCCAGGTTAACCTTCTTGTAGAAAGTGTGTATGACTGCTTACTCATGCTCACGAACAAAGAACTCAGAATGGAACAAACACAGGAAGGTCTAGGACAACGTTCAGAGAATTAACTACTACTTGAGAGGAGACTAAAGAATGTGATTTCTTTAATCCAGCTAAGGAATTTTAAGGATTTATTCTTTTACTCTCCACTACTGTCAAAGAAGAAGTTTTAAGCATAAGTGTAGCTGATAAGAAATAACTAAATGTAGTGGTAAGCAAAAAACTGTAATCTACTGCAGTTTATACAGGGCTGAGATATCGTAGATAATGTGTACCTTCACAGATTAATGATGTAAACCCCCATAGAATCGAGCTGCCCTAAACTGGACTTCAGGAAAACCATGTACTTGCATCTAGTTCAAAATACCATATACAAACTGTAGCCAAGAAGTCAAAGTTAAAACTCCTGATCTGGATTCTTACCAGGCTGTGTAGATACATTTTGAAGTTCCAAATCTGCAAGCATCTCTTTATATAAAATAGATTGGAACACATGTTGTAAAGAAAGAAAAATGTGACTAGTCACATTCAGATTCTCCTTGCTGACCAGCTGTGTGACATTTTTTATCATTTGTCAAGCATTTTGTCAATGCTTTGCTTTGCTATTTTAGCCACATTGCCCTAATATAAGAAACCAGAGTGACATTTCTGGTGTCCAGTCCAGTTTGTGGTTCTGGAATTCAAGGTCCCTAACTACTAACTACTGAAACCACCAGACTCTGTAGCAAAGTCCAACAACACTTCAGCTGGTGAGCTACCACATCACACAGAACTGCAAACTGGTGAGGAAAAATGTAAACTGCAGTGAAATGAAAATTCCTAACGATAAAATCATAGATGTTCAGGAATAGCTTGATGGGGGTGAGAGGAGGCAAAAAACTCACCACAGAGCTCAGTATGTTTATAACATGGACTGTGAGATGAAGTGGCTAGAATAGCAGGACAGAACTGACCCTTTCCGCCCCCCCCTGCCCAGTCTTGCATTTTTTTAAGAAATGAAAGGATTACTTTCTACTTTCTGGTAAATGTAATTTGTTATGTAGTCTTTTCTCTCACCTCCATTTTACATGCTGTTACATTACACCTTGTCATCTTCCAGTAGACTCTGGCTTAAGTATTGCTTCATCATTTTATGCATTAATAGGACATTCAGTTACACCTGTGTCCACTCTGAAGTCCTCATCTGCACATCCTATTTAGAGCACATGAACAGTTCAAGTAGAAATGTAAAGCTTTAGGAACCAGATTTGCATGCATCTGCTGGATTCCATTTAAACATTGGAAATAAGTTCAGAGGACACATCCAACCCTTCTTTCAAATAGTGGTAATAGCAGTAGAGACCAGATTGTCATCATCACTTAAAAGAATGAATCCTGTCTGCAATTGCTAGTGTAAAGCAATATAAATATAAATCCTTTCAGTTTTACGTCAGTCTGCTCATACAACAAACATAAGAGTGACTTTCAAAACACCTAATCGTGAACTACAGACACTACTAACCTTGCAGCTTTAGACCTTTTGAAGCCTGCACAATTAGTTGAGTCTTGCTTTAACACATATCTCAAGACAGTCGGATAAAGTGTCCTTTAGCTGAATGTTCCTCATTATATGCTAAAAGGATTATGTAATGCAATATGCAAATGTGTAGCCAATTGGCTCTTTAGGATGTGAACTCAGTGATAAGATTTTGTATATAATACCTTTTACTTTTCTTACTGGCCTGCTGCCTTTACTCCAGCATCCAGACTTGCACAACTCTGTAATAAAACAGTATCCTGTCTCTGTGTGCTAAATTTGGCTCATTTATATGCACACTGGGTAAAGAACCCTGTTATTGGAACAAGAAGATCAAATTGTTAGCAACTTTGTTTAAAATAAGCAACTCTGTTATTGCAAGTTCTTATTTCTAGTTGTAATTCACATCTTAGGAAACATTCAAACCTTTGGACACCATTTGTAGTTGTATAATATGATTTTATAGTCTTCATTTTTGGCAAAAAGATCCCTTGTGCCAAAGAGAGTGACGAAAACTCAGTTAAAGAATTATATAGTCTGTTTCCTACAACTGGATGGACCTGCAGTTTCAGCATCAGCTCCCTTCCTGTTGCTGATACCATGCTTCTTTTTGACATTCTGTAGTACTGCTGATAGTTCTGAAAATACATACCTGCCAGCATATGAAATGAATAATTTGTTCTTGAAAGGCAAAACCATCACATGTAAATTAAGCGAGTAGCAGGCAATATTACTTACTCTTGAAATAATATTTGAATTGCTAATGAAGCAAATAATTTATGTTCTTATGAAGTCTTGTTTTGGCTCTACTTTCAGATAAAGTGAGAGAACCCATTATGTGTCCCAAATCCTACATATGTCCCACATGTGCCTGAAGCATGACACCTGAGCTTATGGAGAGATTTGCCGTAAAGCAATACCAGTACTTTGGGGACCTTAAAAAGAACACAATATTTATGCATAGTACTGGTAAGAAATTACTCTGAGTATGGCTGGAATGCCCTGAGAAAGAATGAAAGAAAGGAAATGTGAGAAAAGTTTCAGTGATGGCTCTTTATTCCCCAAAAGTAACGAAGAAGGACTGCAGTCTACTACCAGATTACAAAGCAGTTAATTCCTGTGTTGTACAGTTTGTTTCTGTGGAACTGACCCTGAACAGAAGGAGTACACTGAACACAGAGGAGATACCATAGTTCTCTTCTATTGAGCCTGGATAGGGTGTAGAGTCCTTCAAAAAGGGAACTCTATAAGGCTGTGAAATCATGCTCCATCTTTCCAGAGGCAAAATCAGTTTAGGAGGCTACTACCCCTCAGTTATTCTAGTATAGCAGGTCATAGGGTTTTGCTGAGAGGTCAACCACTTGGAAAAAAAATAAAATAATAATAATTGTATTTATCTGAAGTTCGTTTGCTGATCCAGTTCATAACCATACAAACAGCTAAATTGCTAAAGATGAAAGAAAGAGTTGCTGTGACTTGTGGGAAAGGCTGACAGATGTGTTGAGGAAGTCTGCAATATCATTGCCTGTAGCACATGGTATCTGCTTGAATTGTTTGTTGTGAAAATTTCATGTTCTGCTAAACACAAATGGTTTTCATAGTTGCATCAAAGGCCAGAAAAAAATTCTCTGTAGCGAAGGGTTCCCTCCCGACATCATGTCCTGAAAGAGACAATGAGTCCTTCTCCAATAGAAGAAACATCCTGAGTTTAAGTAATGGCCAACAAGGAATGGGACATAGAGCAATAGTAAAAACAAAATGGAAGACTCCCCAAAAGAGAAGGGAACATACATATCAGTCTCAGTTTTGATGGAAAGTTGTTTTCTCTAGAGATCCAAAAGAGTCTACATGGTCTCTGTCACATCCCATGAAGCTACTGAAAACTGATGAGTAGAGAACACTATCTTAGGGAAGGACCTGCACAACAAAGAGGTGTGGGAAGGTGAAAAGCTTGGTTTTACATCCCATTATTCTAATAAAATGAAAGGTCTGAATCTTCTATTTTTAAAGAGTTAATTATTTCAATTTTTGCTTTAATAAAAGCAAATGTTAGAATTTCAAACAACTTTTGATATTTTGAGGTATAAAGCAACAATAACGGTAGTTCTACTCCAGAGATCTGGTCAATTTGTTCTTTCATTGTAGTGCTTAACAATAACACAGAGTTTAAGCTGATCAGCAACAGAAATCTCCAAGGAAGCATAAATAGAGAAAAAGGAGTGTAAATTAAAAAAAAAAAAAAAAAATCAGTGAAATAAATATAAGAATAAAATAAAATAAGAATCAATGATCATTCAGATGTTAGTCATGGAGATGGCTGCTGAAAGGCATGGACAGCCTGCTCTCACCATCAGTATTATAGAAGACAGTGTCCCTGATCCTTTCTACCATTTGTTCATTAGAGGAGGTACACTTTCACAACAATCTTTCTAATTTAGTGAAATGGCATTTAAAGGTAAACCTCAGTTTTAGTGTAGAATTCCAGACATTAGTCACAAAGGGTTCTCTGCATAACATGCCTCTAGGAGGTCAAATGCATATTGTAGCTTCTACAATTAGTAAAAGTCAGCCCACATTTGCTGTTTGAAGTCCCAAACTCTTGACCATTTACAAGTAAAGAACATTTGCCTACTCTGTGCAAGCGTTCTCTCCCGGATGAAAAAAAGTATTGCAAATGTGTTGAATTTAACTCAATCTTGAAATTTTCATTGAATCAAGGAGCTATCTGATGCCAACCACAATATCTAGCATTCTTTTGAGGTCTGATTAATTTATGATGTAGGCAAGCTGATGTGAGGGAAATTACATTTGGATCCAAGTATTAGTTTTATGTCTAGCAATAAATGGTGACTTGTTGATATCTGACAAAAGGCTTGCAAAATATTTATATTTTCAAACTTTACTGACTAGGCCACAGTTTGATACTCGTTTTGTGTCACCTTAGCTTGAGTTTACCCCTCCCATATCCTGTGTTCTTATTTCCCTGCTAAGCCATTAGCTGGCCTGGTAAAAATATTTCTGCATGAAACAAGACAAGGTAAACTGAACTGAGGAACTGATGGTGTTTGGAAATAGCATCTCTGCACAGGCACACTGACACAAACAAGTGTGTGGATGTGTGGTTTATGGATGAGTGCAGGATGGCCGTTTTGACAGACTCTCCCAAGAGAAGTGTTCATAACCATCCTTTGCGCTGAGTACAATTCAAGCCCATATGCATTTGGTTTCCTTGTTTGTTTTCTAGGAAAAAAAAAAAAAAAAGAGTATATTTTACAGCCAACTCAATTTCCTAAGGAAGTAAATAAAACTAAAGCTAACACTGCAGATACCTATCAGAGAGATAAAATTATTCATTCTTCATGGATAAAACAAATTAAAATAATCCAGGCTGGGGTAAATTATGACCTGACTTTTTTTTTTCATTAGGTTGTTTGTGTTGTGCTTTTTTTTTTTTTTTCCCTCTCTTATCTAATTCTTTTCTTGGTCTAATTTCACATTTATTTTCAATGCTATCTTTTCTCTTTTTTCCTCCCCAGATGATTTCCCCTTCTTTCTGCTCCCTACTTTCCTCTCATTTCAATCCAACTTAGAACAAACACAAAAACATTTAAGATTGCAGCAGGTTCAGGAGAGTTTGAAGTCAGAAATAACTAATTCTTGTTTTGTTTATGTTCTCTGTTGTCTTTATGATTAGTTATTTGAAATGAGCAATTTTTTTCTTTTTTTACAACAGCACAACTTGCTAAAAGAAAACATTTCCATAATCATGTTTCTCACTATGAAAGAGTGATAATTCAAAAATTATTAAATTTGAACTGACCTCCTGTCTGTAAATAACATGAACATATTTGATCCATTGTTCTGTCTTCATAGGAAGAAAAAGAAAACTATTTATTACATTGAAATGCTTAATAAATGCTGTCTAAAACTATATACATGCATATACAGGATTCTGTTTTGTAGCTTGGTCCTATTCAACTTCTCATGTCACTATATGATATAGATATGTATAGAATTCACCTTAGAAAATTAGCTTATATTTACCTACGTGACCTTGCTATAGTTTGTAGTATGAGATTCTTCATGAAAGATGAAGCAGAATCTGTGCTTTACAACTGAAATGATTTTTCAGTCAGGATGCAATACCTGATACAATAAAACACAGTTTTCAAAATTGTCTGTAAAACCGGAAAGTGAATCTGAACCTGTTATATAAACTGAGGGTGGGGGAGTGGGAAGTTTTAGTAGTTAAATTGCATTTAACTAAAACAAACAAAAAAGTAACAATCACAAAACGAAGTCAGATGCACACATCTTATATAGGTACTACACTGGAAATTTCATTACACCTTGTATGGGAATATAGTGGAAGAATGGCGAGGAGGTTGGTAAATGTAAATATGCACCTGTCTGTAAACTTGCACCTGTCTGTAGAAAAAGCACATACATCACACTAATTGTTTTACTGACCTTGTGTGCTTGATGAGTAGAACCTCTGTGTTAGGTAACATAGGCCTGTGAGAAACTCTAGACACCTTATCACTACGTCTGAGATTCCTGCTTTGTTGAGAGAAGGAGCAGGAGGCTGTGCCTGCCTGAAGCCTTGACATACAGGTGAGCTCAGCAGGCCCAGTGATCTTCCAGCTGGGCTGAACTGACCAGCGCCTGCGTCCCCGCTTGTGTTACCTCTGCATGGGATCTTGGGTGCTACTTTGGAGATCCCCTGGTAGAGAAGTAAATCAAATAAAACTTGCTCTTTGCAAATGCATTCACGGCCTCTGGCTCTTCTTGCAACATGCTTGCACCTATGCACACGCACCTATTCAGTCATTTAGTGTTCATGCATTGTCATATAGAACTCATTAGCTACTTAGATACTGATTAAGAAGTAGGTTTTCAAAGAAGCTTAGTGATGAACATGCAGCCAATTTGGATCCACAAGCTACTGGTTACTAAGCTCTTTCAAAAAACTGAGTCACTTAATGAGTATTTAAGCATGATGGAATGTCTTCTGAAATATTGATCTGATTTCTGTATGTTGAAAAGTTAGTCTTTAGTGCCACAGATGTCTTTTAGACTTCAAGATTTTCACTAGCCAGATACATAGCCCTATAATTTTGTAAGCCTGAAAAGTGTGAACCTAAGAGATGTGGTTCCACAGGATGACACGCTTTAGTCCTCTTAGATTGTGTAGACTTCAGAAGATGGTTGACAAATGGATTTACAATCAATGAGATAAATCTCAACAGCAGATAAAAAATCCTTAGCTGCACTTGCATAATTTTGAAAGCTCTTTAGAAATCTCTCCTTTATGAAAGTCAGGTTGTGTGTTTTTTCTCATGTAGAGTTTTGTATCAAGTCCTTCTTCCTTCATATAGACAAGGAAGTATTTGTGCAATTCGACTCAGCTTTGTCAGATAGAGTTGAAAAATGAGAAATAGATTGGATAGGGGCAGCAATAACAGAATTTCTGTGGGAGGAGCTTGAAATAAAACCTCCTTTCACTACATGGTTTGGCTATGAGAACAGTGAAAACTGTAGATTAAGGCAAATTTTTATGACAAAGTTATGAAAACAGTTTAAATGATTCAAATCCCCAAAACAGGCATTAACTTTCATTAATAATAGGCTGTTAAGTTTAGAAAGGAGATGATTTAGCAGAATTAAGGAAGGCGAGGACAGAAAAAGTAATAAAAGTTTGAACTGAAAAACTGACCCTCATAAATGCTGCTTTTTATTGGACAATACATGCATATTTAATGACACATTCAGGTAAAAGATTTTCGGAAATTCTTACATAATACAAGCTGTGAAACTTATTGACAAAAGTTACAAGTGTGACGGAGAATGCAATAGAGGCAGAAATTTATTAAGAAGCACACAAAAAGTTGAACTTCATAAGTAAAGAGATTTTTAATAGTTTTTTGAGGGTGGTGATGCAAATTTTCTTTCCTGATAATTCAAAAAGTTACTGATAAGAGAATGCTTTCCTCTAAATGACCATATGGTACCTCAAATTTATCTTGGAAGTAGAATAAGGCAAAATCAACAGAAAAAAAAAACTGTCTGCTTTTCTGGCCCTGTAATGGGAATTACTGATATTACTACCTATAGCAAAATCACTTTTGTCTTTACTTTGAGATTTGAAACTAGTACCCTTGTTCCACATTCAAAACGTATTAGTCATACTTCACAAAATATTCTCTGGATCAAATTAAAATGAAAACTAGAAAAAAATTAATTTTTTTTTTGACTGCACAGACAATTTCTCACTGCTCAAAGATCAAACACAGAACAGAGGAGATTGTCTGATCAGAAGGTATCATTTGCTACAAAAATCCTGTTGAAACTTTTTATTTCTTACAGCAGTCAATTTAAACTTTTCTCCCTTGCGGTGACTTTCCTCATAACAGCATGATACAAGAGCATAACAGCCCAATTCTCTCTCTGTTTCCCATGAAACAAGGTCAATATATCTGTATCACCCAACACACACCTTTTCCTCTTTTCCCTTTTTTCCTTCATTTTTCTTCTTCTTATTGCAAGAGATGCAAGAAGCTAACATTCTGGTAGTCATATATCAAACTGATGTTTCAATTTCTGCAGCATATTTGCTCAGTATTTATGATCTTTTCAGAGTTTAATCCAAAGTGTTACATTCTCAGGGAAGGGTGCTTTGAACCATGAAAAAAAAGGTCTAAATCAGGGATGTCAAACTCATTTTCACCAGAGGCCACATCAGCCTCATGGTTGCCTTCTGTAGGAGTAGTTACATTTATACAGTCCCAAAATTTCATTTGGCCCTTTGAAGGCAAACGCAAGGGTGATAAGGGCCCAGGTGAAAATGAGTTTGACACCTCTGGTCTAAGTACTTGGAATGCCCAGATTATTTGACTGCCCTCTTGAAACGGGCAGTCATCCCCAGTTGAAAAGTAAATGTGATCCATAGCCATTACTGAGAAAAAAATAACAAAAACAACAAAAAAACCCCTACTAATTTCAGTAAGGTTAAGGCACTTAAAAGTTACGTAAGTGCCTAAAGTGCTTCAGTATCCTAAGTGCTTAAGTGTATGGTGATTTTCAGCCATGGGGAAGATTGGTACACCCCTCACATTGTTATAAATGATAGCTGTCCTGGTGATTTCACAGTATTTGCTAGTGAAAATACATTCTCACTGAAATAATACAAATGAATCTGTGCCTTTATTGGTGTCTCTTTCCAGAAAACTGCCATCATTTTTGTTGCCTGACACACAAGTAATATATTTTGAAATAAATTGATCAATTTATTAACTCAGCATTTGCTGACTAGAAAATAGGGATGATGGGACTTCCAAACTCCTAGATATAGGTTACACAAGCAAATTACAAGTTTATTGGAACAATTTCAAAAGATCAGATGGTATCACATGATACCTCCAGGAATCAAAAAATGAACACCTGTCTCAGACATTGATATCTCATTAAAGCTTCACTGAGATGCATCTTTACTCCTTTGCCATAATTTTTCCAATGTTATTGATAAAAAAAATAATAAAAAATAGATGAGGCACCGGATATAATCAGGTACCAGTACACAGTACCTATAAAATTTAGTCTCACATTAGTTCTGTGGCAAATGAAAGCATAGTGAAATCCAAATTAGACCATATGACAGAATTTTAAAAAAATCAAAAGAAAATAAAACAAAGTCTAAAATCTCAAAAAAATAATACAGTAAAAGAGGGCATGAAAAAGAGACAAATATCCAGTTCTTACTGGCTTTGATTCCAGTCCCTTTGTCCCTTTGAAATTCCCAGACACAATAATCAAATAACGAACAGTCCTTTTGAAATCTGAATGATCTTCTAGTGCAGTCAGGTTACACTTGTGTGAAAGATAACAGAGATGAAAACCCCCCCAAAACTCAATGCCATTCTGTGTTGAAAGGGTAAATAGCACAAATAAAATGATTTATCATTATTTTGTTAATTAGAATATGTTGTTATCTGTCTATAAAAAACGATTTATTAAATAAAGGACAACAAAAACATATCAAGTATCTTTTGTTGAAAAAGCTATTTAATAATACAAAAATTCAAAAAATAAACAATACTAAGAAGCTTCAATTCTTTACACTTGGTCCTTTAATTAATAGAACATCCAATTAAATAAAAATGAATATAGATTACACAAACCCCGAATTTCTGTAAAATATTAAAAAAAAGGAAAATTACATATCGAAGTACTCCAGGTTTCTTTTTTTCAGTATTAGATGTATCTGTAAAAGTACAAAAATTTTAATGATGTCATTAGCTGAGTACACTAATGTATTCCATTCCTGTCATTCCATTCCAAGATAATGTTGAGGACAAATATTTGAGAAACAAGTGTACAAGCAAGTGATGATATTGTGTATCTCAACAGTGCAGCTTAGCAACCCCCCAAAAATAAAAATGTTAAAAAGAAATCAGGAAAACAAGAATCCATTTGTCATGCATGAAGGGATATTTCAATTACTTTAGTGTGGATTTTGTTTGCCAGTTCTGTAAAACTATATGTGTTTCCCAAGATCATTCATTTTCCTAGTGAAGAGCCTTACTTCCCAGATGGCATGCTCCAGAATGAGAGTGTTTATAAAATTGTCAGAGCAGAGACTACAAAGTCACCAGTACCAAAGTGTTTGCAGGAGACAGTTCAATTTTGAAAAAGTTGTGACAGAAAGGAAGCAGGTTTACAATAGTCCTCTGCAATGTTAGCTCGCACACCTGCCTTTTATGAAAGCTATTGACGGACTTCCAGGCTCCCAACTTTTCGACAGTCTACTTGGCCGGCTGTTGAGGAGCTGTGTGTCCTGGCTCCCAGGTCGCTCTGCCTAGCCAAGGCTTTGGGGCTCTTGGCTTGCTTTCAGCTTGACTGGTGGAGAGTTGAGAAGCCCCTGAAACTTGCATTTCGAGCTCCAAGAGCCCAGCTGTTCAGCAGACAAAGCTTTTATGAACTATGATCTAGAAAGGTAGACTTTCTAGGTACAGATGTAGGTATTTCATAACTTCTAGGATCCACAGTATCCCACCCAGAGAATTTTTAACACAGCTGAAACATTTTGCCTTCTAATTCAAGTGGAGAAATTACAGAAAATTGATATCTGTGAAGCAGTTGCTTTTCTCTCCTTAGTTCTTCTCAAATTATGAAAAATACACTTTTTAAACTTCTATTTTCCAAACGACAGTTACTTTCCAGATACATCTGCAGAAAAACATATTAGAATAGGGGTTTAGAGAATAACATTATTTGCTGAGTTTACAAGACTGCCACGGCTATTTATCATTGGACACTCAATTTCACTTGTAGCGATTATACTGGTGTAAAAAAGCTCTGAAACAGTGGTTAGGCTCATCTGAAATAGCTCTACTGTTCCCTACAATGTCTGCAGTTTGTTTTTAAGGGAACACTAAATAAAAATTTTTCTTTAAAAAAGTATTTGGAAAGAGAAAGTCTGATACAGAACCTGCATGCACTGTAGTCAATTGGAGATTTTAAGAGTACCAGCATGCTCATAATGTGAACGTCATGTTGTAAAAGAAGAAAAGTTCTGTGTGTTTCACTGTTATAAAGTGCTAAACAAAAAGAACTAAAATGCCATGTGCTCATAAATTCAGACACTCTTGGCAACTGGGAAAGCTGAAGAGTAAGAGACAATGCAAAAAAGAGTAAGCAGAAAGGGAGTGAAGAGGAGTGAATAGGAAGCATGATGAAGTGAATCAAACATAAAACGCACAAGATAAAAAATATCACAAAATAGAATATTTGCACAATAAATATTTGAAACAGGTTCTATCTTAATCTAACACAAATCAATAGAAACTATACTGCTACATAACCTCTAGCAGTTCTTACTCGATTTTCTTTTTAACTTCGTCACTTTGGAAGATGTCAGATCAACAGTTTGACATAAGGAAGTGTAACAAGGAATCAACAGAAGACATAATCAGGAAGTAAAGAAATGAAGTATTTCAGGTAGCTGGTACTACTGCAAAGAAATCCATGTGTTTTGGCTGATGGTTTGCGTAATGTAAAAATAGATTTGTCAGTGAATGAGATCAGTCAGGAAAGAGAAAATGCCATGGAATTAAAAATTGAAGGCAGGAAAAAAGTAAGCAAATTAGTTGAGAAATCATTAAGTCCTAAAATAATTAGTCAAATAGGACCAAAATCATTAATATCCCAGCAAAATGGTAAAAAACTGTATTTTTAAATTTAGACTGTTAAGGAGTTTCATAATTTTGATTAATTCCATGGTCTCTCTGAGTGGTAACTGTATATTGGACACTATGAAACATACTAGTCTGGTATTTTTAAATATTTTATTTCCAACTTTTCACCTGTATGATATGCGGTGTTAAAAAAAAAATCCAAGAATATTTGCCTGCTTTCTAGTTTTACTGATTTTTTTTTCCAGGTACAATTTATTGTTGTGGGAATATAACAGAAGATTGGCAAGGAGGATTGTAAACACGTTCAAGTCACTTGCAGCTGGGGTGTAGAAAAACACATGTATCATACTCGTGATTGTTTAGTCTTGTGTGCTTGACAAGTAGAATCTCTGTTTAGATATCACAGGCCTGTGATAGAATTAGAGGAACCCTGCTGAGCATACTTGAGATTCCTGCACTGCTGTGAGAAAGATGAAAGCACAGTAGCAAACCACATGTGTGTGAGTCCCTGGTATACAGGAGAAAACAGCAGGTTTGGTAATTCACTAGCAAGGACTAAGCTCCAAGGTGCCTTCATTCCTACTTTTGTGTCTCTGTCTGGGTGCTGCTTCGGAGATGCCCTGGTTTGTGAGATAACAGAAATAAATTTACTCTTTGCATTTCATCCGTGGTTTTGTGGTTGTTCCTACATCCTGCCTCTATTGGCTTGAACTTTTGTGTTCATAAGAAAAGTCAAAATATTCACTTGTTAAACGGAATATTTTATGAATGAATGAATGAATGAATGAATGAAGCTGTGGACTCATCAAAACATATGAATTTCCATCTCTAAATCTGGAAATTTCATTGTTTTGTTTGTTGAGAAAAACAGGCAAGACAGAGACTACACACTTCACAGTTTAGGTTGCATTTTATTTTGGGGAGCCAGCCTTCTCACAGGATTCCGTTTGTTGAACTTCATGAAGTTTCTGTCAGTCCATTTCTCTAGTCTTCTGAAATCCCTCTAGATGACAGCACAAGCCTTGCACGATCAGGAAACTTGCTGAGTTTATGCTGTACCCCATTATCTGGATCACCAATGAAGATGAAAAACAGGATTGGACCCTTTATTGAACCGTAAGGTACACCGCTGGTTACTGGCCTCCAACTTGACTTGATAACACTGATTGCCATCCATTCCCAGACATTCAGCCACTTTTCCCAGTTCAGAGCTACACTTCATTATGGATAGGTGCTGGGGTCATTTATTTGGTAACCAACAAAACAATATTTTCTTACAGCTGTGCCTTTGTTAAAAATGCCTCAGTGGATGTCTTAGACATCACAGAACATCAAAACCTTAAAACTGATTGTTGTCATAATTATATAATTCAGTACAAATATTCCCAGAAATATCTCTCCTGATCTTTTCCATCACCTGAATAATAACTTAGGACTTTGTCACAATTCTTAGGGACTTTGAAATATCATTATTGTATTTAATGTTTTAAATAAAACAGCTTCTCTGATCAACAGCATATTCTTGCTCGGCAAATTGATTGTGCAGTACAAATCTTTGTCTTAATGACAAAAGGAAAAAAAAAAAAACCAAGAAAAAAACCCCTTGTGCTTAGTATTTTCATCAGGAGCTTTTTTTTTGGTGGTGTTGTTGCTGGTTTTTTTGGTGGTGTTGTTTTGGGTTTTTTTAAAATTTATTTTTAAACTTAATTTAATACCCACATTCTTTGATGTCTTCAGATGAGTATCAATTATGTGGTGATGACACAAAAACTTCTTTACCTCAAATTTGTTTCAAAAGTTTTTTCAATTAAAGGATCCACACTCTGTGAAAGCTACATCTGTGTGTTTGAGCAAAAATGATTTGCGTCTCAAAGCTATACAACAGAAGAAGAAGAAATAAAAAAGCCTCTGATCTTTTCCAAATGTAATCAGTGGAAAAAAGTCAAAAGGAAAGAACAGACCTGTTTTCTCAAGTTACATATGAGTACAGATTTTTCTTCTTGTACCTCATTCTTCACGGTATCATTTAGTTTTTAAGACAAAACTTACAATCTTCTACCATTTTGTTCTTCAGTTTACTGTTCTTTTGATTAAAAAAAAAATCTTGATCAGGATCTTCTTCTCAGTTTGATGTTTTCAATCACCTTTAAAATGTGATCTCAAACTAGGAATTGCAATGCAATCTCAAATATATCCATCTCCTGCATTACAGTTGCACCATTTGCAAAACAGTGAGACCTCTTACCTGGACCACCTCTAGTGCGTGCTGCCTTCCCTGACATTACGAGCGATGCTGAAATCTTCACAGCTCATGATCCCATTCACTTTTTCTCCACTTCTTTATCTGTTTCCACCTCTCACTTCTATCAACGAATTATGGTTAAAAAGAATGCTTTGATCTGAGGAATCTTCAATGAAGTAAGGTGTTAACTAATGTGTAGCTGAGAAAGAACCCTGTGAGGGAGAGAGATCTCTGGCTTTCTTCTATGTCAGTCTCTTAAAACCAAGTGACCCTAGAAACTGTCAGTTATTAGAATCAGAACATTATTGAATCTTAAGGAGCTGGTTCCCCTTAAAAATATCAATGGTTAATAGCACAGATTTTAAAAACTCACCATATTATCTGACAAAGCCTATAATTGAATTAATCTGTTAGTCTGTGCTTGCTTTGTTGAGCAAGGCAGCCTGCAACAGAATGAAAGACAGAAATAATTGATTAGGAAAAGCAATGCTTTTACATTTTCTCATGTAATGTACAGAGTTTTTCTACTCCCACCCCATTTCCAATGCCCCTGCAAAAATAAAGCATAGATTTGTGACTCAGGGCTCTTTCATTTGTACTCCAGGTATGATGAGAAGGGGACCAAATTCTACAAAAAGGTTGCAAAAATATCATGGGTGCCATGGTGACTATTTTCTTTTTAACTTCAACAAGGAAAGAAGCATGAACAACAAGGAAAGGATTTGGAAGACAAAACAAATTAGAAAGTACCTAAAATTCAGTTGAGATGATTCTATGTCAACTTCTCTGCAGCAAAAAGCAAAACGGCCACATGTTACTATAAAGCAGGGGAAGACTTGACTAAGACATGGAAAAAAGTAAAGAACCCCTGCCAGTTCAGAAGACTCACTTGCTCAGTCTTGTGTATGGGAAAACCTTCAACTGATCTCAGTTATCAACAGCCAGGGAAACAGAGATTTCAAGAAACTAAACTGCTTCCAACATAAATAGTCACTAATGAATAATACTGACACCAGCCAAGCAATCTGACATATATATTGTCTTCAGGGGTTAATTTTTCTAAATCTGAATTCACATGGTTTCTAAACATGAAACATGATCAATGCTATACTGATTGATGACCGCAGCCTTCCTGGGTAAAGAGTAAACCATGAATTAATCACAAGGTGTAACTTCTGATATAGTAATTGAGTAAAGAAAAATTATTAATGAACATCTGTTATTTTTCTATTCCTATATATCAAGAACACTGCTTTAGCACACATGATAATACTTCTACTCTGTGGATTTTTTCTTACAACAGGAAGCAAATTTACTGTGTTCTTTTCTGCACTACTTCTTTGAAATAGAAGGCCGACATAATATTTACAATTGCTCACTTTAGCACATACATGTACTAACTGAGGTCTTTCTCTCTGCTGCCTTTTCAAAGATGGCTTCTGAGTCTTCACACTCTGGCAAAAGCATGCAAAATTTTTCAACTGGATTTTTCAGAGCTTAAAAAAGATGTGATGGCATAACTATTTTTAGAAACCATGTGAATTCAGATTTAGAAAAATTAACCCCTGAAGACAATATATAGGTCAGATTGCTTGGCTGGTATCAGTATTATTCATTAATGACTATTTATGTTGGAACCAGTAAGTTATTTTAATTAGACTGGAAAATTCAAAGCCTGGATATGATAAGTCATCTAAATGTAGGCATCCGGGGCCATTTGAGATAGACAAGGATATTCTGTCTGTCTTCTAGCTGCTTTTCTGCAAGGACATGTTAATATATCAAATATTATTTACGTACCACACTACATTTGCCAGTACTGTATAAGTATCTTGGATACTGTATGGCATCTCAGCACAAGATTATGACATTTAAACAGCTGGACTTAGCTTAAGGGCCACAATCAAGTGCAAGAATTAGACAATTACATTGGGGTGTCCATCTGTAGATATCAGCACAACATAGAGTATTACTAGTGGACAGCAAGCAAATGCAGTCCATGTAGTCTGCAATAGTAGTGGACCAGTCTAATATGGAAACCTGGAACTTGATTCAATTGCTCACACAAAGATATTTAATGTAATTTGAGTTGGCCTGGGATATTCTCTCTGCCACACATGTACCATTCCACTACTGCTGAACTCTTGGAAATCTTAGAGCACCTCAAAGGTCATTAGATGCTTACTTTCAAGCAAACTAATTAAGGCACCATTCACTAATTTACTCTATTTCCAGTGACTATAATAGAAGCTCAATATCTAACCCATAATAGGACTTTTATTTGAAGACATCTAAAATGAGTACCTTAATCTCAAATATAACCACACTTGTGGTTTATTTGGGTCCACAGCTGTATATCTTTGCTAATATTAGTTTTCTGTCTCTGTTAACTGATGCACAGTACATGTAATGATGCTTTCCTCTATTGCATTGGATTACATTTACAATAGTCAATAATTCATACATCTCCTGCTTCCCAAAATTTATCAGAATAAAAGGTATTATACACATGCAATTAAAGTTTTGTCTCTCTAGAAGTTTTTGTCACTGAATACTGTGATTTATGATTGATTAAAATGATGTATTTATATCTACTCAGCATTTTTCTTGCAGACAAATTTTTAGTTTGTCAATAAAGAAGAGTTTTTGCTATGCAATTTCTATTTGTTCAATAAAGTAAATAATGAATTAAAAGCATCATTCTAATGAAATGATGTAATTTACATTGAAAGGGTGATTTTAACTTTTTGGAAACTACTTTAAAAAACATTAATAATTAAATGAAAGACAGTCTTAGTCAAATATTTTAAACTCCTGTTAAACAAAAATACTGTATAAATGTGATTTCCACAAAAATCTAGCATAAGAAACAAAATAAAAAGAACAACAACCAAACCAAACCAACCAATCAACCAACCAACCAACCAAAAAACCATTTAGATCACTTTTGTCTATCATCTTCATTTGGGAAGGTACTTTAACATGTCTTCCTTAAAACAGGCATATGAAAAATTTATGTGATTAACCCCAAACTTCTTCACTTTAAAAGGAATAACTCTATTACTGCAAATCTTGATAATATTTTTATTACTATGGCCTTCATTCTTCAGAGCAGTAATATTAGAAAACAGCAGAGCTGATCAGGTCAGCTTTTCACATCTTAGCAGAGACAACATTATGTTAGCATTTGAACTGAAAATTGAATTTTTTTTTGGAATACAGGGACCTGAGTTTGTCTGTTCTACCAGAAGTGCAACAGCTGTTTTCCTCCTTATTTCTGAACTCCATAAGTGTTTCTTCCATGAACAGCATGTGTATTGAAGTCTATAGAAGTATACCTCAAGATACTTAGTTAAGTAGACCTCTCAATGCAACAGCATCACTATATGGCAAAAGTCCCCAGAATATTGAGGTAAGTTGTTCTCGACCACACTAAAAGTTATTCAGTAAAGGTATACTGTTATTTACATTGGAGCTTTGTATAGCACATTCAATATGAAAGGTTTTGAGAAGTTTCTTTCAAGATAGACAGAACTAGAAATCAGTGAGAATAATCTGAATTACATGAATTGGTGTTCATTCAGCCTTTGGTATCATGACAATAGATTTTCTTATGTCAGGACTTGTCTGCTAGATAATATGGCTGAATTTCATGGACATGACAAATTACGTAGGCCAGAATCAATCTACCTACTTTTACTCATCACAGAAAATTTTTTAGAAAGTGTGTTTTCTTCAGATTAATCACCCATTACTCTGTTTAGCAGTTATTGGCTAGCTAACAGAAGTTACCAAAATGTAGATGAGTTTGCTTGAGGAAATTGGAATTCCCTAGTCACCACAACAGAGATTTTTAATTTGTTCAGAAACGTTAATTACCTTTATTGTATTCAGTAAATGATTTCACAGATAACAAAAATCTTAAAGGGAAAACTTGGCTAAAGTCTTCATAAAAAAAACAAAGCAAACAAACAAAAAACCAAAACAAACAAAGAAAACCCAAAACAAAACAAAACAAAAAACCAACTGCTGTTGCTTTTATTAGCATTATGTCAATGGTGATGTTCAATCTAAATCAGAGAAGATATGTCATTTTTTTATACCTAAGATGGGCTCTTAGGGATGGTTCTTATCTTCAAGATGAGTGCAATGTGGATGTTTATGCCTAAGGTAGTCATATAGCATCCTTGTATAGCAATTGGAGAGTTAAAAGCATTTGAAATGGTCATATGCAGACCAAGTTTTATCTTATTTTAAAGGTAGATTGTAGGAATTCAGTTGAGTTCCAGAAATCTCTAATACTTTCTATTGACCATGAAGAAGATCTTGAAATTTAGCTCAGATGTAAACCTCTACATCGTAGCCATCTAAATTTGACATACAGAAATGGACATTTGATCCTGCCAAAGGAAGTGTCTAAATTTCTATAATATGCATGACAAGAGACTGGGGCATCCGGAGATTTCCAAAAAGAGCTCACGTCTTTCTTTTCTGTTAGTTGGGTCTTTTCTGTGTTGGCTCCTAGAGGCACTTCTTTTTATTATATAAATCTGTGCAACAGATTTCTCTCTAACAACAATATGTGAAAGCCTTGAAGTACTGTAAACTAACCATTTATTCTTTGTAAAATAAAATACCTCATAAATTCAAGATTGACCTTTAATAGCTTGTTTTCTCTCTGAGCTGCCCTCACAAACTCACTTACATGTGGTAATTGTAGAATCATTATTGTTGGTCATACTTATTAATAATCTTAAAATAAAATTATGTAAATTTTATTTAAAATTCTATAATTGCTATGGAAAATAAGGAAAGCAATATCTACCTCTACTGTTCTAAGACTTCCCCAGTGTACACTGTCATCGATTTGGGAAGCTTAGATTTGTAATGATAGGAAACACTAGACACGTTCTGAGAATGGATATGCAATGAAGTAGAAAGAGAATTTTTTCTTTTTTCTTTTTTTTTTTAAAAAATAACAAATTAACATTTTCTTTGTATATTGAATTATTGAATTCTTTCTTGCAAACAACTCAAACACAAGGCGTTATATCCCAAAGATCCTATGTATGTAAGGATAACTTCATCAACAACCCCTGTGGGTGCACTGTGAGCCTGAAATGTCGTATCTGGACCACTGGAATGAAAGAGTCCTGGAGCTAAATGTTGAGAAAGCAAGGAAGGCAATTTTCACAAAGATAAGTCATGGTTGTTTAGTCATCTTCATCCTTTGCAATCTCTAGATGTTTGTCGAGGGTTTAGATTGCGGGGTGACAATAAAACCCTGGCAGATGTGTTGTTAACCTCCTCTTCCCCCAACTTCCCCCCTTTTGCCCCTCCCTCTCCCCCCTTCCCACTCAGGACAGGCGATTGGGAGAGAAAGAAGACAGAGAGAAGAGAGGTGGAAAAACTAAAGATGTTTTACTAATGCTACTAATAAGAATAGAGAAAATAATACAAAATATGCAAAACAAATCTTGAAAGTCTCAGCAACTGCAGAGCTGGCACCCAAAGTCCTGGATTGGACTCCTCAGCCAACCGGAGCTGGAATCAGTGTCTCACTAGGCCTCAGTTCGCAGAGATGACTAGTAGGGTCCTCTCCTAATGTCAGCCATAAGGAAAAAGAGAAAAAAAGGGGTGAGATCCTCGTGATCTCCCACTTTTATATGAAGTATTCATGTGAATGGAATGTTATACACCGTTGGTCAGTTTCTTGGTCACCGGTTTCTCGTTGCCCCTCTTGCGAGATGTCCATTTGTCCTTATCAATAAGTTTATATTCCATTGCTAGGTTTACCAAAACATGTATCTGATTCTCCAGGAAAATGCAGCTAATACAAAGGCTTTAGCTGACAAGCAAATTCACTAAAAGAGTAACTTGTTTTTTTAACAAAACCAGGACAATGTTTTAGATTGGACTGTCTCTGTATTTAGAAAGTGAAATAACACAATTTTTTTCATCAGGAGTAGAGAAAATGTTATCTGGTTTCCTATGTCAGATGTACAGACCCTTGCACCTACCAGCTCTTCACCATGTCATTATTATATCCTCTTTTCTCAAGGAACCTCTGATGGGCCCCTACCCTCAATAGGTAAGTAGTTAGTAAAATTTTAAAAATCAAATTTTTAATGGATTATCAGCAGGTGCAGATACTTTAGCGATATGTGGCCTGCAGATGTTGCCTAAAATGGATGGGAAATGGCTGAGCTTTCTCGAACTTTTCCACAGGGAGGTCATAGATACATAGATTAGAAGGGGTCTCCAGAGGTCAGCCAGTCCAATTTCCTGTTCAAAGCAGGGTCTATAGCAGGTTGCTCAGGGTCTTGTCCAGTTAATATTAAAGTACCTTCAAGGATTAAGATTCCTTAACATCTCTAGGACTCTTTTCCTATCTTTGACCAGCTTCATGGAAAAAATAGTTTTCATGTTTCATCTTGTGACCATTGCCTCTCATCTTTCCTCTGTAAACTTCTAAGAAGCATTTTGTTCTGTCTTTTCTTGTTATGCAGCTCTTGAAGTTGTAGATCACTAATAGGGCTTCTGCCCAAGACCCAGACTTTGTTTTCGAAGTCACTAAGTCATTGTCAAAACCTTGGTGAAAAATGTATAAATGCTGAAGTATTTGAAGGGATGGGATGTGTGCAGCATAACTGCATAAGGATTTTTTTAATAGGAAATCATCATTATAAACAGCATGAGTACCAATTAAATATCCTAATCAGTAGGGTGAAGTTAAGTTCTACTTTACTGGCTTTCATTCTGACTTCATATTTCCCAGGATACTCAGCAGCCTACTGTCACCAGAAGGGTGAATACTTTATTCTTAGGAAGACGTATTTTAGGATGTGGCTTCAAAAATTTTAAAGACAATCTAATTCTCACATGACTGTTTCCATCACTAACTTATTATACAAAAGGTGTACAACACAACTACAAAAGTACATGTACACTTTCTACAAATGTTTATCCTAACCTTAATGTCTTTTAATAAGAATGTTTCAATGAATGTGTATTTTCATTCAGATATTACGATGCGGCATCCAATATGCAAAGTTCGGATTCAATGGAAAATATAGTTTGTGGGAAAATCTGCAAATAAGTCTCAGAATTAGCCAGTTTTATAAGTCAATATGAGGCTGAACCACTGAATCATCACTGTAAGTGTGAATGTCACTGCAAGTGACTCATCTAGCCTTATAGACAGTGATGTATGGATTAATGAGATTTATGAGAAAAGATTCCATCAGCTCTTAAGATCACAAATTATCTCAAAAGCCATGTGTTAGGATAATGATATGCAATTTATATAAAGTGACCTTATGCCAGCACCACACGTATTCACAAGGAGACTTCAACATGGCCAAAATAAACAGAGTAGCCTCTATAAACCAGCCACTTAAGCTCTGAAGGGGAATTTGGAATTATAAGTTAAGTACCAAAGTTCCTCTTAGTTGGAACAAGAGGAGACCTGGAAGTCTCAGAGCAGCACTTTTAACACCACATTGGATACACACAAGCCACCTGATAGGAAAAACCCAGGGCAAGAGCAAAGGAAGACTGAAATTACATTGCTCTGCTGGAGACCTCTGCCTTAACTTACTAGGTAAAAACGAGAGTCAAAATCCAAAACCTTCTACTGGACTTCAGGTAATAACTCATAGAGTTGTCATTTTCTTTATGAAACAGAAATCAAAGCTTTTAAATATAGTGCAGTGTTCACTTTGGAAACAGAAATTTCTTCCTCCTGCTTTTTGTGTTGGAGGGAATGACTACAGGTGTTTTATGTCTAACATTATATTGTAATAGATTGTCTAAATATGTCATCAGAAGATAAAAGTGTGATATATTCTTCCATCTAGTCACACTTTTCTATATATAAGGAAAAAAAATCTAGGCCCATTTAAAAAAAAAAAAAAAAATGTCTATTGATGTAAGCGTTATACATCTGAAATTTGAGGGCAAGAGGTACATGCAAGTATTCACAGGCCAGTATTTCATGCTGCTTGCTGAGAGAAACAATTCCTTCCTCTCAGGAAAACTCACTGACACATGAATGATGATGAATAAGAACATTTAAATAGGAATATTTTTTTTCATATGGGACTCTCATGTCAATTTCTCTTTATAGGCATCACAGCCGTGGTGACTTCGGCCTTAGAGGCATAAGAGGTAGAACTTGGAAGTCATCATTAGTAAGTTGAAAATAATGATGGGAGGTATTGCAGGACCACATAAAAATTAACTTAGAAGTGCAAGATCATAAAAGACAGTAAAATAAAGAGAAGCTGTGCTTTTTAAAACATACAGTAAGGAAATTTTGATACCTCTTTTCAATAGTTAGAACACATGTCTCAGTCTCAGCCACTTCCTCTGGAAGCTTGTCCCAAACTGAACTCCAAACCACATAAATGAGATGTTCTTTGCTGGAAGTTCATAGACCCATGCATTTTCCTATGAAATTATTTTAAAAGTTAGTACCAGCAGCAGCCATTCATCAGTAAAGAAAAAAATGTTACATTCTCTAGGAATATTACTGTCAGAGACACAGAGAAATATTTTAAGTTCTATGGAAAAAAAGGATCAGTGATTTATTGTTTTCACTACCTCCATGTGGGTTTCCTATGAACTGCTGCTCCCCTTATTCTGTTATTACAGAAATACTAAGCAAATAAGAAGTGACAGCAGGTAAAAGGAAGGACAGAGGAGAAAAACACAGGTAATAGTTTCTGATCACTTTCTGCTTCTCAACAAATTATTTGAAGAATGCAGTATTTAATCAGATTTACTGAAGGCTCAGTAGGAATTGTTAAAACAGAAATTTTTCTTCTATTACCATTAGCATTAATAATACTTTGTTCATTTACTTGTTTGCCTGTAACATTCAGAAATGCTTTGTGAATTCACTGTTCATGGGAAATAATATATCTGTGGAATATTTGCCCCACCTGTTATTAATATCTATGATTGTTTCTAACACAGTTTAGAAAAAATATAGAGGTGTAAAGGTTGAAATCTTCCAAGTTCCAATTTAAGAGATGATAATAGGTATAAAAACATCTAAAATTTTTCAAAGGTTCATGGAATAATTGTGCACCAAAGAAAATATGTATGTAGCTTAGCTTTTTACATTTCTGATGTATAAATCCAGAGCATAGCTAATGAGATAGGTTTCTTTAGTAGAAAAAGAAAGAGGAATTACTGCTTATTAGGGTGCGATTAATCTAACCTATTTTAGGCATTTACTTTATACTGACATGAATTAGATGTTCCAATTCCTCTATGTTTACAGTAAAGGGAACCATAGATGACCAGTTAAGCTCTTCAAGTCAGTTCTTTGAATTTCACATCAGATGAATTTCAGCCTCACTTTATAGTTTCTCTGGCTTCTAACAGGAATGGAACATTTATTGAACTGAATGGCTCTGAAAAATATCATTCTGCCAGTTTTCTACAACTCTCCTATACTCACCATTTTACAACAGACATGTAATCTGTTTTACTACTTTCAGAGTTTCATTTGCAGCACCTAATCTACTAGAATCCAAACCACAGTCTTCCTAGCTCAAAATGAACATATCTTACTTGTGACCTTTGAGAAGCACTCATGCCTATGTGTTAGAAACATATCCAGTATACTCATAGCCCATCTATTCCAGAAATATTCTCCTGTCCTTGTTTTCAGAATGTTTTGGGCTACCATGTGAAAAGGATGAGCATGGAGAGTAAAGTTCTCCTCTCACTTTATTTAGCACATTCATCAAGAATAAATCTACCCAATTTACCTTTAGCTATTTTTATTCCTCCTGTGGGATACATCATTGTATTTCCTTTTTAAATTCACACTGAGCATCATATAAAACTCACCGGAGTATTCAGATATCTGTCTATGTGCAATATGAGTCATTTTTCTCTGCAACAAAGCAGGTGGCTGCATCTTCAGAGACTAGAAGATAAAACTCAGTAATCATAGTGTCTGAGTTGCATTCATGTTGCTGACTCAACAGCTGGCATTACCCAGTACTGAGTGCTGCGGAAGTTAAAATGTAAACGGAGGATCAAATAATAGAGGAGAGCAGAATAAAATGCAAATTGAAGACTATATTTCATAGGAAGTAATTTCACAGGGCAGAAAATGGCTGCATGCTCTAAATCTGTAATAACTACTTTAAAGCCATATGCTGTGCTGAATCTGTACCTCTCACATCTTGCATTAGGGCTGAAATTTGAAACACTAAAAGCTTGAAGATTCTCCTTTTTAAAAAGCCAACATATTTCCTTATAATTATAGTCATAATATCAAGGCTCAAAAAGGCCTGAATTAGTGATATCCTTCTGGACTACAAAGACATGTAGTTTTGATCCCTGCCTATAACTCCTATATGGTCAGTAAGACCATACAAATCTCTTTTTCTATTCTCTGTGATCAGAAAATACCCAGAGAGTAAGATCTGTGCAGTTGCCTTAATGCTCCTGCACATTCCATAAAGTTATGAACAAATAAACACAGGTCACTGAAAATCCTCCATGACCAAAAAAAAAAAAAAAAAAGAGAGAAAGATATACACAATATGAAATAACCAGGCTCCTTTAAGAAGTTCAGAGTAAGAGGAAAGAGAAGTAAGATAAGAAAAACAGTGTCAAATAATCATGGAGAACCACAAAGTAATCACAGCTGGGTGCCTTGATATTGCTTCGCAATGTTTTCACTGCAATGTTGCATCAATACAAGAGTACATTGGGTCATGCCAGAGTGACATGTCGCAATTGTTCTGTAGTTCTCTGCGCCTTTATTTGTTGACCTCATCATCTCTTCAGCTCTTCACTATTGAATACCACTTAATTAGGTATTCAAAGCACTGGATGACTCCTAATATGCTCTAGAATTTGGCACTTCTGTACACTCAGTTATTTTTCAGACCACCCTTACAGAACTAGTTCTGGAATTAATTACCTTGAAGCTTGGGGGAAGGAAAAAAAAAAAAAGTTTAGGTCGTGTTCTATAAATCTGTGGATGCATGAAAAAATGGGCAAGTATTGGGAGAGTAGGGGAAAAGTGCGTGAATAGAGCTTTTAAAATGTTTGTGTCAAAAGGCACCTCTCTAGACTAATTAGAGACATTCATAAGAAGAAAAAAGCAGAAAAACAGAATTCGTGGTACTAAGCATAATGTACTCTTTTAAAATCACTTGCACTTGCTTTAAATAGAATTAATGATCCTAATAGTAAAAATATTCTTGTGAAGCCCATGAATCAAAGCCCTGATGATCAGATTGATCAAGGAACATTTCAACATTTCAACAACAGAATAAAGTGAAACAGGTCTAAGTGGTGACAGACAATGGAGCCATATGTTCAACATAATAACTCAGGCAGAGTATTTCCTGCCAATGAATTACCCATTCCCACATTTGCAATGATGATCTTGGTGGGAAACAGAAATTGAGTAGTATTCAAACTAACAGATGTCTCCCAAGAAGTGGCCTTTTCTATACTTAGCGAATCTACACTTTAGAGCACAGTAACCCCTCTGTAAATTGTGGAGAAATATGGCATCTGATCCCTATTCATTGCATGGACACAACCAATAACAGAACAGATAAATATATTTTCTGTCACTAGTCAATAATCCCTTTCAAAATTACGTATCACTGCTACGCCGCCTTCAAAAAGAGAGAAAGATTTAGTTTACCTATTTTTTTGCAAATTATCTGCTTAAAAAAACTCTTTGCTTACATTTTCCAGTTCCTAGTAGAAGACATAACACAGCCATTGCTGCCATCAAATGGGTCTAGCTGGTGTAAATTATATCAAGATTTCTATTTTTATAATAGCAGAGCTTTCTAAAGTGGCACTTAGGGTCCTGGACAAATATCCTGACTTTCTAAAGTATTAAGTAGCAAACTTAAAGACATTTTAAAAGAAGTTACTAAGTATTACAGAAAAAGTGACTCAGATAACAGGTATACATCTAAGTGTTAATGGAATGTTATGATTATAACAGGTTTGTAATTTTTATTGTAATAGAAACATAAGTCCATCTGCTGAGAAACTAGTGTGGCTTTTAGTGACCAGACAAATTCCAGGTTGAGAAGATGTCTAAGTATCAAGACAGGTTAAGGGTATATACAAAGAGTACAGAAAGAACCTTGTGAGTTAGATAATCTGTCACACTGCCCCAATATTGAATTTTGCATATGGAGTGAATAGAAGAGGAGAGAAAATAAGTTTCTGGGAGCCATTACCATATATTTTATCACAGAAATTTGACATCTATTTTTTAAAAAAACATTAAAATTGGTAAATGATAATAAATGCCATTTTTCCTTAGACAATCCCTACTAGGAAAAACTACAGTGCAAATTACAATGAAAAATCCAATCAGTTATGCTTATCCTCAGTGCAGGTACCTAAATCCTTTTAACAGTAGTGAAAGTGTTGTACACATGTAACTGGAAGAATTCAAACCTTATAATTTGTAGATGACTTTTTATATTGTCTTCGACATTTCTGTGAATTTTAATGGGGATGCATAATTATAAAATCAATTATGTACTCAGTAGTAAATACTCCAGTGAAGCGATACTCTTACATTATGTTGCATTCTTATTAGAACAGAAAAACAGCAAATCCAGGCCTGTAATCTGCCAAAGCTGGCTTTAAATATGCCTGAAACTGCCAAGATATAATTAATCAACTAACTTGCTGTGGCTGTTTTATTTTTATTCCCCTTTATTGTCCACTTCTTTTTAACTTATCTGAGAAATGGGATTTTGCTTTGGTTTATATACCACAAGCCGGGACAAATCATTATTAAATTTCCTTTCACCAGTTCTGAATTCATTCAATTACAATACATGATCAAATGTGTAGTTTTTAAAATAGTCTTCTGTATTTAATACCACAACAACTGTGACTTTGTTTCATGTGGTAATTAATAGGAGTTCCTGCTAGACGCAGAGCACAGTCTGAAAGCAGAAATAGAAAATCTGTAAATTGCTTTGTCAAGCCTCATAAATCATCTGCTGTCCAAAGTGTGTTGCTCATGTACAATGTTTTCTCTTTGTGCTTTGAAATTTCATGTTTCCTTAAAAAAAACAAAAAAACAAAAGACAGAAAGAGTTAGACATAGCATCCATTGATATAGCATTGATACAGTAGATTAAAATAACTTGAGGAAGTCACAGTCACAGAAAATGAGACATTAGACACAAACGAGGATAGGTAAAACTAGATATATTCACTCACTTAACTGAACTGGCCGACTGTGTTTGGTTTAGCATCAAGATGACACTTCAGAAACTCAGAAGAATTTTCATTAGTAGTCCTATGAACTTTGTCACCATTCAACCTCTATGTGTGTCATATGTGCCTAATTAATTCCTCATGTGGCTACTTTAATTCTGCTCCAAACCCAACAATCTGACAGGTAGAAATCATTGGAATGTGTAAATGTGCAAAGGGCATGCTCATTTATTTTGGAAGAATCCCTGTACCACAAACTTTGAGAGATGTAACATAACTCACTGTGCCAATTATCAGACCCTGATGGGTCTTTTTATGAAACAAGAAAATTCAAGGTAAAGTCATCCTTAGCTGGGCTTTCATGATGACAAGGTCACAGTTAAGATTGAATGGTAATCATAAAAAGCATTGCCAGTGAGTGTGAAATCTCAGTTTATATTTTGATTATTCCCCAGTCTTCTAATTTCAATGTAAAGCTTCACCATATAAAAATATTAGCACTTAATATTTACTCTATGTAGGGCACCTGGCTGCAGGAAAGAAAGACAGTGAAGAACGAAGCCTTAGGGGAATATTTTGCTACAGAAACTCTGTTGGCATTGGATTTTTACCTCAGACCAATGTAAATGTGAATTAACAATGTTAGTATAAATAGTTGCATGACAACATAAAACAGCTCCCAGTAAAAGAACAATGACATGCAGGAAAGGCATTTCAGCCTGATTTCTTTAGAAAATGCATCTTATGTCCCTCCTTGGTTACGTGCCAGTTATTAGGAAATCAATCTGGTTCATCCACTCTTAGCATTCTTTTGCCAATATCAGGGAGAACAGCCCAGTGCCCAAGCCAAAGGGTGAAATCAGATTCAAACAGCAGATTTGTTGATCTGGTGTAAACTTCCCTGATCTTGTGCAGGGCTGCTCAACAGGAACATCCTACAATTCCAATCACGTCATTTACTTTTTTCTCTTATCAGGCTCACCCTGCTTATGATCTTCGTTCCCTTCCAAATAAAAGCCAACCTCTATTTATCCTATCCCCATTTGTCACATATTTATTGACTTTAAATCCTGATTTTCTATTTACCATCTAGTTGCCCAGGTAAGCTTTATGGTGATAAAAAAAAAAAAAAAGCTCAGATTTTCTGAAAATATTTGCTGCCTGTGCAAGTACTGAATGTGCTTAGGACAAGAACTGATACATGCCTGATCCTTAGGCATCCCACTGCTATTACAAGTTGCATTTTGAATAACTGAGTGCAGCTGAGCCCAAAACATATGGCAGGTGATGTGGTCTGTGGGAGGGGGTAGTAACAAGGCAGAAAAGGCAGCTGGCTAGAAACTAGAAAGCCTATTGTTTGGTGTTGAGCACATGGCTGACCGGACCAGAGGAAGGTCTACCACTGGCAGGCTGGAAGTTGCAGAGTACATCTGCTCACTGAGAAATTTTTGCTGCTATGAGGGAGACCACCACTCCCACTGAGGGGAGCTGTCTTTAGAAAGGATTCACATTCCCCTCTGAGCACCATCCAGGAGAGGCTTGAGAAAGATGTGATCATACATATAATACTGCAATAATCCTTTCTCTTTGTCTCAACTGGAATAAATCTTTAGAGTAACTTTGTTTGTAGAGTAATTGGAGTTCACTAGTTATGTGTCACATAATTTGAACCCTTCAATACTTATGTATTTAGTACATGATAGGATTCTTCTACTCTTAAGACCCAGAAATAGGCAACTTCAGAGAGGGATTCATCCCATTCTAATACAGGCTTCTGAAATCAATAGGATGAATAATACTGTGGAAGCACATTTCTTGCTTCATGAACTAGCTTTAGGTCATATGCCTATTACTTGCATAGCTAAAGTTTGTTAAGAATAAACTTACCCAAATAATTGTTTTTTATATCAGTGCAACTGTGTTTATACAAGAACTTATATTCTGACAATTCCTGAGACATGGGTAAGCATAAAAGTAAGCATGAATTTGAAAGACATAGTCTATCAAAAGGAGAGATTAAAATAAGGCAATTAAATGGGGATAGATAAAAGAAAGGATGCAAAACTGTAAATAATGGAAAATAGCCTCTTGCATGAGCAAGGTTATGTGTAATAATTACAACAAACATTAAGTTACCCCTTAAAGACTTAATATAATTTCAGCTTGATAAGAAAACTTTTTTTTGAAGCAATGAAATTCAAATGTTAAATGGCTTACTTTTCCTTGGTAAACTAGAAAATAAGTTTATATCAATGAATTTTACAAAGACAAATTATTCATTATTTTAGTAAGGATAGATTAGGTTCTTTCCTTATGCTACATAGTCATTGATATTTCATGACCACACCTGGGGTACTGTGTGCAGCTCTAGGGCCCCCAACATAAGAGGGACATGGACCTGTTGGAGTGAGTCCAGAGGAGAGCCATGAAGATGATCAGAGAGCTGAAGCACCTCTCCTGTGAAGACAGGCTGAGACAGTTGGGGTTCTTCAGCCTGGAGAAGGCTCCAGGGAGACTTTATAGCAGCCTTTGAGTACCTAAAGGGGACCTGCAAGAAAGCTACCTCCTTATATTCATTTGAAACTAGTCTTTATTTTTCTTTCTGAGAAGCAGAGGATAATATAAGGGGACAAAACTTGTCATTGCTACTTCTATTTCCCTAATTCTTTGTCTTGAAACACCTAAAACCTAACATATTTAGCAAATTAGCAGCAACTAGTTTAATTATGCTGATAACATAATCATAAATTTCTTCATATTGTATTTGTCTTTTGTTATTAGATGGTATTATAAGTCACATTATTATAAGTACTTATTTTATAATTATAACAATCTAAAGGAGTAGTTGCAATCTGCAATCAGAGTGACTGACCTTTCTAAGACCTGTATTATTCCAAGTGTAAATGTGATACATTAGCTGCATCAGATTTTTTTTCCTATAAAAGTTTGTCCTAGAAGCTCATGTTAAAAGTGACTGCAAATAACACTAACAAAAGTGTATCTCCTTTTTTAGTACCTGCAGAGGCATTTGTTCAGACAAAAAACTGTGGTGAGCCAGCATCTGTTTTTTCAAAATAAGATCTTACCCTAGTTGGAGATTTAGGAATGAATGACCATGGTATGAGGAAAAGGGGTGTGTTTTCTTCCATACACTATTCTATCATATAAGTTTGTTATGAATGCACATAGCACTGTGTGCAATTCATATTATAAATATACTACTGTTATTACTTTCTATACTCCCGATCTGGAGTTTACAGATATATCTTAATAAACAGTAACAAGGCAACAAGATGGCAGTGAGAGGAATCTGATGATATTTTTGTTGCTGCTTTACCTAAGAACTCTAGTCATGAATAAGGATGTATCAATAGAGGCTGAAGCTATATTGAACTAATCACACCTAGATTTAGCTGCTTAAATGAGGACCTAGATTAGTACTGTGGTACTGATTTTTTAGAGTGCAGCTAACAGAAAGCAATAGACTATCAGCACAACTCTGTGCATTTAAGATCCACTTGAATTATGAGATCCACATGAATAGTCTATGAATAGTCTATGAAATACGTATATAAGCATTTATAGGATTATTAATCTTATCCTCAAGCATCAATAGTCCATGAATATTCCACTTTATGGAAGACTCGTGCCAGTAAGAAAAATTCTATTGATGATTTGGCTGGATTGATGCAACCTTCTATTTAAGGAGCCTTCAATTCTGATTTTATTAATTTTATTGACATTGATAATGAGTTTTCTTAAACAAACTTTAGCAAACTTGAGAGTTCCTATGCCCATGTAGATGCAATGAGTACAATTTTGCAATATAAATGAAATAAGTTTTTTAAATAAGCGTACATTGTAAATTTATGTATTCATAAAATTTGGCACAAAGAAAATCCTTCTCTGAACAAATCTATGGATTTCTGTTTTTATGTGTCTGCTGAGGCTGAAAGGCAGACCCAGAGTACTGAGTTAAAACAAAGAGACAATTATAAATCTTCCCTATTATGGGAGGTGAAGAGGTGGTGGATGACTATTAAAAACAAACAAATCAGTGATAACAAAGCACAGATAAACCAAAACAACCAAATTCCAGTGTTTCTCCATCACCTTTCCCTCTCTACTTCCCTTTCATATCTGTGCTTTAAGCCTTTTTTGAAACTTCATTACCCTTTTAGCAGTTTCTATATTAAAAGAGGCAAAGACTGGCCTGTGTCCAAACCATCATTATTTCATGGATGACCTTGAGTTTTATTGCAAAACAGACAGGAGGAAATTCCTGATAATTACTGAAAGTGTTGCTGCATGTTACATTCTGAGAAATTTGCCCTTCCATAGTTATAAGTGGCTATATTCAGATCTGTCATGATCTGAGAGATACTTCTTTTTACTTTAGTTTCTGATTTTCTTTAAGTAACAAAAAGGATTTCTTAAAAATATTAATAATGGCAATTTTTGGTACCTTTAACGCCAGATTCTTTCTGTACAAAGTCCTATAGGCTCCTTTACATGTGCTCAGGCTTTATTTTTCCTATCCATTCAAGATAAAGAACTTTTTTGAAACAAGTTTTAATTGCTGCACAGTGTCTTCATTTAAAAATTGGTAACATTTTTTCACTTCTTTTATTCTTCAGTTATTATGTTTTGTAGTTCATTGGCTCTGAAGGTACTTTTAATTCCTGAAGCCTTATTTTATCGCTCAGCTTCATAATGGGCTTTTAATAAGTCTGTATATCTTTCCACTTAAACTTCACTATGACAGTAAAAAACTTCACCTTTGCATTCTTTTTTTTTTTTCATGTTACATTCTGTCTAGTACTAAACATTCTGAAGAGATAAGAGAATTAGATCCATTAACTTTTTCACCTTTTTCCCCATATTTGTTACTGATAAAGGAATTAGTAAATTATTGTTCCTTCACTCAAGCCTGTTAGAAAAGATTTGTTTATTCTTCTGGGTTGATTCAGTTAAGGTATTACCCTAAGTTAAGCACAGAATGCAAAACAAAAGTTTAAATCTTTCTTTTCTGAAAAAGAACAACTAGTTTCCTCTTGCAACCAACTGTCAGTATACTTTTCATTTTCAGCCTCAGTATTTTTCATGTCAGCAGTTAATGCAGTGAAATTGCTAACGCTGAGACTGTGACTGTTGTTTCTGTGCTTACCATCTCTATTCAGCAAGAGCAGAAAGTCACACTTGAGAATGTACAGAAGTTGTGATATCACCTGTAGGATCTAAGAGCAATAGGAACATTTTCTAAGAAATATTTACTATATATACAATGGTTTTAATTGGTTGGGGGCGGTGTTGTTTGTTTGTTTTATTTTGTATTGATATGAATTAATAAAGTTGGACTTAGCTGCATCTTTACAGGTCAATATATTGCAGAAATGGCTTAAAGGTTTAAAATCAATTTCTTTGTAGACTCTGTATGCTGAAGGAAAACTCCAGCTGATTGAGACAACAAGGCCTTTTAGACCACAGGGCACTTGTATGTGACAACTGGTATTTCAACAGGTTTTTTTGTCTCTTTTTCCTCCTTATTCTTACAAACTCTCTCCTTAGCAACTGAGATTTATGGAGAAAGTTTTTCTTCTTTCTCTGAGAGTTATTTGTCCTATAAAAAAAATGTTTATTTCATAGTCTTCCTGGGTATGCTTTGTGAATAGGAAGATTTCTAAATCAATACAGTGTCTGATCTTCTTGCTTCCAACAGCCTGTGGAAATCCAATTTGAAATTCATTTATGTTGCTCAGTCAATGTTCTTACCTCTTTCATCCCCTGCAGGAATGGTGCTTATCACAAAGGACACAATTTATCTGGGTATCTAGGTTGCCCATAGAGGTGGTAGATGCCCCATCCCAGGAAACATTCAAGGCCGGGCTGTATGGGGCTCTGAGCAACCTGATCTAGTTGAAGATGTGTTTGCTCTTTGCAGAGGAGGTTGGACTAGATGACCTTTAAAGGTCTCTTCCAATACAAACTATTCTATTATTCTATAATTGTATCATTTTTCTGGTGACTGCTCTGTATCAGGACTGAGCAGCCACTAATGATACACTTTATAACAATTACATCATGCTTACCATCCTATTTATTTATATCTTGCTTCCCGTCTTCACGGTTCTGTGAAGGACTCAGTATTGTATAGTTTATATATTATATAGTTTAGATATTATATATTATATAATACTTTTGGTTCATGGATTTAAATCCATTGTTCTTAGTCTTATGGAAACAAACCAGCTGTATTTTTTCAAACTTTATTTGCTGCTTCCTCTTTTCTTACATCTTGCTCCGGTCCTCTTAATCTCATCTTGCAAGTATTTTAGGTTTTACCCATAAAATAGTAGATGCTTTTTCCTGCTAAAGTCCAGTTAACATTTTTTTCAAAAGGGAGTCAAAATACAAATACTGAAGAATAAATGGAAAAAAGCTTCCTTGAAGGATCCCTAGCTGACATGAAGAATAGCTATGTACCAGTCTTTGCTGACGACTAGCAACACTCTCAAATATTGTCTGTGGTATTCAAAATAGTTTACAGTCTCAGTATTTTCAACATTTCTAAACACAGGCCTGAGTAAAAGGCATTGTTGTAATCCATCCACACTACCCTAGAGGTTCCTCTTCATGGATTTGACAGTTTTTATAACTAGCTTGTCAGTCAGAATCTGAACCTTGTTACCTCTTGTTTTCTGTCTGCATCTCACAGGAAATATCTTTGCCTAAATAGATTTTTGTAGACATGCTCTGACACAAACAGTGCTAACTGTTTTAAGATGATGTACTGGTTTTGACTGGGATTGAATTAATTTTCTTCGTAGAAGCTTGTGTGGTGCTATGTTTTCGATTTGTGACCAAAACAGTGGTGATAATACAGAGATGTTTTAGCTACTGTTGAGCAGTGCTTACACAGAGCCAAGGCCTTTTCAGCTCCTCACACCATCACACCAGTGAGTAGGCTGGGAGTGCACGAGAAGTTGGAGGGGACACAGCTGAGACATCCTGACCCCAACAGACCAAAATAACATTCCATACCATATGGTGTCATGCTCAGCAGTAGAAGCTGGGAGAAGAGGGAGGAAGGGGGAACATTTGGAGTTATGTTGTTGGTCTTCTCAAATAACTGTTATGTGTGATGGAGCCCCGCTGTCCTTGAGATGGCTGAACACCTGCCTGCCCATGGGAAGCAGTGAATGAATCCCTTGTTTTGCTTTGCTTGCATTCACAGCTTTTGCTTACTGATTGAGTTGTCTTTATCTCAACTCATGAGTTTTCTCACTCGTACACTTCTGATTCTCTTCCTCATCCCCACAATGGTGTTGGACATGGGACGGTGAGTGAACAGCTGGGTGGTGCTTATCTTCCTACTGGGGTTAACCCACAACATGTGATTAATTTAGATACATTTAGTGTATTTTTTCCAAGTTTTTGTTTATTTTTTAATCTTAGTTTCCTTCCTATACTCCTTCTCTAAGCTTCTTGTCTGAAATCTTTTGTCTCCATGTTAATGATTTTCAAACACTGTTTTGTTACGTTGTTATATGTTGGTTTATTTTTTTTCCTTAGGATTTGATAGATGATAATGAATCATGAATTTGATCAGGTCTAATAACAGCATCCTATGAGTACAGCTGTCTATACCATTATACCACATTGTTTTAGTCTAGTCAGCAATACCTGACTAGTTCCCTGTGTCTTAACCTAGCATAATTTCTTATTTTTAATGAAGAAATATTTATGTAATTGGTGCTGCTTACATTTTCTCTGAGTTCTTCTGAATCCCTCTCATCTCGTCAAAGATTTTCGGGAAAACATTGCTTTTCCATTTGAAAGTACTGATGTCTACACATTCTGAGGTTGTTTTGAAAGAAATCTTTGAGATTCACAGTCTGTGAACAGAGCCATTGCCTGGGGCAGAATTATTAATATCAGTCTAGACTGATTGCTTGAGTTTTTATTTCCTCACTTTTATTTTTCCTAAGTATATTATCATATCTCTGATTTCCTTTTTTTTCTGTGCTTGCATTAGTATCACTACGTTTGCCTAAATTCAGCTATAAAGTTGGTTTGTGTTTCTCTTTCAATCAAAATAAGTTAGCTAAGAAAAATGCTTTGTTTTTTGTTTATAATCCAACAAGATCTTAACGACGATGCTTGTTATCTATTTGAATTTGTAGGATGAATGAAAAGCCATTCTATTTTCCAGTCCATCTGACTAATTCTATAAATGATTATGTTATGTTTCTAACTGATCTCTGTAGGGGTTTTATTACACATCATAAAATGATCTCTGAAAAGACAACAACAACAAAAAAATAGAAAAAGAAGAAAACACAAAACCTTTAAACAAAAGTGAAGAAAACATAAAATGGGGATAACAAAGGTAATAGACAATTACTCCAAGCTCAGGCTAAATTTTATTTTCTTGTAAGCGAAAATTACCAAGATGCACAGGATTGCTCCTGGATTATTTTTTTTTTTTTTTTTTTTTTTTCCCCTAAAAACCAGTATGACCTGTTTAAAAATGTCAAAATTATAATATCATGTATTTGGAATATCATCCACTATATGTCTTTACTGTGAAAAACAAACTAAGAGACTGGTGATTTTCAAGCATTATTGCAAAAATTTCTAAAATAACAGCAATCCTGGTGAGTTCGATAGGGCTGTCCTTTACTCAAAACTAAGAATTTGAAGAATGAATGACTGAAGTTCAGGGTTTTTATAAGGATCAAGAGGATTTTATGTATTAGGAAAAGTATTTAGAACCACAATAGAGTATTGGAAGAAGAGAGAAAGCTTGAACTTATTTTCATGAAGGAGAACCAGACAGTAGGAAAGCAGAATATAGAGCAGCATCTGGGAGTGGGCATGCTCAGAAAAGAAAAAAAAGCATCCCAAGTATGCCTGGTCTATGAGTCTAATTTGTAATGTTGGTGTTTCTATCATGAGTAAAGATCGATATAAAAACAGGGATTATGAAGAACCTGGCAGAGGAAATAGGAAGCTTAGGTTTGACCATGTTATGTTTAACTAGGAAACAGTATTACATCTGGTGAAAGTGATATAAGGATACCAAAGGCTATACAGTGGTCATGCAGGAACACTGCAGGTAGAGGAAAAGGTATGGGTAGTCAGTATAATAAACTGTTTCATGAGGCAGAGATCAGATTTTGGTTATGCTAACATGTTGCACCTAACAGACTCACTTATGGTAGGAAGCATAACACTATCACAGAATCAATTAAAATATCCACTTAAAATTAATTTAAACAAGCAAGTCCTACACTTATTTCAAATTAGTTTCAATAAAAAGCTTTATATTTATTTCAAATGTTTTGGAGATACTTTACAGTTACAAGTTGAAAATTTTGTGGAAGTTTAAAAATATATATATTTTTTTTTCTCTACTTATAGCTTTGATCTAAAAGTATACTCATGTCAGTTGTGGTACTCACCTTTTGCTACAATCTTCTATAACAAAATACTATAACATAAAGCCAATAAACCACTATCTATGCACTCATGCTACAAATAAATTGTAAAGTTCTACAAACCTCGTTTTTAGTTTCCTACATTGTCTGTAAAGCTGAGATGACATGCCAGGACTTGTGCTATCACTAAAATCCCTTATCAGGAGTAGAATATTTGACAGCATTTTCATTGCTGGTCTTCTGGACTTTGTTGTTTACATTCATTCTGCCTAAAGAGAACTTATTTCAATTTCTCAAAAGTGTTTCATAAGAAGTCCATTCTTGATAAAAAATGTTTTTCTACCATCTGACATGCCTCTGTCAAGATCCTAGATAACTGTAGAACTTTCTTCTGATATGACTTCTTTATTATATGACAAAACTCTGTGTGTGTTACCATTAGATGATCAGGAAAAAAATGTGCCTTATTTGTGACTGTGTAACACTCCCTGTATGTAAAGATGTTACAACAGCTAAAAAGTGTCATAGTTTAAGACCAAAGTGGCAGTGTAAAGAATAAGTGGATGAGGTTGCCAAAACACTTTAATCACAGGTCCAAGCAATTTTACAAATTACAGGACTTAGCTGTCTTCTGGGAGATATGATGCAGTCTAGAAGTTGTGCAGGTTAGCTCAGTGGTTTCTCTTATGACTTCTCTGTCCCATAAGAAGCATGAAGCATTCCAGGAGAAAAGTTGGGGAGGTTAGCATCACGCTTACAGCTGTGTAGTGCTTAGTCCAAGGCCAGGGTTTTGGTTTCTCCTGGGGTCTTCCATTCTTTGTTTCTCTCTTCTATAGTCCCAAGGGCTATTTCAGGCTTCTTTCCCTGGAACCTCTCTTGTATATCCCTGACATCTTTCCCATGTGACTCTAGACACCCTCAGTAATAGGACTAAGTAGAGAAAAATCCATTCTTGACTGATCCATGGTGCCTGACATCTAGTTGTTGCCATCTCTGTAGCTCACAGTCTGCTCCTCAGGAAGCTTCCCAGCAAATTTGCAACTTCACAGTGACTAACAGGTTGTTTACATTCAGAATACTCACCCCATAGAGCTAACTGCAGTTTCTATGCTAACGCTATTATCAGCTAAGCCTAGCCCACACCAGCTGCCACATAAAGATCTCAGCCCATAAAGAGCTTATTCTTGTGAATGTTACTGACTTCAGCTACTCATATGCATGTTTTTTAAGAACTGATTTTTGAATGCCAGTATGAAAGAACTTTAAGAAAACATGGGAGTATCTCAGTGTTCTATTAGTAATGATGAGGAATCTCAAAACTTCTGCAGACTGTACAGATAGATTTCTGGTTGTTTATTAAATATCTATCAAATCACTGATTACTTTGAGGCTCTTTCAGATCAGTCATAACTACCTCAGACTCAGTGCACAAACTTTGGAATGAAATTCCAGATAATTTTCATGTCATACTCTTAATTTTATGACTTTGAAGAGAAAAGCTTAGCAGCTTTCTCCTGCTAGAAACTATCATAGTCAATGGGCCTGCATGCATCTTACTGATTATAAGTCAGTACTTTGTTTTCTCAGCTACACTTGGGAAGAAATAGTATAGCTATGGTTTCACCTCTGTATGCTAGCGAGAACAAAAAGGAGTAATTATTTGCTCTTGCCACTTAAGTCAGCAGGGGTCATTTTAAGTACCTTAAGAACAGCAGTTAAAACAGCGAGCTATGGTGCATCAGTTACGAAGTCTGATTTCTAACTGTGTTTCTGAAAAAATATAAACTTGATTTAACTCAAGGAAAATATGATGTTTAAGTAGCCTTCATAAGGCAGCCCTAAAAGTAATCTTTAGAATATTATTTTAATATGAATGTCCCTTTCAGGAAGAGTTTTAGTTCAGAATCTTTTATTTTGGAACAGTATTTGTGGCAGTGCAACAAGGAGGGAGAGGAGAGGAGAGGAGAGGAGAGGAGAGGAGAGGAGAGGAGAGGAGAGGAGAGGAGAGGAGAGGAGAGGAGAGGAGAGGAGAGGAGAGGAGAGGAGAGGAGAGGAGAGGAGAGGAGAGGAGAGGAGAGGACCCACCAAAACCCTCTGAAGCCTCTAAGTTGTTCTGCAGAGACTTCATTTTCTTATAGGCAGGTATTTGCCTTATTTACAATCTTTGATAATCTCTCATCAGAGAATCACAGTTATGTTGAAAATATAGACAATTTGGGAAGGTTCAAACCTGCCTATAAAATGTATAGTCCTAAAACAATACTTTTTATCCAGGGTGAGAAGTTTCAATGGTGTGTAAAATAGTTCTTTTAACAATTTGAAGAAGAAATGAGAGAACATTCAAGTACTACAGCAAAACACTGCATGTGCATAAAAGAAATTAAAGTATGTATGAACAGTTATTAATTTGCAGCCAGTATGTTGATTTTGTAGATTTTTTTTGTTTGGTTAGGTTTTTTTGTTGCTGTTGTTTGTTGGGGTTTTTGTTGTTGTTGTTATTTTTTCTTTTCTTAGTTTCTTATTTTACTTGCTTTTCAATGTTTGCTTTCAATTATTGCTGCCTACAGGAGACCAGCTTATCCATGCCAATTGCTTTGCTCAAATTTAAAAGGAGTAAAGATATATTCCCATACACTGTATGAAAGATTTTATTATGGAAAGCATGATTCTGTATTTGTGTGTGTGTGTTATTTATTTGTGTGTTTGTTTGTTTGTTTTTAATAAAGGTACCTACAAAACTTAGGATATATTACATTTAGATGGATTTTTTTTCCCCACTGGTTACTTCAGATCTCAGCTTCTTTAAGGCAAGATGCAAATTAACACCAATTATTAATTATAGCTATTATTAATGCAAATAGTGGGTTTGTACTACATTTATAAAATCAGCGTTGGGAATATGTGGGTTATTGAGAGTATTGCATGTATAATGTCATAAAGCGATAATGAAACCAAGTTCCATATAACTGATTTGTTTCACTGTATTAAAGCTGAAGTATTCAAACCCAGACAAATATACATGATAGTTTTGGCAATGGAAAGTGAACTTCTTTGACAGCATTAATCAGATTTTAGTTACAACCTTTTATAAAGTAGAATCTTTGTATACAGTCCAGTTTGTCTTTTTTTATTGGCCATATTTTCTCAATAAATTAATGTTATGTAACATCCAAGGTGATGTGGAATTTTTTGCTGTAGCCTGTTGAATTACAGCTCTGCTGTTTGGTATAACTTATTAAAGATTAACAGCAGAAGCATTTTCTCTTATATCACAGTTCAGTGGTTAAATCAGGCCAACAAAAATGTGTTTTAAGTAAAGGTAACATAACACTTCACATATATTTTCCATTCAGAGCATGTTCTTGAACAAAAGGTGAATTAATTATTCATATGCTTCTAATGTGAAACTGCTTCTACTCTCTATCATAGAGATGAACTAGCTCATGTTTTGTAATGCCACGTTCATTTAGTGTGGGTTTTCCCTGCTTGTCTATTTGTTTTTCACTCACTACTGCAAGCTAAATTCTCAAGCAGATTTCTAATTCATGAACCTCTATAAAGTCCAAGATTATGACAGTACAGATCCCTTCCAGTAACATTTAGTTCAGGTTATATATATATATAGATACATACACATATGAAAAATATGGAAATTTCCTAAGCTTTTAAGTATTGATTTGGAGTCTGGATTACTTTTAAAGTGCAGTAATGCACAGGCAGCTGACTCATCACAGTTGCTCAATAATACTATATTCAATTAGAACTCTGATCCTTTCTATTTAAGTAACCACTAACTATTTGATCCAGCTATTGTTTTCACTGGAACACAATGGATATTGGATCCGCTTTGAAGTTCTAATGAAGAATATAAAATATTAATCTATTTCTCTGAATCACACCATTTCAGCAAATAGCACTTTTTCAGCTGAGAAAAGCTATGTTTTCTTTCATTACAAATCCCTTTCTTACCATTTTCTGTTTTAGACAACATTGCACCTAGGTGTCACAGGTATATCTGCCAAGATTTAAGTATGTGCTTTTTATATGGATTGCTACCTGTAACCATGATAATAATTTTCTTTCCCACCCTTTGACTCTTCTAATTCCAGGCTTCCTGCTTGCATACTTTGAATGTATAGCCGAGGTTGCATTTGATTGCCAGTTGCTGATTCCTACCTTTCAGAAGACCCCCTCTCCCCACCATACCTTGTCACCAAATGTGATCTGCATGTTGTTTGGTAGAGCAGTTCTGGAGCTGTGGACATGATGTAGGAGACTTGGGTCCATCTCATTAAATGTTTCTAAATAACATATTACATGTATAAATTACTAAAAATATGTGACTGTTTTGCATGGAACTACGTCAGGTCTTTTAGTCAGAGCTCAAACACAATGACCAGGTCTGGTCCAAAACATTTTATTTGAGTCACCAGCTACTAATATGGTGTGAGGAACAGAGAGAGAAGACAGAGAAACATGTAAATGGTGGGAAAAAAAATCATGTGAGAAAATAATCAAACCCACAGCCATTAATGCTGCTATTATCTCTGAAGAAGGTGAGTATTTCCACAATGATTTTAGGGGAATAGGGCTATATCTTCTCCATATCATCAGGTGGCACATAAAAGGAGAATATTTCTTTTGTATTCTTCAAAGACCGAGAAAGTGTTTAACCTAAGACATGACTCTTTAAAGGTGGAAGACATCTTCAAGCTGAATTAACCACAGTTTCTTCCAGTGTTTCCTGCTATATCACATCCTAATCCCTGTAAAATTTCACTCTTTGTCTGCCCTTAGAGTGTAAACAGTATCACAGAATCACAGAATGTTAGGGATTGGAAGGGACCTCGTGAATAATACTCTGTGTGTTTCAGACTTAGGGTGCAAGTTAGAAACAAGGCAATATTGTGGTTAATAGTACATAAATAGCTAAGTAAGATAACAAAAGAAATACAACAGAAGAAAAAGCCTGTAAAATGCAGGCATGCTTAAAATTGCAGAAAATACTACATTGCAGTGTGTTGCTTTGTGGTAACGGCTTCCAGATCCATGGTTTTCTTACAAATTCTGTCTCCTAACCACATAACTGCTGTTGAGATCCTACTTTATACAACTTACTTTGAACCTTCAGTGTTGGATTGCAGTAACTCTCTGTTACTCTCTTTACTACCAAAATCTTTTTCTATTGTCAATTGCTGCTATACCATAGGAGGACGAGAAATGACCAGATGCAGGAAAGTTCACAGGAAGTCAGCTCCTCATGGGACAAGTCCACCCTTCTTACCTCAGTATAGCCCGAATAATGGATATACAGACAATGAAAGTAACACTAAGGATAGGGACAAAAATACATACTGCACAAAATTTGTTTCTCCCGCTTTCGAGGGGTTTTTTTGTTTGTTTGTTTTGGTTTGGTTTTTTGGGTTTTTTTTGGGTTTTTTTGGGTTCTTTTGTGGTTTGTGTTGGTTTGTGGGTTTTTTTGTTTGTTTGTTTGTTTTTTTTCCCCCCTTAAAATATACATGAATTTAAAAAAAAAAACAAACCTTAAATTTGTAGAGCAATAATCATGGAGTCAGAAAAATCATAAAATGCTCAGGATTGGAAGGGACTTTTAAGATCATCTAGTCCAACCCCCTTGCCATGGACAGACACCTCCCACTAGATCAGTTTGCTCAAAGCCCCATCCAGCCTGACCTCAATCACTTCCAGGGATATAGAACCCACAGCTTCTCTGCACAGCCTCGCTCCATTTCTAATCACCCTCATTTTAAAATTTCTTCTTTATGTTCAATTTAAATCAACTGTCTTTTAGTTTAAAATCATTGCCACTTGTCTTGCACTACAGGCCTTTGTAGAAAGTCTATCTCCATCTTTCTTATAAACCCCATTTAAGTACTGAAAGGTTCTCTCCAGAACCTTCACTTCTCCAAGCTTCTCCCTCTCTGCTTTTCCTAATTGGATAAATGTAATTATAAGTGTAATTAATTGTATTTCTGCAGCAGTTAAAACAATGGCAGGAAATAGAAAAGTATATGAAACAACGTTTACTTTAGAGTACTGAACTTCCTGCCTGATGGACCTTAATACTATATGTACACAAGTTCTTGTTATGTTCCAGGGAGCAAAACTGTGAAGAAGCGAATATATTGACATTACTGATAAATAAGTCAGTACACAAACATACATATGCAGCATAGCATTGGATGTGACTCTCACTGCCTGTTTTGTGATTACAAATAGTGTGTCCCTGTGTGTTAGGAATTTGATATAAAAATGAAATTAATACTTGTGTCTGCTCTCATCTCAGGCTGTGGCAAGACTCAAAGCCGTCTTTCAGGAGAAAGAGATCTATTAATGAAAAGACATCAGGGAAAACTGCTTAATGTATAGCAGCAAAATTGCTGTTCTTTCCTGGTCAGACTCCTCAAGCTTCCTTCAAGATGAGAAATGGTTGCTCACCTAAGTGAGTCTGTTAAAGTCTATGCAAGAAGTTGTGCAGGGCCTTGAAAGCAACAATCTTGGAAAATTAAGCTTAGTAGAGTAGTAAAGGTTAGCCAGCAAGGGGATTTGAAGAGAGGAATGAGTAGTAAAACTCATCAGGCAAGGAAGATAATGTTGGCTACAGCTTTATAGATGGATTACCAAGCTGGTCTGAGTAGCTGGCTAATACTCAGGCAGGAAGGATTGCTTCTGCTAGGGGGATGAATTGATTACATACCAAAGATGTGTTCCCTGCACACATAGGCTTGTTTATTTGCAAGTGGAATGTGAACCCAGTTACTTGATTCCCGGTTGCAAGTAAAGTAAAAGTGAACACACTTTGCTCCACAATCAGAGAGGCAGAGAACTGTTTATCCAAAAAGCTTTGCCCCTCTGAACACTGACAGTTACTTCTCAGGTCTTTCCTGCCTTCCTGCATCTAGACTCCGTCTTTTTGCCATCCTAATGCCTAATGCCTACAACTTTAAAGAGATGAGTATCACAATCAGTGAGACTCACAGGTATATGAAGAAGGAATATTTAGAGCATTAAAACTGACACAGATCACACTGTGTCAACTGTAAAACTGAATCAGCAGTGCATTTTGAAGTATGAGATGTGTGCTGACTATTCACCAAGAAACGAGCTTTCAAAACCAGGATGCTTAGTCCTCATTTGCCTAGAAGTTGTGACATAACATTTTATATTGTCACATGTTCATAACTACGTTAAAAATCCAGACAGCTAGAACTAACATAACTTAATCTATTACTATGTCCAAAGCCTGTGTTCAAACTATCTCTGATCTACTGCTTGCCTTGGATGATTATACCATTGCTTCCAGCTAACTTTGATACATGAAAAGACTTAATTGTGACTTTCATTCTGCCTGAAACTGTTTGACAAATCCATTAGCTTCAACAAGCTCTGTGACTGCCTTTTGGACACTGACTCACTTGCTGACAGCAGTTAGGACTCACAAAAATTATATGGCTAAGCCAAAACTGCAGGAGTTTCATAAAGTGAAAAAAGAAAGTCCTGAGATATATTTTTGCTAAAACAAAGTTAAGGATTTCCTAAAAACCAAATCAATCTAAAATATTAAAACCTGTGGGTTTTTTCCCTCCAATTAAACTGTCGTTTTCTTGTTAAGCATCTGATGTGAACAGAGGAATCTGAAGTGAATGTCCCTACTCTTTCATGTCCCTCATTTAAGTGAAAATTTCTCATTATCATTGAATATGCATTCATTTTTTTCAAGCTCTCTTTGGTAGAAAAAGTTACATACTTATTAGGTTAGAGAAAGACACAGGAAAAATGACTAAAATCTCCCTTGCTTGGGCTACATATCTGCATTCAGGTATTTGCTCAGAATGGATATACAATCCATAGGTTAATTCTGAAGTTTCTCTATCAATTTGAGCAGATGTAATGCCCTACACTCAAAATCTTTGAAAACTTTTAAGTCCAATATATTAAACTGTGCAGTTGTTACTTCTTTAAAAAAATTGACTAGTTTTACATACATTATAGAAGAATGATAGGAGAACTACACTGAAAAAGATAAGAAGGAATAATAATAATAATAATTTAATCAAATTAAGATTTATAAAACTTGAGCTTGCCTTGCCTTGCCTTAGCCTTTGCCTTTGCCTTGCTTTGCCTTGCCTTCCCCCTTACCTTCTCTTCCCTCTTCCCCCTTGCCTTTTCTTTCTTTTCTTTCCTTTTTTTTCTTTTTCTTTCTCTTTTTCTTTTTCTTTCCCTTTTTCTTTTTCTTTATCTTTTTCTTTTTCTTTATCTTTTTCTTTTTCTTTCTCTTTCTTCTCTGTGAGCAGGGCCTGGCATGTATAATATTTAAAACTTCACTCTTAGAATTAAAAAAAACCAGGCAGTTTTCCAAATTCATTGAAACAAGGACCATCAAAACATATCAAAGGAATTCACTAAGGCAACCAGAGAAAACTGGCAAAGAGCTGTAAATAAAATTAACAAAGCAACCATTGTGTTTGAAAAGTGTTAACATTTATGTAGAACACACAACACAGTAAAGTAGTTCAGCAATTGAAATAACTGCTTGGAAGTAACCATAATAACAATATAAAACAACTACCAGTTATCTACATTATGCGATATTTGCAATATTAACAAATTAACAATTCATAAATTTGGTGCTGAAAATCTCAAAAAATCAACAGCTTTTGCTGGTTTGGTTTTAAAATAAAGACATATGTAAAGTTGGTAGGAAATTATGAAAATATAAAAATAATTTACAGATATTTAGGTAGGCTAAACCACAATTAGCAGTGTCACAAAAAAACAGTGGCTATACCAGCTTCCAAAAAGAAAGATATCCACACTCTGTTTAAAGGTTTGATGAAATAAAATTATAAATATCTTCCATTAATTCTGTGCATGGAAGCTTCAAAGTGGAAACAACAATGATAAAAAGAAATAGAGTGTATGACTTTCCACTCTGTTTTATAACTAAAGCTTTTTGGCCACTCTTACCTCCCCATGTTGTTTAATTTAAGTGAATTCTTGAAGTATTGAAGTTCTCTGGTAAATATGTTTAGAAGAAAGGCAACTTGAAATGCCATGTATGTAAGAAATTATATATTAAATACACATAAAAGTGATCACAAATCCTAGTATATAGCGTGAGCACGAGAAAAAAAAAGACACAATGTGATTCCGGGTGATAAGTCACAGATAACTAATAACCTTCAAAATTACGTCTAGAGTTAAGAATTCTTAAATATTTTAAACAGCCATAGAGATAATCCACAAAGAATTCAGAACGCTAAAATAATCTGTGGAAGCCTATGTGATCTTGTGCACATTAAATAACGAGACATGTAAATCTAGTAAATTTGCCAAGCAGCATTTACTGGTGGTTCTTTGTGACTTTTCTCAGCCCATTTACATCTGGGATAAGTTGTTACAGACTAAACTGTTGGTTGTGGTCACTATCTCAGCATCTGAGATGTCACAAAAAAGAGATATGCCCAGATTCCCATTCAAATGGAAACTGAAGTGGTTTGGTTATGTTTTTTCCGTTTTCCTTTGTTGTAGCCACCACATGGTGATATGGTTCCAAATGGTTCGTATTGACAACCAATGAGAGAATCAAATTTTTCTCTTTAGAGAAAAATTTCTTTGTATCAACTAATGGTTGATCTGTGAGGACTGAACTGCAACAATTCTGCAGGTAATATTTAGAGTTCTGGCACACTTTTTTTTTTTTTACCTTTCATAAGAGAGAAATTTTAAATACAAGCACCTTCACGTATGCATGCACATGTAGAATGGCATTTATCTTAGAATTTTTGACTCTAAGTAATGTCTTATGATCAGTAGAACTAGTGCTCCAGACCATATAGGAGATGGAGAGAAATAACTCCTCCTGGCATATGACTACAAAACACCTGATCCACTCCAACTATAAATGGTGTCTTGAGTATGAGCTTAGATGGAGACAGCTGTATCTGATTAGGTAAATTCAACCACTAAGAACCAAAGATGAAGAACAAGATTGTATCTTTAAATGAATGTTGCCCAAGTCAATTAAAAAAATACACTGAAGAAATCAGAAGCTTAAAACAACACATAGAAATAGATATGGAGACAGTCACTCACTCTTATATCACAGAATTTATCATAGATAAATTTAGATTCTGATTTACTGACTTTTATACCTTTCTCATAGTGAGTAGAAGACTTATGTAAAGACTCATGAGAATGGTTCTAGAAAAAAAAATGCTGTTCAATATCATAAGATGTATAAAAGCTGTAGCTTAAAAATTGTTAATGTCAATAATCATCCTGTTAACTAACTCTGCAGTTAGCACTTATCAGTACTTTCCAACTGAAATCAAAACAGTAATTTCAAGTAAAGGTACGGTTTTTGTAAACTGACTTTATTATTGGAAACCATAAAAGAAACATTTTCTTTTGATCCAGAGACTCATATTACTTGTGCTAATCCTTTCCCGATTGTCATCTTAACTCTTGCATAACAGTGTTATCACATGATACAGGCACTGCAGCCCAAGTTTTCCAGCTAATTCACTTAGTTCCATTCAGCAGCTCTGTCTCACTGTGAGTTTGGTGTTATTTTGGCCTTCTGCCATTTTACCATTGTGTAGTTGCCCCTTGGGTCTTTCTGTCTTTTGCTTTTATGTACTCTCTTGCTGGGATCAGTTGCTAGGACCAGAGTGCTCTCCTCTTTGAGACTTGCTGTTCGGCACGACTGGAGTTTCATGAGTAATTGCACTGAGCATAATTTATTTTATTTTATTTTATATGTATTAGTAGCAGTATATTATTGTTGTTGTTATTATTATTTTGTTTTATTAAAGTGGTTTTTTGTCAGCCCATGAGTTTTTCCCTTTCCTTTTGGGTGGATGGGGGGAATGAGTGTCCTGGTTGTTAGCTGGGGTTAAACCACAAGAAGATTGTTGGAGGTGTTACACACACTTTTGCAGAGGAATAACTCATGTTTTACTTCAAAACTTTTTGAGTGCAGCAGTGAAGAAGCCTGCGATTAAGTTAAGAGTGTATGTTAGGTGCTTTATTTAATATTTTCACTTCATTTTTATTACATCATTTAATGGTCGGAGTCACATAACAATTCAAGCATTTTGAATATAGCTGTCATGCATATCAAATATTTCTTATTTCTTACTACTTCAATAATTTCATTATGGAACAAAGAATTGCTTATATCAGAAGAATACTGCTTGATACATCAAACACTTGACCTAACTATTTGTATTTATATTTTTTATCCATTTTATATTTTACAGTAAGAATTTATTTCCATTCATTATCCTGAATTAAACTTAATTTTACCCATCCAAAGATTAGGTGCTTAAGTACACTGCCTAAGTCTTCCCTTGCTCTCTGACATTTCAGCAAATTGACCAAATATTAATTGGCATTCTCAAGTGTAAACAGATAAACTCTATCTACTAGCAGCCTGCATAACATTTCTGGTTTCACAAGATACTCACCCCTCCTAATTCTTCAGCAATTTGAACAGTAGTATTTTGAGACCAAATCTCATGATGCCAGGGTTATCTTAAATAAAACAATGACTTGAACTATTATGCTTGGATTCCTTTCAACTGCCTCAAAAATGCTGCAATTAAAGCATTGTATTAGTCAGTAATTGGCTTGAAATATCAACACACACCAATTTAAAATTGCTTTAAAATAAAATCAGAAGGAAATGGAAAATTAATTATAATTTGTAGCTTGTTATTGTTGTTAATATATTTTTTATAAACTATACTCTCACTGGGGCCATTGGCAACTAAATACCTCATTAGACACTGAATATGACCCCTAGGAACACTGATAGTCCAAGAGACCAAAAACTGCTTTATGTTTTTCTTTCCACCTGTAAAATCTTTTGGATACACAAGTTACTGCAGCTGCAGATGTGTGTGACAGCCTTTGTGTGTAAACTATTAGGTGCTCCAAAGGCTGATCTCTTGCTCCTAGGCCAAGAGGTGCAGGAAGTTATGGTGTTATTATTTCCCAAACATAAACTTCAAACCAGACAGTTGTCATCTCAGCCAGAAGTCACTAAGCTTTTCATTCTCATATAGTGGAGGCTAAACTGAATAATAATTACAGGATGACTTATGCTGCTCTAATTTTCAGTGGCTGGGTAGTCAGATCATTTAGATCATATCAAGTCTAGCATGTTTAAATTTGTGTACCTGAAGATAGTCACCTGTTCCTGTATAAATGATCTGGTTTCAGAGAGTTTGGAGAAAACTCTTTGAAATATGAAGAATAATGCTACAACATACTGGAAAGAATGCGTGATTTTACTATTGTTCCTACTCCAAGCCTTATAATTTATGTTGACAGTTCACCTGAAAGGACATATCATGTCACATCTGTCTCATCCAACTTGACCTCCAAGCTAGTTGTCTATAATTCCTTTGCAATTAGAGAACACAGTTCTTTTGACCCATATTAGATTTTGCCTTACAAGAGATCAACTGTACTGTAAGTGAAATCCATTTACTAAAAACAGAAGCAGTTCAGACTAGATATAGAAATCGTGGATGAAGCTGACAACAACACTAAAATATCCTACCTCTGTCAGACAAATCATAGAATCATAGAATCATTTTGGTTGAGGTTGACACTCAAGATCATCAAGTTCAACCATAACCTAACTCTGACACTAAACTATATCCCTAAGCACATCATCTATATGTCTTTTAAACACCTCTGGGATGGTGACTCAACCACTTCCCCAGGCAGCCTCTAAACTCCTCATAGTATCTGAGACATCCTGCCAGGCCTGGAAGCTAATTGACACAAAATCCTGCCTTTCTGGAGTGGCAGTGGGGTACTTGAGGATATTTGAAGTACCATTTCAGATGTCTACAATTAGGCAAAAAGCTTGAGCTATTCATCTGCATTGCTGTCAGTGCGAGCTCAGTCACTCAGCTTATGTGTGGATATTTACACGTAGACATCTAAATTTTAGTATCTTCAGCTCAGGAGAATCTCTCCCTGTACCTGATAGACATCAAAAGCTGATTTACATGAATCCTAGTACCATATCCTGTCCTAGATACTAAACCAGTTCTATAGCTAAAGTTTTACTTTTAAGGTTGTATGAGCCTTCCAGTAGAAAGCAGCTCCTCAGTAACAGTACTGGCATTTCACACTGAGGCCCAGTGAGCAATTTTAGTATAAAATGACACTGATATACAAAGATGCTGTTACTAAGAGAAACAGTCCGCCTCACCTTTCACTCACAGTCATTCGCTCCCATCTCTGCTTTTTCTACTTCTCTATACTACAATAAGCAATCCAGTGCCTATCCAGTGACTTATTCAGGGAGTAGATCTAGTTGAATGCTATGCCATCAAAACCACAATAGCTGTTTCTCTTTTGGGTCAGTCACAATGTAAACCAAATCTCTGTGTTCATGTTAATCTGAGGCTAGGAGCAGTAATGTTTAAAATATTTAGATGTTTATTAAATTGCAACAAAAAAGAACAGTAGTAGTTTGGTCATGACTTTACATAAAAGATTCTGTTTAGAAAGGTGTGAGTGCAACTGTATGGAAAAATCAGGAATTTATGCAGAAAAAATTGTCAGATTTGACAATTGTCAAGACCTTAATTCCATAAAACAGTCTAGTGCTTTCATGTTCACCTTATTAGGAAAGTTTTTTTAAGAAACTTATTATTGATATGAAATGAAAATAATGAGTTAGAGTGAATTAAAATAGAATCAAATAAGGTAGATAGCTAATTGCAATTACTTTATAAGACTCTGAAATAGATTTTTAAAATGTTTTTCCATGTTACCCTGTATACTGCCACATTTAAATTTATTGTCACCACTCTCTTTAAACTGGAGCTACAAAAGCAGACAAAGTGCATTACTGATTTTGATCCCATAACATTTGAGTTATAATTTAGTAATAGCAAAATAGTGCTTCTGCAGTGCATGTCCTAAAGAAAATTACAGGAACAGTAGCAGGTAACCTAAAGGTACAATCAAAATTAACTAACGTATCGTGAATTTTAAATATGAAAGGCTAGGAAAAACTGCTGCTAGGCTTATCTGTGCTTCAATAATTATTCATGGAAGATATGTGCTTTATATCTGTGGAAGGATAATCTTTAAACAAAAGGCTAAATGTGTCAAATAAATTAAGTTATGAGTTATTTTCTCAGCTCTAATTTTACTTTACTAATTTAACTTTACTCAAAACATGCAAGCAGACTCAATTTATAAAAATGAAATGAATATAGAAGTAATAATTTATCTGATCTAAATAAATTAGCTCAAGTGCTATGATGTAGAAAGGTCTTTTAACAACAGTCATTAAATATTAGAAGTATACCTGTGTTTATAACTATGCTTTAATCCATTGTGGAAATCCACATTCAGCAGAGTGCAGGACGATTAACTGCCTTTGAGATCTAACTTTTAGAAGTCTGACTTTAGTAAGATGAAACTCATACTTAATGTGCATCGGTCCAAATACAATATAAACATCTCAACAGGTGTCTCCATCAAAAATCTCAAATACGGGGTGCCCATCATTCTCTGGAAGAGTTTAGCAAACAACATTTTCATTAACATGAGTTATTGAACCTATAGCACATTGTTGTTATTTTTACAGTTAATCCTTGATATATATATATGTATCTGTTATGCATAGCATTTGTTATGTTATTATTAGTTGTTAATTATGGTGAAAAACAAACAAACAACAGCCAATGTATTTAAAATTCCCTATGAAATTAAAGAAAAAAACAATATCATAGTGTGAGAGATTTGTTTTTAAAAAAATTGTCTTGTTTTTATGGACAAGGAATACAAAATGGACTAGCTAATTCTGGAGTACAATAATTTACATGAAGCCTTAGAAAGCTTAATTTGTTGTAACAAACTAGTTGTTACAAGGATAAAAAAGCTAGATATTAGGCTGTCATGTGTAGGTAGCCTTTATTTTGGAACTTCTATTTCCTAATGGAGACCATGGTGTAGAAAAGTCAGAATACTGACAGCGACTGAGATATTCTGAAAGTGGAGTCGGTTTCCCTGGAAAACCATGGCAAGACATAATTGTTTACAGTGGAACCCCTGAAATATTTTTAGTGTGGTTTTATTTTTTGTAAAAAAAAAAAGAAAAAAGAAAAAAGAAAAAAAGAAAAAAAAATGTCAGTTACAAGCAAAATATTTGAATTTAACTTATATTAACAACAAGCATTGCTTTATATATTCATTTTGTAATACAGCAGATGCATAGTGTAGTGACATTCAAAGACAAACCAAGTTAACCTGAAGTTTGGCTGAATTTAATCGAATTGTGAGCTTCTAATGAACAAAACAAGCCTAGGTGTAAATGTTAAAGGAATGGAAACTGAATATAACCTTTGCATGGATACTGCAAGCCAAAGCCCATTAATTTTTAACAGCTCTGCTTGAGGATTTGTTGTCCAATAATTCCTCCAGAAGGCCATCTGGTTTGAAAGGTATTCACACCCCTCCTAAACAGTATGTATGGATTCAAGCCAACAAAGTACCTACCATCTACTATGCAGTATATTATTTATCTCTTCCTTCAGAAGATTGTTTCGTGTGAGTGCCTTAGGAGAGTTTTTATACAGGATCAATAATATTTTTGAATTTCTGCATGACCAAGAAATATGCCAGAGTTAATCTCAGGAACGGCTGATAAATATGACACTTAGGGAAGAACAGGATGAATATAATAGAGATGAAGTGAAACATAACATTTTGAAAAAGACACTGTCAAGGTTGATATGCCCATATTTAGATTTACCAGCTGTATTTTGGTTTATTGGAAGACACATGTATGCTGCAATTACTTCAACCCTCATCATGCACATACACATACTATGCTTTTTTACTCCATTCTTGAACAGAGTGAAAATGCAGAGGAAAATAATTTCAGACAAATCATAGGAAGAAAAGGTAAACAGACTGTGAGGAATGGTGTCTGCTGTACTCACAGATTTAATGCCATGCATATAAATCCACCCTCCTCCTTCCGGACCTGCCTGAGCAACTCTCTTGAAAACATATTTAGCAGCTCTATGGTTTGAAATGAGGAAAGTGACAACATTTTTGTGCATGGTTAAAAAGCAATCCCATCTCCACTCCCAGAATGCCTTGTTCTGCTTGCCACAGCTTGCTCTGTTTGAATGGGTTTTACAGACTGTCAGACTTTGGATTAATAGATATATACAAAATATGTTCTTGGAAACAAGAACAAACAAAAGGTTATCAGGAAATGTTAATACTGGAAACATCATTGATCAAATGGCTTTACCCACTCCAGGTGCTGGCTGTGATGGTGAATAATGTTACCAACAAATACAGTGAAGAAGGAAGTGATTCAAATTGTCCAGGAGAAAAAGGAGACTAAGGAAGAACCATGTTGTACATGGAAGTCAGGGAATGACAACAAATACATGAGGAATAGGAATTGCTGTGTCTGCTCCACACTGCTCTTAAAAAGTAGTCTTCAGAGCAGATGGAAACATGGACTTGCTCCCACACAATTTACCTTCTTTCTGTAGTCTCCAGGACACTCAAATGTCTTGGTTGCAATAGCAGGTTAGAAGTACGCTGATCAGCCAGGCCTGTCCCAGAAGGTCGACTCTGACTGCTCTTGTGCACTCTCTAAAAAAAAGGCATGTGATTTTGAAGAGACCTAAGGGATCCCACTACAAATGTAGTGCAAGTAGAGTGTCTGGTTTAATATATACGCTCTAAAAAGTTTCTGCTTGAAAATAGTGTGTGGGTAGTAGTGTTATAGAATCATATTTGCTCATCAAGTCCTACCATTAACCTAGCACTGTCAAGTCCGCCACAAAACCATGTCCCTAAGAACCTCATCTACATATCTTTTAAACACCTCCAGGGATGGCAACTCAGCCACTTCCCTGAGCAGCCTTTTCCAATATATATGTGTCCATATAGCTTGAAACTCTAAATACATTCTTGTTATTTTGTGATAAATCCATGCTATGAGTGTTGAGCACCAATTATTTCAGGGAGCAAGTACAGTGTGCTTAAACATCATTAATCTGCCTCTGCAGAAGCGATGGGGCAGCGTATCAGAATTCACTTGTCTGCATGATTCCAGTCTAGTCCATGACACTCCCATAATCAGGTCCCAAATTAAGAAAGTAGTGAATAAGTGTTCAAAAATGAATTTTAAAAACAGAAAAAAAAATTTTAAAGGCATTTCATAAGAAAGAATGGCTTCCAATCTGGTTGCTGTAAAACTAGAGAGACACTAAACAATTATCTATTTTTTTTTGAGTTTTTAACAAAGATTGAATTCTCTTTTTCCATTTGCCACATAGATTAGGCCACTGAGAGACCCAAAAAAGAAAAATCTTCAATGCAGATGTCAGTTCTGCCTAGTGCTTTGCTGATTAATTCCTGTTTAATCTTAAATTAAATGAGCAGCAACAGTAAATTAAGGCAAATATTCATGCCCTCTTCCCTACAGACAAAATTATATGCCCCTTAAGAGCTCAATCCATCCATTGCTAAAATGGGAAATATTTAGGTGAGTGGGAAAGTGAAGACTTCTTAACCAAACACAGAATTTGGAAGACAAAGCTTAGTGGCTTGGAAGAGAAAACTGAAAATTTACTGAAGGTGGTTATGTAATTCCACCCATATCGAATTTAAATGATTCATGTGCCTGCTAGGCCTTATAAGACAATGAGACAATGTCTTCAGCCATATAATTTACTCTGAATTCACTTAATTCACTTTGGGGTTTCATTGGCTTGCTTTTTTTTTTTTTTTTTTTTTTTTTTTTTCCCCAGGAAGAGAGCACCATCTTCAAACTAGAACTGCAGCAGATTTGTTGTGAAAGCAATAAAATAGTCTCTGGCACAAAAAGTCTTTTTCTCAGGAAATTAGAAGAAGGAAAAGTAATTCTGCTCAGTAAGTAATTCTGAAGTACAAAGAGTTGGAACAAAAGGTTTAGAAGTCTCTGTAAATGTGCAATTAAGGGAAATCAGTATAACTTTTAGAATTCCATACTGATTTTTCCCATGTTTTCTTTCTTAACTGATTTACTTCTGTTTGGTCTACAACATAAATTTGCATGTGTTATGTCCTTGAGTAGTTAGGTGTCATTCAGTAGAGCGCATAGACCACCATATTTTGAGTAATAATGGCAAATCTGAACAAATCCCTGAGCTATAAACAGGGATTTGTTAAGTGTGTATTCTGAATGGAATGAAAACTAGGGTGAATAGAAAATTGAGGCTTTCTTACCCAATCTTGAATTTATATTTTGTGCTGATGAACTCCACAGTCATTCAATAGCAAGACTTGTTGGCTAGGTACAGCAGCTGGAAGCTCTTATGGGAACAGAAGGTCAGGAAAGATGAGCTGTAAAACAAAAAGAAAAAATAAAAAAAAAAAAAAGGAAGAAATGAAACAGTTGCTATTGAATATTACACTAAATGTTAATTTGTAGCTTTAAATCACTGCTCTGAGGCTAATGCTGTGGAAAACAAGATTAAAAGATACCTCACATGGCTTTATTTAATGATTTTGTCTGACTGGCAGGTATTTTAATCCATTTGTAAACTGTACTGCAGTTGGTGTGTGCTCATACATGTGCACACAAAATAATACATTTCTAAGTGGCATGTTTGAGAATAAGGAAAAATAATAAAATAAGGAAGAACAAATGTAAGAAGAATAACAGCATCTTTTGGATCTCATTTTATCTGAATGAAAACAACTCAGGGTAGAGAGTTTATGAAATAAAGGTGTAGTACACAGTCAAAACAAAAAAACAAATCAATCCAAACAAATCCAAAAACTTCCCAAACCACAACACTGAGCAACATTTTCAAGAGTTATTAATGAACTTAGGAACCTGTGTCCTATTTTCAAATATGACATAAATGCTAAGGAGAGGCTTGTAATGGACTTAGAGCATAAAAATCCCATCATATTATTTTTTCTTCTATTAGTGAAAATCTCAGCCCACTAGAGACCCAAAGTGAGTGTGTTAATGAAAGCCACAAAGGAAGAGATTATCCAGGCTCATATGACATATGATTATTTGCCAATTTATAGTGGTATAATTACACATCTGAGCCCATAGTTTCTTCAAGTATTTCTAAAAATGTAAATTAGATTCATAACTCACAATGTCTCAAGATTTTACTCTTTTAGGACTTCTAAAAAATTCTCCCTTTTTTACCTTTCTTGTATAATATGATTACAGACTGTCACATCAGCTACCAGCTATTTCTCAGAATTCAAAGATCCTGCTTAACAAAATACTGAAATCACATTAAAGGTACATGCTCTTACATGAACAACATAATTACTGACTGCTTTATCATTCAGGTGAATACTCTTGCAGTTTGCCTGTCTCCTTAAATGTGGGACTGTGTAAATGGAAATGCATCCTTCTCTATTTATGATTTGTCCAGTGTGTCACAGACTTGCTATAGGTTATGATGATTCACTGCACATCAGAACGTATCTCTGAGAAAGCTTGTCGAAAAAGTTACTTGAAAGTTCATGTAGTTCTGCTTTACAGTCCTATTCTCTAGTCATTTCAAAGTCCTGAGATACAAAATTAATACAGATTTTCACACAAAGAACCAAAAAATGGGTACTTTCCTATTTCTGAGGATATAGCTCAACTTAACTGGAAATTTGCCAATAATTTACATGTATTGACTGTTGCTGTCATCTTTTGTTTCTGATACACAAATGAATACATTTTTGCAAGGAAAAATCAGCCACCCAGAGTATCATAAAATAGAGGAAGAATAAGATAATATTTGAAATGGATGAGAGCATATCTTGAAGCCAGTCCTTATTTCAATGCATTCTAATGCAGCTGGAATATAAATACACAACATTTTAAAATAATTGTATTTGTTTAGTTTTCTGCAACATTATTTCTCTAATCTGGGAGAAAGATACTTTTCTGTGGGAATTGTGAGTGTATGCTGCATTTGATTAAATGATGGCAATTTAGCAATTGCTATTGGCCAAAAATTTTTTTCATTTCTCCATGGAGGATGTTTGGTCCTGTCAGGTACTTATTGTTTCTACCTATGCTTACAAATACGATACTGTTATCCTTTCAGTCACATACCACAGCTCATACACCTGTCTCTCTATGCTTACCATGACAAATTATCAGGAAAAAAATAACATAAAAATTAATCCAAGGAGTGTATAGCTGAATTATCATATAATAATAATTAAAACTATGACATAGGTTATACCAAACATAAAATTTCTTAGCAAAGCAGACTAACATCAATAAATATCACTCGTGAAGTCAGAGATCCACATGTGCTGTATCTCCTTGATATCTCATTACCCCATATAGGAAACATCCAAGCTAGGTTAGGGCTAGGAGAGAAAAGGCATCTGACTCAGACTTCAAGTGCAAAGCAAACTATAAATCTCATAAAATCTCTGAAAGAAGAGAAATTATCATGTCCTACAACTTATCTCTGTAATCTCAATATAATATATATCCACTTAACTCAATAACCTTCTCCAGACTTAAAGTATTGTTCTAATAACTGTGAATCTCCTCCATATTGTTCACTCTTTCACTTACAAGTCTTTTTGACTGTACAGACAAAAAATATTTTTTTGTTTGGTCAAGTCACTCTTTTAAATCACACTTCAAAATCAGTTGAAAAACAGTGTAAATTACAAAAATATTGGTTTAGAGCATTTGTTCCCTGCAATTCGTTCAAATGATCTGTCTTTCAGGTTATCAAATTTCTAAGCTAAAAGCTCAGCAATTAGTCCAAGGTAAAAGCTAGGCACTGATTTAAACTCTTTCATGGTTAAAGAAAATCCAGAGAAACATCAAAGACAGATGGAATGGATCTCACTGCTCCAAAGGGCAGGGGGAGAAAATAAGATGAAAAATCTTATCAGTTGAGCTGAAGACAGGGAGATCACTTCCCAGTTACCATTACAGCCAACACAGTCCTGGTTTGGAGAAGATTAACTGCCAGAAAAAATAGAGTTGGATGGTGTGAAACAAAGACAACATTTAAAACACCTTCCCTGTACCCCCATTTGCCTCCACTCAACTTCACTGCTTCATTCCTGACTCATCTGCCCCCTACTACCCTGGGGGTGCAGGCAAATGGGGGATGGGGGCTCTAATCAGTCCATAACAGCTGCTCTCTGATGCTCCTTCCTCCTCAGAGCTTCTCCTCCTCCATCCTGGGTCTTTCTCAGGGGCTGCAGTCCCACACATTATGCTGTGGTCTCCTCTATGGGCTGCAGTGGGACAACCTGCTCCACCGTAGTCTCTTCCACAGTCTGCAGGGGAGTCTGCTCTGGCATCTGGAGCACATCCTGCCGTCCTTCTTCTCTCACCTCAGTGTCACAGGACTGTTTCTCACACCTTTTTTCCTCACTCGTCACTACCATGCAGTGATTTTCTCTTTCACAAAGTCATCATTTGCCACTTTCCACCCCATCTCCCCCCACAATCATTTTTTCCCTTTCATTAATACACTTAAGTATGTTTTCCTAGACGCACCTCCATGATGTCCGAAGGGCTCAGCCGTGCTCTGTGGTGGGTGGTTGGACCCGCTGGAATCATCTGTGTCTGGCACAGGGCAGCCCCGACTTCTGATCAGTGCCTCTCACAGCCAGTGCCTGGGCACAGACACCCAGTATAGAAACATACAATGAAAATGCATACAGTCAGGGTAGGCTACAACAAAATTCTAATAGGAGTAAAAGAGTCCAGAAAACAGACTAGTTTTTAAAAGGGAACCTGATATATGCTCAGTATTTGCCAAAAGGGATTACACAACCACACGTGCCCCCAACCAGCAGAGGCCTTTCCAAGGATACCCTGCGCCTCCCTCCACCCCTGTTCCTGTGCTGGCACTGGGCTGCACTGCGAGTGTCACAGCTCTTTGTGCAAGGTCTTTCCCACCCTGTGGCATGGTGACTAGCATTTAAAACTGTAAAAACTAGGTAACAAAGGTAAATAAATAAAATTGGTGTGTTCATTTTGCAAGGGATAACAGAAACTGGCATTTCTAGGCAGCTGCAGAAGCTGTTCAGGAAGCTGTTCAGTCTTCATTACCATGGTTTGTTGTCTCTGCTGCCTCTACATAGTCATTTTTCTCTTCAAATTCTTCTCTCAGCTTTAATGTCTTCTCATACATTTTTTGTGTTGCTTTTATTTTGCAGTTTCCTCTTTACATGCACGTCTTTGAATATACTTTTTCCTGCTGTGCGTTCATCCAGGAAGAAGAAACATCACGACTAAGCAGGTATTTCCACAGTGCATATTCCTTTAAAACATACATTCAACATCATATTTATTTAATTACACCATATAATTTTGTTGTCGCATAACTGTTTACTGCATTATCATGATTCTGTGAATGGGTTGTGTCATCCTACAAAGTGTTTGTTAGAATAATTACTGGCTAAATGTTGTTTTCAAGAGAAGAAATAAACTTTTTTCAAAATCCATATAATAAAATTATCTACTTAAGTGTTTCTATTAACTTCCTACCTAATCAATTCGTCATCCGTAGATGATCAGTAGCTGAGACCATTCAGAACAGAAAAATCTCTTCACCCAGGTCACAGGTGTGAACCACCTACTAAATGGTACATGGTGATACTGCTTTTTGGGAAATGGAATTTCTGAACAAAGCTCTTTTTTTTTTTTTTTTATTTTTTTATTTTTTTTTTTATAATCAATTAACATTTCAGCCCTATTCATGTCTTTTAAATTCTTTCTTATACAGTTAATGGCATTTGCTCCATATGGTATAAAATAAGTAGTGAATGTTAAAGACATTTTAATATCAAATTTGAGGCATCAAATTGATATCATTATAAAAAACACAGAGATATTCCTATCTATAATGTTCTTTTAACCAAAATCCATAAAACATTTTACTTCAGAAATTACTAATGTGTTTCACTGATCTAGAATAGCTAAAGTTATCTTTTCAAATACCTAGTTCATCAACATTATAAGAGTTTTAACATGGTTTTATTGTTGGATCATCATAGTTGTTTGCCTCAGTGTCACATTAGAATTAAATTGAAATGTTAGATTAACTGTTTTTCTAATAAATGCTTTTGTATGGGAAATTCCTCCAGCAATGTAAAGCTGGCAAGGTAGCTTTACAGTACATAATTTCTAGGGCTATTAATGAGTAAGTATATCCCAGGAGGAAAAGGCTTATTAATACATCCTTAGGAAGTATCAAATAAGCACCTTTAGGACATGCACACATAGTATAAACCAGGCTTGCAATTTCTCTAACTTATGTGTCATATCATCTTTCTCTAAGAGTCTAAGAATGATAAAATGCAAGCATGGATATAGTAGAGCTCCATAAAGTGAGCATATTGTAGTTGCAGCAAAAGATCTGAGACCAGATCAAAAAAGTACTAGGCACCTTTGAAATCAATGGGAGTTAGGTGCTTACATACCTTTGTGTTTTGCTTCTGAAGTTCTTAATATTTCAGCCCTGATGTTTTACTCTGTGGTGTTTCTAACACTCCCTTTTATAACAGAATAATTTCTGCTCTTAAGGTAAATTTATAATTACTTAGTGAACTTAGTAACTGTTGAATTTTTATGGCCAACGGTAGAATTTTTTCTTATCACTCTGCTGTGCCTTTCTTCTTCCTTTTATATTCAAGAACTATAGGCCTTCCTTATGATCTGCACTATGTATCAAACACAATCATGGAATACATAACCTTTTTCAGGTTTTGACAATTATGACTAATGTCATCATTGCTGAGAATTAGAATGCTGACAAATTAATAGTTTTACTTTGAATTTCCTTGATGTCTGCCACTGAAATCTGTGTGTAGACAGGCAGGTAGTTTTGTTGCTTCAAGGTAAGACCAGATCTAATTAACTCCATACTGAAGTACAAGAAGTATTCTCTGAGGTGAAAGGAAGTATAAACCAGCAAAGAAAAGGCTAGACATGAAAATCTTACACAACATCTTACTCTGGGAGGAGAAAACATGTAGGTAAAGAATTCAATTTTTGTAATTGTTCACTGAGCTTCCCATTATCTAAATAATAATAAATAATTTGGATAGCATGCAGCACATTCTGGAACAGCATAGGAACTTGATTTCTTATGCTCTTATGGAGGAATAAGGCATAAAATGTGGACTTGTATGATTAAAAGTTTAAATTAATTTCTTAAAAATTTAAAAATATATAAAATATTTATCACTTAATGGGCCTTCATTATAACAAATCTAAGACAAAATATTTAAGCATTAAACTGGGTTCTCTTTTTATCACTTTATCCTGTTCCTTGCTCTGCTCCACTGATGAATGCAACCAAAGGATAAAAAAAAAATAGATTCACGTGGAGTATCTAAAATATGAATTACTGATGGTTAATGCCATGGGGCCAATTACTCAATTTCATTTCTTCCTTAGATATTGTGCAGAGGAATAACACTGTTTCTTTGGTGCAATGTGAATATGTAATAAAAGTGCCCATAAAATCCATAGTGAATTAGCAGTTACTACCAAATATAAATTGATGTGCAATAGAGAAGTTGATTTATATCTTATGCTCATGCACTGAAGCTGCCAGTAAGTTGGTTGTATTTCTTCTGGACATTTTTAACATTGTATAGAAAAATCTTTTCTTTGTAGTGCATTTGTATTGTTTGTTTGTTTGAAGATAAATCTCATTGCACTGTATGGTTCATTCTTATTTTGTTTTCTTGTCAAAATGAAGGTTGAGAACTGTTCAGTATTCTTTCACATAAGGGTCATGTACTACAGCTAATACTTTGTCACACAATGCTGCTACATGATTAACATAGCAATCTTCATAGTAATCCAAGAAGAAATTGTTTGCATCCAAAGAAAGTTTGAATGAACTAAATACTACTGCTTTAGTTGACAACTAATAATCTAGAATAATCACTTTTGAAAGGCTATATGTCGAGGGCTAACATAATGGGTTAGTTAAAAACTTATTGACATAGGCAGGTGAAGTTGTTCTGTTCATTGTGACTGAATGTTAATTGAAAGTCATGACCCAGTAATTTATGGATGATGTTGAAAAAAAAAGTACAAGTACTTTTAAAATTGGCAAACGTCCCATCAGACAATATTGTACATTTGAATACTTCATGACAAATATATCTGCATAATGATTTGCCTTAATCTTTGGTTTTGTATTTTGTTGTTGTTTTGTTATGATTTTGGTTTTTTTGGTTTTGTTTTGTTGTTGTTTGTTTGCTTGTTTTGTGTACATGTTTGTGATTTTTTTTTTGTTTTATTTTGGTTTTGGTTTTGTTTCTTTTCTCCCCTGGAGAAAGTACAGACAACGATGAAAAAAGGAACAGAGGAGAGAAGGTGGAATGATACAGTAAATCTTCAGTGCTCTGTTTCCCTGGCTACTTAATTCAGATTACCTGCTGATGTAGGCAGAGTAAATAGGTTTATTGGAGAAGGAAAGGATTGTAAGAATAAAAGGGAACAGTAGGCTGTCCTCTACTTCTACCCACCCAAGTCCTTGTAAATAAGTTTCAACACCAGAAACGTTTTTAATAATTTTCATTCACTTATAAATATTCCCATTATATTTTTCTTTCTGAGTGCTTTAATCAAATATAATATTTTATTACTATTTAAGTAATGAAATAAGAGCTGAAAAATGGAACATACTTGAGAAGAGTGTTTTGGGAAGTTCTTTGTGTTTTCAGTGTGTAACTGAAAGGGGCTGGTTGGTATCTGAAATGGATGGGTGATATTGAATATGAGCCAGCAGTGTGTTCAGGTGGCCAAAAAGGCCAACAGCATCCTGTTTGATATCAGGAGTAGTGTGGCCAGCAAGACTAGAGAAGAAATAGTGCAACTGCACTTGGCACTAGTGAGGCCGCACCTTGAATATAGTGTTCAGTTTTGAGCCTCTTGCTACAAGAATGACATTGAGGTGCTGGAGTGTGTTCAAAGAAAGACAACAAAGCTGGTGAGGGGTCTGAAGTGCGAGTCTTATGAGGAGCAGCTGAGAGAACTGTGGCTGTTTAGCCTGGAGAAAAGGAGACTGAGGGGAGACCTTACTGCTCTCTATAGCTACCTGAAAGGTAGTTGTCATGAGGTGGGTGTTTGTCTCTTCTCCCATGTAACAAGCAATAGGACAAGAGGAAATAGCCTCAGGTTATTCCAGGGGAGGTTTAGATTGGGTATTAGGCAAAATATCTTCACTGAAGAGATTTTCAAGAATTGTAATAGGCTGCCCAGGGAAGTGGTTGAGTCGCCATCCCTGGAGGTATCACAGTATGTTTGGGATTGGAAGGGACCTCAAAAGATCATCTAGTTCAATCCCCCTGCTGGAGCAGGAACGCCTAGGTGAGGTTGCACAGGAACATGTCCAGGCGGGTTTTGAATGTCTCCAGAGAAGGAGACTCCACAACCCCCCTGGGCAGCCTGTTCCAGTGCTCTGTCACCCTTACTGAGAAGAAGTTTTTTCTCAAATTTAAGTGGAACCTCTTGTGTTCCAGCTTGATCCCATTACCCCTTGTCCTATCATTGTATTTAAAAGATGTGTAGATGTGGTGCTTAGGGACATGTTTTAGTGGTGGACTCGGCACTGTTAGGTTAACAGTTGGACTCCATGATCTTAAAGGACTTTTCCAGGATAAATGATTCTGTGAGTCTAACTATAGAATTAAGGAAGAGAATTATAAGGATTCTTTTATGTAGAACTATAGCAGAAGTCCATTTAAATACAAGATATGCCACAAGTACTTTAGAATAAAATGATTAGTAAACTATACCTGTGATGAAAAATGCCTCATAACTTTTGTCTTGGAGTAAACAGCTATATATTTCCTTGATATATTATAATATCAGTAATAATCAGTAAACATTGTATATAAGCAGAAATGTTTTGCTTTTTCTAAAATGAATGAAGAATATTTGAGTGAAGATCTTGCAGGTCATTGCTCCTGTGCCTTGAGAGGTCACCTTCAGAGTTATTTTTGGATAGTTTCAGGTCATAACAAAATAAGCCAGGCTCTCTTTCCATGTTTACCTTCCATTCCTCCCTTTTTTGCAGAAGGGGTAGCACCTGAGGGCACCCAGAAGTCTTTCTTGGCCATGATGAAGGCCATATGTTAAGCTGTACAAATTCTTTCCAGCTTTTAGCATTTGCTTCTTTGGCATATCCCCGAGGAAACAGTGTAACAGCTTTGGAGACCTACAGAACTGTCCTGTGCCTGTGATGGAGCTGGATGGACCATTTTCTCATTTCTCTGAAAAGGAGCTTATTTTCATTTACTTGATCTTCAAGAAAATGTAAAGCAAAAGGTTTATGGTAACATCTATTTTATTGTGTTTCTAGTTTTTTCTTTAATGTCGCAGTTAAAAGCAGAATATTTTGTTTATTTGGTGTAAACTAGTGAATGAAGAGAGATAAGTGAAGAGAATGGCTACATTATTTCATTTAAGAATTTTCACTGTATATAAAGAATTTTCTTTTCCCCATGTTTGTAAGAAATGCAGTTTCTTCTAAGTCTGCAGTTCTAAAACTTTAGATTTTGAACAGAATGTTCCTTTTCAATGAGCGATGAATTAGTAGGCCTTACTGTGAGTGACTAATGAAAATTAATGGAAACTGAGGACCAAGTTAAGGAAAAATAATCTCAGGAGAATGGACAAACATATTCTTAATATATGAACAAACTGTAGAAAAAATATTATTAGAAAAAGTCCCCTCTATGCATGCATATACTATTGTCAGTGTTTGGTTTCACATTTCATATATTGCAATCAATCTACCATATTTTTCAAGATCATATATGAAGATATAGCAATAATTGCATCAGAAGGATTATCCTATCTTCTTTAGATAGTATAAGCACACATTACAGAATTCTACTTTAAGTACACATTTTTTTTCTCACACTGAACCTTTCTGAATCATTCCTCTTAAAAAAAATTACTTGATCTATACTAATCAATCTTCATTTTACAGCCAATCAAAGAGAAAGAGATGAGAGCAAGTCCCTATCATGTAGTCCTTCAAAAACAATTAAAATGAGAAAAAAATCATTACAACCAAGAATTGATCTTGAACCTCACCTGAAGTTCAAAAAATTGAGGAAGATATTTTACTCCTGTCATAATACTAAATAATTATAAGTAATTATGAATTCAGAAATAATATTTGTTCATTCACTAATTCGTTGATTCTTTCTAGTCCAATGTAAAAGTGAAAGACGTTAATATTAAAAGACATATGATTCCTCTAGCATTTTGGGAAGACCAGTAATTAGAAAATGTGAGGAATTTTGTCAGTAAATAGTATTTCCTTTAGGTAATACAGAGCTATCAGGAAAGTGTGTGCCTAAAACTGGCATCCAGTATGAACTTTGTTTGCAAGGCCAGCACTTGTAGCACACACATTATGTGAAGGCAAATTAAATGTGATCACAGGTTTGCAACAAATCAAACCCTTGTCCTTCCTTCTCTGCCTCACTAGGTAGTGGCATAGAAATACATTATAAAAACAATAAACAAACAGGATTCAGCTCCATTGTCTGACCAGAAAGAAGGGTCAATCAGAGCAAAATGTGCTGGCTGCACTTCATATATTCATCTGTTTCTATTTTCCTTCTGTACAGACTCTCTAAAGACAGAGAAATCAAACACACAATGTCTTCAGTATGAAAAATGTAAATTTCACTGTGTTGTTAATAACATATTCAAAGTTAATGTACTGATTACTGAGCAAAGGATAAGCAGTGTGAAGCAACTCTGTCTTCACTGAGTGCAAAGGAACTAGATGGCAGAACAGTGGTTACTATTATTGAGTTTTGAGATTTTCCTCCATTGAATTGTTTTTAACTGAATTTTTGACACACTTGCAGACAATCTAATGAATTTAATTTAGATGGCAACTACTGGATACTCAGTATAAGCAGTACGTTTAGATGCATCACTCAGTTTCAGCAATCAAATTTAGAAACTTAAACTGTCTTAGATAAGTAAATGATATTATTTTGTAGTAAAGCTAAATCATTACAAGAATATAAAATCTGTATCAGCTAATTGGACTCTACAGAAGAAGAAAATTTAATGTTGTTCAAAACGGAGTGCTGCACTATGCCAGCATTTATTCTTTGGTGGCCTGAGTTGCCAGAGCCATATTTTATTGTTGGAAAGGATTTGGTAAATTATTTAGAAGAGTGGAGAACTCAAAATTCATAATTTGGAGTTCATGCTGTATTTCATGCTGATGCAATAAGAAGGGTAGCTCTTCAACTTTTTCTATTGCACAACATAGATTCACAGAGCAATGATATCATTCAACTTGTGTATCAGAAAAAGACAATAAAAATCCCTAAGCAGAGCTATTGGCAGACTGTTACTCTTATCTTTACAAAATTCACTGCAAAATGTATGGTGAAAACATCTAAAACAGTGTTATAAACAAAATATGTAAATAGCACAAAGAATTTAAAATATATGTTAAAGTAACACTGAGCTTCCAAAGAGTATCATTGATGCAATCATGCCTGGTTCAAAGGCAGATAATACACTAACTGACAACAAAAACAAACAAACAAAAAAAAAAAAAAAACCAAAACGAACCAACCAAGCAAAACAAACAAACAAACAAAAACAAACCCAACCAAACAAACACACAAAAACCAGATAGTATCATTAAGCTTACAATCTTATGTCCTAGAGAGTTTGCTGACATCCAGAAAATCAAACTCAAAACTCAAGCAGATAATGAACCATACCTTTATCAATTATGTTTTTCTCTTCAGATTCTCCAAAATCTGCACAGAAAGTCACAGGAAAAAAACAAAACAAACCCCTCCAACAATAACAACAACAAACCACCTGAAACTTAGTCCCACGCCACAAATAAACATGGAATTAAAAAAAAAAAAAAAATCTATCTCAAGGCCCTAGGTTTGCACCTTCATAAGCATATAAAGACCAAGTCTTTTTATAGATTCCAGAAAAATAAGTTGTGAGCTTTTTTGTTTGGTTAGTTGGTTTGTTGGTTTGGTATGGGGTTTTTTAAAGTATTTGTTTGTTTGTTTGTTTGTTTGATTGTTTTAGAACCTTTATATCAGTTTATTTCTTTCAAGTTAAATCAGGACCTGCTCTGGCACTTTGAGTGCATGTAATTAATTTTGTTACAGGACCATTTCCCCAGATGTGATCACTTTGTTTAAATCTAATGAAACTTGTATTAAACTTGATATGCCTGAAATCATACAAACACATCCTCATTACTGTTTAGAAGCCTTGTTTTATTGATATTCACAACTTTACACCTTTATTGCATGGATGAAGTGCCATCTCTGTGATAAGAATGTGGAAAAACCCTTCAAATACTAAGTGAGTTATAGAATGGCAATTGAATTAAAGGGTGAGAAACAAAAAACCAACACATGACAAGTCAAATCAGTTTACTGTCCACACTCAGCAAAGATTGTTTCATTTGCATAACATTGATTTCAGCAATTCATATGTCATGTTAAATTTGTCACTTAGTTCTTCTTCTAAGATTTCAATCACAGATGTACATCAGCTTCCACATACAAGTATAAAACTACTCACAGCTTCTATGAGTTTGAAAAAAACAATATTAATGGTTAGTAATCCCCTTGATAGCAGTTTTGGAAACTGTAAATATTTTCAAAAGTATTGCAAATAGCTTTGTTGTCCAAACTAGCATACTGTATAAAAACACACAGAAGCAGGGAGAAGAAAAAGGAGGTTAGTGAAAGAATTCACCAATGTTCTGTAAAACTGAGTATCAATGCTCTGGAACAAATGGAGTACCAGAAAGGTGCCTGGAATGACCTGATTTTGCCGATTTATATATTAAAAATGATACTAAATTATCTGTATAAGCAGCAGATAAATAATGGTTTGACTCACTGCAAAATCATATTTTTAGTAGATTATAGACATAGAAAAAAGTTATTAAAATATGAAAATCTATTAAAATGAAAAGTATTTAATACATCTACAATATCAAGCTAATTTGAAGTGAAAGCTGCTTCAGTACATTCATTTAGTCTTCACAATAAATATAGCAGCTAGAAAATTCTGACCATAGCATATTAATGTTACAGGAACATTCCTGTATAATAAATCTGATTTAAAGCAGGGCTTATAAAGTCATGGGAGCACAGACTCTTTAAGAGGGTAAGATGAAGGCTCCACTAAGTCAGCTTTTGTATTTGCTCTAGTATAGTGTTGACTTATTGTTCTTATGAAAGATGATTTCAGAGCTGTACTTCAGATAGAAAAACAGTATCATTGCTTCCATTTATACACCGCACAAGCAAATCCGGTTGTTTACAATTACCTTTCCATGCCATTATGACAGGGAATACAATTTACTGGCATTTACCTGAACCCTTAGGCCAGTCTATTGCTTCTGACAAGAAGAAATTTGTGGTAGGAGCTTTTGCCAAGAAACCAGCTTGGAATGAATATGAGTGAATTAGTATGTGCTCTAACAACAAAGGAGAAATAATGTAGAGTTTCTTGTCACTCAGAAACAGAATCTGACACTCCATAGCAAAGATTCACTGAGGTACTGGACACATAAAATCAAACATAAGGTTTGTTCTTGTCAGCTCCATTGTTAGAAGTGATGGCAACGTGTTATGCAAAATGCCCTGCAGATGAAAGACACAACAGGCAATACAAACACACAGGAAAAAAAGGAAAGTCTTTACATGGGTGAAGGAGGGGGAAAGAGACATGGTGTTTGAATCATTTGCAGAATCATCATGATAAAAGATGTAAATCCTGTGTTTTGAACAACTGAAGAACAATTACTTGATCTTGCTTCACAGTGTATTTCTTCAAAGACTGACAGAATGATTTTAGGTGAAAATTCTGATTTTCTTGAGACAGTTTGTGAGAATGAACCCAGACTTTTTTTGGCCACATGGTTCTGGAGATATAATGGAGCATTTAGATCAGCGCAGCAGAGGTTTGATCTTAGTTTATCCCTATTTCAGGCAAGATTTGTCTGCTATTATTATTGTCTGCTATCTATTATCTATATATAATTATTACCTGTTCTCTATCTTGCTTGAATTATCTAATTGCTATTACAAAGTACACAGATGGAAAATAACTCATAATTCAACCTTGTTTTTTACCTAGAATTTTTTTAAGACATTTGGGAGTAATCTACAAAACATCTATGTATAAACTGTTAGAGCTGCACTCACATGTAACAGTAAACTGAACTGAGAACTTCTTGAACCTGTAAGTAAGTTTTAATTTCCTCTTGAGATTTAATTATGCTCTTCAGATGGAAGGACATGTAGAAATTGCATGAATGATTTTTTTTAATTGCAATAAGTTGAATTTTACATTTATTTAACAGACTGAGGACATTTTTGGCTTTGTTAAAGTTGACTTCCAGGGTGAAAGCCATGTTTCCTGACAGTTATCTTGATAGCAAGTATCACAGGGGCAACAGAGGCAGGATTGTTGTCTCCTAACTGCTGGCCAAGAAAATATGGAATGTTTATACCTAATATACTATTTTATGTATTGGATTCGCTTCCAAGAGAATGATCTCTCAGCTTCTTGGGGCAGGCCAGAAGTATTATCATGTTTACAAAAACCCTACGGAATAATCTTTTTGCTGTGTTTCCTTTTGCACATATATTAAAAAAAAAAAGCTTATAATATGGCTAGTTCATTACCAGTAGCCTGTGCTAAATGCATTATTTTTTCTATTTCCTTTTTAGTATTACAGTCAGAATTGTTATTGCAAGGAGGATTGAATGCCCCACATTATTAAAGAAAAGTTGCATTTAATTAAGATGTTACATGTAATTAAATAACAAAGCTTCAGCTTCTCCCAAATGGTCTGTTTATTAAGGGCTTAGATGCAATGCAGAATTTTTCTTTACATTTGTCTTCATAGCATAAATTGAGAATTAGCTGAAATGGTGTTCAATACTTATTTTCTGTTTATATAACAGTCACATCTGGCCTCATGACAAGCATGCAGGATTCCTGTTTGCTGCCTTGTGGAACAGTCCAAGCAACACTCCTAAATCAGTATGTGTCATGGAGAAGACATCTTGAAGACAAGAAAATCTTCACCTTTGCTCTTCACAAGAAAATACATGTGACATTTTTAATATTCATTACCTAGAGCTACAGAATATCCTACAATGACACGACTCATTCACTATTGTTTGTGCCTTTTCCTCCTTTCCAGAGCCATGTTCATACACAAAAGCAGTTGAAGTGAATAATAACTATGGGGGCCCAGAAAGTCCTGCAACACATAGCTGCAGCCTGAAACTCTTTTTTTTTAAGAGAATTCTAGACTCACTTATTGCACTTGAATAAAAGTACAATAAAATTATTTTACAATTATTAGAAAGTTGACATACCTAAACTTATTGGCCTTTAAACCCATAATGTGAATGTATTAGAATGGATGCTGGCAATATGCGTGCATTTCTGAGGTACTATATGCATTTGCAAAACTGTTAAGCTCTTTTTCTGACCTCACTGAAGAATTCATCTGACAGTGAATCATGATAATAGATGTAGTTACATTTGCTGGAGTGTTTTCTTCTCCTTGTTTTCATCCCTTTTTCATAGTGCCTGATTTCTCAAGTCAGGTTATGCTGACAAAGTGTATTCACAATTTAGTTTTTCATCTGCAAAGGTTGCTATTAACCTAACCAACATGCCTTGATTATGTATGATGTTCTTTTCTGTTTGCCCTTCACTGTACCAGTTCTTCACCCTCACATAGACCAGCTTCACTTAATATATGATAAGTTGTAGATCTGAAATGAAGGTCTATATCTCCCCTTAGACTTGGATAAAAATTTCTATATTTATTTGGTTTTCTTGTGTTTTATTGAAATGAGAAGTAAAAAGTAGAAGTCTCAGATAGATCCTAAATCAGAATAAGTTTTCATAGCTCCATCAAATTCCTGCTGTTTGTTCTGCCTTAAATTGCTGTTTGTGGTCATACAAAATTCCCCTCTCAAATCAAATTCATTTTTTTTTTTCACAGAGGAAGTTCCACCTCCTTATTATGGATGCAACAAAGTTACTGGTACTTATTTTCCATTTAATGATGCATTTGCAGTACCGACACAGATTTTCCATTCAATACAATGCTGTATTTTGTGATTATTTTTCATCAATTCTCTCAAAGTAATTGTCCTCAGGGAACAATATAACCCAAACCAGATATGATTTTATTATGGTGTCCACAAATGTCAGCCAAGAATATAACCTGTGGCTCCACTTCAAAGAAATTTGTCATTTAATTACTACATTTTATTAGCTAGACTAAACACATACTTCCAGGTTCAACTGTATTTCTGGTATACGCATCCATTAAAATGCATACTTCTTTGTTTACAAAGGTATCCTAATGCATTCCACTGAAGACTCTATTTTTTTTTTTTTTTTCCTGTATTGTACTTTATAAATGGAAGGACTAGGAAATATCTTGAAGTTTCTGACTTCAAAGTTAACTAACAAAGTTATTTTTTTTTTCTTATTACATGCAAGTGGCAAAGTATGCATGAGTATCAGCATTTGCTCTTCCTCCTCTCCTCAATTTTTTATGGCCACAGATGCTATTGGCTATGCATTTAATAATCCCACATACATGAAACGCAGAAGTAGAAATAAAGAATGATGATTTATTGAAAAACAATGATCAAAAGAAAATAATCTTAGATTAACATTTACAATATTTTTCTGAAAATTATGATAAAAGTTAGTAATTGATATGAAGTTGTTCTTACAATGGGGAGATTAAAAGCTGTATAATGGCAGTGGAGGGACAACTGCTTTGAAATACCTTGTGCCTGAGTTCAGGAGAATGCTGAAATTGTATTTGCTGTCTGGATATGAGAAAACTTCCTGTAAGGGGACAGAATGGATTAGACAATTAAATATTAGTTGTTTTCTCTTTCTCTCTCTCTCTCCTTCTTTTTGTTTGTCTATTTGTTTGTGAGTTTTTTTCGATGTTTAATCATCTAGACATAGAAATGAAAGTTTAGAAAGAGGTGAAAATCAGTAATGTCTTGTCTTCAGCCACCACCAAAAATCAGTGTTTTTCTCCTATAGACTTTCACACTGTCATTTTATCATTTCAGCCCAAATTTCAGTTTGGATAACAGTAGCTTGGTTCTAGCAGTGGTTTCTTCTTCTGTGATCCAGACTGAATGGAAAAAAAATAAATAAAACCAACAGTGAAATATAGATTCTATTTTATTTTTTTATTCTGAGTTTCTAGTTATTTCAATCTTCCTCATATAACAGAAACTATGTTTAATATACCTCCTCATCCAGCTGTGATGAGTCATCCTCTAGCACAGGAAACAAAATCCCTGGATCTTCAAGTAATACCGCAGAAGTTGATATGAATTATTTCATCTATACAATGCCAGAAATACAAATTTATGTGTGGGTGAATATACTAGCTGATGTTTAACAAGGATATTATTAGAAATACAATAGGAAAAGCATAACCAAGAGAATAATAAGAATATAAATTGATCATACATAATTCTTTCTCCAGGACACAGCAAGTCCTTTCACTAGAAGACTGACACATTTCAGCAGTATCACATATCACTAAAGCATAGCATCAAACAAGAAATTTCTTAATGAATCAGCAAGTACCACAAAACATTATATATACTGTATGCATAAATAGGAAGATAACAAGTGGACAACTTCACTGTCAGGTACCTAAATGACATGTCATGTGACTATGACATACTAAGCAAATTGCAGACACTGCAACAGCAGCAAGCACAGTAGTAATAGGAAATCTCAATATTTCCATAGAGATGAGGTAATCTCATGATGAGACATAATGCAGAGATTAAAGAATCATAGATTAGAAGAGATTTCTTTATGGAGTAACTAATGAGAGGGGAGAAGGTCTGCTCAACTCAATGTACTTAAACTTAGGAGCAAGAAAGAGAAATTCAGAAAATTCCATGCTGTAATTCTTAACTCCAAAAAGAACGCATACAATGAATGAGAAAGATAATTGAATAATAGTTTTTAAATCACTCTGAATGCTGTCCAAAATTACACAGCATACATAAACATAACAAACTAAAATGGACTTAAAACTGACAATTAGTTTAAGTCTCCAAAATGCTTCTTAACTAAGCCACATTAAAGCACATTTTTATAATTAAAATTACTTTCTTTTTTTAAAAAAATGAAATAATTTAAAAATTAACAGAATTTAAAATAGTATAAATTCTGGCAGGTTAAATATAAAATGATGAAGAGGCAGACCAAGAAATGTTTTGAAAAACAGCTTGCTCAATGCAGGAAAAGTACTAATAAAACTTTGTTTTTCAAACAGAACAGAAACAGGAAAATTGATAGAAAGTCTATATGGTCAATAGATGAGGAAGTTGTAATAGGAATGTTCAAGAAATGTAAGAAAGAGAATAGAGAACTAACACATTATTCGCATTGGTGTTCACCACAAAGGAGCTACACAAGGTTCTTCCCAGAAATTTTGTTTAAATTAGGTAACTTGAAGAAACTATTGCAGACTATCATGTCACTAGAAGGTATTTTAGAACAAAATAGCCAGATGAATAGTAATAAATTGTCAAGTATTCATTCATCACCCAGAAAGAACTGAAAAATGAAATTGTCAAATTACTAATCCCATAACCTATCACTTGATCATACTTATTACCAGTAGAATGAAACGTGGCAAATACAATATTTACTTTTTTGCAGGACCCAGTGGAATCTGGAAAAATACAGACCAGTAAGTTGGCCTTCTGTGTTAGGGAAATTAGCACAAAGTATAATAAAGAATGAAAGAAGCTGGAATATGGATAAATATGATTAAAAAAAAATAAAATTCCTAACTTTCTCTGAAAGACACAATGACTTTGCAAACAAAAACGATCCCATTATTGTGGAATCATACATAAGTTCATACATAAGTGTCTAGTTTAAGGTGAGATGGAAAGCCCTTCATACTTTATGATTTGCTCTTCACTTACTATAATGGAAGATCTCACACTTGTCTCATGTAGGTCTGTGAATTCCTGTGTCTTAATCTGTTACTCATCCCCTTTAATTTAATGTTAATCATACCATAAACTGCTGGGAAATCAGACTTTCTGGGTAACTGCCATCAGCATATTTGAAAATATAACACAAAAAATCTAGAATAGCGTTTGTCAGTTAATAAATACAGGGAACAAATCCCACCATACGTTTCTGTGACATTTGTGATATTCAACACATTCACAAAAAAATGAGAAGAGTATAATTAGCATAGCTGTGAATAACAGTGACCAGAAAAAAAAAAAAAAAATCCAGATATCTAAAATGTGAATAGTGCAATAGGGGAAAAATAGTGCAATAGGGGAAAAACAAACCAAAGTAAAACACAAAGCAATCCTAAATATTTCACTTTGTGATGCACTCTAAATAAAGCTATTCCAGTTAGAAGGGTTTTCTTTGACTAGTTTTTGACAGTTCAATGACAAACTTATCCATTTTCAGCAGAAATCTTAAGATAAGGGAGTGGAACATCTCACTTATGAGGAAAGGCTGAAGCAGCTGGAACTCTTTAGCGTGGCGAAGAGGAGACTGAGGGTGGACCTCATTAACGTTTATAAATATGTAAAGGCTGAGTGTCACAAGGATGGAGCCAGGCTCTTCTTGGTGACAACAAATGATAAGACAAGGGGCAATGGGTATAAACTGGAACACTGGAGGTTCCATTTAAATTTGAGAAGAAACTTCTTCACGGTGAGGGTGATGGAGCACTGGAACAGGCTGCCCAGGGCGGGTGTGGAGTCTCCTTCTATGAAGACATTCAAAACCCACCTGAATGCCTTCCTGTGTAACCTCATCTAGGTGTTCCTGCTCCAGCAGGGGGATTGGACTAGATGATCTTTTGAGGTCTCTTCCAATCCCTAACATTCTGTGATTCTGTGATCAACAACAAAATAAAGCAGAAAGCATGAGACTTTATAAATCTCTAGAACATCTGCATCTTAAATGCAATGTACATTTCTTCTTTCTCCATCTGAAATATTTGGTAGAAACAGAGAAAGGCATGGAAAAAAATGATTTAAAAAAGTAATTGCTGTAGATTAATTTATGTGTTGAAGAAATTTATTAATATTCTTTACTTTGAAAAGAGAGTGAATGATGAATCAAGTGGTAACAGTAAAAAAATCATGGTTAACAAGAAGAAGGTGAATATACAGTGTTTATTCATAGTTTCTCACAATGATTAAGAAATCATCAAATGAAACTTTTTGGTTCAGACTCAAAGAAAGCATGTGCTTAAGCTGTGGAAGTCTTTGCCTTGGGAATATTGGTGAATGCCAAAAGCACAAATGGACTCAGGAATGATGTGTATTAGTAGAACAGAATTCCACCACAGGCTAAACACAGAGATAAAAGTAACTCTTTGTCTCTGAATCACGGATTGCTAGAAGCTAGGAAGCTGTTACCGCATGCTTATCTGTTATGCTCTATCACAAGACATTCAATGTTGGTCACTGTCTGGGACAGGGTACTTGACTGAGTGGATCTCCCATTGCCATGATTCTTTCTTAGTCTATTACTTGGAAGAAAATGGCAGTCTTAGTAGAAATCAATTAAATCATCCTGTTTTTAAGAAAATATCAAGGCAAAATCATTTGAGCTGAGTTTAAAGAATCTTTAGTGCTACCAAAATGTGATTGTTCCAGAATGAAGTTAACTACTTCTCCTTTCAGTTGTCTGTTTTTTCATTCAGAAATTGCCTATCGTTTTAAGCTACTCTCTGACTAGCTGTCTTGGCTGCTCAACACATTGACAGCTGCTCAACCATGCCTTGATGACAGAAGCTACTATTCTCCCACATATGCCAAAACGAAGATTTTTTCCTAATTTTGTTCCATCAGAATTATCTATGTAAGGAACTCCCAATATTACAATGTTTAAATCAGCTTGAATCATCTTGGCACAACCAAAAGAGTCAGTATTCACACATTTTTGAGATCTAGAAGATAAAAAATCTAGCAGGTACACTGCCACAATCATTTTTGTCTCCATTCAAGCTGCAAGAAAACTTTCTTATTCTAGACTGTTTTGAGGAAAGGATGGATGGATGAAAGGGAAAAAATAATGTTGAGACACAAAATAAGTATGGAAAAATTGTTATGAAATGATCACTATAATGTATTTGTTGAGGGCCTGCTCCAGATTTTGTGAAACCTGCATTAGATGTAGTTGTCTTGGCAAAAATATTTTTAAATGCCATCTGTGGTATGGGGCTGCAAAGAGTTTTCAACAGCACTTTCTATACCAGTACAGTTAAGTCAATAAAATACCTGTCCAGTTCAGCTCTTATCAAAAGACCATTTTGAAACTATTATTATTTTCTTCTTTGGGTTTTATGGCATACTCTTTTCACTTTACCCTTATAATCTACTTAGAACACAGGATCTTTAGGATACAGATAATCCATCACTTTGTGTTTGAATAGCTTTAAACACCAAAAGATTTTGTTCTCAAATTTTAGGCACCTTCATTGTATAAATTATAGTGAGAATAAAATTACTGTTATACTTAACCCAAATAATAAGATCTTAAACAGGCCCTCTGAATGATTTAGGTGATTTGAGTTACACCACTAACTGCAGCTCAACAGAACTATTAATTCAGCAAATGTTTTAAATTAGCAGATGATGACCCTTCATGCCTTTATCCATGGTAATGTTTAATGGCCATCTGTTTTGAGGCTTATGCTAATCACACTGTTTAAAATTCAGAGATCTGGAGTGCGGAGGGACCTATTACTCACTTAATTCACTGCCTTCAAAGGTGCAACATGGACTTAAAACACTCAGGTTTGGAGACATAAATGTATTTTTATATGACAAGAAACTAAAGAGATTTTTTTACATTTAGTTTTAAAAAAAGAGCATGCAGGGAATGATTAAGAAATGAAATGGCTGGAGGAGAGAGGTTTACACAGAAGGTTGATTTTTAAACTTTCTTAAGCAAAATAAGAAAATAAAATGAAAGTCAAGTACATGTAGAAATTATTTAACTGGGCCTTTTCATCACAATATAGAGGAATCTGTGTCACTTACATAGAATAAAATTATTTTCAAAAGCTAAACAAAGTAATGAAAAGTAAGAAAAATAATACAAATTAATATCATTATTAGCAAAAGATTAATTTTATAATGAGGGGTCAAATATTTATATTTTAATGTAAAGAATAGTCAATTAGATAGTCCTTTTTAAGGAAATTGATTATTCCACCTGTGATGTTTTACAGAATCTATGAACATATAGTGTGATTTTTAGTCACTGCCCTTATGTTTATGTCGTCATGTTCTCTCTTACTGTGTTCTTATTCAAAATTTGTTTCCTTATGGGGAAAAGGAAGATTTCTGAAAAATAGCAGGACCAACCAAAGCTTCAAGAAATTGCCTAGGGGAGAGGGACAGAAAAAGATGGAAGAGAGATGTAAGGATTGTGCCTTTATGGAAGGAAATATCACATACAGTTAAGGACCATGTACATATAATTCTAAAGTACACTTGACAATAATGGGGAAACAGAGGGAAACATCATATACGAATGTCATAGTGTTCGTTATCTTAAAAATTCAGTCCAGAACAATAACAATAGCTGTAAATCCTATATAGTCAGGACTCCAAAAAGCTTTAAAACTTATGATTTATGAAGACAAACTTGATATTGTAACCACCTGTTGCAAAGGCTCCATCATTGTTCTCTGCAGTGACTGCTCTGCTCTGTGCTCCCATGATGTACTGGACTGCAGAGCACCAAGCTGGTTCTGTGTTGTACTTTTAACAAAGGCCCAGGACCACAGACGAGTCTAAATTTCACCGAGTACATGCTGTGCAAACAGAAGTCACTCTCAGAGAGTATTTGGTAATAATATAGGAAAATAACAAGATCTTTCTCAGATAGACCCTGGACTCTGCTTACAAAAGGCTTGTGTCTCTCATCTACCATTATGTAATACTGCAAAATATTGTATGGCCAGTATTAGACCTGGTATTATGCATTGACAAAGTAGACAGCTTTCACAGTCTGACCTCAGATTGTCCTTACAATCTTGTAGATCCCTTAAAGCAGGCAAGACGATTCCTTTTTCCACTGATGTGGATGCTTTGGAGTCTGATCTTGTACAATAAAATTTAATGCACCGAATGTGTACAGTTCCTCCTATCATTAATCTGCTTTGCATGACATACGATGAGATACCTTTATTGGCTACTCCCAAATTATATGTAGGACTAGAATAATCAGTGAACATAATGTAGGGACATGAAGAGTCAGTTGTATATCAGCGTATATCCAGAAACAGCTTGGTGCAGTTGAGAAACCCCCACCATTCTAGTCTTACATTTGAGCTTTACTCTTGCAGAAGACTATTGTTAGAAAATAGACTGCCTTAGCTTACTGATTTTTTTGGCTATACTGCTTCTTACAGAACTTATTTAGAAACTACTTATATAGAATTCACTTAGCATAAATAAGTTAGCTTAGCATAACTTCTGCAAGCTGTCAACCTTTGAAATTTCTCAGTCATTAAGTAAAAAAAGCTACAGAGTCTCAAAGCTAGAAGATAAGGAGAGCTGTGTTCCTGGAGTCAAGTAAAGGAACAGAACTGCACCTAACAGAAGACAAAACAGAAGAATGTTTTAGCGGCTGTTAGGAACTTATTTTCTACAGATGCAGGTGCAAAAGAGAAACTGAAGGTCAGAGCTTAATTGACAGCCCATCTGATGAAAATGGAGAGATTTAATGAAGAATGGGGAGAACTCAGACTCTGAGTTTTCAGTTGGCCAGGAGTGACACACAAGGCATGGAGGCTTGGATTGTGGGGCTATAATTGGCTAAGTTTTTTCCTGCTGAGTGTCTCTCTCCAGGAGGCACTCAGCTCAAGCTGCTCTTTGCTGTGCCTTGCAAATAATTTACTTTAGAAGAATTTCTAGAATCTATGCCTGAGTCTCTGCTATGGGAAACCTTGGGAATAGGAATTTTTCTAAAAACTGTGTTGCCTCATAAGAACTTGCTGGCTTGCTTTGCTAGATCTCTGAGAGGTTAAATGATATTTTCTGTTCCCTCGATTGCAAAATACATATGTTCTAAAGAATTTAATTCTAGGTTTTATTAAGGGCCTATTTTGATTACTTGATTCTTTACTAATGCAACTGAGGTTAATAAGTTGGGTAAGTTAATTGTCCACACAATTCACAAGGTCAAGTATTTTTGGCAGTTCTTTTAGTGATCCATTCAAACTGTTGATCAGAGCTGCAGTATGGTTTTGTTTTGTTTTGTTTTGGCTTTTGAATGCAAAGACACCCAACGCATTTGAATTAGTCATTCAGCAACATTTGATTAAAACCTCTCAGAACTGAAGAAACAGAGCCATACTGAAACAATTTTAGTTACCTGGTTCAGGTCTGTAGAAGAGGTAGTCTGACAGAGGTCAACAGGACCTAGGTTCTCTAGGTAGGTCTTTTGTAAGAAACTTGCTGAATGTAGTACTTTGAATAAAGATCAGAACTATTTATTGTTTTGAAAATACCTATCTCTGCACAATAAATAGTAATATAAAATCTCTGTAGAAAGTAATTTTAAAATGAGAAATAAAAGTTTGAATTTTATCCTCTGTTTTGCAAGCAGCCACAATGGCAGACTTATAAACAACATAGTCAGGTTTGATGCTGTGTTCTGCATGAGATAAAAATTAAAACTGGACTGACTAATGATTCTCATAGCATTTTGTTCTACCTCTAATTTACTAGAAAAGTGGGGAAAAAGGCAGTAATTTACTATTATTTTGTTATATATGCAGTGAACTATTTTGACTTATTTGTTAAACATGAAACACGTAAGCCAACTAGGTCCTCAATCATATAGGATTTTGCAGATAAAGATTAGCATTTTTAAAGTATTTGCAAAAGCTATATGCAGCCAATGTATATTATACATCATATCAGGAAAAGGTACATGTGGCCAAAAGTAATGTCTTAAGAGTTTCCAGCCAATACTGAGCATAATGTCTACAGGTCCCATAAGCCTTTGGGATGTAACTTGAATAAAATTTGTTATTCCCAATGGCAAGTGTTCACTTGTGTAGTAATAGAAACTTGAACTAACTTTAGAACTACTTCCTATATGCAGTGAAAAAGAATGAAAATTATAAAAAGATCTTGTCAGGTGTCAAGCCAGATGAAATGAGAATACTCACAATTATTGATCTTGAAGTCATAAAGGAGATGAAGAAAATCCCAGTTTTATGTCTGTCCTCTTAACCCAGAAGCAATGCTATGGAGTCAGATTATCTGACCAGCATTTCAGAGAAAATCTGCTAGTCTGTTCCCAATAGACTAGTGTAGTCCGCTAGGTATTTGTCCAGAGAATAGTTCCAAATATTTAACAAACTTTTAATAATTGCAAAATATTGCCTCACTCTGAAAAAAGGAACAAATCCTAATGACACAGGTATCAAAACAGTAAGATTATTTCAAACTGAAGTTTTTTAGGATTTTTTTTTTTTTTTTACTATGGTGATACAGCATAAATTTAAATTGGTGTAAAGAATTCTAACTGGAACCAATTCCATCTTAATAATGTTAATTAACATTTATAACATTAATACAAATAATAGAATGATTTAAACCACTCACTGTCATGTCCAGGAATGGATATAAAAATGGGTGAATTTCCAGATTTAAGATGGCAACACTATAGAGTTTTAAGGAAGGACTGGAAGTATAGATTCAGATCAGCATTGTAACTTCAAAAATCAAGGGAAGACAGCCATTGAAGCAATGGTAGATTGTAACTATAGTGGTGGATAAAGTACATTAGCAGCAGGCAAAAGCCATTTTAATTAGTTATAAAGACACTTTTTTATCAGTCCCATTTCTTTGAAGTGATTTGGCCAAAATCTACTCTCATTTGCACAAGCACAATGTTGATTACTTGCACTGAGCTGAAGCTAGTTACACTTGCATAGCTGGGCATGTAATTTAGTCTCATAGCTGTGAAGGGGTAATAAAAGTGTTTAAACTTGTAAAATGATGATTTTTTTTATTTTTTTTTTTTTTTAAATGCATGGTGAGGAGAAGCCTCTGCTCAACAAAACTACACTGTAGAGTTTGTGTGAGAAAAAAGAAACCATGTAGATTTCTAGCTCAGGAAAGCTTCTGTTCCAAAGTATGGGGCAGTGAAACAGGTATCAGTAGTTGCAGGTAAATAGATTTCAGAACAGTTTTCTTTTTTGTAAAACAGTAAGCCAAAACACTTCAACAGCTTCCCCATAGGTAATTTAATATTTTTCTTTCTTCAGTTTTTGCTATAAATTTATCTTTGTTTTTCCTTTAATGTTTTTTCCATTAGATAACAGAGTAGATTATGTAGGTTTTTAATCTTTGAGAGTGGAATTTTCCATTAAAGATGGAATTTTCCATTTTCCTTTAAAAATTGGATTTGAAATATGCCCTTTTCACTAAGCCAATATACTCAATAGTGAATTATGGAAAACTTCATTTATTCTCTCCCATGAAAGAACTAATTATTTTAGATCTTTGTGGGATTTCTCTTCACTGCACACTGCCATAAAAAGTTGAAGTGATAATGTGAGATAGATTAGAATGTAAATAGGAACTACCTCTTGAAGCATTTAAAACAGGAGTGGAGGTAGAGTACAGTTAAAGTCAGAAATCTCAGTGGAAGAATTCCTGCTTTGGAAGAAATATTTTCTGGATGACCTAACATGGCTTGTCTCTTCTAAGAATTCTACAAAATGGCAAAATAACGTTGTCTCTGATGTGCAGAGTTTTCTAATGCACACATTAATGGTCTACAGACCTAGAGTCAGAGTACATTTCTGAAACATTTTAACCAACATAAGTACTTTAGCAACAAAACCCAGAGGAATGTGGTGTTACCCACGTTAAAATGAATGCAGAGATCTTTCCTTTGAAGAGCGCTATCTCTGAGGTGCTGCCAGGACAATTTGACAGAGAGGTCACCTTTGCAAAGTAATGTATATTTTACCAGACAGATACAATCTGTCTTTATATAGCCAGATTATAAACTTTTGAAAAACTGCAGTTCTCATGTGCTTACTTCTCAGGAACTCCCTACTACCCACAGAAATGCCATGGCTTTGCTTCCTTGAAAGAGACGCCATTCACACAAAGGAGCAAGGAATAAGAAGGCTCAAGCCACAACCTTGGCACATGTTACTCTGCATCAGGAGTCTTTGCTCTTAAATTCACAAATATTCTGCCTCCTAAACTCACAAATGTTTATGCGTTAAGCATGTGAACAGAGTCTTAGGGGAAGGAGCACTGTCATTTCCCTTCAGCTGACTTGGAGTACTCATTTTGCGCCAGTAGTGCTAAAGTGAGAGCCAGACTTCTCCATCTCTTCCAGTAAGAGACCTTTAATATTTGCACATGAAGAGCTACTGTGTCTTATGCTAGTAACTGAGGAAGATTAATACATTCCTGTAGTACAAAAGTTGTGTGGCACTGTGTTTTCTGATTCCTCCATCCCAAGTTAAATTTTTAGAGCATCTAGAATAAGTATCATTTTGTCTTTTTTTTTTTTTCATATTGTTTCCTATATTCTAAAGCTGTGCCATCCAAAAGACATTCAGAAAAATAAAATCTCAGGTACAATATCCCTGTTTAAACATACTGAAGTTGATTTACTACATATACTAACCATAGGAAGAGAATACTAAGCTATTCCCTTGGGGCTTCTATTAGAGACCTGAATCCATTATACTAGCAGGCTCACATAGAGCTTCCATGTGACACATGTTCTAATTTTTAAGTCTTAGGTATAAACAATTTTACCTGTTATCAAATCTGACATATAAAAAACCCTCATTAATCTCATTTTTATGTACTGTAATGAGATTCCTGGCTGCATATAAAACAGTATGACATGTATGACCTATTAAGATTACAGTGCCTCTGGCAATAATTAGTAAATGCACCTTGAATTTTAATAAATAGACATTTGAGTAGTAGCCAAAGAAGAAAAGGGAGAAAAAAAAATTACATATGCCATTCCCTAAAGCAAATAGAAAAGTTCAGTCTGATTATAAGCGGCTTTAATGTCTGATATGAATGTCAACAAGAATAACAAAATACCTGTACTGGAATATATGTCTCCTTATCTCTCTATACATAAAAATTCCTACCAAAGACATAGACAAAATTATTTGTATAAACCTATTGTGTTAAAAAAGATTTTTTTTTAACTCTCCAGTTCACTATGGTTAAAATATAACACAAATTATTCACTGTCTACACTCGTATGAAAGTTCAGAAGAAAAAATAAATCTTCAACTTACAAACATAAATATAACAAAATAGTTAGGCATGAATAAAAAAGTCATGAGTTCAGGGCCTAATTAAAGAGAATAGAAAAAGTAGGGTTTTTCTTGTTTAAATTCTGTTGTCATTTTTTTTTTTTTTCTATTAAAGAATAAGACACAGAACAACAGAGAAAAATAAACCACAAAAACGACAGGTAAACCAGTTTTGAAAAGTGATTTAAGGACCAAGAAGAATTAAGTAAGGATCTTATGTACATGTGAAATGTAAACCTGAGATCCAGAACAATCTCTCTCAGCCATTGCCTGACTGTGAAGAAGCCCAAGACACCTAGGAAGCTCCTATCTTTCCTCAGCAGTCTCTTGGCATCTGCAATACTGCACTGTGTTCAGACCTGCTTAAAAACTAGACAGAATAATATTTGTACCTTTAAATTATAGTCAACTGTGAAAAGTAGAAGCCACCTGATCAAGTGAGCTGGAGGTCAGACCCCAGTGTTTTGTGTATTTTACAGATGAAGACAACTGGCAATGCAACGGCTCAGTCCATGACTTCTTCAAACAGCACTTTTAAAGTAGATGAGATACCCTAAAAAGGTACTTTTCTCTGCAGCCTTTAAAGGCACTCTGCCATGATTAGTATAGATGCAGCTGTCTACACCTGTTGTAGGTGATAAAAATAGCTTAAACTGTAAATGCTAACAGTCAGCAGATAATTGGATGTGTGTGTGTGTGTATGGGCCAATGTTTGAAATTGACTTTTTATATTTTCAAGCAGAAACTTGATACTTGTTAGCTGCAACAAGTATGGTCTGGTTGTAAATTCTGATAACACTTGGACTGAACAAAAGGGGCATATCCTGAATGTTACAATTAATAGAGAGACGTGAAAGAGAACCAACAGTTAGGAAGCTAAACATGTACACATGCACTATCTATGTGGGAAACGTGCGGTTTGGATTTCTGGGAAGAAAGCTAGTGTTCAAAATAAGGGCTCCTGATATGAGGTCTCAGGTAGTAAAAAAGGGTCTGAAAAGAAGGTGGTGGATATCTTGACTGGAGTAAAGTTACTGGAAACGAAGGATGATCCTGGAGATAAAGAGCTGAGTGGCGTTAAATGCTGGGGGATGCCCAGGGACTTTTTCTGGAACTGTCAGCTGCAGGAGGCTGTGCAGCACAAACTGGCACAACTTCCTGCCTGACCTTTCTGGGCAGCAGAGACCTCCCTGTGGGAAAAGGACATTGAGGCCTAGTGAACATGGTGCTTTGTAGAGCAAGTGAATATTAGAGATAAACAGTGTCAAAACTCTAGTATTGAAGGTTCTTAAATAAATCCCAGTATCCAGCTGCACTGAAGATTGTTGATTACTCTGACTTATCTGTGATAAAACCTTATGTGCCTGAAGTTGGGCAAGGTAAATTCCATCTAAACAGATGTGACTGGGCTTATCATGAAAAGCAATTGTAATCAGTTTCTTTTTTGTTATACAGTCATGAGAGGAGGAAATTGCCCATAATAAAAGTGTCATGGACCTCACCAAGATGCTGAGCAACCATGTCTCAATACCCATCTCAGCCTAGCAGCACTCCTGCCTGTCAACAAACATGAGTGGCTGTGCAGCTGAGTCTGGGAACATCCACATTTCTTTCTTAAGTTCATGAAATCTGTCAACACACAACAAAGAACAGAACTTTGCTGATGATAAAAATCAAGCAAATAAGCAACATTCTATGAGTTCAGGGGAAGGATCCCTATTGCCAGCATTGATCTAGGATTTTATCCAGACACTACAGAAAATGTGCGAATAGTATTGCAGGAAGAGACAAATCTCACAGATACGATGTTGCATGTAAGACTAACTGCAGCTCATCTTTTTCATCAGGATCCAAAAAAATGTCATCCAGAAGATGAATGAGGTACCTCAAATGCCTGAAGTGAAATTCAAGTACTTTATTTCTCAGTAATGACACTATTCCCATTCTGTCTCATCTACTGCTTCATTCCAAACCAACCAAAATCTTTCATCCTTTAAATTTTCGAAGTTAGCATTTCCTTCATATGTGAAGTTGTGTTTATGAGGATGCCAAGATATACTTCAATTTGGACAGATTTAAATAGATCCATGACGAATTCATGTCTATGCCCAGTGACTACTTAGAAACTAGTTCGTCTTTGTCCATTACATTTAATGAGCTTCATCTTGTGGATAATCTCAGAATATTTTACATACACTACAGTCCATATCAAACACGATGACAGTGACCTCTGCTATCAACATAGAAAATTTTTTAGTAGATCTTGTAAGGGCCATGAATGCATCCACAGGGGCTCCTAGAGTTTTTGCTGGAAGGGCTCTGGGCCAGCTCAAAGCCAATGCATCTTCCCTGTGGTGACCCTGAGGAGAGGCTCCCAGGTGCCACGGGGCTGAACTCTGGCCTGGGGAGGCACTTTCAGTTGAGGGTCTCACCTTGGTCCTGTCAGAGCTCCAGCTAAGGCTCCTTCTCCCTGAAGCCATGTGCCTGGTCATGGGCTCTGCTGACCAACAACCATCTGTGGGCCAACATCTCAGCCTGAGGACCCAGGGAGGTACCCCACGCCCTGTCCTGGGGCTCCATTTACTACAAAGACTTCACTGTGAATACAACCTAAACCACAGACATTAAAAACAAAAAAATCAGATTTAAGGCTGATTTTGCCTAATTAGTGCCTATAAGTAATCTCTAAATTTCAGACAGAACTCTGAGCTTGGTTTGTCTTAATACTTTAAATTTTCATAGTTATAACTTATTTATTTTACTTTTAAGTCCTGAGGAGTTATTTTTCATCTGCTCATTTACTTTCTTACTATTCTGTACTCATCTTTCTGTGGTAGTACATATTAATTTAATATCCTATAAATTTCATCAAGAAAAGTTTATTGGATTCAGCAAAGAGTATTTTGTCCAAAGCAGAGAAAGATCAAGCCTTTCCTTAAAAGAGGGACGTTTTCAGCAGCGAGGAAATTTACCTTGAATGATACATAGCCTTGTTCAAATCCTTACGTTACATAAATGCTCAGATGAATGCTCTGTTCATTGAGCTGAGTCAAAAAGGTGTTCATACAAGAGACAAAGTGTCCTTAATAGCCAGTGCAGAAAAATTTAAGGCACCTCAGGTAGTCCTTGCCACAAAATTCTTTCTCTTGAATATAGAGGAATCCTATGAAAGTTAATCTCCTTTTAGTCTGTCTTGTTTCCTTTGTAATTCTTTCACTTTGTACAAATAATTAGCCATTTCCAGGGTAACACGTAGGGGCTGCCTTGAATACTTAAGTCTTTCCCTCAGTGAATTGTTTATACAGAATGGAACGTCTTCAACAGCAGTCACAAGGAATAATGAATACAATAAAATATACATTAGAATTAGGAAAGCCACTGGGCATAGAAGAATCTTGGGACCTTCTCAGAGATTATGGATCAGACACAACTGGAACTTTAACATGATTAGTGAAAAACAATGACAAATCTTTGTGCATACAGTGACGCATTGACAGTTGACAGTCATTACTGAGAAATGAAATCTCTGGTTCATAACAGATAGCTCTATGAAAACATCAGGTCAGTGCAGCAGCAGTCAAGAAAACAAACGTAATTCTAGAGATTATTATGAAAGTAATGGAAAAATACAGAACTTCATTATGCATTTTTTGTAGAAATCCATGGTATATGGATACATACTGTGTACAATTCTTACGGGTGAAAATATTATACTAGAACTGGAAAAGGCCTGGAGATGTGTGATACAAAAGTTTAACAGCAGTGAACAGTAGAAGGAACTACTGAATAGATTACAACTTTCCAACCCAGATAAGAAGTGAGTAGGTTCCATAAAGATGTATAAAGTCATGTAAGTCATGAAGAAAATGCATAGGAGATTAATATTATAAGAACTAAAGAAAGTCCAGAAAGATAAGAAGGTACTATAGGAACAATTTCTTCATTCAGCATATATCCCTGGCACAGAACTTACATGGGTTCAAACATGGATTACATGAATTAATAGAATCAAAGAAAAACAACTGAGGAGTATTAAAACAAGATTTCTGTCCTGTTCGGAATAGGCTTACCTGTCTCCTGTTACTAAGTATTGCTCATCACTGGAAACTGCAGGGGGCAGTGGTATAACCCAGTTGAGTTTTCACGTTCTGTCCAATATCTCTCATAAATGCCTGCTAATAGCCATGTTGTGGTCCTGGTGTTTCTTCAGGTTTTGATGTTAGAAACTAAGTTCCAGAGGGAGGAGGCGAATCCTCCAAGGTGACACAGTCACTCAACATCAGAGATGGGGAAAAGAAATAACTGTCTCCTGGCTGTCATCCTTGTGCTTCATCCCTGAGACAGAAAGCAAGCATGGCCTGTTCAATAGATCTCTAAAACATGACTAGATGCATTCAGTACAAAAAAACCAAAAAAAACCCAGCAACAACAACAACAAAAAGACACCAACAAAATCCATATGCAATAAAATGGGTTTTAAAAAATAATACACTGCAGAGAGGATAAAGTCTGACAGCAGGCATTATGTCTCATACTGTGTCTTGTAGTGTGTGTGTTCTGCACACAAACACTGCCATGTATTTCTCTCGATTTGATTAGGCTCAGCTGGATGCAGTGTTCTTGATCGAGGCACAATACAAAGAAATGCTCTTTTCTCTCCCTGTGAGGATGAAAGTGTCTCTATTTTTTTCTTTCTTCTTTTTCTTTTTTTTTTTTTTTTTTATTCTATTTGCAGCAGGTTTCTAAGTGGTGTAAACAAATCCAAAGGTCTTGGTTCCCTGCTGTCTTGAGATACTCAGGGCACATGAGTATTTATCTCAGTGTACTTGGGTATGAAAAAATGTAGTAATAAAGTTTCAAGAAGATTGCTACATTTCTTATTTAGCATGCCATGATGTTACATAGCTCTAAGAGGAAGAAAGGCCTTCTCATATAAAACAATGTGAAAATAATGACTAGCTATGCAAAACTGAAGTCCTAGTTTCCATGGTTTGAATAAAAATGTTTGTACTTTACTTCTATCTAATTTTACTCCAATGAGCACTGAAAGTGCTGCATTTATGAAGACCTAAAAGAAAATGAAATTGCCTAGTAGTATGAATGGAAGGAAAAACCCTTTGCTATTGCTATCATTTTTGAACACAGAGACTGCTTTCTCTGGAGATATCACCAAGGAGGAAGATATTCCCAGGAGGAAGAAAGGAATCAAGACACAACACCTTCTCTGCAGAAGTGTCTATTGAAGTAAATGGAGTAGATTGCATTGTTCTACTGACTTATATGCTTATGTGAATGTTCAGATCTTTTTGAACCAACCATCTTGTTATTTAATAATCAGGTTTGGGTAAAAAATATTCTCACTTAAAAATAAGGTGAATCATTGCAATGTCACTTATTTTAGTGTATATGGCCTTCTGTTTACACAGAAAGCACTGAGCACTTGGTATTATTGTGGCAATACTTTAAGTAAAGTTCACAAGAGCTTACCTTTTCCCTGCCCAAAATAGCACAAAGCAGTCTCTGAATGTCCTCATTGTTGTTACCTTATTTGCTTTGTTTTCTAAGGCCACAAAATTCCCAAGCACCTGTTCTACTCTCTACATGTTTTAATTCAGTGACCTTTATAGTTATTTTTAAATGAGATAGGCTCTTACTTTCATGGAGATAATTCAATTAACACAATCACATTTAGCTCTAACAGTCCCTTTGCTGGAAAGAAAATACTTTTCAACTACAGCTCTAGACTTAGTTACTTACAAGTATGCAGAAAGTAATGCTAAAATTCAGGCAATGCTTTTATGGCTATTATTTATATTTTAAGAACAAGTTTTATTGTGTTTGGGAATATTTATAATTCATTCACAAATAAAAATACTAATCCATCCCTCTTCTCCTGCTTCCACATTTTACCAGTAAATTGAAATTAATTGAAATATCCATATCCATATTTTGAAAACAAACAAACCAAACCTACCAACCAACAACAGAAAACTAGTCAACATTTTGAAGTAAATCACAACATTTTGAAAATTTAAAAAAAAAACACTTTTTGAAGAATTCAAAATTTCCTGAGTAAATTTTGCATATATTGAAAAATAAAATATGCATGATATGTTAAAAGTATAGAATAAATACATGCATAATACTAATTTTACTTTGATTTTTTCATATTTATACACTGTAAGTATCTGAATAAAATTAGTCTAAATATTATTAAAATAATACACTCAGATTTACCCCATTGAAAAAAATTACAGAACTATGTTCCTGTTAGACATTTCTACAGAGGAAGCTGCATTTGTTCACTGAAAAACACTTCTATCTAAAATATCTCAAGGACATGGCAGGAACAGAATAGCAAGTAGAATTGCAACCCTGGACTTTAGCAGGGCTAACTTTGGCCTTTTCAAGCAATTGCTGGGGGAAATCCCATGGGCAAGACTGCTTGAAGGAAAAGGGGCCCAAGAGAGCTGGATTGCATTCAGAGATTGCTTCTTCCACGCTCAGGATCAGAGCATCCCCACACGTAGGAAGTCAAGGAAGGGAGCCAGGAGGCCTGTGTGGTTGAATAGGAATCTATTGGGTATGCTCAAGCAGAAGAGGAGAGTTTACAGGTCATGGAAGCAGGGGCTGGCCACTTGGGAAGAATATAAGGCTGCTGTTAGAGGATGTAGGAAGGCAGCTAGGATAGCCAAGGCCTCCTTAGAATTACAGCTGGTGAGAGGGGTCAAGGACAGCAAAAAGAACTTTTTCAAATACATAGCGGATAAAACTAATACCGGAGGCAATGTAGGCCCATTGAGGAATGGGATGGGTGCCCTGGTGGCGGAAGATACAGAGAAGGCAGAATTACTGAATGCCTTCTTTGTCTCTGTCTACTCTGTCGGAGGCTGTCCTGGGGAGCCCTGTACCCCTGAGACCCCAGATGAAGCCAGGTCAATGGAGGAGCTTGCTTTAGTTGATGAGGACTGGGTTAAGGAGCAATTAAATAGACTGGACATCCATAAATCCATGGGTCCAGATGGGATGCATCCGCGAGTGCTGAGGGAGCTGACTGAGGTCATTGCTGGACCGCTCTCCATCATCTTTGCCAAGTCTTGGGAAACGGGAGAGGTGCCCGAGGATTGGAGGAAAGCAAATGTCACTCCAATCTTCAAAAAGGGCAAGAAGGAGGACCTGGGTAACTATAGACCGGTCAGCCTGACCTCTGTCCCTGGGAAAGTAATGGAACAACTTATCCTTGGTGCTATCTCAAGGCATATCAAGGATAAGAAAGTTATTAGGGGCAGTCAGCATGGCTTTACCAAGGGTAAGTCATGCTTGACCAACCTCATAGCCTTTTATGAGAATGTTACAAGGTGGATGGATGATGGCAGAGCCGTGGATGTGGTCTACCTTGACTTCACTAAAGCCTTTGACACAGTCTCCCACAGCATCCTAGTTGCTAAGTTGCGGAGGTGTGGTCTAGACAATGGAGTAGTGAGGTGGGTTACAAACTGGCTTAAGGAGAGAAGCCAGAGAGTGGTAGTCAATGGTGCGGAGTCTAGTTGGAGACCAGTATCTAGTGGAGTACCTCAGGGGTCAGTACTGGGGCCAGTATTATTCAATATATTCATTAACGACTTAGACGAGGGAATAGAGTGCACTATCAGCAAGTTTGCTGATGACACTAAGCTGGGAGGAGTGGCTGACACGCCAGAAGGCTGTGCTGCCATCCAGCGAGACCTAGACAGGCTGGAGAGTTGGGCGGGGAATAACCTAATGAAATTTAACAAGGAAAAGTGTAGAGTCCTGCATCTGGGCAGGAACAACCCCAGGTTCCAGTATCGGTTGGGAAATTACATATTAGAGAGCAGTGTAGGGGAAAGGGACCTGGGGATCCTGGTGGACAACAGGATGACCATGAGCCAGCACTGTGCCCTTGTGGCCAGGAAGGCCAATGGCATCCTGGGGTGTATTACAAGGGAGGTGGTTAGTAGATCAAGAGAGGTCCTCCTTCCCCTCTACTCTGCCCTGGTGAGACCCCATCTGGAATATTGTGTCCAGTTCTGGGCCCCTCAGTTCAAGAAGGACAAGGAACTGCTGGAGAGGGTCCAGCGTAGGGCAACCAAGATGATTAAGGGAGTGGAGCACCTCCCTTATGAGGAAAGGCTGAGGGAGCTTGGTCTCTTTAGTTTGGAGAAGAGGAGACTGAGGGGTGACCTTATTAATGTTTATAAATATATAAAGGGTGAGTGCCATGAGGATGGAGCCAGGCTCTTCTCGTTGGCAAACAATGATAGGACAAGGGGCAATGGGATCAAGCTGGAACACAAGAGGTTCCACTTAAATTTGAGAAAAAACTTCTTCTCAGTAAGGGTGACAGAGCACTGGAACAGGCTGCCCAGGGAGGTTGTGGAGTCTCCTTCTCTGGAGACATTCAAGACCCACCTGGACAAGTTCCTGTGCAACCTCACTTAGGCGTTCCTGCTCCAGCAGGGGGATTGGACTAGATGATCTTTTGAGGTCCCTTCCAATCCAGAACATACTGTGATACTGTGATACTGTGACATTTGATTGTATGTTCTATAGAATTAGCAACAGATGTATAGGAAGATAGATGCTTCATTCAGGCCCTGATCTTGTATACCATGGAGATGTACGGGAGTTTTCTCTCAGGTGTGGGAATAAAAAAACAAACAAACAAACCATGCAGACAACAAAACCCAGATTAGAGGAAACTTAAATCAGAGCACCCGCTAGTCTTCAGTTACTCGTCTAGATAGGAGCTACTGAAAGAGTCAGTGCCAAGTCTCCACAAATCACATTCTCCTTCTGTTATGAGGGTGGAAGATGAGTGGACACTGGTTTTGACAAGGAATCCCTAGAAACAGTAATATTCCCGAAAGGTATTATTCTCAGAGGAAAGACCTTGCTGAAGACCAGTTTGTCACACTTCTCAAAGAAACACAAGAACTTGCATGCTTTAATGACAGTAAATTCCATAATCCTTTTGAAAAATATTGGGAAAATTTGGAATTACCTTTTTAGTCAGAAATACCCATCCTGGATTTATATATTGCTGTGGTTAGTAAGATCATAATTCAGTCTAAGCTCCAGTTCATCCTGCTAAGATGTACTCAGGTACTTTTTGAGTAAGAGTGTTATACAACGAGTTATAGAAATGGGAGCCAGTGAATAATGCATAAATCAAAATTGCAAGAGGAATTTAGGTTACCAGCATGCTGAGCTAACTGCAGCTTGACCATCACTTTGGAGCAAACAGAGATCTTCCTGGCTTCTGAAGAAGTAATAAGAACTGCTGTAACTTTAGTCTGGCAGCTTGTGGAAGGTGCTGGCAGCCAGAAAGCTCCGTTCTTTTCTGAACTGGCAAAGGATGGACTTCTACTCTTTTGTGCTTAAGTTTGTTGTAGAGATGGGAAAATTCAGTTGAAACAATTTCATTTTCATGAAAAGTTACAGTTTCAAAGAATATCTGCTTTGTTGTATGGTTTTCAGGCAGTTCCAATAAAAGTAAAATTCATTTGAGAAAGACAAACCACAGTTATATTACCTTATCACAAGGTAACATTTGAATTTTTTTACCTCCTATATCACACTGCAGTAGATATTACATTTATAAGATTTCCAAACAATAACAGGCACTCTCTGCATGTTCAACACCCCAACTTGACCTGAACCAGAGCTTCTAGTCCCAGAATTACCAGTGGCATGAGGAGATTTGAATGATCCAAGAAAATCAGTCTGAAACAACATGAAGTGTATGGTAAACCCACACAGAAAGCAGATGAAAAGCTGTGCTGTCCTCCCCAGTGCATTGATAGGCGCGTATAACCCCTCTGAGGTTTTGACAATGTTGTTTCACTGGTACTATATGTTACAATACTGCAGACTAACAGCTTATGCTAAGAGGGAATAATAGCTTGACTCCAAACTTTTTTCATACACTTTACAATGAAGTTAGACTCCAGAGGAATTCTAACACTTCTAGACTTGTCAATGTTTTTATTCTTTTCATGACATTAACACCTGTTACTGTCTGTATCAACTACTTAGCTTAAGATATTTCCTTTATTTGAGGTTTTCAGTTCTGAATTTCTTATTATTACATGTCAAATTTTGAGACTAGCTGTCTGCTGTCACATAATATTTCATCACACTGCTATCTCTTTTAAAAACTCAACCATAAGATTATGTAAAGAGATTCAATATATGCAAGACATTTTATGTCTTTGTATAAATGCAAAATTAAATGAAGAAAAGTTTTTATTCCACCAATCAGTATTTCTGATAGAAATGCTTTTCATGGCAGTGATGTGAAATAATTTCATATCTAGTGACAAAGTTGGAATTTGCTGAAGCCCATTCTGGGACTGAACTTTATGCAGTTGGTATTTCTGTCAATGTTTTTTACAGCAGCTGCCTAGCTTCACTGTATAGGCCTGATATGACCTGAGCATGCTGAAATAGATTTTCTTTTTTTTCTTTTTTTCTATCTTTTTTAGTGCATTGCTAAAACACAGGAGAAATTTCACTGGTCTGAATTTGAAGGATTATTGAGCTTCTCAAATTGAGGTGGACAAATAGACTACACTGGTTTCACAAATAAAATATACAGAAACATTTACTCAAAAATCAAGAGGTTTTGAAAGCATAGCAGTAGTTCACGTGGACCAACAAGAATAGGAAAAAACCTTTACTCTGCAAATAAAGGCAGTTTTGTTCAATCATAATATGTTGTTTTTACCTTTCATGAGGTAAGTAAAGCAACAACATGCCTCATATGTGTGTGTGTCACATAAGTGCATATATAGAAAATAATTTTATCACTGGATACCAGAGAAGGATTTTTCTTTACCTAGCCATTCTTCTATTTGATCTTCAGTACAGACAACTAATGTTAAGTTTTGAGGCAACAAAAATTGCTTTATAAATAAATATTGTGCATGGTGCAAAAATAAATGGCTAAATCAGATAAGCAACTGAAGTTCTTAAAGCAAAGTTGTTTACTCTCAAGAAGACAAGGGGGTGGAGGTTGCAAGGGTGTTGCAACAACAACAGCAGTAGCGTTGACTTATCCATCAGTATGATGTCTGATCAGGAGCCAGCAAAGAAGGTGGAGTGAGACTTTTCTCCATGGTGTCCCATGAAAGAACAAGAGGCAAGGGGTAAAAAGGTTTTACTCTAAGGGTGGCTTAACGTTGTAATAGGTTTCTCTGAGATGTTTGGGAGTCTTCATTCTTGCAGCTATTCAAAGCCCAACTGGATACATATTTCAGCAACCTACTCTAGGTGACCCTACTCTGAACAGAGAGGCTGGACTATACAATCTCCAGAGGTCCGTCCCAACATCAAGTATTCTGTGATTTCTGCAAAAACATCTGAGTTATTTTTTCAATTTGTTGCTCTTAGAGGCAGACCTTTGCATATGATCAGAACTGCACCAGCCTTGACACACTGAGAAACTCAATAATAACAAGCTTAGCCCAGGATGTAGGTGTTGCTCTCCCGTGGCTTGTCTGGCTTCATTCTGATTTTATTTATTAATAAATTGTTAAAGCAAGCTAAAGACGCACTACTGAGATTAATGCTAGCAAGGGCATTGACAGTGCTGCTTCCTTTTAAAACACCCTGAAAGTCTGCTTTATCACTCCTCACAAACTTACTTTTCTGCTTGTTTTGCCTATGAATGGGAGAGCCAGGTTTAATATTAAAACACTTTTCTCCTAAATAAGCACCTTTGCTGCCAGGCTCATGGTTTATTTAGGCACTAATACAGTTGAGCATTGGCACCTCTAGTGCTTTTTAACTGGTAGAGATCTCTGCAGAGAATTTTGTAATAGACATATATGGATGTATTGTTTTACACTTGTGTGTGTTCTCACGCGTAGTCATACTCTTGGAGATAGCTGGTAAAATCACCATAGAGGGCTACTGCACAAGCCTAGGAGCTCACCAGAACCCTGTAATATGTTCATGTGTTAGTAAAAACAAAGCAAAACAAAACCCAAACAAACAAATAAACAAAAAAACCCACACAACAAATGAACAAAAAACTATGGAAATTTGTTGCAAACGATACCTTCTAACAAGCTGTAATTCAGAGGGGATTTTGATAAGTATTTCCAACAGGCATGTGGCAATTTAAGATGATGGCAAAAAGTTAGCAAATATTACAAGGTCCTTTACAAGGTCAAGATCATTTTTTACAAATTTCATAGGCACAGAAACTGACTATTCTCATGTTGCTAGTGTTATCTGGATAATGAATAACATATGCAATACTTGTTTAAAACAATCTTGTTTCCTTAAATATCTATTGCATTATGTTGTCACTGCATGTTGTTGTCGAAACTGAATGACAAAGAAAAAATTTATTGATACCTATAATTGTCACCATTATCTTGAAGATAAAACCCACCTTTATTGTTTTTTTTTCTTTGTTTAGAGCAGTTTAATTAATTCTATGTTAAATAAAATCACTGTGTAAAATATAGAAGTAATATACAGAGAAATATAAGCCATTTGGAGGAATGAAAAATTCTGACTTCCTTTAACTGCCTTAATCATTAAATTTTAGAATAATTTCCTCTAGAGTACTTTTTGGAACTCATTACATCTTAAATTATTTCTGGAGTGTGGCCCACAGTCAACAGGACATAGGAAGGGTCCTATCACATAGAATAATCTGTGTTTTTTTTTTTCTTTTTTTCACAGAAATGTAAAATCCATATGTTTTAATTCTATTACACTGGAAGAATTATATCTGGAATTCTCTAACAGCTAAGACACTATGTAAAAACTGGCACTGCTTCCCTCATCTGTGCATACAGACAGAAAGCATGAGCTGCATGTAGCTGCTCAGCAAAATGGTAAAGGGGCTTATTTTGAGGAAAGATTATGGATATTGCTGCCATGTGCATAGAGACAATTGCTTGCAACCTTATTGAAAAGCTTCTGTACTTAACACATAAATTTTAATACGTGTCTTCTGGTTAGTTCTAGGATTCTTCACACAAGGACAACATTCTTTATATAGATTTTTGTTTTTTAATCACCTTATCCTTCTCTGGCATTACCAAGACAGCAAGTTCAAAGTTCGGGATTCTGCTTGTGTACCTAAGTACTTCAGTATTATAAAACATGTGAAGTCTTTGGTTGATTGAGGATGTGTTTCTGTGAAAGGATCCAGACCGTAATGTTTCTACTGTCTTGGTTCTAAATGATCCTCCCAGGCACCGACACCAATCTATAAGTCACAAAAACATATAAACTTCAGAGGAAGCCCAGGCAAATGGTGCCTAAGTAGGGATTAAATTGTTTCTCAACTGAAGTAATACCTGACCTAGAACATGGGCACAGGAATTGCCAGGCTCTGTCTTCCTCATACATGACACAATCTTTCCTTTCTCATTGCATCAAGTACTTATTACTTGTGGACTTCCTGTCCTCTTAAAAAAGGTGTGTTTTGCTTGTCTGTGTCAGTTGAACTTTTATACTTACCACATGTGATGCATATTCGTAGTACATAAACATAGAAAACAGACAGGAAATACTCTAAATAAGCATAGTGCATCTATAAATAGTTAGTGAGTAGTAAATAACCATACAATAGAAATTTGGTCAGTTCCGCCTTTAGGTATGAAACAAGTGCCAATGAAAACATTATCTGACACAATGATGTACAATATTTATGACACATATTGTATAAATATTTATTTTAGAAATGCTATAAAGGTTCTTTTCTAATATGAAGCTTAATTATTTTATCTCACAGCTACTAGGTTTTTAATTTTGCACCCAAGCACATAAAAATGCGTAAAAAATGACCAAAGGAAATATTATATCTTGAAATGGTAAAAGAGAAAGCATATCATATTGCTCCAAAATGTGTATTTCTGCACACTTCTGTGATCCTGATATTTTGTTTGGATCACACTTTTTTTTGAACTAGACATGAGTAGGAAGGCAGTGCTTGAACCTATAAGGAGTGAGGAAATAGTCACAATGAACATCCCTTTAAATTTCCTGATTCTACATAAATGATGCCTGATGCCTGTTCTGGACTGAGTGACAATTTTATCTAATTAAGCTGAACTACAGTTGTATCAAGAAGGGCTGTTCTCTCAAATATGTTAGGGAAACAGACTTTCATGCTGAAAGCAGCAGTTTTTTTCTTATTTGTAAGTAAACAAGTACAGCACTTCAGTATTTTACCAAAGCTGAAGGATACAGGTGGCCACCTTTTGTTTTGATATGAAAGATACAAAAAGCAGAAGCGGAAGTTCAGATATAATAACAGCATATATAAGAAGAATGTGTGAATATGTGTGTGTGTACATATGCATCTATTTCTGATGCTATCTATTGATATGTATATACACACCCACACGTAGTGCCTGTATTTAGTCACATACACAAACAAATATCATTTGAGAAATAAAAAGCACTGATTCTAATCCTAATTTTCTTAACAAGAAACATTAAAGGAAGCTATGTAAGGAATTTTTAACATGTGACAGTGATGTCTTGCTTACTAAAATTTGTAGTGATACCTTAGTATCTTTCCATTTTATTACCTACACATCTCTGTCCATATCTACTATGCTGCAAAACTGTAGACAGAAGGAAAACACACTTTTTAGTAACTGCTATCTCAACTAATCTGCGATTAATATACTTTCATGTTCAGACATTCTTAAACAAGGAGCTGACATACTCATTCCCCAATAATTCATGAGTCAAGACTCCTGGGCATGAAGTTAATATTTTGCACCAAGGCTTAACATGTGCAGAGTGTGAGATTTTTAAGACTCTACAGTTACGGTAGGTGCTGTCAGCAGATATTTCTTGTCTGCTGGAAAACAAAAAAGGAGTATTACAGTGTAACATAAGTTGGGTATAAAAATCAATTTTATTTCAACCTGTAGCATATAGTGCTTTTATCAAAGAGATCTTTGAGTCTCATAGTGAATTAGTGACATCTCATATATGTAATGACTTGACATATTGAAAACCACAGTATTTTCATAGATGCAGATAGATTTTTTTTTTTTTTTCCCCTGTGTTTACTCTCAGTGGAAATGCAGGAGTACAGATTCTAGATTTCCTTGGACATCTTAACTGGACCCCTTACAGCTGCCACTGCAGAAGGAAGTATCCATACTCAGTTATAATCTTCAATATAACAAACTGCAATGTGATAGCCATCTCTCTCTCCTTAGCTTTGAATCACTGATGTTTGAATTACAACACACCTGCCAAGGTCAACCAGTGTTGGCTCAGCCTCTGACTATGCAGCCTGACTTTGGGATATGCATCCTTTGACAGAAAATGAAAAGTGATGCTAAGATAGCTCTGAGCCACTAGCGATTCTTTCTCACTGTGGGAGGGACACACCTGTTTCTTTAAAGAAAAAATATAAGAGTACAGTCAGCTGCCTGTAGGAAGTAATTTTAAGTGCTCTTTGAGCTATTTCAGTAGCACAAAGAACACCTGTTCTGGTGCATGTAGGGCCATACTAAACATGAATTTTGAGTATCACAATTGTGTTTGAGAGACTGGACCGGGCTGAGTTGCCAATTTTGCTGTGCTTACTTAGGCTTGTGTTAAGAATCTTTTACATTTCTCTGCAACTACGAAAGAAGGAAATATACAGGCATCAGAACTTTACTCTTACAGCTGCCTCATGTTTTCTTTACTGTCAATTGCTGGTTGCACAAAAGATTTCTAAGGATATTGTGAAAATAAATGTGCTTGGTATTGAGATATATCTAAGTGCACACAAATTTGATAAAGGGCTTCAGTGATTATAAACTCCAAACAAAACACTGGATGTTGCAACCCTACCCACTGTGTTTTAGAGCTGCAATGATATCTTACATCTACGTTACACTAAAAATTTTGTACTGAAACTGAGAATTTTTCTAGCAGCTACATTTCTAGAAGACTAATCAAGGCTAATGGTTTCCTTCTAAGGGATAATTAGAAGAAATTATGTGAGTGCATTCTTCCCACTCTTGTATTAAGTACCAGGTCGATGCAACTTTTCTCAGCGACTCAGAGACTTGGATTCCGAGTCCTTCTCACCCTCATGGTCAATACGTCCTTCCTGGGTGTGAGGAAGAGAGCATCCTAACATCGTACAAGAGTACACCATGCTGCATAGCCTTCTTGTTAAATTGCTGTGCTTTTTAGAAAGGAATGTATGATTCATGGACCAAAAGGAAAGAGCATCAGCAAGAGCATAATTCCCTAGCTTGGGTTTTCAGTGGCAAAGTGGAGTCCTACTTCTTGTCTCTGCTACCACAGTTACTTCTGATGTTTATCTGGTGGTCACTTACTGTAAAATTCAGGAAGAACAGCTACAGTGCATTTCATCAGTGGCCTAATTTTATCAATATTCATTTGGAAGGACTGCTAAACTAAAACAATTTGACAGACACTGCAGTATATAGCCATTTAATGAAAGTTTGGGAGCAGATCAACAAATAGGATGGAGATACACTTGTAAATGGAAAATAATCTGGTTTTCATTTAAAATATGGTATGAATTCACATTCAAAATAGCATTTATGAATCATTAAGTGCATGAGTATTCAACTTTCAGTTTGTGGCTTTTTAATTTTTTTTAACCATTGTGTTACACTCATTAATAGTGATTCCATTCATTTACTTTTGTCAGATTATTTGTTTTTTAACAGTTATGATGTCCCGAAAATGAATTAGTCTTATGATGAAGACTTGCCCGCATGGATTAGCTGTAGCTATGACACAGGGCCACACTTTTCTGATGTGATCTGCTTCTGGTATGCAACTCTTTCAACATCCATCAATTTCTAATAAAGAGACTTGTCTATGGGCCTAATAAACACACAAAACATTATGGAAACACAAAACAGCTAATTAACTTCATGAATTTAAAGTGCTGTCTTTGCACATGAAAGCTAATTAGTGATTACATGGATTTCTGAATCAAACTTCATTCCTTTGTCTTTTAATGTTGCTGCTGGCTTAAATTCAAGAGATTTATAGCATTTTTCCTGTACTTTTCCAAAGAGGATGTTGGAGTTTATAGTTAATAAAAAGCTATATTGTCTATACATTCTGAATCTGCTTAAGTTTCATTGTCACCTATTTGTTTCACACAGTTGCAAACAATTTATTAATGTTTTATCTCAGAGTTACACACTCAGCTTTATTAGTGAGGCTGAACTCAAGCATGACTCAAGCAATAGTGCCCCAAATTTTAAACCTAGATTGTTCCTCATCTTGGGATAGCCATGTGGACAAATAGATTAGCAGTCTTCTGTTCCTGTATGTGGCTGACTTACAACTAAGCACAGCAGCACCTGAAGCTGAACTGAACATAGTTACATCACTCAGGAGGGTGGGAAGTTTGAGCTCCATACCTTGAGTAAGTAAGAAGGAAATTGTGATGCAAACTTCCCATGTCCTACTGACAAGCAATAATCATGGCTATATACCCAAAGTTAGCAACAGATTGAAAGTATTAATAATACATTGATCTATTGCAGAATATTACAAAAACTTTGGGAATAACTGTGCTTCAAGAATTTTCAAAAATTACCTCTTTCCTTCTCATGGATTGCCTTGTTGCTATATCACACTCTAACTGGTGCAACACTTCTCGTCACAATTAAAGCAGTTGTGGGTTGACCCCTGACCCAGAGATTGCTATGGAAGTGTGGAAAGTATATTACAATGGAAAAGGATACAGAGTCTAGCTGGGGCCCTTAAATAAAACTAAGGCTTTTGTGAAGGCTGGTAAGACAGTTGGATTAGGATCCTGGCACAGCATGGGTGCAGACTGCATCTCTGCCACAAGCTCATGGGGCAGAAACATTCGGCAAGGCAGAGAGATGGGAAAGCCATTGCAGGTAGGAGCTACAGAAAGGAAGACTGCTACTCTCTGAGATGACAAAGTTGCTCATTATGGGTGGAGATCTGCAGTAGTATTATTTCCAACTCTATGTGTCTTTGTTGCCTCAACAGCTGTTGGGAAAACAATACAACATGGGAAGTAACAGTAGAGAAGGTAAATTCAGCCTCTGAATGAGCTCAATTACAAAGAGGAGTAACAGTGAGACAGAAGGGTCTTTTATATAGACATCTCAAGAGCCATGAAAGCATGGATCAGCAATATAAAACAGAGCAAAGATCAGTGGTCTTATTCCTTACAAAAGTTTCATAATAATCTTTTTGTCTTTATATTTTCTTCAGTAAGGTAATGACATACAGACAAGTTCAGTGTCTTCTTTTTCAGAATGCAATTGGTTCATGAAAAAGATGCAAGTGTTTCAGCCAGTGGAAATTAAAGCAAATTAAGGACCAAGTATAATGTGTAACTATTGCAGAAGAAAAACCTGCCACAATGGCTAGTCTTAATAGAAGTTAATATAAAGTACAGAAGACAATTATCCTGCTCTACTTCAGCCCTGAAGTGAAACAATGCATTGAATCAGCAACCAGCACGTCTGTATAGGGGGAAAAAATAGGTAAGAGTTTTAGAATATAAAAACTTTGAAGTAGAAAGTATAAGAAAACCAAGAAAATTCTGCCAAAATGATAAGTGACAGAAGATATGATATCTCTTCCTGGAAATACGTACAGGGACATCTCAAGAAAGACTCATTAATCAGGGAACTGAAAAGGAGTAATGGGCTTGAACTGTTGAAAGGCAATCTCAGATTGGATATTAGATACATATGTCAAAGTACAAGCTCTGTTAAAGGAAAAGTCTTCTGGCATACTTAACATTACTTCACAAAACTCTCATTTTTTTTATCTTACTAAAAATATGTTAGTGGTTTTCTTTTTTATTGTCTCCTTATTTTTTTCTCTTCTTCATCTGATTAATTTGTTATTACATATTTTACTAACTGTGGGCTCTACTTTTTGCTTCTTTTTTAATTATTTGTTTTTGCTATAACCTGAGGTTCCAAAGCCTTCTGATTACCCAAACCACCACCAGTCTTCACTACCACATGAGCTATGAGGTCCAGCCACACAGATGAGGAGGTTCAACCCAGTTACTACATTAACCTGCCTTTACTGATCCAACCCTTGATCTGGTCCCACTTCCTTCCCTCTTGGTGACAGGTTTCCATTTTCAGATTGAACAGATAATTTGATGCTCTTCACCCATAAATTATTTTATTTCTCTAAACTGTCTTTTAGTAAGTATACTGGGCGCTTAATACGTGACTCTAGTAAAAGGGAACAGTAGAGATCCATCACTCCAGTAGAAGATCCCAAAAATCATATAGGCAGATTTCTTCCAGAAGATCATCTTCTGAATTTTCTTCCAGGGATCTGCAAAAGCAGTCCCACAGAGGGTGATAATAACTCTAAATGGTATATAAAAAGCTGGTATAGAGACTTCACTGTAAGTCAGCCCTTCTGGTGAATCCTTATAGTGGCAGAGGTATTCCTATATGCTTCTCATTTATTATTAGTACAAGGGTTCATTTAGGTACAGACCTTGCCTAAAATGGTACTTTATATCCTTGCCTCCCACATTGTGACACACTAAAAAGCAGAGCAGAGTCAGAACTAGAAAGTTGAAAGCTGAGGGCTAAATGTCAAAATCCGTCATGAAGTTCTGGTTTCACACTTATTCAAGAATGTTCCACATTTTTCTGATTACAGAACTTTTAACTGTAAAGACATAAACCTGTGGGCTTCAATGGGTGGTTTACTAGGGTCTGTTGCACTAGAGCACAAAACCCTGAGAATAACCTAAAGATAAGAATATTACTGGGATGATGGGGAAAATGAGTTTACCAGATTGGATAGCACAGAGGACAAACAGTACCTATCCCCTAACTCTGAAATTAATAAGGAAGGTAGAAGAAACCTGAACAAACTGAAGAAACCTGTTATATGCTGGGGCTGCTGACATGAGTGGAAAAAAATTATTGCAACCTTGCACCCAGAAGAAATTATATGAGAATACTGATTTTTGTAGCTACAAAACACTAAATGTCAAATGAACATGGGTGAATTCTGAATTGCTTCTCAAAAAGTTTGTTCAATAGACAATAAATTACACCAAAACCTTCACAAAAGGAAAAAAAAAAAAACTCAAACAAAAAAACCCAACAACCTCTCCTATGAAAAACTATTAATTCTCTCCTAAATAAATGCCGTATTTCATTATTAATCTGTAAGTTTTTTAAAGTCTGAATATGCTTCACTCCTAAATAAATCAGGAATATCTAGTGTTGGAAATGAAAATATAGAGCTTCATTATTGACATATGTGTTACAGATAGTTTTAAAATAATTTGATATATGGGCTGAATGACCTACATATGATTCAACGTTAGGCAGTTGAAAGAAGGTAATATCAGATGTAACAGATTTCAAGATCCCTTTTTAATTCTGAGGTGAAAACAGGGCAGCTTCAGAATAGACACATTGACAACAGACACAGACAAATCTGATGTACTCCTTGCTTTTGTCTCTGTCTTCACCAACAAGGTCTCCCAGGCTTCTGTTCAGTGCCACCACAATGACTTGATGTTGGAGCATTTGTCCCATTGAGGAGAGGCTGAGGGGGCTGGGCTTGTTCAGCTTGGAGAAGACAGCTTCAGGGAGACTGATCATTGGTGCCCTATCACACACTGGAACATATATTACTTTAATATCTGTGTTGAATATTTAATTTTACTTTCGTGTCCTTTAATTTAATAATTGAAGGATTTAATAATCTGAATGTCTACACTGTAAAACACACTGTTAAGGAAAAGAGAGGGAAGAAAGTTGTAAGACTAGCGACAGCAAATTATACTCATTCTATCAGAAAAAAAACAGGTCTTTGTCATATGTGAATTTATTGGATTAGGATGTGAATCTGTTAAGTAATAATGCTGTTTTGACAGCGAGTGATAAGGAGATTTTGATAAAATATTTATGAGGTTGTGTTTCTTTGACACCAATGATTGTGACTGAATATTTTTAAGGTCATCATGGCACTGAAAAATATTTGACAAGAGATTTATGAAGGCATTGTCATCCTAAAGATGGATGTAGATATGGAAGTGATGTAAATTAGATGAATTCATGAAAGACAAATATATCAAGGGCTATTAAGCACGAAGATATCATTTCTGACTCAAGAAGTCAGACAGCTTAAAGCTGGGAGGTTATACCAGAGAAGTATCACTATCTGCTTGTGCTTTTCTTAAACTGTTTTTATAAGCACCATAGATTAATTACTGATGAAGAGAGGATATTATGTCAACTGGAACTTTGGTCTGACCTAATATGTACAGTCCAATGTATAAAATACAAAGGTACCCTATTCTGAGACAAAACTAGATGAAGATACGGATTAGGTGATGAAGATTACAACAGGGTATGTAAAAGCAATTCCTGTTTAGAGCCTTACAGAAAATGTTCCTTTTAAAATCTGTTAAGTGTTTTATTTGGCCAAGACAAAAAAAAAAAAAAAAAAAGAGCTCTGACACTCCTAGTAAGTTGATAACGAGATTTTGCTTGCTTTTTAAATTTTTTTATTTTTTTATTTAAGATACAGAAATACCTGGGGTTTTTTTCTTTTTGTGTGACTTCCTGTAGCAACTAGAATGAGACTGACCAGAATCACAGCCTGAACTATGGAAAATATTATATTGGAAAACATCAAAGTAAAATGCTTTATTTCAATAAATACTTTAATGGAGCCTTCTCACCTCTTTTAAATAACATGATGTAAATTATTCCATTAAATATTTGAATCTAAGGAGCTAATTTTAGTTTCTAAAAGAAAAGAAAGCATTCCAGATTTTAGGACTGATTTTATTTTGATGTTTTGTCTTTTTTTAAGGGCTGTAAACTTTTTTTTTTTTTTTTTAATAATTCTGCTGCTTTGGAGAATCTTTCGCCACCAGTAGATTTAAGGAAAGAAATTACAAACTAGTGATGATACTTATTGCAATGAAGTGGAAAGTGCTTGCCTCAAAGAAAGATAATAGTGTGCAAAAATAAGCATGAACTTTTAACTGTGGTAAGAAGGCAAGGATGAGGTATGTGAGATTAATGAATGTGTCCAGAAAACAATGGGAAAGAGTGGCTTTTAAAAGCTTCAGTTTTAATGTGTACTACTGTGCCCTGATGAAGTTACGATTAACATCTTTACCCTGCTGAAATTAATAACAAATGTCTTACTAATTCAAATGGAGATTAGATTTCACCCTAATTTTGATGTGCTGATGTCTGTGCCAGGGGTGTCAAACTCAGTTTCATTGAAGGTGACTGACTCCTGGTCTATGCTGTTGATACAGACAACTCCCACCTCGGCAATATGTGAGCTTGACCCAGCAATGGAAGTTGATTGCAGAGTAATGAGAGTAATGTGTTCATATAAAGCATCCTGGGACTGAAAGCAGCCTAACAGTATTAGGACATCATTGTATTTGAGCATTGAAACCATGCTAGGAAGGCTATGACAAATCACACAGACTTTTCTCTCAGCCTGAAGTTAAAATAATAAAAAAAAAAGGTTCTATGCATTGCACTCCAATGCTCAGTTTAATCATGCCTTACATGTGAACTCTTAACTGCTATATTCATCTTTGAAAACTCCTCAAATCTCTTTTAACTGCAGTGAAAACTCAAAACAAATTAATAATAATTAAAAAAAAAAAGGTGCTGGTCATGTTTATATGCTTTGGCAAATACCTCACTCAGAAAAGAACCTAAATGAATCACAGAATCACAACATATTTGAGTCTTGAAAGGACCTCTGGACATTATCTGGTCCAATCCCTCCGCAAGTGCAGAACTTTGTTCCGTTTCTTGAGGTTCCTGTCAGTTCACTTCTCCAGCCTGTCAGGGTCCATCCAAATAGCAACACAACCATGTGGTCCATCAACCACTTATTCCAGTTTTGTATCATTTGCAAAGCCTCTGTAGGGATACTTTGTCCCACCATGAAGTAGAGAGTTCATTAATGAAGATGTCAAACATGACTGGACCCTGTATAGACTCTGAAGGTACACCATTAGTGACTAGCTTTCAGGTGGGCTCTGTGCTCCTGATCATAACACTTTCACACTGGTAGTTCAGCCAATTTTCAGTCCACCTCAATGTACACTACTCTAGCCTGTACTTTATCAGTTTGTCCATGAGGATGTTGTGGATAACAGTACGAAAAGCCTGGCTGAGGTCAAGATAGATAAACAATACCTACTTCTCTTCCCTCTTCTGCTGAAAGAGTAATTTTGTTGTAGAAAGCTACCAGGTTGGTCAAGCATGATTTCCCCTTTGTAAATCTATGCTAACTACCTCAAATCACCTTTTTCTACTTACTATATACTAGTTAAAAGTGGCTTCCAGGTGAATTTGCTCTATTGCTTTCCAAAGGACTGAGATGAAATTTATTGGCCTAAACTTCTTCTGGTCCTCCTCTTATTTCATGAAGACAGGACTGAAAAAAGGAGTTTCGGATGACGATTTGGGGATGAGAATGAACCATTAGCCCCAAATATAAAGCAGATTTCAAGTTAAATAGCATGTGGCTAAACCTGAAACTTCTGCTTCTCTTTTTCAGTAGTAAAGTATTATTAATTTCATCTGAATAATCTAATAGTCAACATGAAAGACACCTAATTATATAACCAACAATTTCAAATCTCTTATGCTGTCTAAATAACCCAACAAAAGTTAAGTATATGCATTATATAAGCAAATGCATTATATAAGCAAATATTCTTATTTGTTTTTAAAGATCATAAGAGTAATTTAATTTAGTATTGGCAAGAATAGCTTAATCTCATGATGTTACTGAGTTATTTTTTTAATCCATGAAATTCACTCCTAATAGATGCCTCACAGATAAAGAAGATGTAAATGTCATGGAGGACTGTTGTCCTATGATAACAATTATTATTTCCAAGTAATTATTTGATAATGAAAACAAAGGCAAACATTGTAAAATAATATATATAAATGGAACAAAAATACTGACTCATTTGTGCCCCTGTGAGAGCAAACAACAACCAGGAAAGGATGACAAGACAATCCAAGAGTGAAAACACAACCCTCCAAAAGATTAATCTCATCTAGCTTTAGGCATCTAAAAGTTAGGTGTGTAGTCTCGCAAACTGTCTAGGCTTTAGATACAGGCAAAAAAGATTTCTTTTTGTTACAAATATATCTATTTTAGAGTGGCATCAATAACCTTATAACTAAAGTTAGAAGATATGAATCTCAACCTTCTTATGCAACATTAGGGATTTTTTTGTAATTTTTTGTATTAGATTTAGAGCTATACAGTCAGGATAATGTACATTTTGTCTTAAAAGATCAGGGGGAAATATATTAAACTGTATGAAATGTTAATAGAAATATACTTCCAAGTGGAATTAAGACCTGCTGTTAGCAGAGTCCTGGATAAGTCATTCGGTCTGTGCCAGCAGATCCACATACTGGAACAAACATAATATCAGAGGAAGTGATGGTACCAGCTGTGCTTTCAATACTTTTGTAGTTACACACATGCAAAATGAGTGAAGTCTACTAAAGCAAATAATGAACACCTACATTCATAACAGTCTGTCAAGTGCTCAGACTGCCTAAGGAAATATGAAGTTGATGGATGATGTAGATTTTTGATGACAGATGAATTGTCTACATTTCTGTTCTACATTATGACTCCTAAGTAAATGAGTATTGTCATTGACTTGTCTCATCATCCTGTTAGTGAGATGGAACTGGCCATAGCAGGAATTAACTTGTCGAAATTTTTAAGTTACACCGGAAGCAGGTTGTGCTCTGAGATATATAACTCCCTCTGAGTTTTGTGCTAGTTGATTTTGTGCTTTTGAGAAAAGAACTTTGCCAGGAAGATTTTTTTTATGAATTGTCTGTGAACATATAAGTCAATTTACCTGTGTCTTTTGTATATCTTTTCAGTTCAGTGTGTGACATAATAAGACAGCATATGATTCAGAAGATTGTTAGAAAGCTAAAACAGGTCTGAGATAGTGTAAATATGGTGCATACTAGTGCTTTCTTTGTATCTTCTTTTGGTCTCAGTGCTCAGTGCTCTTTCAGATTTAATTTTAGTTAGCAAGACATTAGCACCAGAAACCCGAAGGAGTTAACTGGCACCTTCTAGAGTGACCTTCTCAATAGTGTATTTCTATATACATAATATATACCCTCTTTTGGAAGAAGCATTATTTAAAGAGTAATGGTGCCAAAAGAAAGCAAAGAGAACCTTTTTGTCAAGATGTACATTATAAGCCCAGTTAAAATGAAATTAGTATCCTTGCTTTCTGATTTTCAGAGGTTTTTAGCTAGGACATATGAAAACTAATTTTCTTTGGAACAAGCAAAGATAACCCTCAATGAAGAGAAGTCTATTTCAATTCCAAGGTTTGAGTTCTATCTATAGATATCTAGGTTATCAAGGTTATTCAAGATTTCAACAGGAAAGATTTATCTCCCCTCCTCTGCACAGGCAATTCTTTAAGTAAGTAGCAACTGTAATGAACTTGATGAAGAGGCATTTCATACCCCCATTACGCCCTCATTTTCTATGACTTTCCAGTCTCTTCATAGAGGAACATAATGTTATTATAATGCAAACACTAGTACCAGAATCTACTGAAAACTACTTTTCACTTTTAGACTTTCATTAAATAAGTCATTAACATTTTGGATAAAATGTTAATGTCATCGCCACTAAAATGGTTTTGTCCTATATAAATCTGAATTTATTCTGCGTGGATGTGAATTTTCCCAATGGCCAATGTCCGATTACTGATTTTAGAATACAATTTTGTTAGGTAGAGAAAGTTTTCTACAGGTACTGGAACTAGTAAAGCCAAAATTATTTATTAAAGTATGTCTTTTCCATCTCATTGGATCCCAATATCCACCTGCTCCTTCCTCTAAGATTTTTTCTAAACCTGACTTATTCTTACATGGTATTTCAACACTTTTCTTCAACTCAGACTTAATTTCTCGTCCTCCCGTATTCCTGAGTCCTATAATTTCATTCAGTTCCATGTCTGTGTTTCAGCAAAGAAGTAAAGAAATGTGGTACAGCTCCTGTGGAGACTTATGTGAGCTAACTGGTCAGCTAGTATTCTGGCAAAGATCACCATCCAATAAGGAATAACAGCTGAGTTTGTTGGACTGTTTCTCATGGAAATATTAATATAATCTTTTCTTTCTAGCTAGCTGCTCCCTTTTATGAAATCTGTGGGAATGGTTATCTCTGAAACTTATACACTGGTTAGATTTATGGGAAATTGAAAATAGGTCATGACAGACAAGTATATACTAGTAACACATTCAGACTAAATTAGTTTAAATATTACACATAAACTAGTAACACATGGGTAATAAGGAAAAAAACCCAGCAAATTAACAAACAAACAAAAAAAACCCCAAACCAAAACAAAAAAAAACGAAATCCAAACCAAACAAAAACACTCTCACGGTTTAACCCCAGCTAGCAAACAAAACCACTATAGATGCTTGCTCACTCTCCTCCCCTCCTCCTCCGAAGTAGAGTATTGAAAAAGAAGGGAGAAATTCATGGGTTGAGATAAAACAGTTTCATAAGACAAAATAATAATAATAATATATAATAAAGTAAATTATACTCAGTATGATCTCTCATGAAACTCCTGTGTCACCGAACAGCGAGTCCCAGAGAGGAGAGCACCTTGGTCCCAAACAGCTGATCCCAGTGAGAGAGCAAACAAAAGGCAGAAAGGCCCAAGGGCCAAGAGCAAAACAGCAGAACAGTGAAAGACTGAACTAATACTGAACTCATAAGCAAATGAAACTTCCAAACAGAACAGAACAAAATGAAACTAAACTGAACTGACTAGCTAAGAAAAGCAGCTCTAATTATATATGGAGCATGATGCTGAATGTCAGGGAATATTTCACTGATCAACCTGGATGTCAGTCAAGGTCTTTCCCTTTTTAACTCGCACCTGCAGATAGAAAGCCTACAACAATTTTGGACTCCCTGACAACAGTTGAAATACCAGTAAGTTCATGCATTCTCTTCGGACCAAAATCCAAACACTACCAAGTTAAACAGAGAAAATGAATTAGCCCTTACAAAGGAAAACACAGGAAGCCTAGCATGTTATCACAATATTCTCATATTTAATCCAAAACAAAGGACCGTGTTAGCTACAAAGAAGAGAAGTTTCTATCTGCATGAAGAAAATTAACTCTATTTCAGTCAAACCAACACATTGACCAATACAAAACCCCTACAAAACAACAACAAAAAAGTCTTGCAGAATTCCCTGCTAAGAAGACAATTAGAAGTCAACTTATCAAGACATAAATGAGATTTTGAAAATTGCAATGTATTTATAATTTCTATGGTTGTTTCAACAGAATGAAATAATGAAAAAGATGAAAGATTGCTTGGGAGCAATCCAAAAACTGAATGAAATATTTCTCAAAAAATAGGAAAAACTCCTTGGAATATTCCAATGGGGTAAGACCTTGTAGGGAAGAGGTGCCCAAGAAATCTGCTTAATATTTAAGGATGACCTCCTCCAAGCAGAATTTTTATCAAGTAGTTCAGCAAAACTTACCTGAAAAAGAGACTAAAAATCTGTAAACCAGAATAGTAAATGTCTGTGGGCTTTGAATCACCTGCCTAGTCAAAGATAATGAATTTTCCTTTCTATCAGTGATTGTGTTTAAGCATAATTTGTAGTCAAAGTGCTAACCCAACCCCCCCTTCTCGACATGGAGCCTCGAAATTGATAACAACTGCCACCTCCTCCATTTCATGTGCCTGAGCAAGAAAAAGCTCCTCTGGGAACCTTCTAACTTTATTTTTCATTCTTAGTTTCCACCATTTCTAAGACACTAATTTGTACTCCTCTCTTTCACTCTATTATTTTCTGTGAATATCTTGTCCAAACACAGTACGCAAAACTTAAGCTTTTTGGCTGGCTGTTGCTCTGTGAGCCACACTGGCATTTCTCCTCTTGCTTTTTTCTCTTGTTCATGTCCAGTCCTTTTTTCCCCACTTCTCTTCCTCCAGCATCCTTTTTCTTCTTTAAGCCATGTTTGTTGTGGGTTTTTTTGTGGTTTGTTTTTGGAGGTTTGTTTGTTTGCTTTCTCCCCCCTTCCCTTTGGTTTTATTCCTCTATTTTTCCCTGTGTTTTGATTCTCTTTATTATTTTATGCTCTTCAATGATTTGAAGCTGTAGTTGGGTTTTCCCCTCATCAGTCTTCCTGGAATCCTCCTGTTCACCAATTTACTTCCTTGCTTCCTTCTACCCTTATCAGACAGAAGAATTAACATAAGAGACAGCCGTATCATATCTATCCTCTTCTTGTCTCTTATTTTTGACATCTTTTTTCCAGAAGACATGTTGTGCTATGTCAGTGCATTCTTGCCTTTGTTAAGAATATGCCTTCTCAAGAAATAGCAAGTCTGACAGCCTGCTCTAAAATAATCAATCAGATGTAACCTCCTCCAGATATATATTTATTATTCAAATAGAAATAGTGCTTAAAGGCCCAGATGTCCTGTTGCAACTGGGCTGGGTTGAGGGCAAAGGTTAACTTGAATATTCTGTGCAGTAACACAAAATGACGACAATCACCCAAGAGGTTCAATTAAATAATGAATTTACTAAAAACACTCAGTGGAATTCCTGTGAATAGTGACTTGGCAAAATTTTGGAACTATATAATAAAACTTAGCAACACTTTGACAGCAGAACTGGCAACAAAATTACTCTTATGTGCCCAGAACCAAGTTAGAAGGAGAGAGAGAAGGGGAAAATAAAAGTGGTAGATTAAGATATCAGAAGAAAAGTAAGATATCACTGCTCCATAGGTTGGTCAGTCAGATATTAATAATAGTCTACTGCCTAGAACTAGAATGTATCATGTTAGGTACTCTGTAAGAACAAAGAAAAAATACTGTTTCTTGATCCCAAAAATATTCATCTAAACATGAAGGACTGATAAGCAAAAAGTAAAAGAAAAACAGAAATAGAGAAATAAGAAAGGTCAGATTAATACATAATAGAAGAAAAGAGCAACTGTTTTGCTGAGGTAATCCAGCAAATTGGCTTTCTGGATGTATAATCTCATAACACAAAATAATTAGAGGTAAAAATCATTTTCTTGATGATGAATAATAATTTTCATTTTTTTTTCTTATTTCTTCCCTTTATTTGTAACTTAGCAAAAAAGGGCTTCTCTTCTTCAAAACAATAAGATATATTTTAAAATAATAATTTTCCTAGACTAACTGGTTTGGTTTTTGGTTTTGTTTTTTTTTTTATTTATTTTCTGACAGGATGATCTGGTTATCCCTTCTCCTTCCATCCCCTCCTTGGTTATGTCACATCTACATTTACCCTAGCAGCTTTGCTGTGTTATGTTGTTTGTGTGGCAGACAGGCACATACACCAGCTGTTACTTATATTGCCTCAGAAGGTAGCAAAAGTCCTTCAAACAAATATTGCACCTGAGATAGTCAAAACTCCTCAGGGATCCACTACCATATGTTTTGAAGGTGCATGCTTGACTCTTAAGGGTTTTGTTATCAAGTTTTCATGATTTATCAGAAACTGATTTGTGCTATTCTCTTCCTTTTTGTGATTATATTTGTGTTGTGTTGATCTGTCTCACACAGACACTATTTAGTAGTCTTCCTTTAATACAAAAATAAAATAACATTTACTTTCACCCTCCGGTTACTCATCAGCAGACATACTGTAAAGTGCAGCTGTCTTATAAATAAGTAACTAAATAAATAGATCCAAGTAACACTTAAACAAGAAAATTAGTCTAATTATATTCTTCCATACAGTACTTCCACCTAATCAAAATTATAGTGTTATACTGTAGAATACTAGGGCTGTCATACAGACCTTTATTTAAAAGTCTCATCTTTAAATGTTAAAACAAGGCCATACAGAATATAGACTGTAGATATCTCTTTTCTACGTAAATTAAAGATTATTTGACCTAACCTCATATCTGCCTAGGCCTGAATTTAGAGAGGGTTCAGAATTGAAATTGAGATACGGAATATAGAAAAAGACCTCCATCTTTAAGAGGCTGTTTTCAGATCTTAATATTTCCATCTTAAATTCAATAATTTGGGGCAACCAGAGCTATAGTTCACATAGGTACTACAGACAGGTTTACAATAGGAATAGTGCTCCTGAAATACCTTGTTTTTCAGATAATAAGCATAAGGTCCTCAAGGGGCTGTATGACAACCCATACCCCAAACAGATCCTGGTCTACATTAACTGTTCTCTGTACATATTGTACCAACCTAAAGCATCCAAAGGAGGCAAGTCTCTGACGAAAACAGTGAACAAACTAAACTAAAACATCCCAGAAGCCTCATGCCCTACTGTTATAACCTAACAGCCCTGTCCTTTGCATTTCCCTCCTCCATCCACCAAGTGTAAGTTACCCAACCTCATCCTCCTTTGTTTTCAGGCAGGGCTGAATTCCCTCTATGTCAGGAAAACTGCCTACACATATAGACCTAACTGCAGGTATATATTCAGTAGGAAAGGTAGCGACAGGGGAAAAAGAAAGGAAGAAAACAAGTTTTACTCTTTTGCTTCCAGCTATGGCATCATATTCATCTATGTGCATTCCCAGTATAGCACTGTACTTCGTCTTCTCATCTCCTTCAAGCTCAGAGAGAGGTTGTAACATTACAGTTTTCAAAGAGGATGCAGCTCTCTGCTGTTACAAGTCCACAGCAGGGCCTTGTCCCCTTTTCAAGGGCAATACAAAACAGGAAAAAGCCCTTTCATTCGCAGCAAGGCAAGCATTTGCGAGGTTTAAGTCCTCATATGAGAAATGTGAGAAAATAGCATACTGGGGAAAATACCATTAGGTTACAATGTTGTGTTCTGGATTGACTGGAAAAAAGAACAAGAGAATTAGAGGCAGCAGTAGTACTGTACACTGCTTAACAGAATGGTATCACAAATAAATATAGAGAAAGGCACAGTAAAATGACTGTTGATGAAATTGCCGCAATTGCTTCACTGCCCCAAACTGAAACCTATTAAAGAAAAGTAAAAGGAAATAAAAACTACTGAGGAGGAAAGCCTGTCTTCTCCAGCTCAGTTCTGTTTCTGAGTGCCACCATTTTATGTAGGTTGTCATTAGGATGTTTCTAGATGCTTCCAAATTGAAATGAGCACGCACATGGTACAAACAGAAATTGAAACAATCATGTATGTAATACAACCAGGAGGAGTTTGTGAGATTCAGAGGACATTTCTGGAAAGATGGATAGACAGTATGCCTCCACATTTTTTTTCAGACTTTATTACTAGAAAAGAACTATTGGAAGGTCAAATACAAACCGAGACAGATTATTATTACCAAAATAAATCATTGTAGTTCACAGGTTTCTGGCTGGAAAAGCATGGTGACACTTCACACCAGCGAAGAACTCTCTTCAAAGACACTCTAACAAGCCAGGTGACTGCAAAATATATACCTGAACAAAGTGAAGTGATTAGAGGGCTGGAATGAAGGGACATGATTCAAAGAACTGGATCACATATCCAATAAAGAAAGGCTAAGAGAGTTAGAGGTGTTCAACCTGGATAAGATAAGGCTGCAGGGAGAGCTTTTTTCAACTTTTCAATGTATAAAGGGGGCTTATAAGAAAGGCAGAGAAAGACTTTTTACCAATGCCTGTAGTGACAGGACAACGGCCAATGGTTTATAGCAGGTTTAGATAATTTTTTAAGATGAGACTGGTGAGTCACTGGAACAGGTTGTCCAGAGCAGCTGTACATGCCCCATCATTGGAAGTGTTCAAGATTGGATGGGGTTTTGAGCAACCTGTTCTAGGACAAGATGCTCATGGCAGGGTTGGACTAGATGATCTTTAAAGATCCCTTTCAACCGAAACCATGCTATGATTCTATGACAACAGACTTAGGTGTATACAGTACCCACTTATATGTCTTCAAATTTTGTGTGCTCTAATCACTTCTTAAAACAGGATTTTACTGATATCTCATAGCTATTTTAGCTTTATCTACTTAATAGACTTATGCCTTGATGTGGTAACCTACCACTGGAATTTTTTAGTTACCTTCTCTGGCATCTTTAATGATTGAACTGATTTATTCTCTATTTACTACTTATAACTTGTTAGAAAATTTCACATTACGTTTAGGAAGCGTCATGGAGACACTCCCATAATCCTTTACAACCCAACAGAAATAACTGAGCATCAGCATTATTTCCTACAATTCAGGTAGCCAACACAATGAAAGAGTCAGTTTGAATTACAAGGATCAGATCTGTAGTGTTTGAGAAGGAATATTTATGGATGGAATGGCAGTATGCTCAGGTAAATTCCTTGTTAAACCTTTAGGTGTTTTGGAAAGCATAGTGTGTGAAGAAAGCATTTAGATGAAGAACTACATCTTTATGAATGGTTCTTTAAGTTGTTCCTTAATACACTCTTGAACTTGAGTCACTTCATTAATTTACACTAGTTGTATAGAAGATAGTGAGAAAAAATGATACATTTAACAGGACTGAAGTTGGGCAGCTGTGCTCTCTAATTTTAGGTCTCAGTCTCTACATTTCGGGGCCAGCATTTGTAATGGAGTAACCCAGGCTGGCGATGCATCACTTTCAAAGACCTCTGAGATTTCATTAAAAATCTGTTTTATTGGTATTCTGCATGGCAAAACTGCTAATTGATAAATGAGGAAAAACCACAGAAATAAAAGAAGATAAGAAAGAGCAATGAGCATGAAAACACTTCTTAAGTCTGCATTGCAGATTCTCTCTCAATCTCTGATGGATTCCTTTTTCTCAACCCACCCTAGGGCAACTGGAATTTATACTTGCTCTGTAATCTGCAGTCCTGTGCATTTTTCTGTACCTATCTGACTCAGAAATGTTGAAGCAGGTATTTGCTATTTAGCCAGAAGTAGTAATTTGAGGAATTAATACCAGAAAAAAACAGAGAACAAAGTAAGGATAAAGTGAAAAAAGGCTGCACTAGTATCTAGTTTTAATTTTTCAATACTATACAATAATTGTTTAGATATGCAAATATCCTAAGAAGCCTTAAAATAAAATAAATAAAACCATCCCAAGAAATATAGCGTAGCCTTAGGGTAAAAATAAAGGGAAGCTGCAGGTCAAATTATGCCTATAAGAAGGTGAGTTTGAAGATTTCTATTTGAAGTAAATAAAAACAGCTTCCAGAAGTGACAGAAGACTTTACAGAGGACTTTTGAGAGATACTAATGTCAAGACATATCTGCATGTGTGTGAAAAAGTTGTTCCAACAGGGATAATGTATACTAAGCCAGAAAGGCACTGTATAAAAATGTGAAATCCACTTGCAGAATAACTTGGAGACAAGAATGTAACATGGTAAAACTCTGAGTGGTCAACCATTTTTTATTGACTGTCTCTGTTCTCCAAAATCAAAGTATTGTGTCTCAGCCTACACTGTGTATATGTTTTGTTTTGGTTTCCTTTTACCTCAGTTTTATCTCCTATAAATATTAACACTTAAATCTTTCTGAGGTCTTTAATCTTAATATTGCAAAAACACAACCAGTCAATGGATAACTATTTTGCTGTGAGTACTATTCTCTCAACTAACAGGTCTATGAGTGACTTGCCAGGACAATAATTGCATTTAATTAGTAAAAGAAAAAGGATAAAATAAGAATAATAATTAAAATATCTGGCTGGATATGGGGATGTATGGATGGCCAGATGGATTTAACATTAAAATTGGTATTAAATGAAAAATATTAATTTAAAAGGATTACTTTTTTTTTTTTTTAAATTCAGTCACCACCTAATTTATTCTATTTCATGCTATGTTTGAATAGCAAAGTCTTCAGTTTTAAAATATAAATTTTCATTGCTTAAAAAAATAAGTATTAGTTCTGTGCGAAGTGATAAGTTGTCTCTGTCTGCTGTTCATGGTCATATTATATTGTTCTGAAGGGAGATAAATGAAAGTTTTGGTACAACATGCCTCGTTGTTATTAATATAGTCAATTCTACACACCTGTATTTCAACAGTATTATTTTATGTCCATTATAAAGGAAGGAAAACAGCATCACAGTATGACCTTATGAAAGTATTTCTCAAGTTTATAAAACTCATTAGTTTTTTCTGTAATAGTCACCTATGCTAAACTCCGCTGTCACAGATGCTTCCACTACCTAATCTGATAACTGGTTTTTGTCACAACATGACCTTCTTTCTGCAAAGAACAGAAGCATGCTAATTAGACCTATGAAAGGGAAAGAAATTTTCACTTTAGAAGCTCATATTTTTATCTCTGTCTGCAAACTTAATGTACCTTATGTATATGTATTCTTGTTAACCATGTTACTTACACCTCCTGATTTTCGTAAAAATTGTTGTTTTACCATAAGTAAAAAGACGTAGTTGCTAATTTTTTTTAAACACTATGCTTCATACATGTTATTTCTCTCATGATTCAGTATTGCACTTTTTGAAATTTTTGTATTTGTCTTCATACACTAAAATCTCTGAAATGTCTAATATTACTGAATTTGCAATAAACTAGCTTAAAATGACACCTTAATAGGTTGTAACTGATGTATACAAATGCCTTCTGTAGGAGTGGTAAATTCTACAGGACTAAGGTATTGATCATTAACACAATAATCCATGTCACAAGTAACTTAGTTTATCATAATCTCATTTCCTTAATGACATAAGTAAGCATTTTAATTCAGGAGATACTCCAATAAATCAGCATGAAAATGCATCTGAATGCTATCAGAAAGAACATTACTTTGTTGGATGAAAAGGTAAAATATTTTCAGCAAACACTATGAAAACAGCAGAAAACTGTATCATGATCTTGATAACATGGTTATTAAATTACCTACCCTAGCCAAGGAATTCAGGAAATATTCCTGGTTGTGTAAGCTGAAGTTTATGGGGTTTTTATTGTTTACTCTTTTACCCTTCAGAAAGCTTAAAGTTGCATAAATTGGTGTATTTCAATGACAGTAGCAAAGCTGTGTGTAAATGATTTTTTTTTTCCTGTTAAAAATTACTGCTCATATGTTCCCTTTGTATACTGACTTTGTGCATTTTGTGGAAAAAAAAAAAAAAAAAAAAGAGCTGCATGAAAACAAGCTATCTCTAAGCGTCAGGAGTACTGAAAATTAACAACTGCAGAAGGGAAAATTCTTCGTTCTGAGTCACTATGTACCATCACTGTAATATGAGGTAAGATGTTATATTGTGGTTGGATGTCAAGAAAAGAGGTCAGACTGACAACATGGAGATGTGTACACATGTAGGACTGATAAAAATGAAGATTTTTCACCAATGACGCTCTGAAAATAAACCATCATCCAAGAGATGCAAAACATTAGCTCTGCCAATAGGGAAACTAGGACTGAAGTAAGACATGATGGGCATGATAGGCACAGCAGGGGTAAAAATGACCCAAAGAACAGGTCAGAGAGAATTCTTTTCTGATCAGAAAGAGATGATTCATCAAAAACTCTTACTTTTACATAGTGCAGAGATTTTGAGTTTATACCTATATCTCTAGATTCTCCCTTTTTGCTTTTTTTTTTCATTAATTGCAATACAATAGTACAGTATCATTTTTATTTTTTTTTCCTTTGTATTGTATTCCATATAACAAAATTTGAAAAACATCAAACAAAGCTCCTGTCCCTCTTCACCAACTGAATACATTTTTCTTTTATTTTTAATTTTGAAATTGTATATTATTTACATAAAACAAACAAACCAACCCTCTTTCCCAGGCAGTCTTAAATCATCTGATCACTGCTGCTATATGTATCACCAAAATATTATCTAGAGCTTTTATGAGAATAAAATAATTTGTATACTTCTCTTGCTTGAAAAATTTATAAACCTTGGATTCAGATTTAAAATCAGAGCACATATATTAGATCAGCCTGTCATTAATATCAAATGACACTTTCCAAACTGCAGGTGAAATCTTGGCTTGAATTGCTGGTGACCAGTCAAGACAAAAATTTTACTTGAGGATCCTCTAGAGATAATCTTCTTAGGATGGATATCTCAACAGTGGACCTAAATACTGCTAAAATTTTCATACAATACAGCTAATGAACCAGTTAGACATTATATGCTTAGTTGCAATAAGCATGGTAAGTTGTGAAGGGCTGAAAGTCTGTTCATTGAATGGTAACCAGTTAAAAGATCAAAAAGCTCTTTATATGGACTCTCAATTGTATCATCAATGAGAAAAATATTTGTGAAGCAGATTCTAGAAACAAGTTAGCTTTTGTAAGATTACACAGTTGATGACACAGACTTTCAATTTTCTGCATTATATTATTTTTTTTCCTTCAAGCACACTTTGCATTTAGGCTGAAAAGATGCATGAACACCAACTGTTTAATGCTTAGAAACTGGAGTTCTAATAATAGAGCTCAAACAATACATGTTTTCTTTGCTATTGATCTCTGTGCACTTGGATATTCAGACTTAGAGAGGACTGACAGAGTGTTGTCATCTGAAGTTCTTTATATGATTTTGGTGCTTTGTTAGAAGTCCTTGTAAAAATAAAAGCCACAAACTTTTCTGAGTAATAGTTTGTCAGAAACTTGTTAAACTGAAGGGAGAATAACTTATTTCTCGAAATATAGGAAAAATAAACTGTAGTTCAATTACATACTTCAAGTGCCTAGGAAAGACTTGGAATACCATTAAAAGAGCACTTGTTGTAAAATGAAAATATAAATGAGAGACCTGTTTTCAACCGAGCACAATTTAAAGATTTGTCTTCTTTATGTAGGTGATATTTGGCTGACTCGACTGAAGGTCAGTTCAATTGACTAAAGGTCCACTCAGCATGCCTTTTTTCTAGGCATGTGAAAAACAGTAAGCTATATTTCATAGTATTTTTTTCAATTTGCTAGTCACTGCATCTGCATTTTTAAAATGGTTATTCAGCACAAATATTTAATAAAGACTTATACAAAGTCCGCTGGAAATAGAATACAAATAAAATGTCCACAGAGCAAAAATAGGAATGGCTAAGCTACTACAATGAGGTACAGAGGATAAATGTCCTATTTTTAAAGCTGTTCTAGATCTTGGGAAATTTGACAGTTTTTTTGATACTCTATTAAATTTGGTCATTTGTGAGATAAGTAGGACTAGAAACAAGATGTGATCTCACCATTGAAATGTTTATCTCCACAATGCAGATCAATGCATTAAGCATCAAGATTTTAAGGGAAAAAAGAAGATGCCTCAAAACTGAAGCCCAAATCGCCCAGCTCATGCTTGGGAAGGTAGCGCTGGATATAAGCAAAAAGGAAATCCTGTCATGTTGAGATAGGATTGCATGCTCAAAATCTCTCAGGGCTCAAAGTCTACTAGTGTGTGCCTACTTTCTTTCAAAAGTGAGGCAAGGTTCACTGTTTTCTTTAAAATAAGACTAATTCTAAACATTTTTCCTGAATATATATGTGTTTAGAGCACTGACCCACAGCACAGGAAATCAGAGGATTCAGTACTTCACTGCCCTTACTAGTGGCTCTAGGCTGTAGAGGTTGGTTCTTGCAGAGAAAAAAATGTTCAGTTCACATTCTTTAATCCTTCTGAACTGAAGAGTTGTATTGATTTATTAATGGCCCCTAATCAACAGGTAATAGTTAACCAGAGAACTATGAATTTACAAGAAAATTTAAAAAAAAAAAATAAATCAAAATGTGAACTAAAATACTGGACTTTGGTAACTTTGATATACACCTGCACATTTTTAAACACACTTTGCTCAACAATCCCAAAGAGTTCTCAAACACACATGGGCACACATATACACACCCCCACTCTCCTCAGCCACAGGGGCTGCAACTGACAGCACTCATCTGCCTCATCCACCCTGTTTGTTTCCCAGGATCTACAAGGTTTCTCTGGACTGATTTACTGTGGTGGTCCAGTTGGGACTACAGATAAACATGAATCCTACTTGCAATACTTCTTTGATGGGAAGAAGACTTTAGAGCTAGTTCCAGCTCTCAGGACTGTTACATATTTTATATTAATCACTGACAGACCAGAAGAAAGATCATAGCTCCAAAAAAAAGTTATTGAGACTACATGCACTTAGACTGACTCTCTTGGAAGGAGAGTTTAGCTTGGACACTTCTGTAAAATAAAACCACATGGTTTCAAGACTCTGACATAGAGAAAGGATCTGGGTTTCCAATATCCTGGCCAATCACTCTAAGATTTGAGATGTTGAGAAAGAAAACTAGAGATTGTTTCATTTATCCTGAAAACAAACAAACAAACAAACAAGAATAGCTTACTGAATTCTGTGCAGAGAACAATCTCTTAGTCATGCTTGGAGAATGTCCACCTAGATTACTCCTGAAATATTGAAAGCTGCAGTGCCTGTGGAACTTAGTTTCATCCAGAATTAGACAGTATATGGAGTATTTCAGCAATGCAATGAAATTCTGCTTAGAATTAATTTTACAATAGATATTAGAGGCTTCTTTTTTTGTTTCCTGTTTAATGAATGTTGGTTTGGCCTCTGTGTCCTTTAGAATACTATCTTGAAAATACTATGTTTTTAGAAAATCTAAACAATTTTGAGATCTGTAAACACAGCAAAATGCCCCCTATATTTTTTGGAGATTACATATTTATTTCAAAGTTAAATACAAATAAATTAATAAAATAATAATAAAACCTGTTATATTTTTAATATTAGTTAACTAAAGACCACCTGCTGAGGTTGTAATTTCAGAACATTGTACTTACAATGTAATAGTTATCTATATTTATTGTGTTATAACTGAGATTGACAGGAATATTTTACACGGATATTTAGTCATAGTTGACAGCTAAATAATACAAGTCCTTTATTTCATTTGCCAAACTTTCTGCCATGCTAAATTCTTTCACAATATGGCAGTGAAGATTACCCTGTGTTTGTATGGATGTATTTTTTATAAGGTCAGCTGTGGGTGAAGTTGGCAGCTTTCAATGCCTATTGTTATTTAACTCTTATTAAATTAAAAGCTTCATAAGACTACTGAAATTATAAAATAACAATAGCAAGTATAAAACAATCACAAATAAAACAAAATCCTTTTGCAAAGATAAATTGTACTGTACTCATAGACCATTGTTCCCATAAATTAAAAAGTCTAATGAAAATCAGAGAATTCAAGTTTAACTGATTGTACTCTCTGTACATCTTTTTAACCTCCTTGCCGTAGACCAAGTGATGGAACAGGGTTGAATTCACTCTATTTGGCTTTAGAAGTCTAACCACAGCATTAAGTTAAAAGGCTAGTCAGCCTGCAAAAGAAGCAATCTAGAGGAGATTTAGGTCACCTGAAATTTGAAATGTGTTGTCTCTTCCCCCTGATGACTAGCCTCTTTGATCATTTTTGCAGTTAAACATCTACATTTAGAAAAGGTGAATTTGGGACAAAGAGCTCTATAAGTAGTTACGGAATAAGTAGCTATGGATATTTCTTCCCTGGAAAATTTGCCTGCAGCTCTTCTAGAAGTAACATCCAATAATACATTGACTACTGAAGATGTCCCTTAACATATTTCTTAGAAAAACCTTTCTCTGACTTACAGTCCTCTGTATTCCAAACAGTTATAAAATGTAATTGCATCTCTGTTCAGATCAAAAATCAGATATTTGATAAGTGATTTATGTTTGGCTAGGAAATGGGGAGTGTGACAACCTTGAAGTGCTCTCCCCATCCTTAGCAGAACAAAGGGCTACGTTATGCCTTAAATGACTGGGTTTTGTTACTTTGGGAGGAAAAGATAGATGACAGCTTGTCTTATCTTTCCCAAGGTTTTATGGCCATGGAGGCAGACACCTTGTAAGTTTAGGTCAATAAACAGTGTTGCTGTTAAAGGCCTCATGGCCTAATTGGGATGATAGAGATGAACCATCTGTCGGAGAGCCAACTACCAGAAGAAGCCATGAACCAACAGCTACCCCAACAGACAAAACAACTCACTTCTGGTCAGTAATGTGAATTTTCCCCTAGTTTGAAGACCCTAGATCCATTTCCAGAAGAGTCTTCCTAATTAGCATGAAGAGTGAACAGAGGGAGGAGATGAACCGCCCTCTCCTATCTCACATGTAAATGAACTGGGTTATAAAACAACCTCTTGCATGATATGAATTAGTGGCATGTAAATCTTCAACGTGTCCCCCCCCTCTCCAGAGGTTGTTGTGGGACCGATGTACCTGTGGAATGATATCTTACTCTCTCTCTCTCTGATATCTTAGTTTTCCTTCTCTCTCTCTCTTCCTTTTTCTTGAACATATAAAAGTAATATCATTGTAAGTTCTGCTGCTAAAGTCTTGTTAAGTTTTGTGTTATAGTTACTAATTGTTGCAAATCCACCATTTTTAGAAAGCCTTTTGCTGTCAATGTATTGATAAGTTTTGTGATATTATAACATACTTTTGCCAAGTCACTAATTGCCGTAATTTGTATTTCACCATGTACTTTTAGTAAATTCATAATTGAATTGGACTCCCATAGGGACTGTCTGTCATTCACTTTGCTTTACCACACAGAAATACCCAGAGTTAACTCACACCTGATTTCATCTGTTGAGTCAGGGCATGTGTTGTCTTCAGAGTTAACTCATCCTTCATCCCATCTGTTGGGATGGGACAGGGGGACACCAGTTAAAAAGAATCAAGATGCAATCAGCATATTCACAAAGATAGCTGTACCTCTTACCTCGCAACATCATGCATGTCTTGTCAAGAAGAATCCTCAGATATTAACAAAGTTATTTGTCTCAATAACTTTGCTAAATCAAATAAAACATCTATAATTAAAAAATAATGAACTACACAGCAAACTATAAGAAACATTCATTTTGAGAAGAAAATTCTTCTGCCAGATTCCAACACACTTGTAACAATTCACTGTAATCCCTTTTCTCAATGCATACTTCTTATGTACTGTTTTGAGGGTGTATAATATATAAACAAGTTCCAATTCAGGTGGATCCCTAAGTCCCAGTGATTTTCAAGTTATTATCCTAGAACAAGGTCTTGTATCTTGACTCTATCACCAGTTGCAAAAACAGAAAGAATCTCTGCCTGTAGCAATAACTGACAGTGAAGAACTACAGGGGGAAAGGAGTTAAGGGGAAGGATCATGTGTTTTATGTTATCTGATAAAGGAGATTTCTATTTTACCTGGCCATTGCTATTCCATTCATCAGCATTGCTAACTCTTGATCCTGTAATATTAAACCAACAAACACTATTTACAATTTACATGTTTCATCAGTCGTTCAAATCTGTCAAGAATTGTCTAATACATTAAAAAAAGAGGAAAACTTATTTTGTGACAACCAATGGGATCATTTTATTTTTGTGCATCTGAAAAAGGATCCTGTTTGCTTTCATAACATTCACATATTGCCAAAAATGTTTTCTTTCCTGTAGACTCCTTCTTCTAAGAACCAAAAATGAGTTTTTATTTTGGTTTGGTTTTAACTGTTTTCTTTTTCTAAAATGTTATTAGGAACTACAAACACCAACTAGATAAAATGGAAGAATATTCAAAAGACATCTGTACAATGACTATAACTTTCTTAACGATAAATATAGCATTTTATGTTTTATAGAGCTCTGTACCAACTTATTGATGTTGATCCCATTTATGTTTACAAACATCAAGTACTTACTAAAAACTATGTAGCAGGTACCTAATCTGGTTAAATATCTCTTTTGTCTCTTATAGTTTATATCACTACCATAAAGTCAGAAAATTTCCAGAAAATTTTGGATGCTTTTTCTAGTAAATAGAACCATTTCATAGTTTCGTTGAAGGACTCTTGTTTGTTTGTTTGTTGTCTTGATTTCTCGCTTGTTTAGAAAGAAGTCAATCTACGTAACTTAAAAATATTAAAATTCTCCTCAACAGTCTCCACAGCTGATGTCAACCAGCACAGTTAGAAGTGTTTTAACCATTTGGACCTGCTGAAAAGATCCTACTACAATAACATTAAGAAAATTTTTGTTCCCTCACCCTGTTCCCTGAATTCCCACTTACAGCAATAAGGATATTGCAAGCATGGTGTATTTCTTCTGGCTTAATCTTAATAGACAAGGGTTTGAAACTATTTGGAGGCAGGTGAAGAAGATTTTTTAATTTCTTCTTCAACAAGGAAAAAAAATAAGAATGCCATATAGTGAGTTCTAACTTTGGGGTTTTTTTGTCTCCTGTTAACTTAAGTCCCTTTATATTACTTTAACAAGTAGCCCACAAAGCACTGCACAATATGAGAATCGTGAGTTAGAGAATTGTTAGGATGTTTTCTTTGCAGTTAATGACACATGTCTGCTTAGTTGAGATAATAAAACTCTTTGCATTAGCAGTGAAATCAGTTTCGGGCTGACAGTCTAGTATTAGCTACTTTTTTTTTTTTTTTTTTCCTTAGCAAATAGATACATTTCTTCCAGGACTGCTGCAATCCCATTCCTGTATGGGTAGTTAAGCAAACCTGCCTTTGTGCTGTTAACATTATGCAAATGAGGTTAAAATTCTTAATGCAATGACACTTTGGCTATAAAATGTGCTGTGGAGAGGAAAAAAACATTGATAATGAAGCAAGCATATTCACAGAAAAGAGGGAGAAATAGCTAACTTCCCTTTTATTTTTGTGTACTTCATAAACATTCTCCACAAACTTCCAAACAGGCCTTTGAAGTTATGCATTAACGTAATTATGCTATAATAAGTTTTCATGTTGTTTTTGTTTTTCATTAATTTCTCACTGTCTTACATAAAGTTGAACTACACTGGCAGTATGCATTTTGCTTACGGCTAGTCCTTTTCATTCCCTGCACCTCACATCAAAACAATTTTAGTTCAAAGGATGATCCTTAAGAGTAGTGTTTGCAGAAGAATCCTTCCTCCTTTCCTTCCTCCAGTGCCTGGCTGTGGGACTGGCTGTTCCTGCTGTGCCAGTATCTGACTCCCTGCAGATTGCCCTGCAGCCCCCGTGCTGAAGGAGAGCTCTGACACACTTCCAAGTGGTAGCGGTGGTGAGTCTGTACAGTGCTGCAACAAGCCTCACCCAACTCCCAGTTTCCTAGTAGAAATAAGAGCACAAATAGCTTCTCACAATAATTTCCTTCATTAGTCCCATTAGTGTCATTTCCCAGACAAAGTTAGCTTTTTCAGTAGTATAATTTTTATGGAACAATTTCAACCTTATCACTCTTGGGGTCTTACACTCCCACTATAATGTGGTGAGTATGGAATAGTAGAGCAAGTCAGGCATGACTTGGTTTTATCCCTCGTACTGACTGGCTGGACATGCAGTGCAGGTTACCCTCTGGCTCTTTCTGAAACTTCATGAGATTCAGGTCCTTTGGACTTTGCTCTTCCTTTAAGCTTCTTCCTTTTTAACAGTATCTTGCCTCCATTGGACTGATTAAAAACTGGATGTCATCCCTCTGTGTTCTGGCTCTGATCCTGTTGATACAGCCCAGGAGGCTGCTGGCTGTCCTTGCTGTTAGAGGACTGTTGGCTCCTGTTCGGCTTGCTGTCTGCCAGAGCCACAGAGTCTTTACTGCAGAGCTGCTCTCCAGCCCTTAGTCTTCCATCTATATAACTACAAGAAACAATTCCTTCCCAGATGCAGTGAGTTTAATTTGCCCCTTTTGTGAGGTTCCTGTTGTCCCATTCTTTTAGCCTTTCTGCGTCCTTCTCTCCTACCTTTCAGTTTGATGTCATCTGCAAACTTGGTGAGAGTACACTCCATCACTCCATCAATTATGAAGCTGTTAAACCAGACTGGTCTCCCAGGGTAGACCCCTGCATTACTCCACTTATTACTGGTCTCAGGGTAGAGTAAAAATCATTAACAACTACCCTCTGAATCCAATCATCAAAACAGATGAATCTCACAATCCATCTGGTCCATCAATCTAGACCTTGAATGGGCTATTCTAACTTGGATACAAGAACATTGTAGGAGCCAGTGCTGAAGGACTTATAAAGTTGAAATATTGTAGCAGCCAGCATTGGCTTATAAAGTTGAGATAAATGACATTCCCTGCTCTCACTTCAATCACTGTTCCATTCAGTTTATCGGAGAAGGCAATCAGGCTCATCAGATGCAATTCACTGCTGGAAAATCCATAATTTTCCCAGGGAATGAAATAAAACTGACCACCCCTGTTTTCCCAAATTGGACAGTTTTCTCCAGTCAGCAGATGCCTACCCAGTCTCCACACTCATTTCATAGAAAAACCATACAGTGATTTTGCAAGGACTTCATTCACTTCCCTCAGTTTACTTCGATGCAGGCCATCAAATCCCATGTGCCTGTAAGGGCCTACATGAATCTTGCCATCAAAAACATTTACTATAACATTAAAGTGAAAGTATCCTTCTGAATATTTTCTGAGGAATGTTAAATTATATCATTTTTCTAGGTAACAGTGGACATAAATCCTGACCTGTGAAGTTTTGCCGGTTCTTTTACATTAGAGCTGGAAATGAACCCCAGAATGGAGCACTGACTGATGATTATTATACTATTTTCCTTTCTAACACATAGGATATTAAGAACCTGTGATATGAAATTCATAGTTTATGTTCTGTACTCACTTTCTGTTATTTTCTAGTTCCTGGTTACAGGTATCAAAACATAGATAATTCTGTGTGTCAGGAGGCAACCTACAGCATAAGAAACTGGTTTCACTGAACCATAAACTGATATAGTATTCTGAAAATGATGGCTCTCAGTAAGAATCATTACATGCAGTAGGGAGCTTGGCAGAAAAAGAACTTTCAAAAACTTACACTTTGCTTCTGTTCCATGTTAGAATGGCCAAAAAATTGATTTTTTTTTTTTTTTCAATATAATACCTGAGGTTTTAATTCATTTCTTTTTCTCTCTCTTTCTCATTAGAGGTGACCAGAGAGCTCTGGACTGCAGAAAACTTTCCTTTGAAAATTTGATTGAAACCAATATGCCTCTCAGGAAACATTCTGGCTTTGGTAAAAGTACTTAGTCACAGCTCTTCCAGCCAGGTTTAATATTGTAAGAATAATCATAATACAGAAGAGCTGCCTAGACCTTATAGCATAATGATGGAACCCTTATTTACAAAAAATTTAATTTCTTGGACTAATGAAAGGGATAGAAGTAAGTGTAGTAAGAAAAGTAGGTGGACTAAAATAGATAGCTCTATAACTTATTTCTAGTGTTAGATAAAGAGAAGAAATGAGTTAGTTGATTGTTTTTTTTTAATTTTTGGGGTCTAATATGGATAGGTTAGATCAACAAATCACATCCTGGGCTGCATCTGCAGGGACACTACTAGCAGAGATAAAGTTGTGATTTTCTACTCTACTCAACACTAGCAAGGCCACACCTGGAGTACTGTGTCCAGTTGTGGTCCCCACAATTCAAGAAAGATGCTGACATACTGGAGATGATCCAAAGGGGAGTCACAAACCTGCCCTATGAAGAAAGACTGAAGGACATCTTTTCTCACTGGAGAAGAGAAGGCTTATGGGGAAGGTCATCATAGATTTCCAGTACTTAAAGGGTGGTTACAAAGAGAAGGGTTTCTATTCACAAGGAGCCATGTAGACAAGACAAGGGCAACAGGTACAAGTAACAATGAAAGAGGTTTCATGTCAACATAACAAAAAATATTTATGCAGTAAAATCAATCATTCACTGGAACAACCTCCCCAGGGACGTGGTAGAGTCCTGATCACTGGAGGTTTTCCAGACATAATTGGAAAGGGTGCTACACAATGTAATCTAGGCTCCCTTTCCCACAAAATATTGGACTAGACAATCTTTTGAGGAGCCTTCCTTTTTTATGATTCTATCAATAGTTTTGTATAATCATTATTGTTTTTCCTGAAATGTTCCAATTGTGAAGTTCTTCCAGCACTGAAGATTATGCTTTATTTTTTAAGTAAAATAAAAATGAAAAGGTGAGAAACAAGATCACTACAAGTTTCTTCATATAACCAATAAAACACTTGAACCATTAGTCATCCTGTTGCATATTGAGACGTCTGTACCTAAAAATACCAGTACTCTTCATGATCATATAATTAACAAATGTAGAAACACTCACTTGAGCATTCTTACCACATGGCATAAATTGTTATCAAAATATCCTAACTGTATCACTGGGAGTTTCTCTGTTACATGTGGGTTTGAATACAAGTTCATACATTTGAAGTTAATTAAAATTCATTTTTCTTTTCCCTTTCTGTAGCCACGAAACAAATCAAATGCAACCTATCTCCAGGTTAATATTGTTTTGGGAAACATAATTTTGATTTTTTTTTCCAATTATAATCCAAGCAAAATATTACAACAATCAGAAACAGTTTGTTTTGAGGATATTCTCCCTGGACAACAAGCCCATATAGCCACAGCTCTAACAGTGCAAACCAGTGCTGGGCTAAAGAAACTGGAAATGACACAGTGAAATGATTGAACATCTTGCAATTTTCCTATGAATGCCACCTTTCATTTAGTTAAAAGAAGCAACACATTTTTTTTTCTTATTTCTATCAGTTGCTTACTGGTGGAAATGTACAATTCTTTCCTAGTTACATATTCAGTTAAATACATCTACAGTAGGTAAATTCGGTAAGTGTTAGGGCAGGGCATGAGTGCTTGGAGATCAAGAATAAGAATCAGCTAATGACAGTGTATTTTGATATAGAAATAGAGGTCACAAAACTACAATTTGAGGCAGATTCAAAGAAAACAAAGGCTTTTCTTCTAATGACTTAGAAAGACATTATGGTTACCAGAATTTTTACAAGAGTCTACAGGAGTACTGGAAAAATATTTGTCAAAAAGACTCATTGTGGAACTACTAAGTAACAAACGAAATCATGGTCAGAAAATCTCCAGAGCAGAAAATAATTGAAGCCTAGAAAATCTGAGGGCTAAATATAATCTATATTCTTATTATTCCCTAGACAATTGATAATGGACATGGTTGAAGGAAAAAGTCTTGTCGAGAAGTACCTTCATCTGAACCACTACAACCATTTTTGTGTGCTTAGATTCCGAACTGAAGAACTCTTTTTTTGGTCAAGGTTTAAGGCAAGGCAGCAATAAACCGTGGCAGACGCTCCCTGTTACCCCCCTACCTCCCACCACCCCTTCCTCTAGATCAGAAAGATGATAGGAAAATAAGAGGGAAGGAAGTGAGACTTAGATTTCAAGTTGGAAGGTTTTAAAGGTTTTTACCAATGCTACTAATAAATAGAACATATATACAAAATATACAAACCAATTTTGAGTGTTGGGTGTGGAGTTGGCGTCACTCCAGCAGCAGAGCTGGGTGTGTGGAGCTGACGGCTCCAGCAGCTGCAGCTCAGGGCCCCAGAAGTCATGGGCGGGACTGCACAGCAAACCGCAAGACTTCACTGCAAACTGGTTGCAGGGATCACAGGGCCTGAGGCCTGTAGATCACAGGCAGACAGACAGGGTCCTCTCTAGATGCCGGCCATGGCCAAAGAGAACTTGACCTTCGTGATCACCCTCTTATATAGAGGGTATGACGATTATGGGATGGAATACTCGTTTGGTCAATTTAAGTCACCTGTTCCATCCACCTCTCCCTAAACATGCCCCTCTCATGACAGAATGTGGGAAAACTTATCAATAAAACCAGGACACTGATTCTAAGGAATTTATGGACATTGGTTTTACATCCTGTAACTGTTTAGAGCAGGCAACAATAAACGGAGAGACAGCTGCTCTCTATTAACCCCTGCCCCCCTCACCAAGTGAAGGGAGAAGAACTAAAAGGGAGAAAGATTTATGAGTTGGAAAATTAAAACACCTTTACTGATAATACTTATAACAATAGAAACAATGCAAAAATTTACAAAACAAATATTGAATTTCCTGGATGATCAGAGAATTGCATGCCACAGGGCCTGGCATTGCACCTGTGGCTCCGGGGCAGACACCAGGAATTTCTGACTGGACCCAGCAGTAGATGGAAACCAGATTCAGGGATGCACAGTCTGGAACTGGGATCAGGATTACAGGCAGGACAATAAGCAGGGCCCTCTTCAGGAGCTGGCCATAAGCAAAGAGAGCAAGACTTTCATGAGACCTCAGCTTTAAACTGAACCTGATAAGTATGGGATGAAATACTTTGTTGGTCAATTTGGGTCACCTGTCCTGTCCACCCCTCCCTGCCTTTTCTTTGCATACCATTCCTACCACTAGCTGAGTAAAACAGTGAGCAGGTGTTAGCAGCTTTGGAACAGCCAACTTCAGAAAAGTGAAGTCACTTAAAAGAAACATAACTGAAGAGAAAATTCACTAAAAGAGAATTGGTCCTGTTTCAACCAAAACCAGGACACATCCAGAATAAACATATTTCAGTTTGGGAATTTTTCATAGAGTGGAAAATTCTGAATTTCACTCCATAACTTTTTCATTACTCACCGTGTTTAAGCTATTTCTGAACAGAAGGCTGAAATAGGTAGACAAACGTTGACAGTGGTAATAACAATGAAATTGTTGCTTATTACAGGACACTGTGCAGACAGTGTCACGTTACCCCATAGCAAGAGGCCAAAAATCTTAAATATTACCCTCCATATCTGTCTGGTTTTCAGAAAAGAGACAGAGAAAACTTGATTTGGCCAGGCTTGAATATGTAAATCCAAGTAAGACAGTGAATGAAAACTACAGTAAATGAAAGAAACAGATATGAAAGAGGCATCCGCCTCATGGGCATCTGCCCATGAGATTGCTGATTGTTGGCTGAGGTTGATGCAGATCTTCAGGACTGAAATAAATAACTTCTTATTTGCAGATTGGCTTTTTAATTATTTTTAATTAATTATTTGTAAATCACACCATGCAGCAGTGTACTAACATACTTTAAATTGTGGTTTCCCGCAAGATTTACTCATGGTAAACTGGTAATAGACAAAGGTCTGTGTTTTCTCTTTTCTCCCCTGGTATTCATTTCAGCAGCTCCCTTTGATGTTCAATGAAACTGTACGGTGTAACACCCTTGCAGTGATCAATCAGACTGGTAAAAATTGCGGACTGTTTGAAGGAAGGTGAATTCAGGTGAATTAAAGAGTAATTTATTTAGTATAATCAGTATATTTCATCACATCTTACTGAGTGAATAAGGCAAAGAGTTCAGAAGAACAGCAAGATGAAAACTTATGTTCTTAATATCTAACATACTTCTTATACTACAGACAATAGGGGTAGAGAAAGATGTCAACTAGTGCTGAAGGACAAAGATTATTAAGCTCATTAGTAAAAATGTATCGGTTTACTAAAATCACATTCATGGCTATTTCTCCTTTTCCTTTGGCTCACTGAAGACTTTTCTTATGTAGACATCCAAAGAGATAGAGGAAGAGAAACTGATATCCATCTGAGTCTCTGAGACACCAGTGATACCACACCCAGGGATCAGAAACATCAGCTCTTGGTATTTCAAGTTATTTTCTCTCCTTCATAGAATGTTGATTCTTTTCTACAACAGATCAGAAAATGGAAGCAGGATAACCCATGATCACACCAGTTCCTAGAGAGTGGAAACCATGAGAACATCTGTCATGGGGTCAAAAAAATATCTATAAAACATAGCTGGATTACCTTTACAATTTATTGCAGAAATTCCATTGGACAGTTCAAACCTTTCCAAGTAAACCTTGTCTGGCCTAATTACTCACAAATTGATGTCAGTTCTTCTTGGTAGAAATCGTAGAGAAATAGTGTGTCCTATTTGTATATAAAACATTGTAATTTATCTGCCTTTGGGCTTGTGAATCTTTAGAATGCATTTCTCCTATTCCTGCTATTTTTCTCCAAGTTGGGGATACATTAGTGCAGTAGTAGTAGAATTTTAGTGTAAATATAACATTAAGTAATGTTTTAATAAATGGTTTTGGACACTTAAAACTTTTGTAAAGCTAAGTAAACTACTACTTTAACCTAGGAGTATTTAAAATAAGCAATCAACATTTCTAATACAGCCTTCACAGGTGTTAAAATAAGCTGTCTAAAGTATTCTGCTTGAATACATCCCCTTTTTCTTTCACCATATTTCTTGAGTATCACTTTGACATAGATATGCTGGTTTATGTGTATAACACTTCTTTGTGAGAGGTAGGAAGCAATACATTTTTAATGTAGTCTGAAATCCTTGCACTAGGAATTGAGTATAAGGAGTGTGGAGAGAGAGAACTCTGTACTGTAGCCATGCTCCTTTCCCAAAGAGCATCACAAGAATTTAGTGCAGCTGCGTACAAGAAGTGGAAAATATTCAACAGTACCTGCAGCATAATCGTTTATAACAGCAAGCCCAAGGTAACATATTGTGTGTCAGAAGAAATCACCATTGAATTTTTAAGCTGCCAGAAATGAATGTTAAACAGTGTGCTACAAAACATTACTATAGATTATTGTGATGGTATATTGATTTAATAAGGAGGAACAGCTGTTGAGTTCCAATAATTACCCTTTGGTCTAATGCTATTTAAATACAGTGAACTATCTTTATCATTCATTAGTTCACTTCTGGAATGATATGGCATTTCAGAAATGTTTAGCAAATTTCCCCCATATTACTACTACAAAAAAAGTTCAACACTACTGTTGTTTTTGCACACCCCCCAAGAAAAAGCAAGGAGCAGAATAACTTCTGTGTCACTGAGCTTACAATGTGATAATGAAATAACATGATCGGACTGATTTGAATAATAAGAGTGCAGGGTTCATGATGCGAGAAAAACTCTTGCTCTGAGTATTCTGCTTTAACATTTTCCATGAAAGATTTTGTTGTAAGAATCATTTCTACACATAAAAACAAATGGTGGGGGACACAGAGGTAAAAAAAAATATCCATACATCTGTGTTTCCATACATTTAATCTTCTAAGTAGTATATGAAATTTTTAATGATGCATTTATGAGATTGTTTTTAATTTCTAGATTATTTAATTGTCAATAAGTCACTTGCACAGAGGAAGAGGGATCTGCAATAAGAAAAGAAAACCCACTGTGTTCTAATGGCCTTGGTGCAATTCAGCTTTCAGGAAAGTGTTGAAAGTGGTGGTTAAGTTTCCCACCCAAGGAATACCATCCTTTTCAATTATTAATTTATGTTTCAATTGTTTGGTGTAACTGATACACACTTTACCCACCAAGGAGCTATAAAAAGCCTTTTGGTAGACATTAAATCAACTGTATTGTTTGGCCCTGCATTTCAAAACAGGCTTTTTTTTGTCTTTATTTCTTTTACACTGTGAGTGTATAATACACAATAATGTCATGCACATTCTGTGCTTTTCTTACAAATAGGCTTAAAATTTTAATGCCCTCCAAAAGCCATTAGAGGACTTTTTTATTAAGGAACATTTAAGTAATACATTAAATCTTATTTTGAAGAAGTTTCAGGGGAATATTTGGTCTCAAATCACTTCCACCTCTCCAAGATATATTTTGTCACAATCTAGCATAGAGTTTTACCATTTTTGGACTTCAGGCATAGTAAAGAAGAGTAGATGACTGAATCAGATTCCAAAGTTAAATTTAAAAATAAAAATAAAATAGTCTTAACTTAAAAACAAATGCATAAAACCTTTCTCCCTTTCAAGTCCCATTCCCCTCTCAAAAAAAAATCAGAAGTGAGTTCACTCTTCCTGGTACCCTTGCTAGTTCAAGGAAGACTTTCTGCAGCCAGCATTTTCTCTTGGAAGGCCAATGAGGAACACTGCACCCTGCAAGGCCAATCTTATTCTAGATACATGGTGAAATGTGTCACTGGTATGTGGTTGTGCTGAGTCTGTGTGCAGAACTGCATCAAAACCTCAGCACATATTCTTTCTTTGTACCACAGCAACCAATTTAAGAAACAGAACTCCCCACCTGACTAGAGGTAAGTCACTACATAGTTGATTTGCTAGATCAATGATGCTAATGAAAAATGTTCATTAAAAAAAAAAATGTTATACAAACTTTTCATTAGATACAGCTTTGTGGAATAGCTGTACCTTTTCCTGACTCTGGTGGTACATAGATGGACAAGGTACTTGGTGAAAAGAGTTTGCAAAATATTATAAATGTATAGAGACAGTGGAACTTTCCAACAAAATTCAGTGTGAAGAAAGATGGCGCTAGATACATTTTTCACTGGTTTGGCAGAAAAACATTAGACTTGGGTTTTGCAGTTCAAATGTCAACTGCTTGCTAGGGGAAATGTAACTCATAACCTTTTATTTAGTTTAGGCCTGTTATAAATCCATTGTCACTGTATTACATAGTCATCCGCAGTGACATATACAGAGAATTTAGAATTAGGAAAACCTAGATAAAAGAGTAAAAATGGTTCCTGCAAATAATCTTGTTAAATTTTGGATTATGGTGCAAGCAGATGTGATCTTTGGAAAAGGTAGCACAAAATTGCTTCTTAATAACATTTTGTGGGAAAGAAGAATGTAAATAGAAATTTTGTGCATATACATAAATATATATTTTAATCATGTGATTATTAATCCCTAATATGAACTAACAACGAAATAAGAAACTATATGGTTAAAACAATGATCAAGTCACTGACATGTTATTTGTACATCAGAACACACACAGTATATACTTCCTCCCATGAGACTACCTTCTCAACCACAGTAGTGTTTACATTATCAACCTCTAAAAAGTCTGAGTATAAAATGTGGGTTTACAGTTGTATCTAACTTTTAATTTCAAATTATCTATCTAATTTAAAAAGCTTCCTAATTTACCATAACTTCATGTTGTAGAGGTTGAATCAAACTATCACTTTATGGAGACACTTAGAACACACAAGCAGTAGTTCTTGTTTCCATGAAGAAAAAAAAAAAAAATCAAAAAGTTTTGTTTGAACGATGGTGGAACAAGCCTACTTCTGACATCTGCAAGTGTTCAGCATCTGCAAAACACCTCTGTCAAAAGAAAATGGAAATCATTCTTTTTGGAACAATTATTGCCACAGTTTGCTCTCAACTACATCTAGGGAGGCAGTTGTCAGACATATGCTCAATTGCAAAACTGATGAATTTGCAGAAAATGCCTTACACAGAAAATAATGTGATTTCATTCTGAGCATAGTACAATTGGTGTGATTTTTCTGCATTTCTGCGTATCCAAGAAAAATGTTGTAAGTATAATGAAGACCTATATAGAATGGGTTTTGATCTCATTAGAGCTTAGTAAGTCAAAATATTTCAAGGGTACTTCTTCCCAAATTGGATTATAACAACCATGACAACTTCATTGCTTCTCTTCACACAGGAATTAAGGTTCATGTTCTCAATCACAGAGATTTTTTTCAAGAGCTTCTTCTGTAACAAATGAACTTAAAGATGGTATACATTGACCCTCTTCGTTTTTCCAGAAGTAATCATTAGTATATTTAAAGATATAGATTGTCACGTCTATACTGAAATACAGAGTAGACAGATCTAAAACTTATAATAGGTAGAAAAGATAATGATAATGATAATGATAATAATGATACTAATAATATTAATAATAATAATAAAGGAACAGTCACCCAGGGCAGTCTATAAGGAATTCGGTCAGCCCTGGAAACTTTTGAAAATACCAGACTGGACAACAAGGCTGGAAAAAAGATTTTGCTCTTCAGGACACTGAAGATGGGAAATAATTATCTTTCTTTTTCTACCATCAGGAAAACCTTTTATTTTAACAACCTGAGAAATTAAAGACTTAGGGTGTTATCTTATCCCAGTGTGTTACTTTATTCCAATAAAAGGTTAGTTTTATAAATTGGATGCCTTTACTGTCTTCTTTTCACACTTGAACACTCAGCTCACTACTTTTGAGCTGAGTGCAGATTATTTGTATATGGTATTTTTCTTGAAATGAATTGATTTCAAATCTAGTAGCATGATGAACAGTGTTTATGGTACTGTATATGGAAGGGCTACAGGTTGACTTTATTAGCAAGATTGTGCAATATTATTGGCATCACTTGTCACTTTTTGACTACAATGCTACTACTGTGTCTTGTCAATATGATAAACACCATGATACATGTAGACCAGATTTTTCAGGAACTAGATAGTCAGTAGCAGGATATAACATTTAGTGTTGAAATAGTACAGCATTATAACATCATTGTCATGACAACTGAAGCACATATCAGATCACAAGATTTTGTAACTGGTAAGTTTTAAAACAGAATCCTGATGGTCAGCAATTAGAGAAGGATCAAAACAAAGCAAGAAATACTTTAAAGGAGCAAAAGTTGAACATAATAAAGATAAAGAATTTATTTATGATAGTCAAATCATTATCGAGCAACACAAACTAGAAATAACTATCTTTTTTTAGATTCTCAGAAATTATAAATTGAAATATACACAATATAGAATGGGTAGAGATTAAGAAATTTTTTAAAATAGTCTTTATTCCTGTGCAGTCTCTGCTCTCATCTTAAAGTTCATCTGCGCTGCTCCATTGAGGTGTAAATATATGAAGATAAGAAAAAGTCATCATAGCTTGGAATGATCACCAGCCTACACCTGCCTGAAACAGTATTTAGTGTCAGGAACTATAAAGGTGAAAGACCTTCTGGATCACTGAATTCTATTCTTTTTCTTACTTCTAACACTGTATTACATAATTTCCATTATAAATGGCTGGTTCTTCACCTTGGAAGTATTGTGTTTTGTTTTGTTTTGTTTTGTTTTGTTTTGTTTTATTTTGTTTTGTTTTGTTTTTCCTGCTGAAACGTTGGTATGAATTCTCTCTGCTTTAGAAAGTAAAAGATTTTTTTCACCATCCTTGAATAAATTTGTGCATCATCATTTTATATACTTCTACCCTTTTGCTGGTATTTATTTAATTTACATTTAAATACAACATTAATCTTTGACTATAAACATATACACAAAAATAATTCTCTTCACAGCATTAACTTCTGTAGACTGGGAAGACCGGTATCATCTATGTCACAAAAAGCTCTTCATTGCCTGTATCACTCAAAAAGAACATACGCTTGCTTGAGTGAATGATCATGATAACCAGGAAAACAAATAATGCTCCAGAAAATATCTTATAATAGGTTGTTCAAAGAACAAAGGCATTGGCTTTTTCTCATCTGCATTGGAGATTCCTGTAGAACATCTGGGTTTGTCTATTGCATGATTACCACACTTCAGCAACAGATAAAAGTCTTCCAAAAAAATGGTATCTACAAGAGCTTCTTCTTATTGATCTCCATCTTAAGGATTTCTCAGCTTATGGTCTGGAATCAACGCAAGGAATAGATGTCAGTGAAAAGGTTTGAGTCAGTTGCATTCCTGGATTAAATTTGCTAACAAATTTGCTCCCAGGAAACTGGCAGAGAACTGAACTCTCTTCTGGTGTTCTGAAGAAAGATGTATGTTTTTTTATTATCTATTTGAATGTTCATTTTACATGCAATTTAATTATCAAAGAATTTTGACAGAAAAAAAGGAAATAAAAAAGAAATAATTGATGGATTTATTTAAATACACATTTTCCATACTGTTGCATGCACAAATAGAAGTAGGAAAGCTTATCTTGTATATTTAACAAGGTATTAAATACAACTATATTCACAGCTTTCATAATGAGAATTCTAGGATCCTAATTTTCAAGATTAGAATGTAAGTCCATATCTAACAGACTTGAATTACTACTGTAAAAATAGTGAAACATTTTTATTCTGACTTTTCAAAATTTTAGAGAAAGTGATGAATGATTCGGTGATTCAGGAAAAAAAATGCAGCTATGACCTGTTCTGAAGGATAAAAATGACTAGGGAATCAAATCAACAGGCCTTTGGATATACAACAGTAAGAATTTAGTAATATGGTAGCATAAATGATGAATTTAGTTGGGTTGTGATTTAGCTGAATCTGTTCTTAATGTGCAGCATTATATAAGGCAATGGTTGGTATCAGACCTAGTGTCTTTCTGTTCTTTTGCTTCATGCCAATGATGATAAACACCTTTGTAAATCTGATTTAGAGCAAGTTCGGCTTCATTTGAGACAGCAGCCAGACCAAAAAGTAGGAAGGGAGGAAACAGTAACATAACATACAGTAACATAACAAATCTCTGGAGACAGTAATTACAAAAGTTGATAATCAGAATCAGTTTGACATGGACAGAATTGGAAGCAGAGACAGACTAGTCACTGAATGCATTTCAGTAAAAAGAAAATCCTGATTTCCTTCCTGATCATGACCCCAGAAATAAAGAGATCCGAAAACAAACAACCAAACAGAACCAAACAACTAAATTTTATTTAGAGCAGATAAAAAAATCTATTAATAGAACTGAATTAGGTTAAAACAGCAGATCTGACTCAGAGTCTGAATGAACACTGAATGGTTTTCATCCATATGACTATACAAATGTGAATCCTCTGTTGTGCTGTCTAGTAGACAATCTTGAAAATATATGTCTGGGGACTGATAACAACATTTCTCAGCCTGTAGATAATTCTGATGCATTTAATAGTGTGCAAATGTATCCTAATTAAGTACCTTCTGGAGGAAAAAAGAAGGAATTAAATCTTGTAGCTTCCTGCCATGGCTTCCTCAGGTCAACACTTCTCCAAAAAAAAAAAAGTGTTGAACTGATTGCAGAATCATAGCATCATGGAATACATATGGTTGGACCTCTAAAGCTTATATTTTCCAACCACCCTGCCATGGACAGGGACATCTTCCACTAGACCAGGTTGCTGAAACCCCTTCCAACCTGGCCTTGAACACTTCCAGGAATGGTGCCTCCACAGCTTCTCTGGGCAGCCTGTTCCAGTGTCTCACCACCCTCTTCATAAAAATTTTCTTCCTTATGTCCAATGTAAGTCTACGCTCTTTCCGTTGAGAACCACTGCCCCTTGTCTTATCACTATGGACATTGGTAAAGTCTCTTTCTGTCTTTCTTACAAGCCCCCTTTAAGTATTAGAAGGCCACATAAAGTCTCCCCAGAGCCTTCTCTTCTCCAGGCTAAAATACTCCAACACTCTCAGCCTTTCCTTATTGGAAAAACTTTATGGGACCAAAAAATAATCTTGGAATTCACAATTAGAGTACTCTGAGTACTGTGGGTGTCTATACAAGGGGATGATAAGCAAAGTGAAGAGCTGGCTGCCCACCAATTTAGTGTCAAGATGCCAGCATAAGCAAGGAAATAAACTTCCTCTGAACAGACATATAGTCGCACTACACTAACACACACCAGTAACTGCAGTAAAGGGGATTGAAAAAGGTCAGGAAGTTTTCAGTATGATTTATTTTTCCTCTGAAAATGTCAATTTGTCAAAAACCAAGTCATTTGTGAGGGAAGATTTATTTTTGTGAAATTTCCATTTCAATTTTGTTCTTAAATCAGTTTTGACATGCTGAAACATCCCATCACATTTTTTTGATAAAGTGTGATATAAAACAGTTTTGGTTTTGGATCATATGACTATATGAAAACAGATGTTATTTTTAGGGAAGATAAAAAAATAAATTAAATTGCTTTGAAATTAATAAAGTTTTGTTTACCTGAAAGATTGAGGAATGTTGTTACACAAAAAAAAAAAAAAAAAAAAAAAAAAAAAAGAAGTGGAATTAAATCATGACTTGAGTCATAACGGAATAAAGTCTCATGAGAGGTAAACCACTTCTCATTACTCTATGATGAACAAAATTATGATTCTTGGAATTGCAACCAGATATAACTATGGTCTTGGCTTTGGCTTAGACCTGGAAAGTGGAGAGAACTTACAGAATTTGTAATTCAATTAGCTGATTTATTTATGTATTGATATACTAGTAGTTTATTTTTTTCTTTTTTTGTTTCTTTGTTTTAAGGGCAAAATGAGTAAAGGTCATAGTTCACCACTTCAAATAAATTCATGAGCCTTGTAAATAATGAATGAGATGCACATGTGCAATTTTTCTTTGTGTGGTTGCTCAAAATCCTCTAATAATTACTTTTAAACACCTTTTCCAGATAGGTCTGTACAGCCCATATATATGTTACCTGGACATAAGCTAGTTAACATCTGGATAAATTGTTGCTACTAACAACAAAAGTAGAAGAAAAAGCACAATGAACTTCTCTGGATTTGACAGTAGCAGAACTGCTCAATCTCTACAATGAAAATCCAAAACTTATTCTATGAATAAAACAGTTAAGGAGTTGCAAACACATGAGAAGAATGAAACTAAGCGAATATGAAAACGTTGGAAACTGTAGATTAAAAACCTTTTGTCATGCTCAGCTATATGATGTTGACAATGTTACATTTCACTTTTATCTGTTTATAAAAAATGAAGGGTACATTCACCTCATGAATTCTGCATTTAAAAAAAAAAAAAAAAAAATTAAGAAAGCAATTATCAAGACAGCTCCTTAGCATGTTAACCTAGCACACATAAATATTTGTGCAACTTCATGTAAAGATACACATATTTCATTTGCATCCAGTCCCAGTAGAGCAACAATGCCGATTATCCAACACAGTTCATAGCTAAGGCATAAATTAGAAGAACAAAACTTAGCATAAAAACTATAGTAGAGGACAAGATATAAAGCCTCTGCAAACACTTCATAAGATCTTTATGAGGATATTCTACAGAGCTTGCATGAACATGGAGAAATAATTCCAGGACTTTTAAAAACAAAAGAAATTAGGAATAGACTTACTGTGGAGTATCCTGCTTGTGCAGCACCCCTACAAAACTGTTCTCAGGTAACTAAAAAACCCCTGATATCTGTGGTGGATTAAGCCAGAAAACTCTCACCCACCTGTTCACTCACTCCCCCATTCCCTGCAGCATAGGTGGAGAAAACAGGATCAGGAGTGAGAAAGTTCATGGGTGGAGGCAGAGACAGGGAGATTGTGGACCACTTACCATCGTGGGTAAAATAGACTAAACTTGTGGAAAAATAACTTAATATATTGGCAACTAAAATAGATAGTGATTCAGATGAAGAGAAGCAACAAGATAACCATTAAAACAATACATTTCCTTTTCACTATTTCAACTTAGTTTCTTCACTCCGGAGTCCTCTACCACCCAGCACACACGGTCAGCGCGCAGTGAATTCTTCTGCTCCAGCAGCTGGCCCTTCATGAACTGCAGCGAGTATCTATTCTGGCACCTGAAGCATCCTCCTCCTCCTCTGACCTTGGTTTTCCCTCTGCTTTTTCTTACTCTTTTTGTTCCCTCCTCCTCTTCTCTCTCTCCTTCTCTGTGATATTTTTTTTGCCCTTTCTCAAACACAGTTTCCCAGAGGCACCCCCATGGTGTCTGTGGGGCTCAGCTCTGCCCTGCGGCGGGTGGTTGGAACCGTCTGTGTCCAGCATGGGGCAGCCCCAGCCTCTCCTCACAGAGGCTCCACAGCCCCCAGGCCCAGCGCCTGGGCATGGACATACTATATAAAGGCTTATAACCTGAGTGATTTATCAAAAAGCAATCACTGCCATTAATTCAACCTTATCATGCTGCAAATATACCATACTGATCACCTACCTTAAAATCACACATATTTTATGAATGCTCCTGCTGTGGAAGAACCACTGGTTTGCACAAGGGAAAAGTCTTAACGCAGGAGCTCTCATTGCCTTAGCCTGGAAACGGAGGGGAGCTCAGCACCTAAAGGTTGGTTACCGCCTCTCCAAAAGAGTGACAACTTGGCCTACAGAACCACAGCAGGAGCTGGGAGGTGGTTGTCTTGTCATCTGACCTGATGGGCAATACCTTTTTCATCTTCATAAAACTGGTGTTTGTTTCATTGTGCCTACAAAAGTTTCACCTCTGCTTTGCTAATGTGATAAGCAAAGGTTCCTGCATCTTTGCCTGGAATATTGTATGTTAGCATTATACTCCAAATAAAATACAACAGTATGAAAAATCATATTATTCAGCACTAGTTACTGATGCACCCTGTTGAAACTGATAGGGTTTTTGTTGCTGGTTTGGTTTTTTTTGGCTTTTTTTGGTCAGTCTTAACATTCTTTCTATTAAGTTTTGTCAACAGCCAGTTTTCACAGGAAACCAGTTGAAGTCTAAAAGAGGTAGGAAAAGCTAGTAAATAGAGCACATTTTCCTCATATACCCAGGAATCAATGGTTTTGTCAGCTTCCTGTTTTTGACAAAGACAAGGTCAATGCATGTGACTCATCATTGTGTTAATCCAGTTTATATCTCTGTCATCCTAATGAAACTGATGAATTTACAGCATTGTAGAACCAGACCATTGCTGTAATGATTCATCTTCATTATAGTAACCCATTAAGAATCAGCTCCCTGTTATATCGGCCAGAGGACAAATGCAAACTAAAAAGGAAATTTCTCCATTAAAGGAAGTAAAAGGAAGCCTGTGTGCTAATTAATCATTGATTTAATCTCTTTTTTAGGATCTAATTAAGACTTCATCTGAAGAGGCAACAGCTTCAAGATGAAAAGTAATGTGCAGCAGACTAAGGCAGGTCTCTGTCTTAATATTCCATGGAAACATTTTTTTCTCTTCTAGTTTCACATTCATTACATAAGTTATAATGGAATAAAATAAGACGGAGTGATAGAGATGATCCTTTGGCCCTCATCATAATGAACACAAAGCTAAGTTCACTCTCAAATTGGACTTTTATTTTCTGCTCTTCACCTGGCTGCAGGAGAAACACCTGAAGTTACTGAGATGGGAAGCCATGAAATCTGATTAGTCTAGGTAGTTTCAGATAAAAGATTCATCTGAGACATTTAAAAGATTACAGCTGAATTTGTAAGTGAAGTTTTTCAGGGAATGTTTGCGTCATAAATATCTAAAGAAATGCAATGCACATTCAGAAATCTATGAAAATAATTTTAGCAGAGCAGATAGTGGGTTTTTTTAACTATGTTGATTTGTTATCATATAGTCTTTTCTCTGTTCACCATCAGCAGTTAACTTATAAATATGTTGGGCTATTCTAACATAAATAAGTAATCAGGATTAATACCAACTTGTTTTGATACAGAAAGTTGTTAAAACAGCAGCTAAAATAGGCAGTTTACATAATGTATGCATTGAGAGGTCTTGCTGTTTTTTCTGCATGTTTAACAAATGAGAATCAATGGCATGCCATGTAGAAAACAGCTTTTATTTGGCCATACAGAGTAACATGTACTATCAAAAAAAAAAAAAAAATCAATAATGCTTGCTTGAAACCAGCATGAATGTCTCATTTGAAAGTTATGAACATAATCTACAGAGGTCAAGAAATACTCTCTGCATTTGAAGAAGGAAAAATAGGTTTTCTGTGCAAAAGCTTAAGAATACATAAGACAAAAATAACTGCATAGTCAAGAATAACTCCTAACAAGAGGTTACAGGCTGAGTAACAAAAATTTTTAGAATCTAACAGCAGCATCAGTTTAGTGATATTTCTTATTTTGCACCACACGACATAAGCCATTGCTTTTACAGCAGAAAAGAGTAAAAAGGGTTGAAGTTCAATTCTCCTCCTTCAAGCAAAGAATTGCATAGTAATTATGAATTTGTATGTACATCATAAGCAGCAGTATTAATTTTAAGTTTATTCTAAGCAGTATGAGAGCAGACCTATATGAGCAAATGACAAAGATGTGATGAAATTCTCTCTGTTTAAATCTGAGAATTTCAGGGCGTGTATATGTAGGTAACTTGATGATTTGTAGTTGTTTACATTGGTTGTATTTAATTATCATTCCTATTGTTCTGAATCCTATTTTCTGTGAAACCATGAAGGGAATTAAAACTATTACCCCATGTGAAGGGGATACTTTCTATAATTATTGGTAATATTATTGTATTTTGATAATTTCAGTAAATTATTATTCCTTTTTTTTTTTTTTTTTTTTCCCTATCAAGTAAGCTTTTGGGAAAATTTACTGTGATATAATCAAATGCTTAGGAAGACTGAAATTTTACTTTGCATCACCTGAGGCATTTTATAATCAAATTCAGGACCATTAAAATATTTTCCTCCAAACAGTATGAAATATAACAGAAATAACAATTATAGTAGTAATTTATGAAAAATAAAGCTTCAGTAATAAAAAGACTGCACTACAAAAAGTCTCACATTATCAAATAGGCACTGTCTATTCTTTAGATATATTTAATGGAATAAATACTAATTAGAAGCTTAGATTAAGCCTGTTAATCAGCATGGTGAACTGTTACTTTAGTGCATAGTGCTGTGAAAATGGGATCAAGAGAAGCTATTTGTACATCATTCCCAATAACAGGGTGTGCATATATAGGCTCACACATCTCTGAAAAAGGCCTAAAGTTTGATTGTAGATTAAGTAACATGAATAGTAGCGTTGATACTTTCAGTGACTGGTTCTTAGCTGAAGAGTTGCAAAAATCGATTCTAAGAAGCAATTTTCTAGATAGAAATCCTCAGTTCAGTTCACTGGGATTTGATGTCTCGTATTATTTCTGAGTATGCAAATAGACTGTTAAAATGAATTTTAATGATAACAGATTTCTATTTAACATATTTCATTTAAAAACCCTGACAACAACATAAAATTTAAACTTGAAATGAAAATGAATTAGAAGATAGTTTTGTGTCTTGCAAGGAGTAAACTTTAAAACTGTGGCGGAAAAAAATTCTAACCTCTTCCCCCAGAAATAACAGTTACTGTGTATAGTTTAAATTTATCGCATGAAAATAAAATGTTTTACTAGTGGTCAGATTCAGAATACTCATTAATGATCCTATAATTTTCAAAAATACTACAAGGAATAACATTTTTTTTCAAGAAAACTATAAAAACTCCACCACATTGTCAACTTCCATTGGTCTCTGCTTCAAAGCAAAAATAAGGACCAAAGTTAAATTAGTTGATAAGTTTATGCAGCAGTATGAATTTAAAAATTCTCTGAAGGATGCAAGATCATTTCAGAACATCAATAAGAGTCAGGAAAAGTAATGGGCACCTCAGAAAATATGTCTACTACTTGTGACACCACACTTAAGCAAAGAGTCTCCTTACAGAACTGAGTTCTGTTGACACTGCACATAACGCATTGTCTATCCCCTCCTTAAATATACTTTTGATTTACCGCTATCTGCTATACAAGTCACATATACCATGCAAGGCTTTTAGAATTCTGTCTCTTTTTTTGTGAAGTATTTCTGTTTAATTATCATAGCTTATTTTTAGTTTTTCCTTATTGTTCCTTCTTGTTTTGCTTTCATTCATTTTTAATCTCCATTTTTAATACTGATCTTTGGCTTATCTCAGCCTATCAATATTTAATTCTGCTGCCAAAGTGTAACAAGGATCAGTGACTAAGTCACATGCTATGATGATCTTATGCAAATGAGAAGATTAAAGGTCAGCTTCTGTTTGCCTTTTAACCATGTGAAAATGCCATTCACATCGATAAATTTTTGGCTAACTGGTAATGCCTCCATCTCAACTTTAAATATTATTGCTTAGATTGTAACCTCTAGTTTTTTCCCCTGCTTTTATTTCCATTATTTAAAAGAGATTAAATATTTAAATGTTATAGTGTTCCTAAGTATTTTTTAATATATAGTATTTTTGTAATATAAATATGCCTATTATAGGTGTGAATACTAGAAAGTGCTTAGAAGCATCATTATTATATATCATTGTCATATGTCATATCTATATCTATATCTATATAAACATACATGGATATATATGTAACCACTCCTTGCCAACATTTATTTTAAATGACCAGAGGTAATGATTGGCTTGGGGTCTACATTTTTAAATTTAAGTTAGGTCACCATAAATAGTACTTTGTGACAAAAATATGTTAACAGAACTTATTTTAAATCAATATAAATTCTGCCTTCTCATCCTAGTGCTGCCATGTTTATGTTTAATTTTCATCATTGTGAATAGTTAACAAACTCAGGCAAGATTTTTCTCTTTCTTTTCCATATTTGTTTGAAAAAAAAAAAATCTTCATGCTATGAAATGAGTGATTACTGAAATCCACAGTATTTTGCAAACGTGACTCACCATTTATAACTGTAGGAAGGGAGATAAAGACAGCAGAAGTGAGTAGATTTTGATGCAGCTTAAAAAAAAGACACGAGATTAGGTCTAGAACATGACAATATCGTGTTAACCATTCTGTGGCAGATGACTGATGGAAAACAGTGAAACCCATTTGAGACGGCTTTCCATTTTCTTCCTTTCTTTCCTTTTTCTTCTGAGTGGTAAAAATGCCGAAGTGCATTACAGGAAGGAGATATATTTTAGGCACTGGCCCACTTACCCAAGAGATTAATTACAAAAAAAAAATAAAATCAGAAATTCTATTAAAAAGTCACTCTCTACTTGATTTGAATCACAAATTTGAACTTCTCCATTAACCCTTTTTTTTTTTTTATTTCCAGGGAGCCAGGAAAGAATCAGTTATGCCACCAACTTCTAACCAAGTGAATTACCTGACAACCTTATAACTGGAGAACATTTCAGTTTAAAAGTCATAGTCTGGGTCATTCTCCTTTGCTGGCCCTACTCTCCTTGCATAAAGAACTTCAGAGCAATTCAGGAACTGTAATGAAAGGGATAAGAGAGAGAGAAGGTAGAATCTGGATGTTCTATATCCTAAGTGAGTGGCCTAACCCATAGGATGTGCAGTCATCCTCAAGCTTGTTCTCCAGATCAGACACACACATTAAAAAGCCTGATATGAACTTACAGTGTTGCTTTTGTCTACCTTCTATTGGTGTTTCCAGTCAATTTACATTCCTCTCATCTTTGCTCTTATGTTTCTTGCCATGGAGCAGTCTATCTGACATACTTTCCTAACTTGATCTTTAATTTGATACCTGTCTACACTGACAGTATTTTTTCTTACAATATTTTGAATTTTCCCCATTATATTATCCATTCTTTATGAGTTTTATTCTAGTGTTTCTCAAGTTCTTTTTCACCTACACTTAATTTTATATAACCCAGTAATGATATCTCATGTCACCCATGTCATAACCTTGTCAGACATTTTAACTGCTCCACTTCTTCAGTCAGATTATTTTATTTTATTTAAGAGGCCTAGGAACTGCTGTGACTTTGAACTGCTTGAAATAACTCTCAACTGTACACATAAGGGAAACACAGCTCATAGATTTTTGATTCTCCTTTGTAAATGTTCTGTCTCCAAGGCAAACCACCAAAAATGGAATTTGCAATCCATATAAAATAAAATTTGATTAAAAAGTGACTGGTAAACATTAAAAGTAGAAGTCATCCGTCCTTACTTAGACATTTAACATTTGGATATCTGCATCTGAACCAGTCATCTTTATGGTCAAAGAGCAAAATGCCTATGTTTAGGAAGTGACTTATCTCCTCTCAAAGCAGACATGGAAGAGCGATTTGAAAAGTTGTGTTTCTTTTTATTAACTGTTAAAGAGCCCAAACAACTGAGTCATTTAAAATGTCTAGGTTTCTAAAGTTAGGTGAGATTAATATTAACATAAAGAACCTGAAACCAGAGATATTTATGAAAAATTACTCCTAACTACAGAGAATAAACCAGTTCCAGTATTTAACAGTTTTGTATTCATAACTTTTCTGTATCTATTCATGCTACCTAATTATTCATACAGGTATAGTGACCTCCTCCATATTTTTTGAAGCTGTATTTGGCCTTGCTGACCAGCCTGAACTGAATTGCAGTGCCCTAATAAATATGGCACTTGCTGAAATGCGTCCTGTCATATTTAAGCTAATTCACATGCAAGATTCTTTGACCCAAGCAAAAACTTTCCTTGGAAGCATTTATGAATGAAAAAACTGATTCTAACACTTTCATACTTTAATCAGTGATATTTGTAGGGATATGCAACTCTTTGGGGAGGAGTGGTGGAAGGGAAGCAATATTGTTGATCGCGTACCACTTCACAGTAAGATACTATAAAACCATAATGGGCATAGTAGAAAAATATCTTTTTTTTAATCCAAACAATTTTTGCTAAATTTAACCTAAGAATGACAATGTCTTGATTTCTTCCTCTGCATACATGTTTATTTAGATATTTTTCTATAGTATTCATATATTTGTAATATCTCTCAATATATCACTAAGTACATTCTATACATATATTTGTTCAAATAAGCAGAAGAAATAATACAGAGCAACTTCTACTGGGTAATGATTGGACACATTAGGTTTCCTACATCAGACAGCTTTTACCATTTGATACAGTGAAACAATATCACTGTTTAACAAACAAGAAAAAATATTTTTATTTTCTTTAATTACCATATTTTTCATACAACAAGCTGAAAATTGTTTAAAACAAGAAAGACATTTAAGTTGATATCAAATAATTACTGGCCTTTCATTATTTTAAAATATTATTATATTTAAGCAAATATATATTTCTGGATAGTTTACAGTATTATAATGTACTACTATGCTAACAAGTTATGAAATAATGTAAAAAGACTAATGCAACATAAATTAAAACATGACACTTAGCTTTAATTAAAATACAAAATCATATTTTGAAAACATAGACACCTCATAATTTAATTGTTTGAAATTGTCGCGTTGTAGAAAATTTGGAAAGTTTCTGTTATGGTCCTTGAAAAGAAGAAAATAAAATTTTGAAATATCAAAATTTCCAGACAGTGAAAATCTTTAGTGTTAACACAGTTCATTTTTGGATCGTATAAGTAACGTAGAAATACTTCAGCATTTTTCACCACTGAAAAGAGGTGACTTAAAAACATGTGACATCTTTATAGTGATTAATCTACAGAAGTCTTTCACTCTTGTCAGGATTTTTCCACACATTTTGAAAATTAACAAAATTATCTCTTGACATGCATGTCATAAGGTTTAAGGAGGTCAATTTGCATCTAAGTGTTTAATAAAGTATTCATTGAAAATTGACTTTTCATACTGTTTGGGTCAGTCTCACTGGAATGTGGGAAATATAATTTCAGTTTCAGCAAGAAAGATGATAAAAAACAATTTGATTTATTCCATGTAATTTATGACTTTAACTTAAATGAAGGGCTAATTTTAGTTGCACAGTGTCTTGGAATTTCCACAGTCAGTAAATGAATGGGTGTTGCTTCTCACTTACTAGTTGAGCCATTCTCTGGAGATACTGGATTTCTTCACAGGCTCTCTGAGTACCAAAGGGTTAATCTAGCACCTAGGACTTAATCTCCTCATCTAAATGCTTTCCAGATAGGTGGGAGGAAAACAGAATGCCCTTTGGTCTTTCTACACTGCTTTTTGGTTGTTAAATAATTGACAATTAGAAAATATAGCTTAAAAAACCCTCTCTCATGTTTTTTGTTTGGTTTTTTTTTGTTTGTTTGTTGTTTGGTTTTTTGTTTGTTTTTTTTTGTTTGTTTGTGTTTTTTGTTTTGGTTTGATTTGTTTTTTTTTTAATAAGAGGGATTAATCTTTGTGATAGTCATTGTGAACTTGCTTGACAGAAGGCGAATGAGGAAGAGCTATTATAAAAATTTCTAGAACAGTTGCAAACTTCAATGTAAAATCCATTCTTGCTAAGTTATGTAGATTACTTATCACCCACAATTTAATAAAGCTGAGCCAAGTAGTAAGAATGTGCAGGATCAGATCCGTAGGCCATGACTGAGGAATTATCACTGAACTAAGAGATACTAAATTTACTCTTAATCAAGAGACCAGAGAAGACTCTCTTATTTAAGTGAAGAAGAAACAGGTATATGTATAAATTGACTTATAAATTCTCCAAAGTTTTTCTTTCTTTTTCTCAGTGGACTTAAGAAGCAAACAGAAACAAGAAATCTGTACACGTTTCCCAACGATTTGCAAAACGAAGACATTTTAACAGAAGAAGATTTGAATGCTTGACAAATTAGTAAGCAGCTTTTTATTTTGACATCTTTCACAAAATGTGGTAAGCAATGTCTTTCAAGATTTTATCAACAAGTGTCTGAATCAAATGCATTTGCAACAGCAATAAAATCAAAGCATTCAGACACACAACACATAGCATAAAGCAGGCATTTCTAAATTTTTGAAATATTCATAAATAAAACTGGTTTACATTATTATTCAATTAGCTGGAAAAAAAATGTAAGGGTAATGTAAAATTTGAATCTGAGCTTTAATTAGACCTGAACATAATCACTTAGCATGAAAGATACTGTTTTGGTCATCATGCTCTATTTATACGTTCTAATGGCCACACAGAATAAAACACTATTTTAACTGCAATAAACACTGTGTTTGTAAATGGTATCACAAATTACAGTTGTCTGCATTTAGAAAGCCTACATTGATGCATCTTATTGTACTTATTAGGAACTTGGAGGAAGTTTAATTTTTATGGTTACCTGGAAGGAAAGCTGTGTTCTCAAGCAGTCATCATGTCTGTTTGGTGCATAATTTCTGAAAAGACTTGTGAATTTTTTTAGTCATGTGAACTTGCTCTGAGTTCAGACTTTTCATTTTCTGTAAAATGCTAATCAATCAATATGCCTTGTTTATCCAGTAGACTGACAGGGTGATCATAGTGGTAGCTTTTGTAAAAAAAACTATTATCCATCCTTTCATGTTACATATTTCTCTGGCAGGTGATAGTATCAGGATTAAAATAAAACCAATGAAGATGTTTTCCAGAGGAAGGAAAACCTACCTAAAGGAGGTTCTATGTCAAATCATGCTAATCACATATTTCTCAAAAGATTATATAATACCTGTGTATAAACACACGTAGCCCAGAAAACAGAGACTTTGTATGAGTTCATGACTACCATGTGAGATCTATCATCTTCCTTCATTCCTAAAATTTTATAAGGAGACTTGAAAAAAAAAATAAATTAGGAGATTAGACTATAACTAAGAAAAAAATATTCAAAGAATGAAGCTTACTTTTTAAAAGGAAGACTTTTCTCCTTTACAGTCATGTCTCCCCAGTTAAACATAAGAGACAAGGCCACATAGTAAATAACAGCGAAATCCATTTAATAGGCTCCTCTTCCAGTGTACTGCTTTACCGTTTTGTCAATGAGGTCATCAAAATACTCTTTTGCACTTCATTGCCATATGAGAGTTATATGAAGCGATTAAGGAACCCATTGTTGAAAATCAAATCCTATGCCCATATATCTCTGTTTCATTTAAGGCATGTACATGTTAAACACATTTAATTCTGTTTTCTTCAGGCAAATAAGACCTCATTTGTTCTTCTTATTCTCCATTTCCTAGGTATATTAAAAATCCTAGACAAAGATCAGCATTTATATTTATTTCACCTTCTCTAACAGCTGTTTGAAAAGATGTAGAAAAGATATTGGGACTTACTGTTCAAGATCTTTCCTTGTTTTCCATTTATTTTGCTAATTAACCAAGCCATCTAGTACAGGTTTAGGTTTTGTGTAAAAAAAAATGATATCGTGGAGACAGACATCTTTGTGTGTGGAAGAGGAAGCAAAAACAGGAGGCAGACAGACGTTTATTTTGCATGGGGGACCGTAGTTTCTTTTTGAGGTCCATCTGCTGGAGAGTCATGATATGATGACACTGCTCTAGTAACAGCTGAATAAAGTGTGTTTCTTTTCTTGCCTCTGCCCCTGAGTCCTGTTGCAAATGAACTATGCCTTTGACAGAGGAGATTGAGATTTATATCAAGTTTTTTGTTTGCTTGCATATATTTAAATCTTCAGTGAAATGATCTGTTGTGTTTTTAATACTAAAGAGATCATATAAGTTATACAATAAATTTATTTTTCTATAAATGCTTTCCCAGTGTGGTTTAGGGAGCCCATTCAGGTAGATGGGGAATAGTACACTAAGCATTACACAAAAAAGACAAGAGCTTGATGCCTAAGTCTCTCTGGGTTGAAAACATCTATTATTGTGACAAAGTATTTCTAGATCAAGATATGTCAGGTGAAGTAGGAACCATTCAGAATGATTTACTGTCATCTGAAAAGCCAGTTTTTGGATCTCAGCCACTCTGCTATGAGTTCCTTTGAGGGATAAAGTGAAAACGTGTTTCTAAACCTATTTTGCCTACTGAAAGAAAACAAAATCTGTAGTATCATAATCAGCACAGCTCTGCATTCAGCAATGGTGAGGCCTGCAGTTTATCATCTCTGTTCACATGAATAAGTATCACTTCAGTCAATGGGAATTCTTATAAAGGCAATCTGTGGGTTTGGAGATAAATCAAGCAGCTAAAGAGGCATTAAAAATGTGCAAGGATGGCAGAACAATACAAGCAGTTCAGAATATATTTAGCTACCATATAAAAGAGCAGAGCTTGAAGCTGGCATGGTTTTAATGTAAAGAATGCTACAAGAATCTCTCTTCTATCATCACCTCAGTGACATGAACAGGGAGATTTAAAAAATGATGTTGCAAATAAAAACCTTTAGACTTTTTATTATTTTCTTAAGTCTCCTGTTGCCATTTACGACATGGCAGGTAAAGTACAGGGGGTTATTAAAAATATAAGCAAGCCTCTTGTCCTTTTGAAATAGAGTTGGATTTTGACAGCAGTCTCACTGTTGGAAAGGAATAACTACTATGATTTTGTTATGGGCATATGGAGCAAAAATAAAACCCCAAAATAAAATCAGTGTGTTCCTGTAAATTCTAATGAAAATATTTAAAAGGATATTTAATGATAATGTATATGAGTGCCAAGCCTGCATGATTTTCACATGGACATCAATTAGTATATCTCCTCTTACTGTATTTAGTACTATCATTTCTTGTTTGGTGTCGTTTGTTTGTTTATTTGTTTTTCTCTATTATTTTCATATTAAAAAACTCCAGAAAAACAAAGAGCTAATCAAAGGTGGTGTTTCTCCTGTATTCCCAATATGTTCTTACAGTTTAACTAGAAAGGAAACATAAATTTTGAAGACAAGGGGGATTTTGGTTTCCACATAAAAGTTAATCTGGTTGGAAACTGTGACCAGAGCCAAAGTGAAAGATCTGAGCAAATGCCAGAGAATTGCAGGGGTCAGCCTCTTTTCAAACCTTGACAGTGGAAATGCACCAAATGACTAAAGGCATTAGAGGATGCTAGTATGACAAGTAGTCAACACAAGTTATTGTTTAGTCTTGATTCTTCCATAGTTGATAGCTTCATATACTGCCCCACATAGAACCATCAAAAAAAAAAAAAAAAAATTGTGCTGCAATGCACACCTGACAGCATTTTAAAATGTCATAGAGTAATAAAAATAGGTTAGTGAGCAAAATATATTCCCACTGTAGCTGTACAGCCTTTCATATTTGAACCAGGATTGTGTTCTCCCAGTTGCTATCTAGAAAAAGATTTCTTTTACTTGGGATATTAGTGATGACAGTTATTATTTTAAACTTTCACAATAGCAACAGGAAGGATCATATCCACAGCTATTGCAATACTATTAAACTCCTAGTCAGGGTAGCTCTGGAGGGCTGAGTAGCAGGTCCCAGGAACCCTTGCTGTTTCCCAACTGTGTTATTCTCCCTAGAAAAGAGACCTCTCCCAGGAGATGCACCCTGAATTTTCACATTGTCACCAATATTCAGACATGCCTGTATTCATCTGAGTTAGATGAAGTCGGAGGAATGTTCTTTCCTTTCCTCCTCCCCACAGCTGCTTCTGGCCTTCAGGGAATGGCATGTCAGCCTCATGCAGGCTCTTTTCCAGCTCATCTGCCGCTTTCCCTGCTCCCTAGTGAATGTTTTTCTCAATTTCTGCAGCAGCCAATTCCAACCTCATCCCTGAACAGATGAGGGAAAGTCACAGCAGGGAAAATCTGAAGCCAGCTGCTGCTGGCACCAAGGCCATCCAGGCAATGGGACAAGGAGAAAGATGGAAAATACTATCTCAGTTTAGGGCAGCTGCTACTTGCTGGCAGGCAGTGTAATAGGACCAGGGTATGTTGTATGCTCCAGGATGACTCTGGGAAACCGAGTGTATCCCAGCCAAACTAGCTCTTTTACAGCTGTTAACACTGTTGAAATTTTTTGGTTTTTTTTGTTTTTTTTTTTTTCAGTCTGTGAATACAGTTAAAGGACATTGACTTTATTCTACCATCCTACACTGTTTTTTTCCTGTAATCTGGAAGAAAAAAAGCCATTCTTTTACAATGAATAAAGAGGTAAGCATTTTTCAGTAAACTCCCAACCCTACCCATCCCCATATTCTAACTTCTTTATTGCATTTATTCCAAGTATTGTGCTAAACATCTTAAAACCTCCCCCCTTGAGAAGGGCTGGCCTATGCAGCTCTCAGTTTTTGTATTAGAGTGAGTGTTCTAACCTAAAATTTTTATGTAGAGTTTGTTATACCCAGACAATTTCCGAGTTACTCTTTATCTTGTTTTCATATACTTTTGTACATCTCTGTGGGAATAAAAAGTATTTCAATGTAATCATTTGGTCAAAATAGAGAACGATTTCAAAAGGAAAGTAAAATCCTGTTTATATGTGCAGCCATACAATATTCTTGCAGCAAACAGTGTTGAATAATTTAAAAGAAATACATAAGAATGGAAAAAATAACAAACCTTTTATTTGGATCAAGTGGTGAGGGATTTAGAACATTATATTTGACCTAGTAGCAGCAAAAGGGGAATGAACATACAAAGCTTAAACTTGAAATATACAATTTGTTGTTAATACATCCATTTTTGCTATTCAATGCCTGTAACAGTAAAATGATGCAGTTCATGTTCCAAAGTGTCATTAGTTGATTTTATGAGTCTGAAGTAGAATAGTTCTGGCTACAAATGAAATACACCGAAGTCCTGTGAGAATTAATTTTTTTCTCTCACACTTTGGATCTTCTTTTACATGAAATTTAACCTAATGATTTGGGTTATCTTCAGAACAACATTAATAACTCCAGAACTAAACTGAGAGTTTTCAGAGTTTCCACAAATGACAAACATTAGCCATAACCTTTCCTGCTTCACTTAAAATTGAAGAGCTACTTTGGATAAGCACTGCTGTAGTATTGAATTTCCTGTCTGTGCTCTCAAGAGCTGGAAGAAAGGGGAAGGAAAAAAAAAACAACAAACAAAAACAAACACAACAAAATGAAGAAGTAAGGAAATTTGGCTGATTATGAGAAGAAATTTCAGTACTTGCCAACATGCATATGTACAAAGATGATAAACAAGTGGGTGTTGTACTGCAGCACTTCAGATAGGTTTCTCTGAAAACAAAATGTGTCTTGCAATGTTTTAACTTTCAATAAATTCTTTTTAGAAAAAGCTAAATTGTTCATGAGCTTCAGCATGACACATTGTCACATGACGTCTTAGTTGAAAAGCTTAGTTCCACAAAAGCTGCTGTCCAGTGGACTATAAACCTTAAGAAAGCCTGTAGGGTAATAGTCAACTGCAGTACACATGATGGGAGGTTTGTGTATATTGCAGCAGGCCTGGAGATCAGTCCCAAGCCTTATTTGACATCTCCATCAATGACTGAAGAGAGTAAATGGAATAGTAATGAAGCACACAATGAAAATGTAGAGCTGTTTGTACCGTGTTGTGGATTCTGCTGGCTCTCAGGCAAAATGTGATTCACTGGGTCTTGGTATTTGCCGCAAAAAATTGCCCAGAGAAGGACTAAGAAAGGACTAAAAAGCTATAAGAAGAACTAGAAAAAGGGACAGAGGTGGAGAAAAAGGTGCAATATAGATGGGAGGGAAATGATTCATGGACACAGTCATGAGAGGTAAGAAATGCCCTGAACTACTCATGTGGAAAAGGCTTGGATTGGACATGGCAGGAGGGTGAAAGGGGAGACAACTTCTAGGTCTGTACTAGTAAGTTTGTGCCCTTTCCCTCTCCCTCTTGGCTACTCTTCATCTAGTGGAGCGGAGATCGCTGATCATTAAAACATCTGCAAGGAAACATGAATTGATAATAGCTAGTTTTTCTATATTTTTGATTATGAACAGTACAGGAGAAAGGAGAGTTATAAAGTGATTGACACCTAACAGTAGTGTAAGAGACCTTTGATGGCTACATCATATAGGAGTGGGAGCTGCACTCATAGAAACTTAAATCAATTGTGAAGTACAAAAGCAAATTGACTGTCAATCAGCAATGTATTCACTGCAATTTAGCACAGGTCCAGCTTCTTTTTTCCCTACTCCAGCCAAACACAACAGGACAACTGCCATTTGATTTGTTCAGAGCTTAATCAACTCCTGTGAAGTCAGTGGGAGTCACTGAGTTCCAGAGGCTTTGGAGGAAGTCATTTAATGAAATCACAGGCAGGGAAAACAATGGCTCCAGACAAAAATTTGTTATCTATTGAGTGCTGTGATACCTCCCTTTATACTCAGCTATTTTCCCTCAGGTTTGTGAAGAGAACTTGTCAGTATTCACATGTATCAGCACACTGTGCCTTTCCATGGCAACATCATAATCTCAACTTCTTTATTGATCTGATAGATTATGAAGTTATACACTTCCAAAATGATTACACTGAGACATCTGAGAAATGGGTCAGTTTTAATTCCTGTATAATTTCCCATACAGTAATTGTGATCATATCCGTAGTAATCACTCCTCATTTAATATAATATGTTTTGCATTCATTGTAACTTGATTCTATAAGTAAAGATAATACTTCTATAAAAACAAAATCCTAGAATCATATTCATTTTTCAATGACTAATTTAGTCACTCCTGTTTCTCATTCCTAGCTTTTCTTTGGAAAACTGTTGTGTTAAAGAAAAAATAACTCCTGCAAACTGAGCACCAATTAAAATAGAAGCAATCCAGAGCACTTGATGCTCCTGATTTTTAAATGTAAGGAGTAGGATATTAATAAGATAACAAATGGCCTGAGGATCTCAAGGGATCACATCTGAGCAAAGTAGGATAAGTGGGAAACATGTCCTTTACAAAGATCATTGGTGTGATGCTAGTAAAAGTAATTAATGTTGCATTTCCCAAAGCAGCGGAAAAATTTTCTACTGAACATCCTCAAAAAAGCCTCATAGCCAACTCAACTACTCACACACATGAGCTTTTCACACCTTCCCTTAACGTCACTTATACTTTCAGACTTTCGCCTCAATTCAATCACCTGGCTGTAGAACAGAGAATTCCGGTCACCTATGTATGGTTTCATGGTTTATGTTTTAACACATTTGTGATTGATTCATGGTTAGCTAGTTTGTTGGGAAAGTCAGTTCTCTGAGGTTCCCAATATAAGATATTTTAACATCAAGGCATTACAGTGACACACAATAGACAAGTTAAAGAAATAGAGGAATTATAAATGATGCAGAGAGGAGCTGAAATAGAGCTTACTGGATTTTTCGCTAGGTGTCCTCTATGCTACCAAAAAGTGTTCTTTTTGAAAACTCCAGTTTTTGTAGGCTGAGGAAAGGCATTGCCTTTCCAAGACAGGAAAAAAAGAAAAAAAACAAAACTAAAATTGATTTTTCACAGGGAAGAATCAACATGACTGCTCTGAAACTACTTTCCTAGGAGGTTATTCAAGTGGGCACACTAGAAAAAAAAAGAAACAGAGGAGTTCAATTTTGTTCCTTCTTAATCTTATAGTATTGAGAAAGAAAATAGGCTAGATTCTTATTTTAATAATAACACTCTACTTTTGAACAAGTTGATTTTAGGTGGTTTGACCAGCTGATTTATAAATTCAATTTCTAAACCAATTTCCTTTCAGTTGTGAATAATATGAAATTCATGACTAAAAGGAAAGACTTTCTCTCAGACCACATTGGATTAAAGTGCAGCATTTGTCAAAAGGTGAATCATCAACAGACAGCAGATAGTCATAGCTTACATTAAAAAAAAAAGAAAAAAAAAAGAAAAAAAAAGAAAAAAAGGATAAAATCTTGTGCTCTGTGGCATAAACCAATCTCTAGTCATTACAGCCAGACGCTTGTGCCTTTCTGCATGATCTGATAATGGTTGTTGTCACTGGCAAAATTACTATTTAGAACTAGATGGATTTGGGATTTGATCCTTACGATAATTTCTGAGGTTTACTTTTTCAGTTCAGTGTCTATGTATTTTTTTGCCTCTGCAGCCAAGACCTGTGCAAATAGGCATTAAATGAGATAATTATTTTCAAAACAGTCATTTAAGCCCACAAAGAGATGTTCAGAGCTCTATGGACAGAATATGAGTCTATAATACAAATCACAGCATTGTCATTTGCTCATAAAAACTCTATACTTATTCAGAGTTGAAGAAGCTTCCTGCCTGTCTTCCATGATGACCGATGAATGGAAGGTTGGTGACACAAATGAAAGCAATCAATACGGACAATATCTATTCAAGCTTTAGGCTGACTACCTGGAAAGGTTCACTGAAGTTTTTCCTCCATTAGTGGTGTTCCTTGCACCACACAGGAAATAAGCTACATTCCTGTGGTACTCTCTACTCTCTCCACCTCAGAATAGACAGAAGAGCACCTGCAGACGCTGGAAACACTGTCACAACATAAGGCAAGATCATTTATTTTTCCTTTGATTTTTCTGAGTTTGCTTGGATTTTTGACTTTGATACAGTGGTATTTTAAGTAACTTGATAGGTTTTGTTTCTTTCAGAAATAAATACTTTGAAGCTTACAAATGTATTACACTACTATAAAGGAGTAATCATCTTGAATATGTTACACATAAAGTTGAATTTAAGATTCTGTTTCGGATGATTTATTGAAATACATAAAATTACTTTTTAAATTCAACTTCTTACTGGAATACTTCATTTTGGTGTTATGAAAAAAAAAATAAAAATCTGTTAAATAGTTAGAAGGTTACAAATGTTCAAAGTCCACAGAAGAAGAAAGCTTTTGCAGTCTTGAAGCTCAGCAGAAATACTTTCTACATGAAGACTCAGATTCACTTCTTTACAAAGTATTTTTCACTTCAATTTCTAAAGAATGCTCCAGCAAAAAAAATTGCTAACCCTGGTAGGCCTTAGGCACTCCTCAAGCCAAATCATCTGGATGGAGGAGATTAAAAATGGTTGGTTATTAGAAAGTTCACATGAAACAAGAATTGCTGAAATGAATGTTGCCCAGAGCACTGTTAAACTTTAATGCTTTATGTGTGCATGCAGCCTAAGACAAGATTAAAACTCCTGAGACTAACTTTTCGGTAAACAGCATTGACAGCTAGCACAGCAGACCTCAGGTTCAAAGCCAAACTTAGAAGTTGGGAAAATAGCTTTCTGCTGAGATCTTTGCCATGTGAACACAGATATTAGTATTTCACACAACCAGGTTAAACCTGTCTTTGATACACCAAGAGAAGATATAAACAAGTCTTTAGTATATCATAAATAAACCATTTATCAGAAATAATGTCGCACTGGAGATGAATAATATTGCCTAACTTTAAATGCCTATACTGTAAATGTCTGCATTTGAACTAGCTACCTGATACTGTCTTTGTAGTCAAATGTAGAGAAATATAGTAACTGATCCAGTTTAATTTAGAAATCTGCTTTAGAACGAAGTGGTTCACAATCTGAAGTGCTCATTCATTTCTGTTTGCCTGGGAGACCTGCAGGGTGCACATGAGTGGTGGTTCATGTTCTCATCAGATATGTCTGCATGTAGCTTAATGACTTCATCTACAATATCTAGCAGCTGAGAACAGCCAGACAGTAGGAGAGAGAGAGAGTACAGAAAAGTACTAAAGTACAGATCTTGGCATAATTTTATCCCTGGAGATAACCTTGTATTTTGGGAACACTTTTTCACATACACATTCTTCTTTCTTTTCTGAGGAATTATAAAATAAAGGTAATATGCACCCAAATTTATTTATGGTGTAATGTAACATCATTATCTTTTTTGAGTGATTTTTGTATATTCTTTTGTAAGTTCAATGCCTAGTATAACCTAACTATCTTGATGTCCTCTTCAATCAAAGGATAAAAATAGGTGCATTTGGAAAATGATTACTCCCACAAATATTAGACACTCTTCCAAAAGTCTCTCTTGTCTGTAGAGAGCCTAGTCATATAACTCCTATGAGAATATAACATTTTAGATAGCTAGACTCGAGAAAGATTAATTCCTCCCTTCTTTTATTTTTACAATATACATATAATTTTGTTTTAGTTTTTTCCAATTTTTGTATTTCAGACAATCCAAGTTCCTTAAGCCCACAGAGTGACAGCAAAAAAAATCTTTACTTCTTTATAGCATTCCTTCAAGAGCTTTACATTTTCATGAAAACCCCTTATTTAAATATGTGGACATTATCATGTACCTGTAAACATTTTCTTTCTGTCAATAATTCAAAATTTTCAGTATTAACTGTCCTTTAGAACAGTGTATTAGCAACTGAGCACTGAAATAAGATGATCCTGATCATTTACACTCCAATGTTCAAGGACCTAGGAAACCTGTGGAGAGTTCTGATTATGGTCTTACCATTTTTTTTAAAGCTGATCAAGACCTATGCTTAAAGATAATATATATATATATATATCAAGAGAGTTTCAAGGAAGAGAATGAAATGATTTATTACTCTGTTTATTTGCACCAAATCAGTTTCCCACCAAGAAACAGATAGTGATTGAGCATCTAGAGGTTCGATAAGCATGTGAATGCTTAAGCCTTAGTGACTCTGAAGAGCAAAGGAAATTAAAAGGAAAAAAAACAACACAGTAACAAAGCTATTATTCTAAACATTCTATTAAGAATACTGGTGAATAAGAGTCCAGCAACAACAAACCTAATGGCTAAAATGTCTGAGGCAATATATTTTAGACACTATACAAAGTCTTTTCAAATTGCTATTCAGGCCACGAGGCACAAAAACAAATAAATCAATGGTGGTGTTTCTTTACATTTATTTAGAATAGAACTATATTATTTAGAAGAAGGCATCATGACTCTGCCTTAACACATAGAATCATAGAACCATAGAATGTTGTGAGTTGAAAGGGACCCATAAGGGTGATTGAGTCCAACTCCTGTCCCTGCATATGACAACTCCACAGTTCACACCATGTGTCTGAGGGTGTTGTCCAGTCTCTTCATCAATACTATCAGGCTTAGGGCTGTGACTACCTACCTGGAGAGCCTGTTCCGGTGCTCCACCACCCTTTGGGTGAAGAACCTTTTCCTAATGTCTAGCCTGAACCTTCCCTGGCATATGTTCCTGACATTCCCTTAGGTTCTGTCATTGGTCACTGAAGAGTTCAGCACCTTCCCCTCCTCCTCCCTTTGTGAGGAAACTGTAGGCTGCGATGAGATCTCCCCTCAGTCTCTCTAGGCTGAACAAACCAATGACTTTAGCTGCTCCTCATATGGCTTCCCCTCCAAACCCTTCACCATCTTTGTAGCCCTCTTCTGGACACTCTCTAGTAGCTTAATACCTTTTTTATACTGTGGTGTCCAGAACTGCACACAGTGCTCCAGATGAGGCCACACCAGTGCAGAGTAGAGCAGGACAATCCCCTTCCCTCGCCTGGCTGGCAATGCTGTGCTTGATTCACCCCAGGACACGGCTGCCCCCTTGGCTGCCAGGGGCACTGTTGGCTCATGTTCAACTTGCCATCGACCAGAACCCCCAGATCCCTCTCTGCAGAGCTGCTTTCCAGCATCTTGTTCCCCAGTCTGTATGTACAGCCAGGATTGCCGTGTCCCAGGAACAAAATCCGACACTCGCACTCTTTGAACTTCACGCGGTTGGTGATTGCCCAGTTCTCCAATTAGTCCAGAACCCTCTGCAAGGCTTCTCTGCCCTCAAGAGTGTCAACAGCTCCTCTCAGTTTTGTGTCATCAGCAATTTTACTATGCAATCCCTCACGTCCTAAGTCATTTAAAAAGACACAGAAGAGTACTGACCTTAAGATGAATCCCTATGGAGCCCTGCTAGTGACTGGTTTCCAGCCCAACATAGCCCCATTTACTAGAATCCTTTGACCCTGGCCCATCAGCCAATTGCTCACCCATTGCACTGTGTGTTTACCCAGCTGTATGCTGCATATCCTGTCTAGGAGGCTACTGTGAGTGACAGTATTGAAGACTTTACTGAAATCCAGAAAGATCACATCTATAGGCTTCTCTTGGTCAACTAACTGGGTAACCTTGTCATAGAATGAAATTAGGTTTGTCAAGCAAGGCTTTCCCCTCATGAACCCATGCTGGCTGGGATCAATGACTCTGTTGTCGTTCAGATGTTTTTCAATAACTTCCAGAACGATCTTCTCTGTGATTTTGCCAGGAACAGAAGTGAGACTGACAGGCCTGTAATTGCCAGCATCATCCTTGTTGCCTTTCTTATAGATTGGGACAACATTTGCCAACTTCCAGTCTCTGGAACCTCTCCAGATTCCCTAGACCATTGAAAAATCATGGAGAGACACCTCGCTATGACTTCAGCCAGCTCTTTAAGCACCCTTGGATGAATCCCACCAGGCCTCATCGACATGTAGGGGTCTAGCTGGAGTAGCAAATCGCGTACAAGTTACGGATTTATAGGGAGTTTATGATTCTCACAGCCATGGTTTTCTAATGCAGGGTTATGGGAACCCCCAGGTCCATCATCAGCACTGAAGACTGACGTGAAGAAAGGCTTAAATGTCCCAGCTTTTTCTATGTCCCTGTTAATAAGGTGACCATGCCCATCAAGTAATGGGTCAGTGTTATTTCTAGTCTGCCTTTTGCCATTAATATATTTTAAAAAGCCTTTTTTTATTGTCCTTCACACTGCCAGCTAGCTTCAATTCTAATTGAACTTTGGCAGCATGAATTTCCTCCCTATAGCGGTGAGCAGCAACTCTGTAGTCCTTCCATGTTGCCTCGCTGTGTTTCCACTAGCCATGTAATTTATTTTTTCGCTGTATTTCAAGAATAAGATCCTTGCTCAACTAAGTTGGCTTTTTCCCCAACTGCTAGATTTTCAGTATTTTAGAATTGCCTGGTCCTGTGATTTTAGTAGGTGGTACTTAAAAAACTACCGACACTGATGGATCCAAACACCTTCAAAAGTTTCTTCCCAGGGAATCTTACAAAGTACTTCTCTGAGAAGCCTGAAGTCTGCTCTCCTCATATCTAGTGGCAAGGTCTTGCTGGAATTTTTCCACCAATTAGCAAAGATTTTAAACCTGACTGCTTTATGGTCGCTGTAGCCAAGAGAATTTTTGCAAAGCAACTGTAGAATCCTTGCAAGAGCTACTCTATGAAGATTCACAAAAGCATCTCTATAAAGAAAAATCTGAAAGGGAAAGTACAAAGACAATAAGTTACTAAAATGGGAGGTGACTGCAGCATAAAGTCACAGCAGGAATATATTCAAACAATCAGTTTGCAGAGGTTAAGCTATATATCAGCATCATTTACTCTGCTTATTCTCACTTACACAGGAGCATTTGGCATCCATTTTGATCTTAAACAGTTATCTCAGATACTTTCATTGAGTATAATCTGTGGGCTTTATTAACATTCTAATCTCTCTCTGAGTTTATCAATGAGCATATTAAATGGAGGTCAGAACTCTGGCTTCCTGAGTCAACGCAAGATACTTCCCTTCTACTTATTTATTTCATTGTTAATATTCATTGCTCTTTGTTATAGCCTTTTAGTCAGATTTCAGTCTATCGACTGTGTTCTCTGCAGGATAACTTATACAAATTTTCTAGTTAAATGTGATAGAGTCAGTGTATCTTTTATTATATGAGTTTATATCTGTGAAAGGTCTTCTAAGATCCACATATACTAAGAAATTAAATCTAATTAGGTCTGTCAAACAGTTCATCACAATATTAAAGAAATAATATATACATTTAATGCCAAAAATCACAACATAATTCAAATACTTTACAAATCAGATGCTTAGTTCTTATGAGTTCATTGCTTTCCAGACATTGGTCCTGCATATATTTTCTTCCACATGAACTGACCCCCATAGAATTGAAAGTGCTAAGTTCCAATATGTTGTTGAGCTTTCCGCATTTGATGACTTTTCTTCTGGATTTTAATGTAGGAAATCACTTCATCATGTGTGAAACAAAAGAACACCCAAAAAATGAAGGAACAACCGAAGCAATCTCACTGAAGTCAGGATTCCCACTCATAAGTATTAAGTTACACACATGGGTTAAAGTCCTGTTCTTCGTCTAAGGTAAATCACTATAGCTTCATTTAATTCTATAGAACAAAGCCAATTCACATCACCTACTAATCTGCCACCAGCTCTCAATTTTTACTAAGGATATGAGCTAGACCTAAGAGTTTCTATTTTAAGAATCTTTCCATTCTTCTTTTCCAAAACCAAATTCATACATTTGAAAGATTTTGCCAGTTTTTTTGATTTTTCCAGTAGTGTTTTTGGTCTTTTCTTTCTCTTGCAAGTATAATATCACAAAGTAAATGTTCACTTACAAAACAAAACAAAACAAAACAAAACGCGGAAATATGCATATTAGTCATTTTCACAGCATTCTCATTGAGTGCAGTGCTTAGTGCTTAGTTTGGTACCTGCACTGAATAGATCAGATCTGATTCTAACATAACAGCATGTGTCCTTTAGACTGCAATGTAGGACTTTGACCTAGACAGACTCCTAACAAAATTAGGACATACAGACAGGAGAGTACCATCAGCTGGCAAGTGATTCACCATTTAGCTTCGGAGACCACACCATTGTTTCTTCTCCACAGTCATTCCCAGTGTGAAGTGAGAGGCATTGTTATACCCACCTGATGATTTAGCTAATAAAAGGTGTAAAGCTAAACCATTTATTTTTGATTGGGAACAGAGAAAGTTTCACAAGCAGTACTGGTCTTAACATACTAATTAACACTGTGTGTCTCAGCCATTTGTGTGAGTATTTTACTATCTTTTTTCAAAGTCAAATAGATTGCCTTAATACCTGTGGTTTCAGCTGATTTTCAAGATTTTTGCATGGAGACAAGGAGAAGCATTCACTGGTTATCATCACTCTCAGCTAGTAGGAAAGGACTGAGAATATTATCTTTCACACTGTCTTGCTCTGACATATCAGTTTTTCCTGGTACTTGTTATCTATAGTATTTCAGGACCCAACTGAAAATCTGGGACAGAGATCTTAAATATGTAAATGAACAGTGAACTAAAGTACAAATTCAGGCTGAAATAAGTGATTGTTGTGGGTTAATGACAAATAATGCGAAAGTGCCAAACTAGAAATACACGTCAGATTACACACCACTGCTGAACATTGCTAAAGAAAGCAGGAATAGATCTATTAGTGGTTTAAACATCTTCCTATTTACAGTATAGAGTTTATTGTATCCTGTTTCACTTGTTTTCAGCAGGAATATCGTGCACATATATGACATCAAAATTTGGTTTCTTTTGTGCATGGTGACCATGAAAACAAAAGTAGTATTTTCCATGTTCATATGTATTCTGTGGTACTCAATTTATTTTGTGAACTAGGATCTTCTGAACAGTAACTGTATACACATCTGGGGAAACCAAATTTTCTTTGCCTCACTAGCTATAACTAGCTATAACAAGAAGATAAAAGAAAACATTCTTCTACAATTACATGGAGGAATATTGTAAAAGACAGTGAGGAAATTATGTAAAAATGCTCTGGATTTACACTTATATCTGATAAGATGCAGCTGCCTCCTGGTAAGTAAAACTATGTTTGAACAAGCTAATGTATACAAGCTTAAAGAACTTCATACTTCATATAGCAAAGCAATGCTGGTATTTGATGTAATTTCTTTCTATATTTGTTTAACAAATATGCTTCTAAGCTTTATCAAGATTTTGGGCCTAAATATCTCATGATGGCCAGCCTAGACATCTCAAGATTCACATATAGCTTGGCTAGAGAATATTTACATCACAAAGAGGAAGAAAAACTGATCATAATGTGAACTTCATGGTCACCATGTCTAAATCCTCAAACAGCAGGATGAAATCAAAAAGCAAATTATAGTGGGATGCTTGTTAAATAGTAACAGAAGTAGGGACTCAAAAATGCTGTGAATGTTTCACAGAATAATAGAATCACAGAATGGTTTGGTTTAACTGGCTAAATGGCAGACCTCAAAGCTGCATCTGACTGGCACCTGGACACCAGAGATGTTTCTTAGGGTTCAATTCTAGGGCCAGTTCTGTTCTGTATATTTATGAACTATCTGGATGCTGGACCTGAATGCATCATTAGTGAGTTTGCTAATGATACCAAACTTGGAGGTGCTGTTGACTCTCTTGAGGGATGAGATGCCTTGCAGAGGGATCTAGATAGATTGGGCCATTGGGCTATGATCAATGGGATGAAATTTAACAAAGTTCAAATGTTGGATTCTGCACCTACGACATGCTAACACTGAGCACAAGTGTAAACAGAGAGAAGAGTGTCTGGAGAGCAGCCCTGTAGAAAGGCACCTGGGAAGGCTGGTTGACAGCAGCTCAGTGTGAGTCAGTGGTGTTGGCTCTGGTAGCCAAGAAGGCAAACTGCATCCTGGGGTGCATCAAACACAGCACAACCAGCTGGTCAAAATAGGTGATTATTCCATTCCATGCAGTGTTGGTGTGGCCTCATCTTGAGCACTGTGTCAAGTTCTGGTTCCCATAATTTAAGAAGGATGTGATTGTCCTTGAGTGTGCCTAGAGGAGGGGAACAAAGCTGGTGAAAAGGCTGGAAGGAATGTCCTGTGAGGAGTGGCTGAGGACTTTGGGCTTGTCTAATTTTGAACAAAGGAGGCTGAGGTGCCATCTCATGGCTCTCTACAGCTTCCTGAAGAGGAAAGTGGGGAGGAAGGTGCTGATCTCTTCTCTCTAGTATTCAAGGATAAGACACATAGAAATGGTTCAAAGCTGCAACACAGGAGGTTTAGACTGGACGTCAGGAAGCATTTCTTTACTGAAAGGGTGGTTACTGGAACAGGCTTCCTAGAGAGGTGCTTGATGCCCCAGGCCTGACGCTGTTTAAGAGGCATTTGGACGATGCCCTTAATAACATGTTTTAACATTTGCTCAGCCCTGAGTTGTTTAGGCAGTTGGACTAGATGACAGTGACCACATTGTTTTATCAGATAAAATCTGATAAGTTGACCAAAGTATCAAGGTAGTTATTTGTATATAGGTGAAAGGAGGAAAAGTAGGGATGAAGCTGAAAAAAATCTTAAGACATAGAGCCTGACCTTGAATTTATAAATAATTCATTTGAGGACAAATTTACAGTTTACAGCAGATATGTTCATATCCTCAAGTATTACAGAATCGTCTGCTTGGAGACTCATAAAAGGATCTGCCTTTTGGACTACTTATGTACTCCTAGTAGCACATCAGTCTCATCCCCAGTCAGAAAAGGAGGAATACAAATCTATAAAATTTGTGCAGGGTCTTTTTTGAGTAAACTATTTAGATTGCAAATGTTAGTAATTAATTCCTGCTTGTTTTAGACTAAAGCGGGGTAGATGACTTGAAAAAGTGCCAGACAACAGAGAAGAAAACACCTTTCATTTCAATGTATAAAGTTCTTTCCATCTTTGTCCCCTCTGATTCTCCCTTATCTAGTGATCTGCAGACCATTGGTCCAAGATCAATGTCATAAGTTGTTGTAGAAAATATTTGAAAATTATTTAGAAACACATTTCCAAATTCTCCCTTATGTTCCTACAGCCCAGGGAAATCTATAGGTACATTTGCACAAACACTGAGAACATTTATCCTAAAACCATAATGTCAGGAGAAATAAAGTAAATCTCATGAAACTGTTCTGATTTATTCTCTGCTGAGAAGTGAACAACAAACTTCACAGAACTGGAACTAATTCAAACAGAAGAGTTTCATTGATATATGAAGCTGATGGATGTTGGTTGCTATGTATATTATGATTTATAGATAGCCAGCATACATATATTTTGAATGTTGAATTTACCTTGTTGAAAAATAATCTTAAACTATTGTAGTTGGGAATGAAATACAAGTAAGGTTACGATCTAACAAAATGACTGTGAAACAATGACATCTATATAATGTAGCACACAGAAAAGAAACTCGCCGTTTAACTCTGTATACTGTCAGATTTTAAGAGCACCTAACAAAAAACATTTTTGCCCATGAGGGAGAGGAAGAACTGAATTATTTTTACTTTTTCACATCAAATACTTATCCTGGCTTTTATACATTGACATATTTTATACTTGATTTTTTCTCTCAGTTTGCATGACAACAAGTGTTCAGGCATACACAATTCTGTGGCGCATTTAGGCATCAACAAGGCTTATTTTCACCCACTTACAGACAAGTGATATTGCTGTAAGAGCACTAAAGGCAGTGTAGAAGAACTTATTGAAAATTGTGCTTCAGAAGCCACAAAACTGCTCCCCTGTGTCCAGTAGCTTTTATGAGCCCTTGCAAACAGACAGCAAGACTGTTAACAGACCATGTTGACATGAGAAACATGTTGTATAATGCAATTATTTGATGTTAAAACAATGATACAAATCATTTTAATAATGAAACATAATACACTGCTAATTGATAGTGAATTAGCTTTTATGGGATATGGAATATGGAAGTAATGGGAACAAATCAAGTATATGCTATTCTGCTGTATGCTAACTTCTTCTTAGCATGTGGGGAAGTATACACATAAAAGCTCTCAATTACAATAAAAGTGCCAATACCGCTTCTGAAAAAGCTGCGAAATGTAAAATGTCATTTCATATCCTCTGGTGTTTTGTGTTTTGTTTTTTTGTTTTTTGTTATTTTTTGTTTTTTGTTTTTTTGTTTTTTGTTTTTTGTTTTTTTTTTTAATATTTGTTTTTTAAAAATTATCATAGGATTTGTTTGTTTGGTTAGTTGGTTGGTTTTTTATTAGTGTTCATTCTGAAGTTCTTGAAATACTTTTTTAGTTATAAATAGTTTCTCATTTTTGTACTGGGAAAGTACAAGAGCATTTAACAAGAGCATATGCTCAAATGGAGGATTTGGTAGTAAATCAGACTGGTATTACATACAACCAAAACCTTTATAATTCAACATTTATGGCATCAAGTCTCTTGAAGCAGGCTAAAGCCTAGTAAAATGACTCATTGGTTTGAAATAACTCCCTATAAAATACCATCTTGTTTGTCACATGTAAGTTTTAATAACCAAATACAACCTTCAGATAATGAATGGGATAAATGAGTATGTAGAAAAACATACCAAACATTATGGAATTAAAATTGTAGCTGCCATTGTATCTAAATGAAGCAGCCTTGCAGCTCTTTAAATATAATCTTTTTTTTAAACAACAACAACAACAACAACAACAACAAAGTCTGTAACATAATGTCTTCCCTTTATTCAGGGCTGAAAAGAGTGGGATCAGTGTGAAACGAATGGCTTCTCATTCTACAACAAAATTTCCTTGTCTCAGGTTATCAGAGTATCAAAAATAGCGTGGTCAGCAGGACAAGGGAAGTGATCTTTCCCCTGTACTCTGCATTGGTGAGGCCACACCTGGAGTATTGTGTTCAGTTCTGGGCCCCTCAGTTTAGGAACGATATTGAAGTGCTGGAGCGGGTCCAGAGAAGAGCAACAAGACTGGTGAAGAGACTTGAACACAAGACCTGTGGGGAGAGGCTGAGGGAGCTGGGGTTGTTTAGTCTGGAGAAGCGGAGACTTAGAGGTGACCTCATCACTCTCTATAACTACCTGAAGGGAAGTTATAGCCAGGTGGGGATTGGTCTCTTCTCCCAGGCAGTTAACAATAGGACAAGGGGGCATGGGCTTAAGCTCCGCCAGGAGAAATTTAGGCTGGATATTAGAAAGAAATTCTTTACAGAAAGAGTGGTCAGGCATTGGAATGGCCTGCCCAGGGAGGTGGTGGACTCACCATCCCTGGAGGTTTTTAAACTGAGATTGGACATCTAGTAAATGGACTGGAGTTGGATCAAGGGTTAGACTTGCGGTCTTTTCCAACCCAGTCGATTCTGTGTGATTCTGTATGATTTTGTGAGTTCACATGTAGCCTTTCATGCTATAGACTGTCTTCAGATTAACATACTTTTTGATTGCAGGTACTGTGACTCCTCTCATTTAACCATATGGCCCTCACACATGTAGAACCTGAAGACACCCTGCATTTGAATACATTTAGCCTTTGCTCCTGTGCAAAGTAGGAAGATGCTTTATTATTTTGAATGCAGTGAAGTATTTACATAGCTAGCCTGTAAGGGTAGTTGAGGTGTTAAAATTTGCACACTACAGTTATGCAGATTACTTGGGAGGTGCTTTCTCCCTTATGTATTTGCCTCCGGAAAACACAGAAGCAGTTTTATGGGTTAAGAAAGTAAAAATAAGATGCCTGTACTAGGGTGACATAGCAGCTAGAATGGGATTTTCAGGGTTAAAGCTTCCGATTTAAGCACTTAGTATCTACCTAAGTGTCAATTCACTAGCCTGATTTTTTTTTTTTAATTTTTTTTTAGATCTGGTCCTAGGAGAGATTATAATGTACAGCTTGCAAGAAAGTTAGTGTCATTATTGATGGGCATAAGCTGCTAATTTTCCCTGACATAGCCTGCTGCACAACATCAAAGGCAGCAAATAAATGAAAAAGTTAAAAAAAAAAAAAAAAAAAAGATGAATGAGAATGTCACTGCATCAATCTTGTTTGCAGCCAACTGAGCTTCACACAGACAGGAAAACTCATTTTAGGATTTGTTTTATGCGACCCATGTATTCATCTGGATCCCAAACAAGAGTCTGCAATTTACTGCTTCATCTGATCCTGACATTTTGGGAAATGATTAGATTTTCCTGAACCTTCCTGCCACATCTTAATTGTATGGTTGTTAGAGGGATAAATGTTAATTATGAATGCTGTCTGCCATCCTCATTTCCCTCTTCTCCTCCTCCTGTTCTGCTTAATCAAATTTTAACTCTGGTTTAATTATTTTTTTACTCATTTTGGCACTACTTCACTGGGAAAAAAAAACAAAACAAAACAAAAAAGCACACACCTTATTAAATAAATAATATATTTAGCCTGCCTTTGTAAAGTAACATTATCAATTCACAATATAGTCACTTCAAAAATTACATAGAGTTTCAGCTATTTTGCCCTTGTTTGATAGTTTTTGAAGTGGTACAGGCAGAGCTATTTTATTTTTCTTTCTCTTGTGGCAGAAATTGGAAACTCACCTTCCCACATTCATTATGCCAAGTATAGCTCAACAATATGTCTGTGCCAGCAGGTGTAGCCAGTTGTAAGACTGGTTGGTATGAACGGCCTTTCTTACAAAATATTTGTGCCCTTATGGCAACTGAGTCCTTGCATGTCGAGGTAATAGGCAGTAGTTGCAGGGAATGAATAGAGAAGAAAAACATGGATATTGAAAGAGATATGTACTTTAGTAGTAGCAGTGGAAGTAGTAGTAACAGTAGGATCTGCTTAATCCGGTATTGGTGCCAAAGTCTGTTCCAAAATGCAGACAGAAATATCCAGTAAAACTATGTCATGCATTTTGAAGTTTGCTTCAGTCACTATAGCTTCAGAAATTGTTTATTGAGATTTTGAGATTGCCAGCTTTCTGACAGTCTTGTAAATCACTTTGCTGCAAGTTTTAGTGAAGAACAAGCAGCATGATGGTACAGTAAGAGTGGTCACAGGCTCTTCTTTAAAAATCAGTCCATACCATTTCTTGTGCAGAGGAAAAGACTGAAATAAATCTCTATTTAGGATGGGGAGACTCCAAGTTTTCACATGACTAGCCAAGTAAGAGCTGACAGGCAGCAAGGCACATCTGCCTGAACCACACCTCAGTAGTTAACTGATAATGTGAGCATTCCTGAGCAGATGAAGTGGTAGGGTTAAAATCAAATTCATTTATTTGCAGTCTGAATTCATGTGTTTGTCTGTGTTCTAAAATTAAGTTTCTCATACTGTCTCCTCTTTGACAAAGCCATTTTCACTGCTTCACCACTGCTACCTCTCAAATGCCAGCTAAGAACCAGTGTCCTCCAGCATCAATGTTATGTCTTCTCCAGAAAATCAGCTGTTTCAGCTAAGGCAGATAGCTGAATTCCTATTTATCAGTGTTGTATAGTTCACTTTTTCCTACCGGAAGCCTCTGTATAAAGAATAAATTTTCCTTCATTCTGTTGCAGAGTTGGCTTATGGCAAAGTGGTGACAAGCGCTTTCCCTACGGATGTAATTAATCCTGACAGAGCAGAGACAACACACTGTAGCAGTGATATTTGCCTGTTCCTACTGCCTTGTATCTGGGATTCATGTCGGACTTCATGGCTTATGCTGGAAAAGAATATACACATGTACCTAGGATTTCTGAACTGGTACCTAAAGCACCAAAACATTTTTAGAACATGCTCTCTACTACTCCTCTGCTGTTAGTGACTGTGTCACAGCATAGTTACAGGAAAGGCTTGCTGTATGCTAACTCATCAAATGTGGGAGAAAATCTAACATCTCAGGAACTGTTTTACAGCATCAGTCCAGCCTCTCAACTCCAGAACTGTCCGTGTTTCCATCCTGAAGAAGATGTCTTGAATGCTCTCATGCTTTCATGGTGAAGTGAGCTCTTCTGCCTTGCAGATAATAGTTAATAAATAACTTGCAGCATTAATTTTGTAACTGACATTGGTCAGCATAACTTGGTGTATATTCTAAGCATCATTTTGCTGGGTAAGATTTTGCATGAGAAAGAAATTGGAAAGAAAAATCTAATGCATAGAAACATGGGTCTTGAAATAACAGTCAAACAAATTGATCGGTTCCATCCTGATACACAATGTGTCCTTCAGTCAGTATTTTAATCATTAGTAGAAATTTGCTCCCAGGAAAATCCCAGTAATCTCATATAATGCACTTTCACTATGGTGTTAAAATTTGTTTAAACTCCACAGAGTTCAGTGATTTTGCTCTAAAGTAAACTTTGGACATAATCTCACACATCTGCTTGCTAACATCTCAGTGGCACAAGCTAGATTTCTGTATCTTGTCAAAGAACCCCTAATTAACCTCTCCTCATTGTAGGCTGACATGCTGCATGACACATTGTAACTACGGAGAAGATATGATGAGATGCTTGACTTGTTTCACGGTTCATGATAAAAAAATTGATGTCAATTAGGCCTGACTAGAAATTGTTGTTTCAATTTAGACTGGTGCCAAAGGACTCATGACCATGAATAAACAACTGTTGTGATGAGGTTATGCTAGTGGCATAGTTTGGATCATTTCAACACCAAGCACTCTACATAAGACAAGAATATCAATAAATTAAAATCCTGTGAGTATTTGTGCTTTGGTGTTTCTGTGTGCTTCCAAGAGTGGGATAGAGAATGATAAAGAGGAACCAATTTTAGAAGAAAGGAGAAAACTATGGAAGGTTCAGTCAGAAGGAATATTTAAAAAGAAATACATGTGCATTGAGCAGGATTAATAAATACTTAGTGAGTCATTTATGGTATTTTTACCTAGAAAACTGAGAAAGTTTTCTTCCTGAATGGTAGTTGCTACATAGGTTTGAAATTAGACGATCTATTTTATTTCTAATCTTGTCATCACTATTCTAATCCTCTAATAGTTTTAAATAATTTCAATATTGTGTATTAAAATGATATAAGCTCAAATTTAAACATCTATCTAATGCATAAGCTCTCATATTTCTCTACATTTTTTCTTCTTTCTCCTTTGACATCTTTTATTCAGCTTCCCAGTTCAGTGTTCTTCTGCCTCCTTTATTGATGAATCTTGCCTTTTCTGTCCTTGTCAAATGAAACCAGGACTCTTCACTATCATTTTTCTTTGTTGCTCCTCTTCTTCCACAGCACATGAACAATTCTATAGTACCTCAATTAGAGGCTAATATTACCAAAGTAGGTAAAACACATTTTAGGGCTGCACAGGAAAATGTGCTGTCACCTAAATTCTTATATGTTTCTGAGATATTTAAGACACAAAGCAGTGTTGATGAAACAAAAGCAAATAACTTATCATCAAATTGACAAAACTTCAGTAGAATTTTTTTTCTTTAACTTTCCTTGCACTCTGAAATCTTAAAAATAACATTTCCATAAGGAGATGCAATTTCATATATACAGGAATATGTGCTTTTGCAAACATTAATGAAGATGACACTTCAAATCTCAGTATGAAATTATAAATGAAAAACAATTCATAGTTGTAAGACTGGAAGCAGATGGACAGCCATGTGGTATATTTCACATTTTTCATTGTAACACATTTTCTATCAGAATTTCGTTTGGCAACAGCACAGATGACACACTAATAATATTTGGAATATTCCACAAGATATGCAAGCAAAAGTGTCACTTGATTGTGAAGACAAAACTGCTTCACAGATTGTCATAGAGAACTTAATCTTTCTCAAGGCATCTGACACTAGACATCCGTATTTTTCTCTCACGTGTTTTGATGTCTACTCTGCACACATTCATGAAGTTATTCAGGGATAATATCTAAACCATACCTTCAAAGCTTGAAGGAAAAAAATGAGGAGAAGCTAGTTCTATGCATCTTCCCATCTTCTTTCCTGCCCTGATCAACTAAATCAACTGTCTTAGTTATATAAAATATACCTTTTGTTTTGGGATAAGCACTCTAATTACAGCAAAATTGGTCCAGATATGACCAAATAAGTGGGTTCTGTATGCTGCTAACCAAAGAGTGGAAAGCAGAAGTGGGAAATCAAAAGTCAGTGGACTGACAAACTGAACTGAACTGGAATCTAAGGGTAAGGATTTTTCAGTTGTAGTTGTCAGATTCCCTGCTAAAGCAAAACAGAGGGAGAGAAAACAGTTCTTCTGGGATTGAGCAAGAATGCATCACACACAACAATTTGTGTTATCTATATGTTGATGTATCTAAAGTCTTCCATTTGAAATGTTTTATACATTAAAAAGTCAATAACCTTGTTGCAGAATGAAACCACCCAAAAGCACAGCTCACGTAAAACAACGTCTATATCTATGTAGCTCCACCTGATTCAGTGATTCTGGTATGCACTGGAAAGACAAAGCAGCACAGATAATCATCATGAGAGAGGCTTACTTGAAAGCGCTGCTAGATGAGATCTGAACTACATCTGCCCTCCTATAATGGTTTAGATGTGCACTGGAAAGAATCAGAGATAGGTTGTTAACCATATTGCATCCTGGAAACACATTTTTGGGCAGGAGATCAGAAGGCAATGCTACCCCAGGCAGCCACTGCTAATAGACTTTGGACAGAGTGCAACTAAAAGAGACTTGGGATATGTGACCAACAAGAAGATTATATGAGTTTTTTGAGTTTTTAAAGGACCTTTATTATTTTATGCCTGTCACAGAGGTACCCCGAGGTTAGTTTAAGAGACAACAGGGTCCAAAATAACTTTTATTAAAACGGTGAGAAACAGAGTTTTAACACTCCAAAGTGACTTAAATAAAGGTTCGGATATCAGTTGAGGAAAATTATTAAGGGGCAGCAACTAATACAGCAGACGGTCCACAGAGTGCATGCATGTGGCTTCACTCAAAATAATGCCGGAGCCAGCCTTGAGTCTGGAGAAGTACACACTTGCCTGAACACGATGTGGGATTATTTGTAAAGAGATACACGTACTCGTATTGAGCATGGAAAGTTACACGTGCAAATGTGCACAGAAAGTTCATGTGCAAATGTGCACGGAATATATAGATATACTCGCAATCCTGCGAGGGTTTTACTCACACCCGTGGCGGCAAGGCAAGTGGAATCTCCATCCCGGGGAGGGGGGCTCTTGACGGCAGTATCTCGCTCGTGCTCCGAGAGACCCGCGACTATGGGTGGAGTCTCGACGAGAATCCCGTTTTTATATTGACTGATCAGATCTGACTGTAGGCATTCTAGAAGCTTCTCTGCACCCCCACACTGGCTGTGGGTGCCCCTGAAGCCTCCAAACATCCCCCACACTGGCCGCAGGTGCCCAGCGGCTCCCTGGCGCCTCAGCACTCCCTTCTCCTAATGGCCCTGGCCAGGGTGCTCTGGGGCCAAACAAAAGAAGCTGTTAGCCTCAAGTAGCAGAGAGAGAGGGAGATGTGCCTACTCCTTCCATACTGAAGGAGGGAGGGGGAGAGAGGGGGGTTTGCATTCTGCCACAATGCCCATACCACAGTGTTAGGTATATTCACTTGAAAATTTGGGGTAAACAAATACCAAGCTCTTTTCTGCCTGTTTGGATCCCTGTTGTAAGAAGTCTGGATAATTGGGGTGGTTTTCCTTTCAAACTGTGGACATATCTTCCATCCGTGAGTGTGCCAAGGAAAGAGATTACTGTTCTCGGTCTCCTGCTTACTTCCCATTGCTGTATTGCCAGGGGCTATTGACTCCTTACATCTGTTCACTGACCTGTTCCTGTGAGGAGTCTCCAGTCCATTCCAGTGAAAATGAATTGGTTAATTCTCACTCAGCTTAAACACACCATAATTCCTGACCCAGCCTGGCTGAGTGAAAGAGGTACAGAGTAAACAGCTTGCCCAAAGGAGGGTGAACCCACAGACCATGCTTCCCCTGTCCCCTATTAAGTTCATACTTCAGATTTCTTATACCATGAAAGGGATTCACCAGAAGAGAAGGTCACCATCTTCATAAAATAATGGAGTTCAATGATTTGGAGACCTGAATTTCCCTCTACCAGTGCAGTGTGCTACATTCTCTGATGATTTCCACACAGACTATATTAGTCTGCTTCATGTTTTTTAACCCATATTCCTTTCCTGTATTCATGAAACAAGCATTTTCACATCATTATCCAAGCCTCAGCCATCTAAACATTCCAGGTATGAGATGAATATATCAGTGAAACCAAGATATGGAAAGATATTGGTACTTGCAGAAGAAAGAAAATCTGAGAACATTTCTATGCTGCACATGGAGAATAGAACTGATGTATCTGAACTAGCACTGGAACTGAAAGTAAATTATTTTATGCTGTATTTGGGCTAACACTTGGGTGCCATATTGTGCTAATACAGTCTTATTTCTTGCAGGACCAAGCAATGGTCTCAATACAGCATTAGTCTGGCTTAAACAGAGCTTGAAAAGTTCTTTATTTCTTGATACAGACATATCCTTAGGAGCATTATTGAAACAGGAAACACTATGTTTCACAGAATAGATATACACTGTAAGAGTAACAGCCCTGCATATTTGTTATGCACAATCTTTTTCACCATATTATAAAAGTGTATGAAGGCAAGACATAAAACGGCATTTAGAGGATGGAATATGGCACTTATGACAACACTTCACACATTTCCATTTCTAAAAGTGTTCTGTAGCCCACCACCAGTTTGGTTCTATAACACCCCAAAGACATACTTATGAATTACCTCCAAAACCAAAAACTCTGGCAAGTGAGTAATGAAAGGACAGACATTCCTTACCACCTGCAAATAGAATGCTCTTTGGTTATGTCACTAGCGGGTTCTTTCACTTTCTGCACCAGTTACCTGACACATCAGAAAAGTTAGATTTATTAATTTTTATTCCACCTTGAGACAAACTCAGATCCCATGGATCCTACTCTCTGCTCTCTTCCTTGACACCGTGCTCTGACTAAATTTATCTTAATCTACGGTGTCATAAGGACAGTTGTAGCCCTGATTGCAGGTCCAGGATCATCCCTATCATTTAAGTAAGAAATATGAGTGTTACTGGCTCCTGTTTTAATGGAAGGAGGGAGGCAGACACTTCAGTAGGCAATTAATCCTGACCCAAATCAGAATAACACTCAATAGGTACTGGAACAGGACCTCAGATACATAAATTTCCTCCAATTGCACGTCTGAAATTAAAACTGAGTAATTCCAGTCTTAAAGTGAAGTTTGTCAGAAGTCTAAAAGACAAATTCTGTTGGAGGTAAAGGAAATAGCCCAGCTAAATTTTTCATAAAACATGTTTTTGTTGTATATTGCAACAAGACAAGAAGATTCTGCCTAATTTAATTACATGTAAACAATTATGTAATTTCTTCAGCCAGACTTCCCATGTTCACATTTTTTTCTCCTTCTTCAGCTGCTCACTACAAGCAGCTAATGTCTATATTATGTTTTACATTGTTTGTTGCATTATCAAATTGAGATAATAAACTCCATAGGATAGAACCCTTGTGATTTTGTTTCAGAAAGCAGATGATGGACCCATCAGATTGTCACTTCCTCTGTATCACTGATGATGTCTCTTTACAGTGAGGAACATTTAAAGAGAGAATTTGCTACTTACAGATACATTTAATGAGACTGCGTGTCATTTTATATTTCTATATAGCAAATCATGTCACAGCAAAAAGTGTAGGGTGATGTGTTGCTTTTTGTTGGTTGGGTTTTTTTAATTTATTTATTGGTGCCCACTGAAGAACAGTAATATATAATCCAAATTAAAATTGTCCGAATAACAGTTTTCAGTTTGTTTGAAGCCGATCTTGTTGCTACTTATAACACTTACACTTGATGTGCAGTCTATATACCATCATTCTGTGCCGACTCTCATTTAACAAATGAAGTAACCTTGTTGACTATTTCGTTTGTAAAGTGTTTAAGAAGAAATCTCCCAGTGTCATCTACAAGTCATGTGAACTAGTCAAATGAATGCAATATGATGCCAAAATTTTCAAAGTAATTATCATCAACACTTTGATCTCACCCCATTACATTTTTACATATTAGCATATTAAATTTAAATCTAAATTAGATGTCAATATAACTCCAAATTTAATCATCATGAGGGCTTCATCTGATTTCATTGATAGCTTCTTGTTGTGTAAGTAGTAATAGCACTCTACTGCTGTTTCTGATTAACATAAACAAATTAAATCCAGCTTACAGAAAATAATCTTATCATTCAGAGTATATAGAAAAGCCACAAAAATTGTAATGTAATCATAATGACTTCCCAAATAAAAGCACCTTTGTTTGAAATTTAAATATTAAAAAGTATGTTTATGATGCTTTGCATATGTATAATGTGATGAAATAATATTTTAAATACAATGTTGTTATTATACTTGCTTTAGTTGATTTTTGCCTGAGACAAAATTTACTACACAAATATATATTTGACTTATGCAAATATTTTTGTTTGCTTATGTAAATATTTGTGGAGGGTTTTTCTAATTGCAGCGCAATCTGGTTTTGTGATCAGCTTTCAAATCAACTGCCAATAGGAAGCAATCAAAAATATATCTCAAGATGTAGCCCATTTAAACATTTAACAAATGTCTAAAGAGGGAAGGTTTCAAAATACATATTTTAAAATTCTCAATATTCTCTTCCATTCACCATACTGTTTGTTTGACAGGATCTTGCATACTCACTATTTTTGTTATAGTTCGTCCAATTGTTAGGAACAGTTATTCTTTGTAAATGTTCAAAAAATGAGAAAATGGGATTTTTCTCTGCCTGTTCTTTCAGAACTTTCACCAGTTTCAAGATTACAAGGTTTGACCTTAAGGGCTCAGTCTGTCCTTTTATAAAACAAATGAACACACAACAAAAACCAAACACCAGACTGTAGGAGCAGGATAGTTAAAGGAAGGAGCAATACTTTCCCCCTATATCTCAATCCCAAAAATGTAACGGTATATATTATCTTAAAAAAAAAAAAGTACCAGGTAGTGATGATGTTGGGAAAACTTCAAAGAAACACGTTTTTATGTGAGTTTAAATTTAGTCTGTCAGTAGTCCATTCTACAAAGAAGGAGACTCTGAGTGATTTTGCTTCCTAAGATTTCAATTTAGTATACAAATCTACTTCAATATGCAATGGACCAGAGCCCAGTGAGGCAATTCTGTAGTAATGAAAGAAATCTCCTGCTTGTGAAAATTTGTGTTAGGGTGGGGGGAGCTGGAAGAAGCAGCTGAGACAGCTTTTTTGGAGGTAAGTCATTCAGATGTTACAGACAGCATTTTGGTAGCAGAAACTTAAAACATACCTCAGCGGTAAGGGAAGGTGTCACACCAGAAGTAATGCAAGATAAAATACAAAACTCCTGAGGTAATTTTTAAGTGTGAAGTCCTATCAGTCAAATTGAAGTCATTAAGCTGTGGATAAGACATATCGTTTTATCAGAACCTAAAGCCATTTGTAGTAGAGGATGATGGTTGTAAGCCAGAGGAACACGTCTGCCTGGTGAATTGCAGTGAACACAGAGCCTCTAATTTAGCAAGCAGAAAGCAACAGATCCTCAGATATTACTTGGATTGCATGAATAAGAAAGTTGTTTGCACAGTGAGAAGGAGGGATATTGAAAAGATAGAGTAGGTATCACAAAATACAGAGTTGTTGTTGGTTTTGAGGTTTCTTTAAACAGGAAACCTTCAAGCTTTGATCCTATCTTGAAGCACTTGCTCTTACTGAGTAAAAATAATACTCTTCCACAAGGTCATCAACCCAGTTTGCCACAGTTGTGTTTCTATATCTGTCTTGTGTACAACTGTGTTATGCTTCCAGGTCAGTTATCTGCCTCTATAATAGAAAGTAACAAAGCAATAATTCTGTACAGCAATATATTCAAAACCAATTTTCTCTTCAGTCCTCAGTTACCTAGATATATGGCAACCATATGTGATCAGTTTTCTTACTTGATTTACCCAGACATCACTACTAGATCATATAATAACCAAAGTAAATATCAGCTACGTAGATATGTTGACCTGAGAAAACCACTAAGGAGTTTAATTTTTATGCATATATTCAATATCTTTTTTGAATGTTTGGCCTTCTAAACATCCTGTAGTCCTTAAAGTCCTGTGGTAATGAATGTATATGCAAAGATATACATCAGGACTATCTATCCAGATTCTTGCCATAGCCATATAATTTAGGATGCAATTCACCAGAGTCTGAACCAGACTTCTGAAACAGAAATTCCTATTTTGCTCCACGGGTAATGAAGGATGGTAAAGGAAACCTAGGAGATATCAAAAAATCCAGGGCTATTTTTGTGAGATCCTGTGGCACCCCAGTTGGCACAAAGTGCTGTTGAGGCTCCTATCATCTTATGATAGAGGAGGACTGCAGTACTGAACAGTTCATCTTCAAAATGATCATAAAAGAACCCATCCTGCATGAATGTATGTCATCTTTTCCTGATCTTTTGCTTTTCACAGCAGTCTGCAACACACAAACAAACAAAACAAAACAAAACAAAACAAAACAAAACAAAACAAAACAAAATAAAACAAAAAAACACCTCCAGACAATAAAATAAACCAAATCAAGAGCCTCTCACTTGTAATATCTTCCCATTTTTATGAGAGCTTGAGCCCTAATTATTTTACTTGGTGTCTTCACTCACTGTACAGGGAGTTACAATATATACATGTTGTAGTTGGTTTTAAATATTGACCAGCACTGCACACCATTACATTGGCTGTAGGTGCTTCAGGGATTTATGCAGTAAAATAAAACAACCTGTTTTGTCTCCATTTCTTGTAATTTGAAATATCTCTGCCATTTTCAACTGCTAATGTTCAGAGAACAGATGTTTTCAGGGAAGCATTCACAGTGGCTCAAAGACCTTGTTCCCAAGAGGTAATAGTTAATTTAGAGCCTGCGGATGTGTAGACATAGTTAAGGTTGGTTTTCCCTCTTGCACATTACTTTGCATTGCTCACAGTGTCACATCCGTCATTTTATTGCTAGTATTGGAAGTTTTAGGTTCAACTATCCTGAACATTTTGTATCATCTACAGACTCTTTACAGCTCACTGCCATTTCCAAAATCATTAAGGAGAATAGGAAGTAAATGAATAAAAACACTGCCTCTTCCTACAGCTGTTAAATAGCAGCTGGTTCACTGGTAATAATCACTTTGAAAAACCACAATCATTCTACCTCTTTATTATTCTTTTTAAAAAGTTCTGTAAACCCTACTACACAGACAATTTAATGGACTGTTTTTCCTTCCTTTCCCAAAGAGGAGGTTATTTCTCTGGCACTCAAAGAATGTCCACACAAGGACTAATTCCCCATGTAGCATAGATGTAGCATTATTTAAATTCCTTATTTCCACATCTCTAGAATTCTTAGGGGGATTTAACTGTTCTTGGACTCTTGTAAGGGCTTATTTACAGCCCAGGGGGGTAATATATCATTACAACCTGTACACGTTTTTTTACCTGCTTCTTTTTCTTAGCATGCACAATTACATTAAATATATTCTAGAGGTACTAAATCAATGTTACTTTCATATTGACTTAGCTTGATTTTGCGTTATTTTATATATACAGGTGGTGAGGAGATGCCATAGGTACATTTCAAGACCATATTAGAGATCTTTAATTTTAATTTATGAATTATAATATTAACATTTACGGAAAGTGACATATTGATGCCTGTTAACATATAATTCTTCCTATTGATACTAGCAAGGCTGCTAAATCCAAAATTGTGTGCATGGTTTTTCCCCTAAAGGAATAAAACCTGTGCCTGAAATAATACATGCTATAAAGTACCAGTTGTAATATATTTTGAGTTAATATTAGAAAAAATGAAACACATAAGCACACACTAAACATAAAAGTTTAAAAGTCAGTAGGAAAAAAAATCAAAAGATCGATGTGTGGCCTCTGAGATTAGATACAGAGAGTCTACAAAATCAAAATGATTTAAATCAACATTGGGAAAAATACTGTTGCTAAGTAGAGACAGCTATAAAAGTTCTTGTGTGCTCAGATAATGATCTTAAGAAAAAGCCAATCATACTCGATGTTGTCAGAGGTACAATTTGAGTGATCAAGAGAGAATATAGAAAGTTCTTTTGTTCACAGCTTTGGTGAGAATCCAATAGCAAAATATCTTCCCCTGCTAATGAGTTTGCAATACAATGTTTTCAGAGTCAGTAAAAACCTACGAAGAAAATGAGCTTTTTTTCTAACCAGATATATTTAGCTTCCCAGAGGATCAAGAGTTTTAGAAGATTTTCATTTGGAGATTTAGAAGATTCTAAAATGTCTTTGAAATCTAAATTAAGAGATGACATGAGTCATCCTGGGATCTTATGCTTGTTTTAACTCATGAGAATCATCAAATTGCTAATGATGTGGTAGGCAGAAGGAAAAAAAAAAACCTGCACCCATTTAAAAAAGCCATTATGTACTCACATTATCTGAAAACCATGAAATACCTATCCTAAGAAGGTTATTGGTCAGCATTTACTACTAGGGCAAAATATTTGAAAATCAATAGGTTCAGAGGACCTGTACCTAGGTCTGCAAAATATATGTAATTTTAAAAGCTAGAGGGCTTTTAGAGTTTTGCTTATATAATTAAAAAATACTCCTACTTTTCCCTTTGCTGGCTAAAGAGACATTTTAGACCATTCTGGAACACTTCAGAGCTTAAGGTTTCCTTCACAGACACCTTGCTTTATCTCAAAATATCCTGACACGTTCCTTCAGGTGGCTAGTGATGCAAAGCATATCTCTTTCTTTCTGAGGCTGTTCTTGAAATCCTAAATATTATTCCTCCTTCTAGACATACCACATGTATTCTAATTAATTGACTTCTATTTCATCCCAGACATGAGTCAATCACTGTTCAGTTTCTGTTTCCTTATCAAGTAAGGAAAAATACATTAAACAATTCCACTGATAAAGTTTAATGGTATATTTTTGCTTCCTATTGTCTTCAAACATGTGTGCCATATGATTCTGACTCATGGGATTTTCTCACATTCATCCACAGGAGCTAATCCTCCCCTAAAATGTTTCCATATCTTCTTACACCTACTACCTGTCAGACTTCTCCCTTTCCAAGCCTCCCAACCTCTCTTTCACTCTCCTCCCCAGCTTTCCTGCTTCTTTCAGATACTTCTGGTATCTTCAGTGATTCTAGCACCTTCATGACCTCCCATAGCATATTTTTTTAATTCTCTTTTCAAATCCAATAATTCTTACCAGCCCAACTTCAGAATCTGCATTTTGTTTGGAAGGTCTATGCTTTTAAAGAATCATGGAGGGAATATTCCTTCATGCCAAATGTGAATTTAACACCCTACCTTTATCATGAAGAAACTTGTTTATGATGTACTTGTATATTCAGACATTCTGAAAATAGAGAAGAACAAATATGAAAATGGAGATGTTAAGTAAAATAAGATTTATTTCTCTGTATTTGAATTACAAACACATAGACTGCTTAGACCATTTAGACCCCTGTTCATGATCAGAACACAGCACATTTAACGTGTTTCCTGAAGAGATGACCATCTCTACTGAGTATTTATTTTAACCTTCTCTATTACCTGCAAAATAACCTTCTGACATGCTGGTAACAGTGGAAATTGTTGTTGATGCCACTCCATGTTCATTACCTCCAAAATCCACGCTGATGTAAATTTTTGCCAAACGGTACTGATTAACACTGTACTATTATCTATATGGTGTCCATAATCAAGAGACAGAGTATGCTTGAACTGGAAAATAGTTTGTTTTCTGTTCCTTTGCCTACTCTGAATGCTTTTAATGGATGGAAAATTCTCTTCAAATGAAGGAAAAAAGCTTCAGGGATGCTTTAATCTATTTTCACAGATAATAGTTGACATGAAATTGCTGTGCCAGACGGTATCACTGGTGTAAATTTGCAAGCACTCAAGAAATATCCCAAGGAACTCAAGATAGCACATTATCAGAATATAAACTGCACAAATGAAGTAAATATTTTATTTCTGAGTCTCCAAAACACTTTTGTTCTTAGTACTGTCACATTTAAAATCTGGTAGACAAATGAGATCACCTTTACTTCAAGATTATTATTATTATTATTGTTATTGCTACTATAATGTACAACATATGGGAATTTTAACCACGGAAAATGAAGTATTTGCAAGTGCTTTCATGTAGAAATGGACTGGCTTTTCTGGGCACATACAATATGTGATGTTCTTAAATTATTTGCATATGTCAAACTGTAGCAATAAGTTATTTAGTTTGAAAAAAAATAGACTGTATTTCAAAGGACGACGAAATATTTAGAAATTGTTTCAGTTCAACAGTCCAGCAACAAAAAACACCTTTCCAATACGCTCTTTACAGGATGATTGTGGGAACATCCTTTGCTCTGAAAATCTTTCTCAGAGATGATAAAGAGGATGTTTCATCGAAAAGAATAAAAATCAAATGATCCTGAGAAGGCCTACCTTCTTTTTCACTCCTAATGGGGAATTCAAAGGGGAACTTAATCTCAAATTAGGTGAAAAATAGCTGGTACTTGGTTTGAGTTACTTGGTTGGAGGTCAGTTGATTCAACTGTCATTGAGTACAACTGTGTATGAGATATTTTATGCAGAGGAAATGGGTTAGGTATTATATATCTTTGTTTTCTTTGGTCTATATTCTACACATACGCTCTCATGTATCTGGATCTGATTCCCTTGGTAGAACTGACAGAAAAGAATCTACTCTTACAAACAACATTAATAAGATAAACTCTACTCAGCTGCCTCCAGAGTTTTCCTGGAATTACATAGCAACATATTTCCCAGTGTCACAAAATACTTTCTGTATTCTGAGCCCTGGAGTGAGCACATCAAATCAATAATTGCTTAAGCTTATGCTTAATTAGGCTAAAAAGCATATGCAATTTGAAACTGCTGCATGAATTCTTTAAATAATAGTTTAGTGGGTTTTAGAGCATTACCTCCCTCCTGTCTCTCCCCTATATTGTTTTCTGAAGCACAAGAAATGTTCATATTAAAATTAACCCATGCATCTGAGTCTGAACATATTCATTATTTGTATCACAGCATATTTTTCCCTGTGTAAGGATAGGATTTCTTTTTGGTTTATGCTTATATAGCACCTGATATAACAGTAGCCTTCTGGCTTTCAAATCCATCACAGTAAGTTGTGAAAGAGATGAAGAGAGTGTATAGGGAGTATCTGCTTGCCACCTCTTCCAATACAAGAAGAAAAGGCCATCAAATGAAGCCACTGGGTTCTGAACAGCAAAAGAAAGTGGATCCTCATGCAAAGGTTTTCATGGAACGGCTCTGATCTGACATGATAATTTTTCAGAAAATTCCCAGAGTGAGAAAAAAGAAAATAAGTTATTCATATCCACCAACACATACCAGAAATTATCTGAAAAAAATCACCAGAGAAGCACTATTTCTAAAACATGATCTAGAATTACATAGGTTGAAGATTATATTTCTTCTTTTGCCCTCTGATCTGAAAATCATGTTTCTTTATGACTTTGTATTATATTGTAACGTATGGGAGATTTCACCTTCCTGTGACCTGCTTTGTCGTGTCACTTCAGATTTTCTGTAGGGTACACCTCTCATTTTGGGGGGATTACAAGAGTAAGAATCAGAATTTTTTTCTTCTGTCTACTATTGTTTTAAGGTTGCTACTCTAACTCGCTTGCTCTTTACCTGTGGTCTAAAGCTTATGGCCATCACAGCTTTATTGAGCAGGTTCTCAGTGCTAGCAATCAGGCAGGTGTTAGGGTATTCTGAGTGGAATTGCCTGCATGCTACTTATCAGCTTCAATTAATCGTCAGGTTGTTGTTAAGCAAGACTGCTGTACCCAACTATTCGTATATGGTTTTTAGCAAAATTAACAGTTTCTGACTTGTGACCATATTACCATACTGAATCAAACATCTTTGTGAAACCACTAAAGTAACTGATGATCTTGCTTTTGCTATCAGTCAGGTTTGTGGTCTGCCCTAGTTGCTGGACATGCCGCAGAATCATTCCTCAAGTAATTGTATCACATCTAGTGACAAAATACACTTTTATTGATTTAAAAAGTCTGTTAAATCTTCCAGTTCCTTTGAAACACACTATTAATTAACTTTCCATTAGAGACAATTTAATAAAAGACAATCATCTTGTATCTGTAAGTTATACTTTGAGAACAGTGAAAAATATTCTGATTATATGTGTTATATATTTATATCTTCATGTTTATACTTGAACTTTGAAATATGTGTGTTGATAAGAATGAAATGGTATACTAAGCTGGTCCCAGATGGAGATCCTCCCATTATTGATCTTCATAACCTTCTGTTGTATCTACTTTGAAGTTAGTCTGATTTGGGTGGGGATTTGGGCCAGGTGGCCTCCAGAAGTATGTTCCAACTCAAAGTGTTCTGAGATTCTGTGTTGTCTTTATAGAACTTCTGAACAAGAGTACCATGAATCAGCATTGTAAATAAAATGTCATAGAACACATAAGCTGTCTTCCACTGTTCATGGTAGAGAGGTGAAAATGGAAATAAATATCTCCAGCAAAAAAATCTTGATAACAATAAATATCCACCCTGTCAACAGTCTGAGCCTTGTCATTTTTCAAGGCATTACATTGAGAGTTTATTTTATTTTCTTTTGTTTGTTGGTTGCTTGGTTGTTTGTTTTTTTTTTCTTTTGAAACCCTTATCAGATACTAAATGGTCCTGGTTGGATAGTCTTATGAATAGACTTACTCAATGATTTTTAATGTTAAAACATTTTTTAACATCTGAGGAAAGAGACTAGCCCTGCATTTTGTGCCTCAGAGCAACCATATTGTAACAACTCTCAAGAAAAAATAGAGTGTCTTTGAAAAAGATATAACAATAATTGTTAATCTTAATTGACATTCCACTCTCCACTGACTAGAGGAAGTGGAACACAAGGAATTTCACGGGGTGTGCTGCATCTCAAACCAAGAAATCTGATTTATGCAGCAGCACAGTAATTAGAACTGGACAAAATATTTTTCATCTGAAAATGTCAAAAAAAATGCCAGTTCATCAAGTGTGAAGTAATTTTAGAAATCTATCAGTTTTTGAAGAAATTTATTTGAGAAGAGTCTTTATGACGTTTATGGCAAAAAGCTGATTTTTATTTCTTGGGGTTTTTTTTAAGCTGTATGTTATGTTAAGGTATTCTCTTGGCATCAAGTCTGGGTTTATCCATTTTTTGTTGGAGAACAGAAAAAAACTGTGATTCCCATTGGAATATAGGTTCTTACATTTGAATTACATGAAATTAGAACTAATTTGATATCCCTTTTTCTGAAACTCTAACATTAAAAATAATATATATATATATCATTTTTCTCATACTCATATAAACTTAAAATTTTCTTTAAATCTTGTAATAAAACATAGGTATCATTTTGAACATGACTTCAGTTATGACTATAGGATGAATTAAAATGAAAACCTTTTCTGTTAACCCAGGAAAACAAATTTACTGCAGTGATTCATTTTACCTAATCCACACTCATAAAGATTACATATAAAACTGTCAGATGTGACTGTCACACAATCAATTTACACATTCATTCAAAAACATTAAGTCCAAAAGTTAATTAATTTTTTCCCTTAGTAAGAAGCAAAGCCTAAATTTGATCTACCCCAAACCCAGCTGTTTCTAGTCCTGAGAGATATCAGGCTTGGCTTGCATATGCACACAATCACCACACATGCTACAGAAGCAATGGAAATATTCTTGTCCTACAATTAGGTTTTTTCATATTATCATCATAACATTGGAGCAAAACATTGGAACATTTATTGGTCAGATATTTTATTTTAACTAAGATGACAGAAAGATGGAAACCATGTTAAAATCTTTCCAAATGTCTAAAAATATGTTTTTCCTTAATTTCAGATATCTGTTGGGTTTTGTTTTGTTTGTATTTTGCCTGGCCTTGGAAAATCCTTTATCCCTGTTAAATATTATTTGTATCCTTTAGTTCATTTGCTAGAAATGCCAAATAGATGTAAAATGTTAATATTAAATTCTTTACTGATCAATTCCCAAGCTTAGGGTCTACTACAATAATTCACACGTTTCTGTAAAAGTGTATGTTGCATAAAAAAAGCTGAATTGTTCCAGTAGCAGAAAGTTGCATAGAAAATATGATGCCTCACAAGTCAAAGACAATACATTTTTTTTTCCTTCTACACTTTGATGAAATTAAAATTAATATAGCAGACTGCAATCTCCCTTATAAAATGCAAGTGCTTATGTCACTGTTTTAGTATCAAACATTATATTTCATTGTCTCACTAATATAGCAGTGATCACAACTGAAACTAGAACAATCCAAGAACTTATAACTTGTTCAGAAAACCAATTTCCAACTTTATTTGTCTTCTGACCTTAATGTAAAAATAAAGCCTTTGTTTCTTTGATGTAATGTTCAATACAGGTGTGGTGGGTTGACCTTGGTTGGCTGCCAGGTATGCACCAAGGTTCTCTATCACTTCTCCCCAGCAGGACAGGGTGAGAAAACACAATGGAAAAGCTCATGAGTTGACATAAGGACAGGGAGATCACTCACTAATTACTGCCACAGGCAAACCAGGCTTGATTTTGGGAAATTAATTTAATTTCTTGTCAATTAATAGCAGACTGCTAGAGTCACAGAAAACAAGACAAGAGCTTATCCATCTCTTCCACCTGAAAGCCTATCCTCAAACTTTCTAAAATCTTTATGGATGTATTTTTATTTCTCTATTCCTTTCTCCGTGGATAACTACCTATTTGAAATCTCTTTTTTCACCAAGTCCCATGCTCTAGATCCTACTAATATTTCAGAAAAGAATTGATCCTAAATAAAACTTGTCTTGGGGACTGCAAAAACACATGGCTCATGATTTTGTTTCTTCTTTTTGTCATAATCATCAGACATTCAGCAGATGAGGACACATCATCCTCCCTTACCATGAAAAAAGTTACCTTGTGTTTTTTTACTGCTTCATTCTCCTTGAACAAACAGCAGTCTTCTATATCAGTGCTCTAGTTACATGAATGAATCAACCACAACTCAGTTACAAAATACAGTAAATAATTGGAGTCCTGTACTAAAGCTTGTTCCTGCTTACTTCATGACTTTTTGCTTTAGAGTTCATACGTCTGAAATGTTAAGTTGATTTGATCCACAGCTTTCTCTATTGAGTTTGGCTTATGAGCTGAGTATTAGTACCTATCCACACTCTCCAGGCCATTTAAAAATTGCCATGATTTATGCATCTTGGTGTGCTCCTTCCTTGTTCTCGTTCCTGGGTTTCAACTCTGCACAACAATATTTTTTTTGCTTTCTTTTCCTCCCAAAATCATTCTGGAGACCCACATTCATCTTTTTCTGCATATGTTTCTACTTTCATCTTTAGAAGAGTATTTTATTTGGTTTGTGTCAATGAAGTGTTTTCTCTTCTAAGAAACTAATACTCTTTTTTTTAAAATTTGAATTAGAGCATTAACACCTGTTTTAATCACAACAGGTTTGAGATTTAATGTTCCATAATCTAGTTTGAAAAAGCAGATTCTTGACTAAAGTTTCAGCATGGAATTTAGTTAAAAAGTAAGAAGTCTCAGAAGATGGCCTTTTGACATTTCCCAGTATTTAAAACATGCCAAGGAATTTTTGTTTCCCACAGAGCACTTGCCTGTCTTTCATTGTATCATTCAAGTACAATCATGACCATATGCAGAAGTCTTATCATGAAAATCAAACAAGCAAGAGATCTTAATATATAAATTAAGACAAATTTAAGTAGATTCAAATACCATAAAATAACAGGTTTCAAACTTAGAAGAATTTGTAGTGTAGAAATAAATTAAATACTGCCATCAAGTATAGTGGAAACACTTTTTATGTATCAACCAATACCTATCATCAGCTCCTAACTTGTTTTAAGAAATTAACAAGAGAACACAAAGGATTCTGGAGAGCAGACTGATCCACAAATTGTGATAATTCAGATGGTATTAGGACAAGACTGCCTGAAATTACTCATTAGGAACATGAATTTCCAAAGTAAGTTCTTCCAAAGTATCAGCAAATAAATTGAAAGCCTTGATAATTTATGGAATAATAGTCACTGATACAAATTTGATTAGAGGATTAAAGATACTTACTAATTCCTTTAATATTAAAAACATTTCAAGTATGAATACTTTTTTACAGCATGTGTTGATTAAATTATAATAATGTTTTTCATTACACAGTTCTTCATTGTCTTCAGCTCCCAAAGAAATTCAAACAGATTAGGAAATTAATACATAATGCAAAATCTTTTTAAAGATCATACAATGAAGCTAGCGTTTAGCTGAGAAGTGAAGCCATATCTATGCTTGCATGTCATTATACAATAGTTCAAAAATCCTCAGTCAAAAACCTGAATTAGAGAACTGAGGAAATTAAGGTGAGTTAAAATTATTTTTGTACTTTCTGCTAAATGAAACTACCTATATCCCTAAAAGCATTGTTCCTTTTGGCTGGCATCTGGTGTGCAAAAATAAGTTGTTTAAAAAAGTTAGCTTAATCTTGAATATAAAGGACTAATTTAAAATTAGTCCTTTGATGTTATAATATGAAGCTGTTGGAAAGAAAAGCAGACTGCAGTTCAAAAGACTGATGACAGGAAATATTTGACCATTTGTTCTGAAAATTGGCACAATTACTGACAGGTATAGAATATTAGCAAGCTCTTCAAAAATAGACAAACTTTTTCTGAAATATTCGATATTGTTTCTTAGAGAGTCATAACATTTTACTTCAAGTTTTTAACAAATCTATGGAATTGATTTCCTGGGGACATTAGTTTTAAAGTTCTGCAAGGCATCCATATGAAAGAGTTAGCTTAAAAAAAAATCTATATGTGTTAGGGTAATTCCTCCAGAATTATAATTTATTGCACTTCTATTGAGTTTTATATTTTTTAAATAAAATACTTGTTCTATTGCAGTCTTTGGGTGAGTATAGAAATAGTGAAACATTTAGTGAAATAGCTGGTTCGGAATACTTTTTCTGAATCACTTGGTATCTGAGTTTTTCCTTCCTCTTAGAGTTTTTAATCCATAATTCTGTTGCTTCCTTGAAAATATGTAAAACACAGAATTTTTTTTTCCTCTTCTAAATATATTTTTTTTCTTCATTTTGGGTTTATATTCCCTTCATTTGAAGAAGAATTCTGAAATAATACTACCAAATCAAGAAAGACTGTCCACAAACTGAGAATATTTAGTTACTGAGCAAAGGCCAGAAAATAATATGGACCCCTTATCTGTGGGTAATGACATCCACAGATAAGAAATATCTTATAAGGTGATGAATCTTAAGCACCTTTATACATTGATTTTTCTACAGTGCTTAGAAAAGTTCCTAAATGACTTGTTTAGATCAATTCTAATTTTTAACCATCCGGAGTTGAATGACATAACCCACACTAAATGAGTGTGGTGTGGTACATGGAAAAGACAAAAAAAACTGACGAGACACCAAAAGATCTTTTCTGGAATGTTCTATTGTTATTTCAAATTATCTCAATGATGGATGCCTAAGAAGGGAGGCTGCTTTATTATTTGCAGAACACATCAATCTGTGGAAAGTTGCAAGTCTAATAGGGAAGAAGGTTATAATTAAAATAATATTATAAACCACTTTAGGTAAAAAGTGTTCAGTTCAGTAAGAGCAAATGCTAATTTCTCCTAATATTGTAGGAATAATCAAATATAGAGGATACTGAATGATGATCAAGTCCATGTTAAGCAGAAAAACACCTGAAGACTGTTAATTGTGAATTGGAGTCAATAACATGACACAACCTTGAGAAAGACAGGCTCCTTACCACTTATGTAGTCATTCTTCTTTTCTGCTTCAACTGACAAGGCCTCCAACACTCAGTTTTTGAGTATGGTAGCCTACAGCCTTTGGAGTAACTGAAGAAAGGCTCCTAAAAGCAGGAATAGTAATAGTATGAGTAACAAGGATGTGTTGACATAATTCAGTTTGCTTAAACTGGAGAAGAAAAGTCTCAGGGGTGATCTTATAATAAACTACAAATTTGCAAAATGCATTTTTGTAGTATAAACAGAAAAAAAATAAATTCCTTTCTGTATCAATGGTAGGAATAAGAAAGAGTAACTGACAAAGAAGACTGTTCAAGCAACAGAGATTTACACTAAACTTCTCAAAGCAAAAAGTCTGTAGCACTAGGACACATTACTTTGGGGGAAAAAAAAAAAAAAGGCAAAATTTTGATCATCATAGATTTTCAAGAACAGATTGGGCAGATGATTTTGTTCCTATTATTACTGGTTTTGTATGTTGTGAGTGGACCACAGGGCCTCCTGATGCCCCTTCCATGTCTGCACACTTCGACTGCTTCTCTGTGTTTTGCAGGTGTCAACAAAGCCATGTCAGGAAATCTGTTCCTTCTGGTGTGACTACACCACACCAAACCCTGGTTAAAAATCACGGGAAAGACTAATAACTGGAATAAAGTAAAACACTTCCCCAGGAGCAATCAAAGCCGCATAACTCTCTGATGAAATAATATCTCACACAAACAGGAACGATGTAAAGGTGCATATACTTACCATTGTATCATTTTGGGTCTAATGAAAACCCAGTTAAGTCCCGGTTCTATATTTAAATTGTTTCTGTACCATTTTTTGCCTAAAGTGAAAAAAAGGTTCATCATTAACAAATGATATTTTATAAATTATTACATTTAGAATATCTACTTCTTAAGTAGAATTAGAATTTAGCATATCTACTTCCTAAGTAGACAAACCTTTTGCCTTCCAACCTTTCTATCAAAAATAAAAAGCCATAGTACACTTTTACTGCTTTCTTTTCTTCCTGTTTCTATTTGACTTTGCACCTTATTTTGAGTTTAAGATAAAATCACTATCCAAAAGAGTATGAATTTAGGAATCTACAATTTCAGACAATCAGTAATGAAATATATTTTCTTCAATTTACATTTCAAGTCCAGTAAGCTCCACAGGTAAGTGAACATAGTAATTAACCTGTAAATTGCCATTACACGTTAATAATCCAATAGATGCCACTTATATAACATTACCTTTGATTCTTAGGCTACAAGGAATTTTGCACTACAGTAGAAATGTAGGTGATTAATTGCTTTAGTGAGCAAATTATCAGGAAAATAAAATATGAGAAGAGAATTTGTTTTTATTTCAGAAGTCAGTAATGTACAACATGCCTAACTTTAGGTTAACTACAAAAATCTTTTACAGCCAATGAAGAGACATGGGAACTTTTACAGTGTGACTTAAGGTAGATAAGGTTAATTACTCCCGAAGAATGTATTTCTCTCCATTGACTTCAAAGATAATGCAGGGTAGCTGGAGAGATTTTGATGTTCAGTATTTAGCTATGTAAAGTAAGGTGATATTATGTCATGTCTGTATCATAAAAACACTACCATTCTGGAAAATAATTGGATCTACAGTGATGGCTCTACAATTTAAAAAAAAAAAAAAAGAAAAAAAAATCAGAACTTGGAAAATAGAACTATTTTATGGTAGGACAGTCCCTCTGTAAAAGGCTGAAGCAAACTAATAACAAGAATGCTGCATTATTGTTACTGTAATTATAGCACATATATATAGAAGAAAAATCATTCTCTCTATGTGTTGGTTCATACATACTTTCTTGATAATTTTGTGTGTACCACTTACAGTCATTTGGATAAGCGTTTTCATTTTTATCTAACATGAAGAGCTTTTTGATTTAATACTTACTCTGCTCACTGATACAATACAGATGTAGTTTCTCTACCGAGTCAAATTTGCTGGAGTTTAAATCTGCAGTCCTTAAAGTCATTCAATCTAGATCATATCTGTGGAAGAGAAAGAAAAAATCAAAATATCTAGTTCTTATTAAAGAGTATAAGTAAGGAATTATGGAAGGATAGAGAATAAGGCTGAACAGGTGTTTCAGAGAGGGCCTCATCCTTCTGCCTGAGCTCACCACCGTTTTTGGCATGATGCAGTTCCTCCCATTGTTCCTATTTTGCAGTTCTTTCAAAGACTTAGCTGTTTGCTTAAGTGATTAAATGGGAGCTTAAGCAGTTTTGAAATCCGGCCCTGAAGTTCTAAATAATTATCAAAACTTTTTAAGTAAGAAGGAGAAACAAACAAAAAAAAATAATAGGAAAAAGTAATTGCTTGAGCACATAGCTGCATTTTAATTAGTAATAATAATATATAGTAATAGTAACGGTAATAGCAATATAGCAATATAACAATAGTAATATTAATAGTAATATTAATAACACTAACAGCCACATCCCATTAACAAAGGCATATGTCATTAGCCTAATTTTTTCTGTGCTCTTTCATTCTGTATTCTGTCCAATAACCTACTTGACACAAAACCTATTTGCTGCATACATGACATATAACAAAAATCTTTATCATACATGGAAAGAAAAGTATGCTGTAATTTTTCCAACACCTATCACATATATTTAGGATCAAACAATGTGCTAACAGTATGGGGCTTCAAGATATCCTCAAGGCAAAAAGTAAACCAAATACCATGCTGAAGTTAGAAAAATTCTGGATTTGTGTTACTATACATTAAATTAGAATATGTTCAGTCATGTGTGTATCCTTCCCAAATATTACAGAATCACAGAATGTTAGGGATTGGAGGGGACTTCAAAAGATCATCTAGTCCAATTCCCCTGCCGAAGCAGGAACACCCAGATGAAGTTACACAGGAAGGTGTCCAGTTGGGTTTTGAATGTCTCCAGAGAAGGAGACTCCACAACCTCCCTGGGCAGCCTGTTCCAGTGCTCTATTACCCTCACTGAGAAGAAGAAATGTGATTTTGCCTATATACTGGGGACAAAGTTTGAGCAAAGTGGAAGAAGTGTTTATTTTATTTTAAATCCTAACAGTGTCAAGAAGTCACAACACTAAAGCATATTCAAATGTCTTGCTCCTCCATTAATATCAAAACAACCGTAATTTAGGAAAGTATCCTCTCCCTGCACCCTGAGGCCCCTAGAGACACACAAAATCTGAAAACCCAGTTCTGCCTACTCCATTGTAAAGATTTCACAACTGCTGATATTTTTCATCTGAAACTCTAGAACACAAGTAAACATAGAGTACTACAGAGTGAGAGATTCTCTTTCCTAAGAAGAACTGTTTAAAATATGTTCATTTTTTTCAGAGTGAATCATCATAAGAAGGGCCTGGCCTTCTTTTTTCTTTTTTAATATCTCAGGGGGTCTCATACTTAGGGGGTCTCAGGGGTGGCAGAGGGGAGAAGGTTTTAGATTAAGAAAATAAGAAAGTATTTTATCTTCTGGAACAGGAAAAGGGAAAAAGTTAAGCTAGCCACAGTACAGGAATTACATTTTATTCCAGGTTTGCAATGAAATTTAAGAATAAACACTGTATTTCTTACAAGTGCTAGGTGGGAATACCTTTGAATAGTTAAGTACAATTTTTCTTATCATAACAATCTTCCTGAAGATCGTTTAAATGTTTTCCATTTAATGAAATGCAATACGCATAAATTTTATTTATTTTTTTTCTCCTTTATATATGTTATTTCAATAATGAATATCAGATTATTGAATACATAGAAATACAATATCAGTTACTTTCTGTTAAAAGCTACTCCTAGGTGAAAGGAGATTTATATCAACCAAATAATACAGTTGTTTTTACCTCATTTTCCCCAAAAAGCATTTTCCTCTGTTAAGATAGTAGCCTTTTGTGTTAAGTAAGATGTCCTGAGAATTATTTGAACATTCCCATCTTTATTATACTATTATGCTTTCCTAGTCTTGTTTTTTTAATTTATGTTTGCACCTGCCTTTTGTGGTAACTAAAACATTTTCTCTCTCTAAATGACGTACAATTTAATAATATAAAATACAGATAAAATACAGTGTGGGCCTTTTTTCTTTCTTTTTCTTTTTTTTTTTTTTTTTTCCTGGTGAATCTGTCTCCATTGCATTTTTTACTATCTCTAGGCCAGTCAACAAAATATTTAGTCCCAAATAGCCACTACTTTGCTGGCTCAATTTGTTTGTTTGTTTGTTTGTTTGAATCATAATCAGATTTCATTAAACTGTTTTGGTTTCAGTCTTTTGTTTCAATAGCTCTGAAACTGATGTCTCAAGGTTTCTATTAAAATGTAATAATCACTGTAACATGTTTTGGTATCTCGTTCCATTTAACATGATCTGTACTACTTAAAATAGTCCTCAGTATTGATCCCCTTTTCTTTTCAATGTGGCATACAGCGTCCTTGGTTAGACACATTATATTCTTCTCCTGATAATATTAATTTTAACCATATTCATTGATGACAAGCTTATTTCAGCTATTCTCATTCACATAAGAGACCCGAAGACCTCCTAGGGAATTATGTCTAGAGAAAATAAAGTATGCAAAGAATGCTAGTAAGGCATCTAATTCTACAAGTTTAATGAAGAAAAAGGCATGATAATTCAGAAAATGTGAACTCCTACTCAAATGATTGTAGAAAATTAACGTTTTGGGCTTATTTTTATCAGTGTGTTAGAAGTAAGTCCTTTGTGAACCTTGTCAGATGAGTAATCAATAAGGGCAGTGACTTTCAGAGTGAAGACTGGAATGGTTTATTTGTAGTTCATACTTTTTGCTATAGATATATTTTTAAAGTAACTAGTCATCTGATATCGTTGTCCATTAACATAGTAAATTAATATGAATTAGAGAAAAATATCAGTGAGAAATAAAAACTCCCTTATATTAGAATGGTAATTCCTGTACAATTTCTAAGACTGGAAAAAAAGTGTTATGCTCTGAAGTTGGTATCTTGAAATGCAGGTTATTTTTATTATTGATCTAGGCATGTGTAAATAGTCAACTTTGATCAATTTTGTTAATGATAACTGCATCATAACATGTGAAAGACATCAGTACACATAAATCCACAAATACCAAATAAGACAGATCCACACTGCAAATGATCTGGAGATATCAAAATAATAATAGATTACATTTAAGAAAATGTAATGTACTATTGCTCGTTAAATCCTGATCCTGAAGATGGGAACAAGATATAACAAAGCTGATGAAGAGGGGAATGAAGTTTTGCAAAATAGCAAGTTACTATAAAAAGAAGTTCATCAATGATGATAAACTAAAGATACAGTTTGCAATGTGATGTCACGATAGAGAGAAAAATGGTTTCAAAACCATATTTATAATCTGAATGTGGATCTAATATTAATCCATGAGGTATTATTGCATTTTATAAAATCTTGCTGAAAGATTACCTGAAAAATTATATGGAATTGTCATTACGAGTCCTATCAGAGCTCCCTTAGAGTTCTACTAAAAACTCAGCATACACTTGTGGTTTCTTGGTTACTTTTATTATGTATTTGGAATTCTTGCCCTTAGAAACTGACAATTGTTTAGGGCTCAATGACTTTTTAATACAGACCGTGATTTACCACATGCTTTACAGGATGTCACATCAGATACTTAGTAAAGCAAATTATCAACAGATCATTTCTGAATTTATTGCACTGTATTAATAACTTATTAACTAAATTTCTGCCCATTGTTATTGGTAGATGGTAGTTGTTATTCACCATATGTGATTTATCATGGAATTTCATATTATTCATTGTGGAATTCACAGATTCCCATCAGGTCAGAATCCATTTACATAAACTGTAAAACACATAAGAAAGAAAACCTCTGTCTTGATCAACCTATTTAAAGTAAAAAAGTCAAATACACAAAGATACTTGAAAAGCTGGAGAGTAAGTTTCGGTAAATTTAATATCAGCAAGAAGTTAAACAAAAAAAAAAAGAAGTTCTATTAGCATTATTTATTCTTAATGTCTTCTTTTAATGATGTGGTTAATTACTTCTAGCCTAGGTATAAACCCTACAAATTCGTTATTAAAGTCCACAGCTACATATTCCCGCATTACAACTAGCTGACACAAAGATGCCTATAACTTGTTCAGACTGCCAAAAGCACCTCAGAGCCTGCTCAACCTTTAGCAAGAAAAATAATTCTTTTTCATCCTTGTTGGACATTATGCTTTTTCTGTCATTATGCATATGTTTAACACTTTATTCTTCTTGTATTTTTCTTGTACTGTCTTTGTTCTTTTTGCACTTTTTTTACAGGCTGTAAAATTTTATGTGAAATCCATTGTTTTTATTTCTACTCATATTTTCCTTGGAATGCAAGTCCTTATAACAGCAGCCATTCGCACTTCATCTGTTCCCACAGCTCATTTGCTAGCTTTTGTCTCTGACAGCCATCTATGTCATCTACGTCATCTACTTGCTCATTTTTTTTTTGTCTCCTCTTGTGCCTCTTGATAACATACTTGACACTATCAGAGTTTTATTTGGTTAGATAATAGGATTCAATTACGTATTTGAGCAATGATCAATCTACTTGCAACCTATACTAGATATTTCAGCTCATAAAAGGGGTCTACAAGAAAGACGGAGACAGACTTTTTAGCAGGGTCTGTTGCAATAGGACAAGAGATAATAGTTTTAAACTAAAAGAGGGGAGATTCAGGCTAGACATGAGGTAGAAATTGTGTAAAATGAGGGTTGTAAAACAGTGGCCCAGGTTGCCCATAGAGGTGGTAGGTGCCCTGTCCCTGGAAACATACAAGGCCAGGCTGGATGGGGCTCTGAGCAACCTGACTTAGTTGAAGATGTCCCTGCTCATTGCAAGGGGTTTGGACTATGACCATTGAAGGTCCCTTCTGACCCAAACTATTCTATGATTCTATTCTATGATCAGCATCTATTAATGGCCATGTTCTTTATTTGTTAAACATGAGTTTACATCCTGTTTTGATACAGTGATATTAGCAATATGATTCAACTGACTCTGATCTAGAAAGCTCCAAATCTACTTTCTCAGGGCGTGGTATTAAAACGCATTCATTTCAAGGACAAACTAAACTGAATTGAATGAGTTCATTGATCTTTCTCAAATTATGCCTCTCTATTCCATTCTAGTCAATAACCTATTCTCCCACTTTAGCACTGAAATGCCCTGCAATATCTAAAACATACATTTTTAACACAGCTTTCTTTAGTTCTTTCTGTTGTAGTTAGAAATCTTCAATGTCACCACTCATGACTGTTATACATTTACACAACTGGGTGATCTTGAGGTGAATTGAAACAAACAGCAATGGCTGGATAATATGTTTTCTCAAAAGGACTTCAGATCACAACTTTCCTGATCAAATGCTTGTTGGTTTTTTTTTTTGACACAGGATGTTCTCTCCTGGAAATCAGGTAGTCAGAGCTTGAAGAGGCATGTAGAAGAATTACACACACCCTTCACACTTCAGTACCCCAACAAGTTTCAAACCCAACTAAATAAAGGTGTTACTTATAGAAAAGCCCAAATTAGCTGAAGAAAGGATTTTCAGTCCTTTGTAGGATTGAAAAGTCCAGTTCAAGCTGTTCCTTGCAGTTAGACATCTTTTAATGCTTGTGCTTAAATATCTATATTTGCAGACAGTTAAGAAATTATGCAGTTATTATAATTTTCAGGCACTTATTAATTAATAATCAAATATCCATAAATACTTGAGCTTTCACCAGACAATATTCAGCTGTAGTTCATGGAATGGTTTGGATCTATAGTTGGGAATCATAGCAAAGAATTACTAGCCTGCTATCACAACATATTCACTTTCCCTTTATTTTGAATCACTAAAAGTATTCTTGAGCATTTTACTTAAAAAAAAAATCCCATATATAATTTTTTTCTGTATTTATCCTGAGCATGGAACAAACAGTTCATTTTTTACTCACAGTGTAACATACTGCTCTTAGACAACAGATTATAATTTCTTTCCCATGCTTACATGTCTACCTGTCATTACCCAACAAGAAAATAAATTAAAAAGTAAATGTTATGTGATAAGGACACCTAGCTGGTTGAACGTAACCTATTTTAACTACCAAAGCAAGGATGATTTGAAAAATGTATATTCAAGACTAAGAATGACTACTAAATTTGGAGCAATTTCTTGAAGGACTGATTATTTAGTGATGGAATTAACATGTGAAAATACTCAATCCATTCAATAATCAGTGAATACAGCACGGAATGAACTGGAGGTAATAATTCATGATAGGTATGCCAGTGAAGAACAGACACATTTATCTAGTATCTTATGAAGAGGAGATAATGCTATCTGAAACATTTAAATGCCTTTGTGTGAGGGTTATTACAACCAGTTGCTTTTTTAGGACAAAAGGAAAGATGTACATCTTAATTTCAGCATTCAGCCTATTGCCCGAAACAACAAACTCAGATTGAGTGGTGTGCTTAATATTGTTTTCTCTCAGACTTAACTTTAAATCCTCCACAAGGCAACTAATCTTTCATTTTCCTGCACTTTAAAAAATGTAATACACTTCTGTGTACTTTTCCAACGCCTTGAACCATAACCATGTGTATTTGCATGTACATAGAATGTACGTACCTGTTTATATTTTTAATTTTAATTATGTTGATTATATAGTGAAAATATGTATCACAGATCCATTTGATGTCAGTTCCGATCTCCATGTATTTTTTCTAGTTATGCACGTCTTCAAATAAATATATTAAAATAATAAGAAAATATAACTACTGTAGTTTAAGTACTCATGTGAAATCCAAAATGTACAAATACCATAGAAAAACACTGGAAAAGTGAACAAATATGTAAAGTACCTTAAAAAGAAGAAAATTAGATATAATTGTTCTAGTTTCAGTGAACAAGAAAAAAAAAAAGAAATTTCTTAATAACAGAATTAATCAAATTTTCTATTATTCCCCACATTGACCTCTTAGGAAGACTAGTAGATATCTATTTCATGGCTAAATCCAAACACTTACTATATTGATTAGTTATATAAGTCTATTTATTAACTTACTAAGATAGGAAGGTTGCTATATCTTAGAAATATATCAAGTAGTAAGTATTTCCCAGTGAAATATAAAAATCCAGATATTTCTTGCAGGAAACATTGTGTTATATTTGTACTTCTTAGGGTACTGCTTATTTCTTTAACTATTGTTGATTATTCCATGCTGGAAAGTATCAACAGTACGCAAATTTGCCACAGTGCATTTGTAGTATTCATACATTTTCTGAGCACAAATATTTTTTAAATGAGAACAAACTGCAGGACCTGATCAAAAACAGGACAAAGGAACTGACAACAATGTCTAAGCTTGGTTGTAACAACACAATTCACAATTCCAAATGTGGAGCTTGCCATAGCATGCAGCTTCAGAATTGAACCTGTAAGAATATATGTATGAAAGAAAATGCGTGTCCTGAATCCCCCATACACAATTAGGCACCCATTTTACAGCCATGACTCAGATGAAGGAGAGGAGAGTTAACGTCTACATCTGCATGCAAGAGTGCAAATAGGTATGTTCTGACAGATAGCAATTTAACTCAAAGTATACCTCTCTCTTTTATGCTCAAAGGCACACTCTCAGTTGCATAGCAGTTCATCTCAAATAAGAGTGAAGAAAAGGTCTCTCATATCCCAGTCTAGTTTACTTCTTGGGCTTCAGAGCATTTTGCTGGGAGGTAAGAATGTGTACTAGACCATTCTGCTGTTGAAGGTGTCCAGGCTTCCACATTTTTAAATGCATTGAAATAAATAAACTTAACAAGTGATAAAATTAGAGGACATGCCAACCACCACTTTCCTTCCCTGACTTAATTAAACATATTTGCACATATACATGTAAAAAAAATTGGAATCTGAATCCATGTGGGTTTTCTAAGTCAAAGCAGTTTAAACTTGGTATAATTTTGTCCATTTCATTTAATTTATTTTTTTTTTAAAAAAAAAAAAGGTAAGGCAAACAGTAAATCACATTGTTTCCTAAATTTGCATGACAGAGAGCATTTTGAGTTCTGTTTTGAATAAATCCTTTATGTGGTTGATCTCCAACTGGAAAAAGTTTTGTCCACTGGCAAAAATATTTTCTGCATCTTGAGGCACTATTTAGCCTATTAGCTCTAAGTACTCATGCTGAATTTATGCATATATGTTGCATTAAGTAATTTCTTTTTGTCTGAATACAAATGTTTTCAAAGGACAAAATCTAACAATGTAATAATGAAAAATTAATCTTTTATTCCCCAGACACTGAAAAGGCATGTTACAGAAATATTAACAGTATTCTTGATCTTGAGAGTTTAAATTGCTGTTCTCACTGTGAGTTAATATCCAAAGTGCTGGACAATGGAATATATGGTTATGGGGTTTACTTACTTTTTAATATTTAACATATAGTACATTTTACAAGCTTTCTGCATGCATAATAACAAGGCTATTTTCTTCTAAAGGCACAATATATTATAGACCTTCTCTTTCTCTTTTTTTTTTTTTCACTTTAATGTAAATAGTTTGAACTTCAGTGATATTGATTGATGTCAATAGTTTGATTTAAAGGTCTACTCAGTGATGTATCATTACAATAGAAACACTTGACATGTATGCATCTATTCTTGGAAGTATCACAACTGGCAGGAAGACCTTAAATAAACTATGTGAATTTCCCTACTCTTATTCATTGTAAAGAGACAACTTGATATGGCTTCCATTACTTTTGAAGTGTCGCAGAATCTTGGGGTAGATGCGAGTTGAATTTCCATTGTTCCCAAGACTGAAATAATTTGGTTTGAGCGCAAAGATAGCAATCATGTGCTGCTCACACAGATGCAAACAGACTGAAGATGAAATTTTGTTCTTGTCACAGTACTGTAGCTCCAGGTTTTCTCACATGTTCCTTTTTACTGAAACAGTTCAGCCTGCACTAGCTACCTTCTCTGCTTTCAATCCATGGAGTTGTTACTCCACACTAAAACTACTGGGCAATTCAGGAGGGACCTGAAGATTTCTCTAGGATAACTGCTTGCTCAAAGCAGGGTTAGCTACGAAGTCAGACAGGTTGTTCAGGGCTGTGCAACTTGGTCTTGAAAACCCTGAGCGATGGAAAGATGCTGGACAAATTTTCTGGGCAATCTCTTCCAACTGTCTGGCTGTCTTCATGGGGCAAAAGTTTCCCCTTAGACTAAACTTACCTTCTTTTCTGCCCATTGTGTCTCACCCTCTCAATGTACACCACTGTAAGGAGCCTGCTCCTGTAAAGGGAGGACCTTGAGCTCTTCTCTATACTAAACAAGCCCAGTTCCTTCAATCTCTCTTCATAGGTGAAAGCATTCTGGCTCCTGACTGTCCTGTCCTGGTAATCCTGCACTGAACTTGCTCTGGTTTATCAATGTCTTTGCTGTATGGGGGCAGGAAGGAGAGTGCAAAACTCCAAATGTAGGTTAACAGATGTTGCTTGTAGGAGATAATCCCTTCACTTGACCTTCTGGCTATGTTCCTATTAATACAGCACTGGATCGACCTTCCTTGCTGCCAGATGAAGGATGCATGCAGGCATGCTGCCTGCTGGCTCATTCTCAGCTTGCTGTCAACCAGGGCCGCTGGGGCCTTTTCTGCAAAGATGCTCCCCAGCCAGTTAGTTCCCAGCCTGTGTTTTCGGAAGGGATTACCTGAAGTCATGATACAGACTGAAGTGCTTCTCAAGTTCTTTAGGTATTTATGCTGTATCTCTGTACTGGGTGTAGGAATCAGTCACAAAAGAGCTGAGATTGCTACTCAGCTGGATGTTGACAATGGAATAAATAATCCAATATAAGGCATCTGGTGACAAAGCTGAATAAGAAAGCAGGATTTCATAATGGAACAGTGTAAGACTTCTATAAGCAGCAAATAGTTGAGTGAGAAAAGTAGACTGTCTTTTACAAAGCCCGACCACAAGCTCAAAGTAAAAGCAACATTCTTCTTGAGTTCTTCAAACAAGAAGAAATGCAAAAATCTGTGAGAATATCCAGGGACTCATTTACATGGCATTTCTTTATTGCTCTGTAGTATGCAGCTGCTCATTCTTACCAAGTTTGCACAAGTCCAATGTGATCTGTCAATCACACAAAACAATATTGCCTAGTTAACTAATATCAGTCATGTAGAAACATGTGAAAGTTACAAACATTATATTTAAAATTTCAAATAAAAAAAGGCAATAAGTTTACCCAGTGAGAGAGAATTATGGATAAAAACAACACAGTCATTCACATCTACAAACAAGTACTGTGGGCCCTGAATATTGAATAAAGAGGAGTTAATTTGCTTTGAAGAAGAAATGTAGTAGTCTGACAGAATAATTTCTTCCACCATGATGGTAGAAAGAAATCTCTCAGGTTATATTCTTTACAATGCTAAAAACAGAATTAAAAAATTGAATTAACTTGTTTTACATCTAGATGGACAGTAATCATAGCAATCCATAGCTATGTTTTCACATTGAAAGCAATGTTACACACACACAGAATAGCTAATTGTTCAAGGTTGTCCAACTAATTACTAATATTGTATTAGATACCATATATGTAACTATCTGTTAAAAAAAAAAATTGCTGCCTTACGTGTATTTAGAGAGACAGAACAATATTTAAGTAAATGTAATAGACTGAAATCTGAGAAAGGCTAGAAACCTACTGACTTTACTTTTTTTCATCTTATTTTCTGATTCTAGTAAACCATATAATCTTATAGTATTATTTTTCCTTTTCTGTAAAAATAGAAATAAAATGTCCATCCTTTGTATTCAGAATTGATATTCAGAGTTATACAGAGTTTGTCCTATACCATGCTTTAATAGTGTGTTTAACAATATATGGCTAATGCTGTCGTTACTAAGGTATGCGCAATGACATATTAATTATTAATAGCATCTCTTAGTAAAAAAGTTCTGCATACCCTCAGAGAGATAAGCAGTTAAGGTATACAGCTTGATAAACCTCTTACAACTCCTTTTGAGAGGAGGTAAAACGAGTTAAAGGAGCACAGGTCCCAGGGATTCTGGTCCAAGCTGTCCTTGTCGTGAGGCATGCACTGCCATGTGGTAAAGGTACTTGTATAGCAATTACAACAGCAAGCCTGATGACCTCCGGGTAGATAAGAAAACTCCCATGTAAATCTGTATTGCACTGAATAACACATATCTATAGTAGTAAAATTTTTGTTTAAGATTGCTTGTCTGGAATTGCCCCTCTGCATAACATTTGCTTTCAGTTCCTATGTACCTTACACAGGGATGTCAAGTTTGATTTCCTGCCTCATACTCATGATTTCAGGTTTCATTACAGCGATTCGGTTTCTGCTCTATTGAATAATCAAAGCTAAGAAAAATCAAGATAAAAGATTTTGTACAAGAGTAAAGAGATGTGAATGTGAAACTAATAAGCTTTGAAGTGTTGACATTGGGAAGGCTGCTGAAAGAATCCCTAAATTCTTTAAGCCACAATAAAACTTGAACTGTCTATGACATAGGTTTTAAAGTCTTATTCAGGTTTAAAATATTAAATCTTTTGTCCCATTACAAACACAGCAAGAAAGAAAGTGTTAGTGCCCAGATTACGAGTACATCATTACTCCATTTATCCAAAATGACTTTTATAAATGCTCTAGACTTGATCAAACTAAACGGACATCATCTGAGAGCTTGACTTCCACAGTCAGTGCTGGGATAAAATGATAGTGCAGACAGATTGCAATAAAACAAAGCATCTACTTAGACTATTTTATAGTCTTCCATCAACACAACATTTGAGTTCTTCAACAGTTTAATACACCTGTTAAAACAATACTGGTTGGCTGTTTATCAATTTTTATTATATACAAATTTTTAGCTAGAAAACTGAGGCCAAAATATGTAAATTGATTTGCTGCTGCCACAGAAAAAATGTCTATGACAGAGAAAGGAATTGAAGTTCTTCAAAGAAACTAGTAAGGACTATAACCATAATAACAGTCCTTCACTTTGCTGTAACTTCTGGTGAGAAAGACCATATACTGTTCTGGAGAGTAGGCAGTAGCTGCAACAGTATATTCCTTGCAGGTCTCAGATGACTGTCTTTATAACTCATCTCCCTGTTTAATGAGTTACATTCTGGGGATGAATCAGGAAATTAGAGGAGATTTGTACTGTACCTCGGTGAGTAGACCTGAGAAGTCCCCTAATAAAAAAAAAAAATGTTGTATTCTATGATTCTATTATTTGCATCAAACAGCTCTTCTACAGGTATGGTATACTAGATCTTCTCTATTGTGTATCTGATTCAAAAGCTTATTATTGAGATACACAGCTATTTTATGGCAGATAGATAAACCTGACAGATAAGACTAAGAGAACATAAGGGTTTCTAAGCTTCTGTAAAATTCATAACTCTTTCTAGCTAACCTCAGCAGGTGAGTGGTAATTTCCAAGAGCATTGTGTTTGTCCGATTCAGACTATAAAAAGCTACATGTAATCAGACTTTACCAGATTGCATTTTATTCAAAAGGCTTGGAAATGAATACGACCCTTGAGAGGAAAACATTGAAACATATAAAGGTTAACTGCATTGTTGCAGGGATAACTCCTATCTGCTGAATGCATGCTTATATGTAACATTAACTTGCCTCATCCTACATCTAGCCAGTGATGTCAAGAAGCAGCATTTCTGTTAGTGTGCTGTTAATTAGTTAAACGTGATACCCAGGAAGATGTTAGCATTTCCATAGCATTATTGCAGAGTCCCCTGTACTTCAGCGCATTGGTGTGATCCTCCTTGCCAGTACATGGGTTCATGTTGGGCAGCCAACTAGAGAAAGTACTTCATTTTGTCTCACCTCATCAAGGACTGGATATCCCAGCACTGCTAGGGACAGAGGACAAAGTAAGAAGATAGAAAACTACGTGTAACAGTAAAGACAGTAGAGACTGGTAGATTTGAGTACCAACATGCTTGACGCTGTTCTCTACAGGATTGATCATGGTATCTGTAGAGTCCTAGAATTGCATGGGTATAATATAAATCCGTAGGACAAAGAGCAGGTTGAGGAAGAATTTGCACTGTGTTACCTTTACTCACCTCCGGAATGTTCTGCCACTGACAAAAGTGAAATGTTAAATTTGACAGGAGGTCTGAGGTTACGGAGTCTCCATGCGCAGCTAACTCTACTGAATATATTTTTTACTAAATCAAACAGGCAGTGAGGAGAATTTCTGTCTGATAATTTACTTCAGTAAATCTTTCCATAATAGTGCTTCTTATATAGAGAGATAATCCATCAATTTTGTTCTGAAGGAGCAAATGTTACTAAAGATTGCTATCATAATAGCTACACTTGATTTTTCCATGTGTTCTACAATCATCATGATGTGATTGCAAAATGCTAAGATCAGGATAATTTTATAATGAAGAAGGAATCCCGTTAGGTATATTTTTCCATCTGTAATTCTTTTAGAAATGTCTGTTTTGCAAGAAAACAACTTGTAAAGCATGTTTTATGTTGTTAGTGACTGGCTGTATTTCAATAAAGCAGCAAGCCAAGAAAGCAAAGTGAGGAAGTAAAATCCTATGAATGCCAGTACTGTGTTCTCCTAAAGCTTCTATTTCTTTGTGGTTTTATCTGCTCCTGAGACCTTCATATATTTTTTATCTTTGTTTGTTTTGTTGTTGTTATTTACAATAATTTTTGTATAGCTGAATTAATTTGATGTTCAGAAAAACATTCTTTCAGATTTAAAATGACTGAAAACTGTTTTCCTACTGCTATGTTCTTCAAAATATGCAATTAAATTATTATATAGTCAAAGTTCTCAGTGTGATAACATTGTAACAATGTTCAAATTAATATTCTGATGTAAATTGTTTGAAGTGTTAAAAAAATAATTATTTTACAGAGTAGCATAAGCAAAAATATACAGATCAACATATACTACATTTGTACCTGTTTCTTTGAGGAAGTTGTTGTCACAATTTCCCATTGATCCATGGGATCCTACAGATTCAGGGAATCAGCTTTAAAAAAAAAAATCCAACAACAGCATATCCTGCTCTTTTCTACCCTACTCTGTTTCTACTCCATGGGTTTGAAAAGTTCATCATTACATTTTTTCTAAGGTAAATTGCCTATATTCTTTAGACTATAGCTTATTTATTGATATAATAATAATTTAATTGATCATATATTCATTCAAGCTGAGTATGTATCCTTGAGAACATTCTTGTCATTAATTATAAATGCTGAGTACAGAGCAAAGTGTGCATCCAAAAGTGATGATTCAGTCCAGTTAGGATTTTCCTTTATTTCATGTCAGTATGCTTTTACTAAAAGCAATCACTATTAATAGTCAGCTCTATTAATACCATCTTCATTTTCCAGCCAGACTGCACTGATGCTTGGATATGAAATATTTAGAATGGGAATTATCCAGTTAGGAGGGACTACAGAGGCATATCTTGTTAACACATATGATTGCTAAAATATTTAATTTTTCTTCCATTGTTTGGACTAGCTTTACAAACATTCCATATAGATTAAGATCTTAGTTCTTTTCCTCAGAGTATTTGATAACCTGACTGTCATTTACCTACTATCTTCAAAGAACAAACAGAAGACAGTAATTTTACTTCTCTAGTAGCATGAAACTGTATACAATAAAGGAAAATTAATCTGCTCAGCCAACAGGACTTACGGGTCCGTCCAACACTGTCAAAAAGGAAAGATGAACCAATAGAAATTACATTGCCTTCTCCTCCTCAACAAAAATGTATTTACGCATGAAGTCATTCGACGAGTCAGGTTGGAAGAGACATCAGAAGTTTTTTTAGTTCAAGCTCATACCCAAAGTAGGGTCAGCTATGAGATCAGACCAGAATTCTCAGGATTTGATTCACATCTTGAAAACCTTCAAGAATGGAGAGACTGCACCAGCTCTCTGGACAGCCTTTTACACTCCCTGGCTGTCCTCATCAGCAAGAAGTTTCTCCTTGTATCAGTCTAATCTGCCTTGTTTCAATTTATGTCTATTGTCTCACATCCTTCTGCCATGACTCACTGTGAAGATGCTGGATCCAACTTCTTGATAAACTTCCCATAGGTTATTTTGGGCTGCTGTTTGGTCCACCAGAAGACATCTCTACTCCATGCTGAACAAGCTCAACTCACTCAGCCTCCTCTCATAGGCCAGGAGCTTCAGCATCCAAACATCATTTTGACCCTGTCCTGAACTTGCTGCCATTTATCATGGAATCACAAAACAGTTTGTGTTGGAAGGAACCTCTGAAGATAATCTAGTTCCAGCTCCCTGTTGTGGGCAGAAACTTCTTCCACTAGACTGACATGACTTTCAATGATGGAGCAATCACAGCTTCTCTAGGCAACCTGTTCCAGTGTCTCACCACCCTTGTCATAAAAAATTTCTTCCTAATGTCCAACCTAAATTTACTCTCTTTTAGTTTAAAACTTTCACCCCTTGTCTTGTCACTACAGGTCCTGGTAGTTGCTCTTTGTCTTTCATGTAAGACACAGTAAGTACAGAAAGACCACAATAAACTTTCCCCAGAGCTTTCTCTTCTCCAGGATAAACAACCCCAACTCTATCTGCCTTTCTTCATAGGAGAATGTCTGTCTTTGACTGAGGGGGAGGAAAACTGGATGGAATGCTCATGCTGTGGTCATCTGACAATTGGTAAGAGGGGAGTAATTAGTTCCATCTGTTCATATTAGTGTTTTCTAATTTCTCTGAGCAGGTATTTGTTATCCAGGGGCACTAATAAAGATGTGTTTCTGCTGACTTTGTGTACTACATCCCCTAAACTTTCTCATGTAATGATAAATGTATTTAATGTCCCCTGCTTTTTTGACTAAGGAGATATCAAGACATACTGTGGTTAGTTTGGAGATATGCATAAACTAATTCACCAATTCTAATTGATTTTTCATTTAATTTACACTATTTCATTCTCAGCATACCCTAGATCACTACCAAAGGTGATATTACCTCCTTTAACAAATTTAACAAAACCAGATATGCATAGCTGCTGAAAAGCAGAATTGGAATGTAACAAGATAAGCAGCAGGGAATAAGAAATGCCAGCTTTATAAGCTTTAGTTCTAGAAAGGTACATAATTCACCTTCCCAGCACAAGGTAAAAAGCCTATTGTGATCACCCTGTTCATTGTCAGAGCTGATCATGATATACATCCTAGTCCTAACTGAGAAAATCACTGAGACATTTACAAAAGCCGAAGGTACTGTTAAGACATAAGATCTCTTACCTTTTGGTTACTGTAAAATGTATGGATAGCATAGTTCTTGTCAAAAGATGTATTTCTGCATGAGATGAAATAACAGGATATCTAAACCAGCAACAGCCTTGTTTCTCTTCAGTGTCTACAACAAGCACATTACAGATGAATAGTACATTGAGGTTTACAGGGAAGGGAAGGAGATTGGAAACTTGATTTTAACTCAAGTTTCTGGAAAAAAGTGAGGTGCAAAAAAATCAAATTTCAACTCTGAAGTTTCTATCATCAGCATAAAATCTCCCTATTAAATGTTTTATGTTGTGCAGTTGGACATAATTTGCTATTTGCATAGTTCGATATAACATAGAAGCACAGGGTAGAATATATTCTTATAATGTAAAAATCTGTTGTAGATAATTAATAGGTATGTCTTGCCACACTGTTTTTGGTTTGGTATATATAAATAAACAGCCCTTATATTTGTTCACTATACCAAAAAAATGTTTTAAGTTGTATAAGATTACTGAAGAAAAAAATGCTACCCTTTTTGATATATTTATGGAAAGACAAAATTGTAGTCATTATTTCTTACTCAGAGAACAAAATATTCTGAAGTCTTGAAAATTTCCTACAACAGGGAAAAAATCTTTTCCAGTTTGGCAAGTACAAACATGTTCAGTGTGACATGATGAAACATTATTCCTATATTCCTATATTTTTCTTATTGCTCCATCGTTTTGTCATGTTTTCTTTGAAGTCTATGGGAAATTTTGCCACATATTCTAGACAAAGACACTCTGTATTTTACTATTATACTGTAAGATATATTTCATGGCTGTAATGACTGAAAAATAATATTTTCTTTATACACAAAGATTCTTCTCCACTTACAGTTCTGAGAGGTTTCCAAATCAAAATAACACACAGTGTCTGTATGTGGATGGGGTAAATAATTTTGTAAATATCTATATATCTATATCTATAATATCTAAAAGGTGATAAAACCTTACTTCACTGACTATTTAGTTCTTTTCAGTCGCAGATGAAAAGGATGCACAGACACTATGGAATAACAAAAGAGGATGACATACATAGTCCAACACCAGCTTCTTTCTTAGCAAAGAAGTAAGAATTTTGTTCTGAGTTGGATTTTGTTTTCATTCCATCAGCAACTTAATTGCATCAACTGAAGCTGAACAAAGCTTGAACTGAAAACAAGCATGCTCCAAAATTCCAGAGAAAAACAATGCAAAATTAAATCTATGACACAGTCGTGAACAGAGACAGGTCAAGGCTACTCAGATGTGTAGAGAACAATGACTTTTTCTTTTCACTGAGAAGCTAGGGGTGGAGAGACAAGGAGCAAAGATGGTGTGGGAAGATGGGTAAATGGAGGAAGGGGGCAGCAGCAGCTGGTTGCAGTTGATACCACCTGGCCCTCACTCCAGTACCACTGTTCCACCATTCTCCAGAGTAACACCTTCTTCTCCAGGAGCACAGGCAGTCTGTAGAGGTGTGATGTTCTGCCTCTCAGTCATATGGTATCCTAGACAAGTGCTCATTTTGTCTTTGCCTAGAGCTGCCTTAGTCTTGAAGACAATGACATGTAAATAAATAAATAAATAAACAGTTTAGAGTGCATCTCTAACAGATGCATGTGAGAAAACAAAATAATAATTAACAAGGTTAATCTGTGAATGACTCATAGAGTGAAAGGTGGTCAGTAAAATTGCTGTATATAAGGATGTAAAAATTATCTTCCTTCTTTAGCTTTAACTGGTTGAAAAAAAAAAAAAAGCGTTTATAGCTCTATCATCCAAAATGTTATATTTTTGTATTTTGGGATGTAGCCAGTCATATTATCAAATTGCAGACAAAATCATTAATTTTTGGAAAAAAAAAAAAAAAATCAAAATAGAAAAAACAAACCGAACAAGAACACAACCACAAACTTAAGAAATGTTAAAAGTTATAAAAAAATTTACAGTATTGTGGGACAATGTTAGGACAGGTTGACCAAAAGGGAATCACATGTTCAATAAAGCCTTGAATCTGATGGCAGCTGCTATGGGTGAACTAACAGACCTCAGACATTAGGTTATGGTTTCCTTTTTCTTTTCCCATTTGTATGTTCTTCAATATTAAAGAAATCAGGCAAGATTAGCTGAATTTTTAAAGTAATTCCTTCTCTTTCTATTCAATTTTTTGACAGAGAATCTTTTCAAACTATACTGGAAAGCCTAAGAAGGAAAACTCAAATGAAAAAGGGAACAGCCCCCATGCAGTGCACTTCTGCCAAGTGCCCTGGAAGAGAAACCATCATTAGTGATATGGAATTTTGTCCCTTCCTTGTAGATGAAAAACACAACAGTAGTGCAAACCCGTACTCACTTAGGAGAAAAAAAAGAATTAAGATACTAAGGAAAAAACACATATGGAAACACTCTGTCTGATAGAAGTTGAAAAAACAGTAATGAATCATGTACTATAACTGCAAGGATTCACCCTTCCCTAGAGAATGCCTTTGAAGAAGATGGTAAGGATCACAGAAGAGACAAAAGTGGGTTCCATGTAGAAACCCAGCTATAGTGTCTTACTCTCAAAATTTTCTTAAATATTCAGAAAAAAGGTGATGTTCAAATACATACAGGACATGACCCTACTGAAATTGATCTAGAGCTTTTATTCCACCAGAGTCATAAGAGTAATCAAAGCAATTCAGAGGTATTCTCCAGGGCCAGATGACAGTGACATGAAAGACACAATTGAATTTGGAAATGGTATATTAAAAAAAACAAAAAAACAAAAAACCAACTATGTTATTTTCCCTTTGCTCTGTTTCTCTTTTATATTGAATAAGGAAATAACCGCTTTAGATAAGAAGGCAAGTGATCCTGCCAATCGCAGCTACAGTATCAGTTTGCCCCTTCTCAATTACCTCTCAAGCCCTCTCTCTCTGAGTGCAATATTCAGTTTTCTCTTGCATCTTAAAAACTATCACAGACCTGTAAAGCATTTAATATGCTTCAAGTTTTGTTTTTCTGGACTGTAACAGCATTTGTGTAAGTTTTAGAAGTTGGTTTTGACCTCCTTTGCAAGACAGAATTCCATTCAGTAATCCTTCCTAAAATATAAGTTCCAACTTCATATCATCATCATATTTAAAACATTTAGCATCATTTAACATCATATTTAAAACATTAACATTAACATCATATTTAAAACATTAAACATCATATTTTTTAAAAAAGTATTGAAAGTTGAAACAGGCAAGTGACAGAAAAAACATATTACTTTTTCCTGAAGAATCATAGGTAATTTTTACTTCCATTTTTAACACCTTACTTTGTTGTTCTGCATAAGGTTCACTGAAGGCTTCTACATCAAAGATTTCCATATATGAGACACATATATGAGAAAGAGATAAAATATTTATTTTGAGCCTTATTCTAGTATACACTGCTTTTAATTCAAATAAATAAACTCTCATTAGTTTCAACTTTAGACTGTAATTTATATGGATTCATTTTGCTCCTAAATGCAGTCTTCTATTTATAATCTAACAGACTTTTTTGTGTGTTTTCTCATACATTTTCATCTCCTCTTTCTTTTCCCATCCCATACTTTATATCTGACCGACATATTTATAGGTTTGATGTAATTTTTTTAAAATTGTCTGAGATGTTACTTTCCTATATTTTTACCTGCCTCCATTAATGTAGTTTTATTCTATTCACTCTAGTTTTTTTCTTGAGGGAAATCAAAACAGGAGATAAAATGTGGGTGTTATTTGACCCTCTGCATTCTCAAATGTCTTTGTGAACAGCACAAAGTCATTACCGATTTTGAAATTCTGTAGAAACATAATGGGTCAGTAAGGCTGTGTGTAGCATCTGCTCACTCGTGTTTTATAAAAATGCATGATCCATCCTCAATTTTAGGTGGCTGTGCAAGGGGCTAGATAAGATATAACTGTCCTCAAATTGGTTATCTGCACTGGTATCAAAATAAAACAGTCTGGGTTGTTGCTAAAATATTTTAACTCAAAAGAGACAACTGAAAAACATTCCTTTAAAAACTCTGTGTGCTATGAAACCAGTAACAGTCGAATGAATGAATTATTACAGAATTGTGATTTTCAACAGAATTGTGATTTTCGAAGGACCACATTTCAAAAGTTCTTCCTCCTCAAATCCCTATTCCTACAGCACTTTCAAGGAAAGGACTGACACATAAAAGATGTTATGTCATTGTGCATTAGAGATCAAATTTGCCATGATCTATTGGATAATTTCTTGTCAAAGTTCTGGTTAAAATACTGCAATTTTCAGAGGAAGTGTCTTTAACAATGTCAGATTGTTTAGATCAAGTAAAAGTCATTTAGCACTACATTCTGCTTAAGATATAATATATTAATAAACCCTCAATATAATTTTATTCTTATTAATATCTGTCATTTGAGTGAAGTCATACAAATCATTTACTAGAGCAAAAAGTTATGTCTCTTCCTGACAAGAGGATTTATTCCTCCACTTAACTTCAGATTTCTAATACGGCAAACAAAAGCAATATGTTATCTCCTTTTCCAACACACCTACACAAATTACTAATATATTCTACTTACAGGGAAAGAGTGCTTCCTTTTAAAATATATTTGTATTGCATTTATACTGTTTACTTTATCATTGTTATACTATTTTGTTCATACAAAACAAGGAAATAGACAAGGGGTAAAACTGACAGCTCCTCCTTGATACTACAGTGATGTCACAAACTTGTTGGGACTCTTCTTCAGGTAGGAGTTATTCTTTTGCAGACAAATCTCTTCCTGCAACTGCAGAACAGGAAAGAAATAACCTTTATTGCTGAAATGTTTGTGTGGTAAGTTCTTCCCTGTTTTTTATCTGCCCTGCTATAATGTATTCACCTGTCCAATACTAACTGATTTGAGAAATAAGTGTTAACTTGTCTTGATTTTTTGCAGATTATTTGTTCTGCCTGTGAACTCAATCTTGCCTTATTCATGTAAGACATTACCATGAAGTCAATATAATTTCTCCATAAATAAGACAAACTACATTCTGACCACTCTTCCCTGGCCTACTTCCCTTTTTTTTCCCATGGTATTAGCACAATCACATTATTTCTTCTGAATTTCAGGCTGAAATTAACTAAACAAAACAGTAAGTAGTACTACAATGAGATGTGGAGGATCAGGAGTTACTATGTATTTTATTTCAGTAGAAATAGACTCATTTTTTGTTGTTCTGCTATGGAAACAGTTGGGAACAATTATGGACAAGTATTGACTTAAGCTGTCTAAGAATCAATCTGGCAAAACTATTTCTGTGGCCTTCAAACAACCAAAATCAGTAAAATGGTTTACCTTATTAGAATCAGACATGCTGAATCTGAATTAACAAATTATGCTTCTGATAAAAGAAAGACTCAAATCGCAGATTCCAAGGTAGTTAAAGAAAGGCAGACACTACTGTAGAATGCAGTCTTAACTATACCTTTTGTTGTTGCTATTGTATAAGATCTATATAATTGCTTTTTTTCAGTGACTTCATTGATGTTTTAGTGTATATCTCATAGCAACAGTTAAGTTCTTATAGTAAAATCAAACTATTTGAAACAAGCTTCCCCTTACTACTTAAATTCAGCTTATTTGTTATCATTTTTATAGTTCAGTTTTAATTATGCATTATACATTATTTATATTATGATATTATACCCATGTATTATATGATTTATTTTATTATACACACGTTTTCTCATAAAACTGCTACTTTAGTACAAAAAGGTCGGTGCTTGCAGAATAAGCACAGAATGAGCAATTTGTTAATATTTTGTTTTAATTTTTTAGACCCACACTATTTGTAACTTTCTCTTAGAAAAGATTTCACTTTTTGTAAGCTTTTGATATTTATCACTAGATTATCTGAATGGTCTTTATTGATTTTATGTGTCACCTGTGGTGTGAGGTGATGGTATTATAACTACTGAAGCATAGAGTCATTACTGTAACTAACATTAGTTATTCGATTTAAGATGCCTTTGTCCTAATAGTTCAGAGGACTCTCAGTTTTTACAATATTTACCCTTAAAATATTCAAAATATTATAATGCAATAAAATAATACACTTCTAATGAACACACAGTGCAAAAAAATACTACACTTGCCCAGATTACAAAAAATTTAATCAAACAGGCAGGGACAGAACCAATTTTACCAGGGGCATTAGAGTGTCCAAGTCATCAGATCATTCTTCTTCATTAGATCAGTTTTCTTGCTTTCCTGATTTTTTTTCACTCTACTTCCTGCCATCTTATGTTAAGAAAGAGGCTAGGCCTCTGTCCTGTACAACCTTGTTTCATTCTCTGACTTTACCCCGTGGAATGAATGAGGCATGGATTCTCTAGGAAAAAAGAACCAATTTAAATCATCAGAGACTGCAACACAAGACCTGTGTATGCAGAATATTTAGTTGTTTGATAAACAATGTCAAACGTAACTTACAAGATATTAAAAAAAAAAAAAAGAAATGTGATTTCCTTGCTCTTCAAAAATGCCATTGTACAGTACATTGATTTCCCTGTTGTTCTTCACTTTAGTTCCTTAAATATGGCACAGAGTTAATTCAGTAACTAGATGTAGCAGTTGAAGAGCTTTCTCTCTTTAAGCCTAGACAATAAAGGAAGCAGGACAATAAAGGGATAGCAGGAGAATTTCCCATTTGCTCCTAAAAAGAAAGATGTTCTATGCACCCTGATCTCTAATCCAGGTTTTGATTAGAGAAGGAATGACTACAGATGTTTGTGTCCATCTCCCCCTACAGCTGATCCCTTTATATCTTGAAGCAAGCACACTGAGGATGAATCGAAACCAACTGAAAGACAAATTTCAAATCAGACCATGTCACACTCTGAGTATAGTCACTCCTACTTGACAACGAGGTGAAAGCAATGTTTCACCATAAGAAGTATCAGGCCACCTTTAAGTACAGGACAATGCTGATAATAAACCTCATTCCTAAAATTTTCTTCCATCTGTTTTATCTGTCTGCTAAAATAGTGTGGAAAAGCCAGTTTATTCAAAGCTACACACAGCTAAGACAGCAAACCGGCAGTCTATTCTCTGTTAAGTGGCCTCTAACCTTGATAAGAAACCTAGTCCAGGATTATTCTGTGATGCCTTTAATTTTCAGTTCTCATGTAATGTGAGACCTACATTCTGTCACTGTTTTTTTGATGCAAAGCCGTTTTGCTTACCTGTTCATTTTAATTTTTTTTAATGCACAGTTTTACTAATTTTCCACACTGCAAAATTAGAAAATCCTTCTTACATCATGTAGAAAATCCTGCTGTCACCATAAGAAAATGTTTTAAGGAATTATAAATTGAATGTGAGCTTTTTTTTTTCCTTGTACCTACTTGGTTTTGCCTGAAGAAAATATTAGTATTTCTTGCAAGAACTTGAGGATTTTTCTGGGTCTCCCGTTTTTACTTACCGTACTATATCAAAAGGATATAGAAACTTAAATCTCCATAAAATTCTAATTCACATTTATTCTTTTGTCAACCAGATTTTAGGACATACCTTCATAATTGCATCTTGATATATAAAATATTTTGTAGGTTTTAACTTTATTTCTTCTGTCCTTTTGTCTTACCAGTTTCAGTATGCACTCTAATGTATCAGGCATTGACCTTTTCTCTAAGACAGTATATCTGGAGACACCTTGGTCATTTTGTGGTTTTCACCATAAATCAAGACTGAAGACCCACTTATTTTTTCTTTGCTTTCAGACTTGTAAAATTTGACACTGGAAACTATGTCATAAAAATATTTTTTAAATGTTGTTTCAGTTATCTTACCAGGAGGACAAAAAAATGATGTAAGTCAAGATGATGGGATAGGAATTGAATTAATAGAGAACTTTTCCATATGTGTTCTCAAATTAAAATTCAAACGAGACCAAAAGCAATACTGATCAATACTGTTAAGAACTTTTGTGAATGTTAAATCCTGTGTTTATTTTCCTTTATTTTTTAAAGTATAATGGACATATTTTTGTTGCCAATGCCTACAGACTTTTCAGAAGCAAAAAAACATTGTATACCTTAAAATGTAAACTGAATTTTCAGACCTATTTTCCACAGAAACTGTTTCTACTCTATACTTTGGCTAGCAGTAGCAGACAATCTCTGTCACATATTTCCTTTCTAGTTTTGAGGCAACTTTGTGTTCAAATAAGGTAGTTTTAAACAAAATATGTTAGTGAAAGAGTGTCTTCTATGTTGCCATTGTTTTGTCCTTGTCTTCTCAGTTCCATTTCTGCCTCAGAACTAGAATGTCTTCTCAGGTGTCATGAAGAATCAGAGTCCTATTGCACAGGTCACAGTCTCCGACTTCTTGAATTAACTCTTAAATAACTCCCATGGTTGTAAGGAACCTCAGATGTACACTATGAATCTTGGAAAACATGAGAGACACACATCTGTTTGCAACTGTAAAATATGCAACAACTTTTAAAATGAATTATCATTTACATTTAACTAAGTGCCTACATGTTTTTCTTTTATTTGGATTTTTGCTTTTGACTGAACAAAACATTAGAAGTTGTTCCATATGGTGGATTGACAGATCATCTTAATATGGAGACTGCAGGATGAAATTTTCATCCTATACGAAAAAAACAACACATCCGTAAGACATGTTTTGAAATCGCATGTCCATTCTGGCTTTAGCCTGCTGTTTACTGCTGTTTAGAGAATAACACCTAAATAGATCTCCATGTGCATAGATTTGCAGGTTTTGTTCTCTGGATCATTATGAGATATAACATATGCATGTTGGCTGGAAGCACTCTGCTAGCATGTCTCTGAGTGCAAGTGCTCTACTTGCTTTTATACAAAACTGTGTGTTGGCAGATGTCCTTTGAAGTACGGCAAATGACAGTCACGTTACCATAGTGGGCCACTTGTCTTTATGGTCATCCAGTGAGGAACACTGCAATTTATAATTTATAGTGATACAACCTTATGTAGTGAACACAAAGGATGGAGTAGAATAGCACATAATTAATTCAGTAACATTTAAAAAGAAACTACATTTTACGGTCATGCCTATAAAAGGAAAATTAGCAGAAGTAATCAGCTTACACTGACAAGTTCCAAAGCTGTGAAATAATAATGCCTTAGCATGTGAGGAAAAGTAAGATATAAATGTTATGTACCGTGTATACAGTACTGACTGGTAAAAAAAAAAATAAATTAGAAATAAAAACATCTGTCAGAATATTCAGGAACTGGATTGACTATAATTTTTTTTTATACATGTGCAAGCTATTTTGTAGTTGATAACACATTTCGTTCTAAGTAAAACAGCATCATAAAATTGAACTACAGTCCAATTTGACATAGCCTATCAATTCCTAAATCAAAACAGTTAGACATATTTTATTGGAAATCCAAGGCCGTTCTTCCAATTTTTGCACTAACAAGAGGATACAACAACATCCATCTGGTGTTGCTTCTTTATTAGAAATTTCATTAGTATGTCCAGAATCATTCTGACTGGCTTAGGTAGACATTTAATAAGACTCATTCTTTAAAAACCATAAGTGATGGTAAAGCGGCAGCACACTTACTTTGTAAAGGAGATTCTCCATTCAACAACTGAGCAATTGCAGCTGTTTGATAGGTTCCCTTCTATTTAAAAAGTTGCTTATAAGGGCTCCAACTGTATTCAGCTTTTGTCAAAAACCACCTTTCACAGAATTTCAAAAAAGAGGCAAAAGACAAAAAAGAAAACTTTATATAGGAGCTAAAATAAATTCCCTTTTCAAGAGTTCCATTTTCAAGATATTTTTCCCCTTTATATTTTTCTGTTCCTTTTTCTTTCTTTTTTTTTTCTCCTTTTTCTCTTTCTCTTTTTCTCCTTCTCTCTTTTTTCTCTTTCTTTTTCTTTCTCTTTTTCTTTTTCATTTCCTTTTTCTTGTTTTCTTTTTACCTTTCCTTTTAATAAAGAGAGAAGTGTGCAATGATGCTGTATGCCTAATTACCATAAGACTAAGCAAGAAAAATATGCTCCAAATTTATAGGATTCATTTTGCTTCCCTGGAAAAATCCTATTAAAATATATGGGTTTGGAATTTACAGACATAAAACAAAAATACCACTTTACTGATCTTACATGGTATGGATAATTACACATCTTAAATATGTCATTGTTATGCATCTGATATTCATGTAATCTGAAATAATTGCATCAATTATAACTGTGAAGTATATGCAACAATTTGTGTGATCTGTGACAGTATTGGCTTTTACATAGAAGGTTTTTTTTTTTTTTTTAATTCCTATGGTATTCTCAATTTATAGTAGCGTAACTGAGAACTAAACCTATTGCATTCTTTGGCAATTTAAAAGCAGACAAAACACAAAAATATGCAATCTCAGAACACCATCAAGAGCATATATATATGCTCGGATTTGTGATATTGGTGTGAAGATAAAAGGCTTTTTTTTTTCTTTTCTCAAATAAATTAGTTCATCACCTCCAACTCGCTTGATGAGTATGGAAAAAAAATTGCACATATTTTAGAATCCAGCACTTCTAAACTCTTTTTTCTTTTATTAATCGGTAACATTACAGAAATGGCTTAAAGAATAACTTTGTGTTGATCAAAATGTACAATTGTTAACAGCAAAATAAAAAAATAATAATAATTATTAAAAAAAAAAACTTTTGCCATATCCTGAAGAAATTATCTCGGAGCAGATATTTTAATTTTATTTTTAATTTAATTAAATAAAATTTTTACTGCTTTCATCACAATTTTGGCTTTGTATGTTGTTTATTTTTTTAAAGTCTTCTTCATAAATGTCCAGTAATATACAAACACCTGTTTTTAAACTTCTCAGTTAGTACCTCTATATTAAACTTTGATGCCTCAGATGAAGGGGAGAGAATCTGTACCACAGCTGAAACCAGATGCTCACTAGCCTATACATGGCAACATACTTGTTTTGTGTGACAACATATAGGCTGATGCTGTCTAGTTACATCATTTCAGAAAATAAAAGGGATGGACTTTTTCACTTCTAGGAGACTACCATCATCTGAAGCAATAAAGCCCTGCATACTCAGAATTGTACCCAAGCTTATCACTTCAGTTTATTTTGCATGTGGTTTACATTATTTTAATTAGATGTTGCTTGTTAATGGAAGTCCCTTCACTGAAAATCCCTTGGAAGTCATCTTTCAAATTATAATGGTTGTGAAATAGAGAATTTGAAGATGAAGAAGTGTGTGGGGAAATAAATGCAGGGTTCACTTTATTTCATAGCTATATATTTTGCTGTAGAAAGTACTTCTCACAGCCAACAGGGACTCTAGCACCTCAGTATTCATTAAAACCAAAAATAAAACACAGCTTTCTTTCTAGTCTTCCTTGCTATAACCTTGAAAGCCATGAGCAACGCCTGTAACTGATGGAAGGTAGCAGAGTGTAACCAAATGGCTTCCTGAGACGAAGAAAATTTGAAATTATATCTCTGACAGCTATGAACTTCCCCATTTATCTCACCCAGGGCTTTGTAGACTCAATGAGCCCATATCTACAGATCATGTCATTTATTCATAATATTATAGGATACAGCACTTTGTTATAGCCAGTCAGTCACTTAGCATTTTGTTTTTCTGTTTTGTTGTTGTTGTTTTGGTTTGTTCTGTTTTTGTTTTTTTGCCCATTTGGGAGACTCTGTTCAGCTGTTTCTTGTTCTGTAAATTCCCCATACGGAGGAGTTAATCAGATTTCATGCATGCTCATTGTTCTGTTTTGTAGTATATATTTCTTTTTTACCTTGTTCTTATGCCATTATGTTTCAAAAAATATGCTAATTCTGATTATACAGCCTTCTAACGAATTTCAGTTTTCCCATTCATATGATGTCAAGGATTTTTGGCACCCTTAAATGCTCAAGGAAATGCTCAACGAATAACACAGTCAGCAAATATCACTCAAGAAGGTTTATTGCTACCCAGAGAGCAGTCTGAGACTTCAACTCATAGCCATATGCAACTATAGAATAGCTCTGTTAAGAACTTACTGCCTGGTGTAAATTGATTACGAGCTCCATCACTGACCATGAAACCGGCTTACCCTCAGCTAAATATCAAGTCCTCAAAAGCTCTGACAAGTGTTTTTAAAATTAATTCTACTGTACAGCACATATAGTCCTTCTGCACATGGAGCACAAGAAAATGAATCAGGATAATAAGATCTCCTAGAATTGTTGATTAAAAATATAATCTGTGTAATTAATTTTTCCTCTCCTCTCCTCTCCTCTCCTCTCCTCTCCTCTCCTCTCCTCTCCTCTCCTCTCCTCTCCTCTCCTCTCCTCTCCTCTCCTCTCCTCTCCCCTCCTCAGTTCTGAATAGACAAAATCTCTGATTTCTACTCAGATTTTTCTGAAACTTCTGCCTATTAGAAAATGCAGCTGCTTTTCATTTTTAATTTCCTTGCACATCCCTATACTTCTGAATAAGAACTAATTTATTAATAGAGGACATTTTCGATATCTCATTCTGTGACTACCAACGTGACCATGTGTCTAAATCTTATCACTGTATAACTTGTGTAAGAATGAGATTTGCATCTGTCCTGGATTCTTAATTCACTCAGTATACTATTTTAGTGTATATGTGCTATGAAGAATTATAATTTCTTTTGATTTAACTAATTTTGACTTTGTTGATAATTTCTTTTGAATTTGTTTAACTTAGTTTTAAGTTTATTTTTTTTTCAAACAGGTACTTATATTGAACAATTTAAGCAACAAATTGTATGATAGAATCTCATAACAGGAGAGTAGAGTGTACAAATTCAGTTGATGGCTCTTAGAATTTGCATGAAACAAAACAGTCACTCCCATGTAACTGTAAACATTGCTACATAATATGCTACAGTAGACTGAAGATTCAGAGGATTTGGTCCATATAATTTTATTCTATTTCTCTCTACAGGAGCATGGTAAGGTTGATGTTTCAAAGCACTGTGAAGAAAAACAATGATGTAATTCAAACCACTAGATATTAAACAGTTCAAATTAGCTTTTTTCCCCAACAGTTGGGTGCATGCTTTTCTTACTGTCTATCTCATCATTTGTGGAAGAATAGTTTTCATGGGAATTCAAGCAGATCATACATTACAAATATGACTGCTACTCACATAAATTTCGCAAAACTGTTTAACTCATAAAATAATGATAATAAAAAATGAGCACAACATATAGGTCAAATACATGAAGGAAAACTTGCAAAAACTTATTTCTGCTTAACTGAAAAGTGTCGAAACTATGTTCTACTTTGTGAAAAAGAGTTGTGCTGAAAGCTCTGTGAAAATCTCCCTCACAGACCACCTCCTGCGGGATTGTACAGAGTACCACCCAACCTTGTGAAGCACTATGAGTGCACAAAATGAAACGTGGTACCCACCATTGAGGCAAGACCATTTAGCCTTGAATCGTCATAAGCTCACATCAAATGCCAGTACCTTTCTTTTAACCTGGTCCATGCAAACCCATCGAAGCTCGGCTGTTTTGGCATCTCATAGCCACAACAACTGTTTAAAAGGGAAGTTCTGTAGAACAGAAACATTTTGTGCCAAAATAATGCAGTTTCAGCTTGGAAGGGTTTTGTTTTGTTTTGTTTTGTTTTGTTTTGTTTTGTTTTGATTTGGTTTGGTTTGGTTTGGTTTGGTTTTTAATATGACTCAGCAATAAAAAGATGTATCTCAATTGTACTCAAGTACTTCCCATTTTTATGTGGAGTGTGTGTCCCCTGGTGCAGATGTGGGGAATGGGAGAAGTAGCTGATAGTGTTCACGGCTCCAGGACAATCTGAGATCTTGTCTTCTGTCACTGAAATGTGATCTGTCCAAGAACCACAAGATTTGTCTTGCTCTGACAACAGTTTTCAAGACACTATCAGCACAACGTTATGTAACACTTGTATCAGCAATATACAGTCTTAAGAGTTTATATGAAATTCATCTTCATGTAGATCTAAGACAGAATGATATTAACAATAGTATGGCTAGGAAATCCCAAACCTATTTTTCACCATTTGACCAAACGATGCACTGTAGATATATTTTCAAGAAAATGTATTTTCATACAAAAATGTTGCATTTTTTTCAATAACAATACAGTTCTTTGGCAGAAGACAAGACGTATTTTATTAAAAGATATCAAGAAGTTATCACTTTTTTTTTTCCAAAACTGCCATTATTCTTTTCCTTTTGCCTGGATTGTTATAAACTATTAAGTTTAGGCTAGATCATCAATACAACATCACTTTGAAATACAGAAAAATTTGCAGCCACTCTGTAAATTTTAAGAGGAATTTTATAACTTCACCTTTTTTGATTTTTCTACTACTTAATTTTACTTAATTCTAATATTTATTTTATTAACTTGACTTTACAAAATTCCAATATAAAAAGTTACCATAAATATATTATTAAACTTCACTATAATCAATTTGGTAGAAACTTATTTTTAAAACATATACTTTACAGACATATGATTTTATCTTATTGATAATGATAGCTAGATAGGTGAATGAGAAGAGAAAGATATATAAAAAAGATTTTCGCTTTAGAATGACCTTCCTAAAAATGCAGAATAAAAGCAAATTTTTGTTCTTTCTGATCCTTCCAGAACCCTTTTGCTTCAAATTTCTACCAAGCCTTTCACTGAAAAATCTATGGCAACTTAAAAAAAAAACAATTTGTCTCTCTTGTGCTTATGATTTTGTTATAAAACCACAGAGTAAAAAGCTCTTAATCTTCCTCTTGAAATGAATTTGGAATTTTATTTGAATCCATTCTGGATTAGTTAGGGAAATGAACTGTTGCTGATCCTTTGGGAAAAAAAAAAAAAAAATCTTATTTAATAATTTGACTGCTTGAAGCTGATACCTCGGGTGGGAGGATGCACTGGCTGATACTTAGACATTTTAAGAATTTATTTGCTGACCTATCAATATCATTTACTGAATTTTCTAAATAAATTAATATAAAAATAAAATCAGAGAATAGAAGCAAACAAGAAAAATAGGAAAAAAGAAAACCTATATTCACTTTTCAGGCAAAACAGCATCCATACTACTCCCCACTATTTCAGGGATCATTTTTCAGCAAGTTTTCTAGAGTCCTAATTGGCTAATGCTTAGACAACAACCTATAATAGGCAAAGTTTAGGTATAAGAAAACACCACCTCTTTGTGTTCTACAGCTGCAATAAATGTGGAAGCATTAACAATTCAACCTGGTCCAGAGAGCTGCCCAGGTACTTACTAAAAAGTAAACATTGTCTATAAGACTATAAAAACAGTGTAAATTTCTGGAGGTGGCAAAAAGTTGTGACAACTGAAACCCCAGACCTTTTTCTTATTTAAAAAAAAAAAAAAAAGAAAAATCCTAATATAACATTTTCTTCTTTTCTTTCCCCTTAAAATTTCATGGTCCATTTCTTTTCAGTTTCATGACATATCTTTCCACTTTCAGAATTAATGTATTCAAACAACGTCTTCAAATATATTAAGAGATTTTCTGAAAGGATAACAGTCCCATTTTAAATGAATATAGGAATGAATTTAAATGGACTTAGACAATTCAGATTAGAGTGCAATTTACAGTAAATTAAATGTAATTTTAAATAGTTTGCTGGCCAAAATAAACTACATTAAAAATGACAGCATAGAACTTTGTGATTTTTTTTAAATGTATGTAAACACATATGAAACACATATAAAACATTCTTTCCAAGGTGATAACAATTTATAGGTTAAAAAGAAAAACCCACATAATCAGTGTTGAAGAAAGACCATTAGTAAGTATTCAAGTATAGTGGTCCTGCAGACAAGTAGTAACTGACAAGAACAAAAAAAATCAAAACAAAACAAAAACTACAAGATGTTAGGACTACTCTTGATTGGGATTTAGGAGATATTAAGAAGAGGGCTCTGTATATTCACAAAATGTCACATTGAAGGTGATCTTAAAAGGCATCCCTGTTTTCCATATATGCACTTTTTTCTCATTTCCTTCCCATATGGATTTATATGGCAGGTATGAACTATATATTTCCACATAGGCTTTTATTATCTGGAAATGAGAAATAAAAATATATTTTAAAGAAATTATATATTGATATTCTGTTCACTGCCATACTTGTTGATGGAGAATTATGTAGAAATATATCCACTTTATGGCTAGTATACAGAGAAATAACATTAACTCAAACAAATAAATGTGGGCAACAGTTTCTCATAACTGCGCAAGGATTGCTGCAGAGTAACATATCTTGGTAAGCAATGTAATTCAAAGAAAGGCTTATGCGAAATGTAGAAATATGGCTTTTTATTGTCCCATATTAGTAAAAATATGGGCAAACTCATGTTCTCAGATAATTTTATATTTCGTTTTCAAACGTTTATATATATATACACATACATGAAAGCTAGGCATATAGGGGAGGATTCTCCCTTTTTTCACTAGTGCCTTTTATATGTCACTCAAATTCAGCAAAGACAAGACTTTTGTCCCGGTTTAACTTTTGTACAAATCCAGGGCAAGGTATGTTGCCATATGTTGCCCACTGCAAACTCCACTGTGAGTCTTGCTTCTGCTCCTTAATAATACATTTTTTTTGATACATTGACTACCTAACATCAACTACCTAAACAGTCCAACAAGTCAAAAATGTAATTAGTAATCATCTAGAAGGACTAGGGAACCATACAAGGTAGTTTAAAGTGCTGAATCCCATTTCACTGAGTTGAGTAACTGTATGTACCCTAGCAGAAATTTGAGCTCAGGCAAGTAAAGGAGACTTCTCTCTAGATCAGTTGTCTGGTCTAGGTGTTCCCACACTAAGCATGTTAGATGCTACGAAAATAAGTGGGTAAACAAACAGAGGAACAGCTGCAATGTTTTAGAACAGGGTTCTGTCCATCCAGTTTCCTAGTTCTGATGACAGCCATAAATGGATATTCAGGCAAAAACAGGGAAAGTATATAGGATTACTCCTGTTAGTACTCTCCCAGTTACTGATTACGTTCCGCTCATGGAATTTCCTGGCTTTCATGTGATCTGTTCAGCAAAACTCAATGGATTTCTCATCCACATACTTGTGTAATTGTCCTCAAATACAATTTAAGATTCTGGCTACCCACAGTATTTTTAGATGGTACCACCAAATGATTTCCATTAGGTGTACCAAAAAAAAAAAAAAAAAAAAAAAAAAAAAATTTTTTTTTTTAACCTTACTATTTACTAGCTTCATATTGTGTACTACTTTCTTGTGCTGAAACTGTGGAAGAGTTGATGAACAGTAAGTCCTCATCTCTTGCCTTCACCAAAGGGAAGTCGTGCTTGACCAACCTCATTGACTTTTATGAGGACATAACAAGAAGGATGGATGATGGCAAAGCAGTGGATGTGGTCTACCTTGACTTGAGTAAGGCATTTGACACAGTCTCCCACAGCATCCTCACAGCTAAATTGAGGGAGTGCAATCTGGATGAACAGGTAGTGAGCTGGACTGCGAACTTCCTGAAGTGAAGAACCAGAGAGTCATGGTCAATAGGGAGGAGTCTACTTGGAGGCCTGTATCTAGTGGAGTGCCTCAAGGGCCTGTATTATTCAATATATTCATCAATGATTTGGATGAGGGAATAGAGTGTACTATCAGCAAGTTTGCTGATAACACCAATCTGGGAGGAGTGGCTGATACGCCAGAAGGCTGTGCTGCCATCCAGTGAGAGCTAGACAGGCTGGAGAGTTGGGCAGGGAAAAATTTAATGAAAGATAACAATGGCAAGTGTAGAGTCTTGCATCTGGGCAGGAACAACCCCAGGTTCCAGTATAAGTTGGGGAATGACCTATTAGAGAGCAGTGTAGAGGAAAGGGACCTGGGGGTCCTGGTGGACGGCAGGATGACCATGAGCCAGCACTGTGCCCTTGTGGCCAAGAAGGCCAATGGCATCCTGGAGTGTATTAGAAGGGGGGTGGTTAGTAGGTCGAGAGAGGTTCTCCTTTCCCTCTACTCTGCCCTGGTGAGACCACATTTGGAATATTGTGTCCAGTTCTGGGCCCCTCAGTTCAAGAAGGACAGGGAACTGCTGGAGAGAGTCCAGCGTAGGGCAACAAAGATGATTAAGGGAGTGGAGCACCTCCCTTATGAGGAAAGGCTGAGGGAGCTGGGTCTCTTGAGCCTGGAGGAGACTGATGGGTGACCTCATTAATGTTTACAAATATATAAAGGGTGAGTGTCATGAGGATGGAACCAGGCCCTTCACAGTGACAACCAATGACAGGACAAGGGGTAATGGGTTCAAACTGGAACACAAGAGGTTCCACTTAAATTTGAGAAGAAACTTCTCAGTGAGAGTAATAGAACACTGGAACAGGCTGCCCAGGGCAGTTGTGGAGTTTCCTTCTCTGGAGACATTCAAAACCCACCTGGACACATTCCCGTGTAACCTCATCTAGGTGTTCCTGCTCCGGCAGGGGGATTGGACTAGATGATCTTTCGAGGTCCCTTCCAATCCCTAACATTCTGTGATTCTGTGATACATGTTGCCTGTGTCACTCTGTAGATTTCTGTTATGGCTTTTTCCTCCTCACAGTTCTCTCTGTTCCAGGGTGATGGGTTCTTAATCGATTCAGTCATTCAGAAGACTTTCTAAACGTGTGATCATCCTATTGTCTGTTTTCTGAACAGTTCAAATTCTAATCTATTCTCTAATAAACTAGTGTTTCAACAAAATCTTTGAAAAGCTGGGTACCAAGTTTACATTCCAGTTTTACTGACTTATAGGCTGTGCAACAGGGAGCAACACTCTATTTAAATCTCTTTGTTTGAATCATTTTGATAATATTATATGGATTCCAAAAACTTGCCATCCATAGATGTTTAAGGAAAAGTTTCTAAAATTTATTCTTATTTTAAAATCTTTTAGGATATGCTGAAGAAGATGTTCACTCAGGAGTTGTCCTTTGCTGTTTTCCTTTAAGATAATGTGGCCTTCAAAAATAAAAGGAACTTGAGGCTGAAAACTCCATGCTAGAATTGGTCTTTGCATATTAGGTTCAGCTGAAAAATTCCTAAGTCTAGCTTTTATCATCTGTTCTATCTGAATATCACTCACTAGGGTTTGGTTTCACAGTGATGCCTTGACACATCCTATCTTAGTATTTCATTTTTATGAATGAAAATTATCAAGTCAGGTTAGCCAGCAACTATAATACTACCGGAAGTCTGACAGCTACCCACAAGAGGAACCACAGGTCTCAGCCAGCTACTAGAGAGATCTGCTGCTGTGTGTTTGAGATCTGCTAGAAAGCTTTGAGCCTCATTAGCTGGCAGCCTCATTAACAGGATGAGGTTGTTTGCATCTCTCCTGTTTATGAGTGCTGTGTGTGTGGTTGTGGTGCCCACGTTGGCCTATTGATCCAGGGTTTCTGCATGGTGTAGGTACATGTGTGCAGGCATGTGTGCATGTGTATGTGATGACGTGCTTAGCTTCACTGCTGGCCGGATTACAGTAGCCTTGTTTCTGGCAGGCTGGGAAAGGACAAATCCCTTGGTATTTGAGGCCATCAAGTTTGGCTCCATTGACCTGGGAAAGAAAATTTCCATGGGTCCTTGAGTGAATTATACACACACACACATATATTGTTTTATTTCATAACTAAATATTGTGCATCACTGATGTAAGTTATTTTCACGACCAATAATCACTTTTTGTGGTTTTTTTTTCAGAGATTTTGCTGTCTAAGGGTTTTATTTGAAGGTTCTTCCAATGCTAATTACATAACTTCAAATCCTTACAAGTGAAAAAATTGCTATATAGATTCATTCCAAGGCTCTGTCCATCTCCCAGATGCTCATGTTTCTTTCTCTGGCTTCCTATTGATTCTCTACTTGAATCCACCAGACTTTATAACTAAATGCAAAAAATTCCAGAGATAAATATAGAGTATGGATGCAGAGGGTCTATTGGGGGGTCTGTAAACCAAGTAAAATCAGTTGCAAATTTTCTGTTTCAATATCACAAAACATGGTTTCATTAATTATATATTTAACTAAAGAATTGAATAAGTTTGGTCTAGCTCAGAAGAAATGGGGAGAGAAAGCTGTCACTGTGGGAAAGACTTCTGTATTTCTCTACCCTAAGGAGAAAGAATGGGAGTGTGGAAGACTTAAGAAATTGAAACAGATATTAGGCATCATTGTTTTGTTTAAGTTTGTTTACACAAAAGAGTAGTAAAAACTTTTCACACAAAGATTTTTTTTCAAAAAAAAAAAAAATACGCAAAACAATCCACACACATTAAATATAGACACCTGGTCAATTAGATCACTCTCACAGTCTCACAGCTAAGGTCAAGTAAAACAGATCTACAGGCAGGAAATGTTCAGACAAAGCAAACTGGACAAGCCTCAGCCCTCTAAAACACTGATAAAATATCACAAGGCCCTGGAGTTAAAATTCTTAGTGCACTATTATATTGAAAGATAAGGAAGTGTTAGTTCCATTAAATACCTACAGGAAATTTATAAAGGTAAAATATAACTACAGCTTTGGAATTTGGTCCTACATCCCTGTTCTTGTACAAATTATTTGCTGTTCTCCAAATTAATCTACAGAAGCCAAACTACTTGTTCTTGACCATAGCCTATGTCTCTATAGTCTTCATAGATTTTTTTTTTTTTTTAAATCACATTCTATGTAGAAAGAATGTACTTTTATAGTGTAATGATATGGCAAAACAATAGCACATCTGTTCAGAGCGGCATCTATTTTTTGGACAGAAAATACATATTTTTTTGGAAATACATTTATGGTTTAGAATATTTAGCAATGCATAGGAAATAATCTCAGAAATATATTAGAAACACTAGACAGTATGCAGAGAAAAAGAAAAATCTTTGTTATTTCACTTCCTGGGTCAATTCCCAGTGTGGGGTAGTAGACTAAAACTGACCTCTGCACAAAGCACACACAAAATATGATATTTTCCACTCTGGAGCTGCATCTAACTCATATAATAATTAGTGTGTCAAAATCCAGTGTAACTGTCAACAGACTCCTCCTCTGTAATCAGATTTCCCTATGCTAAAGAAACCTGCAATTGATTCTGCTTATGCTATTGCCTTTAAACCCTAATTAATATTTAGATTCACATTTAATTGAATTCCGTAATGGCTGTCTATATGCTAATGTGTTTGTAGTTGCAGGCCATCTGTTGTGATGTAGGAATTTCCCATCTGTATTTAATAATTTATATACAAGTGGACTTTCTTTTACATTTAGTTTCCCTCCTTGCCATTTCTTTCTTTTAGCTCATAAAACCTGAACAAAAATGAAGTGACAGAAGTACTTTTCTTTCTTACAGAGTAAATACGTAGGTTGATAACTATTCAAATAAAAAGAATAATTAACATAGGAAATTCATTCCCCATGTTATTTCTCAAAATATTAAATTATAAATACTCTTTTTCTATTGCACAAATTACTACCAATTTTGTCATTTAGATTAAATGAACTCCATGGGCTTTTGTAGCTTTATCAAATGTATTAATGGTAATATTTCAGAAGAATTAAACAGGCATATACAAATTTCTTGATGAGGAGATGTTTTTTATTTTTGAGTTACCACCAGTAATACATCCTTACATCTTTGTTTATTTACGTTATACAGAGTTCATTCATACTTTGAATGTGTTCTCTTCTTCCTTAAATTACTATACATTTATCTCTCAAATGAAGAAATTTTGGGGTGACAAGGCAAACATGAGAAAGGTAAATGCACCTTTAGTTTCAAGTTCACTGAGCCAGTATTAGTTACAGTGTAGACAGTACGGAAAGTGCTTTAAAAAAATTAAAGGTAAACATAACTCAAAATCTATTTTTACCCATGTAGGACCTAAACCATAATTTATTCTACTTTGCTTCTATTCCACCTTGCTTCTATGCCACCTTGCTATATTGCCCACCACCGCTGGGCATGCACTCTGGCTGCATAGATATCAATAGACCAGAAAACATGGGAACAAAAAATTCACTACCAGGTGCCTTTCACATAAAAGAAATTCAGATGCATGACAGGGCAGGAATTACCAAGTAATGTTAATAGGTGTTGGTCCAAAAAGATCAGGTAGCTGAGACCTCAGGGCATGCTAAAAAGTGGATAGACCCATCCTGAGGAAGAAACTAGTCCCTCATTCTTGAATAGTATCAGTCTTCAGGGGTGCCTGTCTCTCTCTTTCTGTAGTATAAAGGTAACTCTAAATAAATAAGGTAAATAAGGATGCTATCTTAATAATGAAGCAACTAAAGTAAGATAAGAGTAATTTGGGCCTAAAATATTTCTTTATTTGTTTCCTGTTATATCTTCACCTTATTAATTGAAATATCAAATAAATCGATCAGCAGAGACCAATTTAATTGCGGAGGACTGTTTTTTACTGTCTTATATACTGCCCTTCACAACTGATCCTAGATCTAATTTGAGGTTTCTGGACACTTCTGTCATGCAAATGAATAATCATGATAACAACTATGACTCAAGGATATGACAGCAAGAATAAGAATGATAAAAATGTGGTGTGGGATTCTGTTCACCTAACAAATCCAACAGACCTTGTACCCGTATCTCTGTTGTTACTGAAGACTTGTTTTTGAATTAATGCTCTGATTTGTTTTCTAGTCAATGGAAAGGCACAAGTGATTCTGAGATCTCCAAAGAAAGAGCTGCACATCAAATATAAAGCACCTTAGAAACCTTTAAAGATTTCTGCCTCTTCTTGTTGGCTATGTGGAGACTCTCATGACACAGTGCATTGTCCTGCACTTCAGCTCCAACAGACCCGAATAGCTATTTAGCCTAAATATGAGCTGTTATTCACCTCCTCCACACGCCCACTGGTTGGAGAAAATACTCTGTTCATAAGTAAGTATAGCTGGTGAATGGCAGCAGCCCATAAGTGTTGTGTAACCAGAAGAGCTGCTTTGGTACCCTCTAAACTACAAATAAAAGCTCACTGTCTGAAGTGATTATGAATGTCTACAGCGGTAAAACAAACAATGCCAAGATGCACTAAGAGATTACAGCATGATGAGAAACAGGAAAGACTTCGTGATTAGCTTAGACAAGAGACTTGACAGAATGAACAAAACAATGCATATTGTAGATAAGATGTAGTCTGACATCAACCTTTCTTGTTGTATTACATCCAGTGAAGCTGACAGACAAGGTTATTAAGTTTGCTTACAGGAAGTACTATTTTATACTCCATATGACTAAGCTTCGTAAATTGCTTCTAAAATCTATTATGGAAGGAAAATCCTAATGAGAATAGAAGTAAATGGATATTTGTGCAAATCGTAAAAATACCTACAGTGATGTTTCATAGAAGCCCACACAATATACTTGCACAGCCATACAAGATATAAATTTTATATTATGTGAGAGGGCAAAACATTGATTTATCCAGAACAGACACTGGAAATGTGACAGCACAATGAAAGGTCAGACTCCTACTTCCTTTTCCTTCATACTGAGTTGTAATTGCTATGTCTGTTAATCTCATGGGAGGAAAACAGACTTGTCACAAGCCCAGAACATTAGACATGACACATAGCCTTACTTGGTCATTATTTATTTATTCTGTACCACTACATAAATGTTGGGTCTGTCTCAGTGTCCTTCCCTGTCCTGTAAGTTAGTTATATTACAGTTAATCTTTCAATTAATTTAATACTCTATTTTGCATATATCTAAATTTCTTCTATATCTGCTTCACATTGTTGGTAAAACTATATATATTCAGATTACTGGGCATAAGGTAACATTAATTGGAAAATATTAGAAATTATTATTGAAGATCTAATAATAATTCAAGAAAGGATTTTTTTTTTTTCTTTGCTTTGAACATGGATGTTCAGTCATTCTCTGAGACAGGTTGAAGACCTAGAAATGCAACAGTACAATTATGAACTTACTGTGAATTCCATATGTTTGTTCCTTCAGCTCTGAAAGCAACAGGAAAGTTTTCTGAAGATTTTACAGGAGAACACAGACTTGCCATTTAAATGCTGAGCATGTTCATTATTCATAAAGCACAAATTTAAGCAATTGAATGAACCTTAAAGCTTAACTAAACTTTAGCTGAGTGTTAAAACTGTTTTTGAAAAGATTAAAGGTAAATTTCTGAAAAGCAGTCATCAAGAGTCAGAAATAAATCTCTTTTCTTTGAGTCTTTCCAGAACTATCATCTCTCAAAGCATTAATTAATTTTTATGTGGGACTGAGACATGAGATTTAAACAACATCTAGTAACAATTAAAAGCTAAATACGTGCCAAATTGTTATATTCTGAAGATCACTGGATATTCTTTGAGTAAACATATGCACTATTAAGCATAGCTTCTCATTTAATTGATGTTTCTGATAGTTTCAAACTATGCTTATGTTCATGCCAAAATTTATCGCCACATTCCTTACTGAAAAAGGAGGAAGGTGGGAAAAACCGTTACTGATTATTATTTTATTTTATTCCTCAGGCAATGAAAACTCCTCCTACTGATTAGCTCATTATCTTAACTCACTTTCTATGCTTTAGCTGTAGTCTCTTCCTTGGCTGACTAGCACAGCTAAACCCCTAACTGAGCTCTTCCTTTCTGCTGCTCTGAGCCTCAGCAATAGCTCCTGCGTAGCTAGCAGGGGAAGGAAGTGATGACAGCCTTTTAATGTGCTGTGTCAATAGGATAACAGCATGCTCATCTTGGGAGCTTTATCAGATTAACCATCATGTAGCAACTTCAGTGAGATACATTAATATTTCCACATGACCAGCTGTATATAGTAAATACTAAGTTATCTACTTTTTTTGCATTTTCATCCAGATGTATTTGATTGGTATATGGACAGAAATCAGATGTGAAAGCAAATGGCACCACACTTGTTTTCTATATAATTTTTCTCTATAAAAATTAGGCAATACTTAAAATAAATAGATCACTTAAACTACTAATGAAGCCTCAGACCCAGGAAGCTTTATACATACAAAGACCATTTTAGTTCATTGGCAGTGACATGCATAGGAGACTTTCAGAATTGTGCTCTAGCTGCAATTACCATGCATATACATAAATATGTGACATTACAAAAGTCTATGGAATAGAATTTCAACTGGTGTAAATAGTGAGGATGGCATTGAATTCAATTTCACTGATTTACATCAGCACAGATTCTGGCCTAGTGTACTTCAAAGCCTTCATGAAAATAAAATCTTGCACAGAAGAGCCTTCTGCTGTGATACAGTTTTTGTGTACTTTAAAGCTGGATTAATTTCACCAAGCTTTAACCTTACTTATTAGCCACTAAGTGTCTAGCCTAAATGAATGAAGATATCTGATTAGAACCTGGCTTGAAACGATGATGGTCATACAGGTGCACAGTATAAGCAAGCCTTTAGCCATAGTCACAGAGAGACAGGCACCATCTGTCTCTGTATTAAGATGGAATAAATCAATTTGTGAAAAATATGTATTTCCTTCCCTCCACTGAATTTGGAAGCTTACACTAAAAATCTAATTTGTGATGCCTCAAATTATATTTCATGAATCTTGTTAATGTAGCAAAATATTAACACTATGCAGTGTACATATACGGTACTCGATAGTAGTTACATATATGTAACTACTGATGCGTACATGTTGTCAAGTACATTGTTGAAGGCCGATATCCAGTAAATGGCAAGGTAACAGAGAAATTGCACATATATTCAGGAAGGAACAATATTTATGCAGACTTCAGTTTCTGAATGATGAATCTGTCATGTTTTTATTATTGTTACTTCTTATGGTCTTTATAGTCAGAGTGCTGAGAAACCAGTCTCTATACATTAGATGTCTTAAATGTGTGCCTAGAGTGGCAACCAAATATTCAGTTGTTCAAAATCATTATTTACACAATATTTCAGATTATCTTGAGTCTCTTCTTACCTCACTGTTACCTCTTCAGAGGTCTCTTCCAACACAAAATCAACATTTCCACAGATGGAGAAAGAAATTTATGTTCTGTAAATGTAGCTTTTCATTACAGGAAAAAAGAATCTCTTTAAATTTCGCAAAGCTTGAGAACCCTTTTACTCACTAGAATTAATCTTGCTTCTCCTACCACCTTGTGCATACTGAGGATTCAGATAGCAATGGCAATTGAAAAGGCAAAAGCCCATGCAGTGGTTTTATGTGCAGTGAAGCACATAACCATTAAGCCTCCTCTGTAAACCATACTTGTGCTGTATAGGGACTACTTAACAACTCTATAGGAAGTATTTTTTAGAACTGACATAAGGTTTGGAATTTATAATATGGCATTGATCAGTTGATACTGTGCAATCTTTGAAGAAGAATCTGTCTCCTTGAGACATCCCTTGTACATGCTTTTTGCTAAAGGAGAAAGAATAGTCAGTCTTTAAATATGGCAAAATTTTTCTCTCAATGTCCATTGCTACTTGACTATTATGGAGGTGAGAAAACTCATAGGTCAACCACTTTTTCGTCTTTGTTTTAGCAATTGTACAAAAATTGCTCTTACAATTTTCTTTGATTCAAAAAAGCCAATAATTTATTTATTTATTTATTTATTTATTTATTTATTTATCTAGAGATGAGCCAGAGATATTGTCATGGGTTTTTTTCCAAGGATTTCCCTAAGAACTTCTTATGTCCCTTGATCTCCTGTTGAAAGTTAAGGAAAGTCTAACAAAGTTGAGACCTACTTCTCTCCCCAAAGATTTTTCTGAATATTCCTTTCAATATTTATGCATCTTTCATCACTTGCCTAGTCATATTGGTTAAAAGTATAGGAAATATATGTACTGTTATTATTCTAAGTCCTTTTTATTTACCCCTGCATATACATATACAGGTATATATAGGCCTACCATGCTGGCTTATTAGACTTGTATTTGTAACTCTGTCTGAAAAAAGGAAACACTATCAGAATGCTGGAAACTGACATATTTCACTTCACCACATGAACAAAGTGAATGTTGATGTAATTGCTGATTATAAAAGATCTTGTAAATAGATGTCTAATATCTGCCAGATTTTCATTTGAGTTGAGTTGAACTGGGTGCACTGATATTTCTTCTTGTCTGTTAGACAAAGTACAGATGCCATTGACGGATACATGTAGCAAGCTTATACAGACATAAGGGTTCCCTTACCTGTGCCTTGCACTTGGGTCACAACAACGCCATGCAATGCTACAGGCTCGGGGAAGAGTAGCTGGAGAGTTGCCTGGGAGTGTCCGTTGACAGCCAGCTAATGAAAATTGTCAGTGTGTTCAGGTGGCCAAGAAAGCTAACAGCACCCTGGCTTGTATCAGAAAGAGTGTGGCCAACAGGACTAAGGAAGTGATGGTCCCCCTGTACCACCCTCACCAGTGGGTGAGGCCCCCACCTCAAATATTGTGTCCAGTTTTGGGCCCCTCACTACAAGAAAAATATTGAGGTTCTGTAGCAAGTTCAGAGAAGGGCAATGAAGCTGGTGAAGGGTCTGGAGCACAAGTCTTATGAGGAGAAGCTGAGGGAACGAAGGTTTTTCAGTTTGGAGAAAAGGAGGCTGAGGAGAAACCTTATCACTCTCTACAACTAACTGAAATGAGGTCGTAGCGAGGTGGGAGTTGGTCTCTTCTCCCAAGTAGCAAGTGATAGAATAAGACAAAATGGCTTCAAATTGCAGCAAGAGAGGTTTGGATTGGATATTAGGAAAAGTTTACTCCCAGAAAGGGCTGACAAACTCTGAAACAGGCTGCCCAGGGAAACAGGTGAGTCACCATCCCTGGAAGTGTTTAAAGGTGAACTTGGCAACATTAGGTTAACTGTGGGACTTGATGATCTTGAGGGTCTTTTCCAATCTAAATGATTCTATGATTCTGTGCTTCTAATTTTGCATTTTCAAGGTCAAATAAAAGATGGAAGGATGTCTTAAGTACAGTCCCTACATAACGATACAATACACAGCTGTGTAGCCATACATGAACTTTCCAACATTATCCATACACAAGACATAAATCAATTCAAGAAATATATGGATTAAATAATTGTAATTTAAACACTCCACCCAAGGATCAAAATAAAACTAGTTATTTCCTATGCTGACTATAGTATTCTTTAATCCTAAGAGTATTGCAGGTCAAAGACAGCAAATATTAAGTTGCAGACCTTCTGTGAGGCTTTGTGATGTTAATCATTACGTAATGGATGCCCAACAGTGTAGTGGGGATTCACAGTCAGAATTTATACATCCAAAGAAGGTATGTAGAAACATTCAGATATCTGTCAAGAAGAACAGGTGTGACATAAACATTAATAAAGTAAACAGCCGTGGTCTTGGTCTCCAGTACTGCACATAATCATTTATATTTTCCATTGGACTCTCGTGTGTTTCCAGCCTTTGACAATTAACTCTATCACAGACACTGTTCGGCCACAGCCCAGAGACTGTTTCCAACAGGCAGTAGAACTGAGGCCATTCTTAGCAAATTGTATGTTATTGTATATTTTTCTGAAGGTCACAGAGTAGATGCAAACCTATTTTGTTCATAACAACATTCATAGCATAGCATAATGTAGCAGCTGACATGATGAGCAGTGGATTATCTACATGGATTGGTACAGAGCATTGAAAGAGGGAGAAGTTATTTACCTAACGGCAGTCTCCACTGAAGTGAATTTTGGGACAGTGTTTGTCAGCCAAGAAACCACATTAATTTAACAGTTTTTATGTAACTTTGTTCTTACTAGAGACTAATTTAGTCTCCTAATTCCTGGTAGCACTGCCCACAAATACGTCTAAATATGTGTCCTATAATAGAATAACATTTTGGTGTTTGATTGATCAAGCATTCCTTCAGGAGGAAAGAGTTAGAAATATCACTTCCAAAGTAAAAGGAAAAAGCTAAACTAATAGCTAACTTCGTGCAAAGTCATACACAATTTTCCACTTGTATAATTTTATGCATATTATGTAAGAGACGTAAGAATTAATTAATTTTCTCTTTAAAGATCATAGAATATGGAAGTTTCTCTTATTTCTGACATCTTTCTTATATAATTTAATGCAGCAGCTGTCAGAATGCAGCCATTGAGAGAAAATAAACTCAGGAAAAAAAGGAAGTAGAGACTCTGAGGCAGTTATGCATGTGAATTCCTAATGGCATTCTCCAAAGGGAAGTACATGATCAGGGTCTGAGAAATGAAAATTCTACTATTAATTCCCACACATAAAGAAAATCCTTATCTTCAGGTCTCCCTTTCCACATTTTGCCCTGAAACCTGCTCCAAACACTTCTTTCCAATACTCTGTGCAGTAATTTATTGCCAACTTGAAGACGTAAGTATTTCACCCTATGTCCTCAGTTGTTTTATCTAAGAAAAGTCAATTTCCAACCATATTTCTCTCTGAGTAGAGCACAAACTTAGGTTGCAAGATCCTCTTCCCACAGTGGATTTTAGGTACCTAAAAGATTCCTTTTTTTGGGATAATAAACTGCCTTGCTGTAAATTATTTTCACCCTTTTATGGGGAGTACCAGCTGAGTCATATTTAAGCTCTCAGAACAAGGTATAGGTATCAGATCTTTAGAATGAATTAAAGGACTCTCTTTCTGTTACTTTCAGAGCACCTCAAATCACACTCCAAATAGTGACGAATATTCCTTGAAATTGTCACCCTGTATTATTTCTCTCTTATGCTACATGATAGCATTTCATCCTCCTCTTTGAAATACTCTTGAGGCAATAGTTTTATGGTAACAAATAACAGGAATTACCCAGTTGATTAATAACAAAGAGCTATATTCTGAACATGGTCCTCACAAACACTATTGCATTTTAGTGAGATACTGTGGCACCTACTTGTTCTGCTATTCAGGATTCACATACACAATGTGCTTCTCAGTCTGCACAAATGACAATGCAGGCCTCCTGCTCTTTGTTAATGGTAATATAATTGCATAGGAAAGCTAAAAAACAAGGTGACTTTTGTGCTATGAATACAAAACATGTAATTTTAAACTTCTTAAGCATTCTGCATTATGTCACTATGTTCAGAATAACTGTGGAGCACAATGGGTGGTAGTCAAGAAAGATAACGGATGTGATACTGTTTTGACTAGGCTGATTTTCTTTATGTTCTTGAAAAAACAAAAGTCACCCAAAGAATTCATTTTTATACTCTCAGAATAATTTTAAAACTTTAGAGTTTGATTTAAGGTCCTTAGTCTGGGACAACTAATTTGACAAACACTAGAACCAGTTAAAAAACTTAAACAATATTTCACAGAGAAATGTTATTTACATATAAAAAAATACATGTAATGTTTTCCAGTATCATGTCAATTTCCATTAATTATACGAAGATATACAATACAATTTATTTCCTCTTTAGTCTGATGAGGTCAGAGCAGTCTTCTAAAGTATTTATTTGTGTATTCTAGATAGGTAGATAGACAGATGTATACACATACACACACAGAGATATGTATTATTTAGTATATTATGTAATATATACCTGAAAATTAAGTTATGGAATCATATTCAAATTATATTACATTAATTGACATTTAGCTACATTAAATGAATAAAACACAAAATTATGAAATTTATGTAATAGCTTGGAAAGGACCTCTAGAGGTCACCTAGTCCAACACCCTGCTCAAAGCAAGGTCAGTTGGATAAGGTTACTCAGTATCATGTCCAGCCAAGGCTGGATTACATCCAGGGACATAGATTCCACAACCTCAACAGATAACCTGTTGAAATATTTGACCACCTTCTCTGTAAAAACAGTTTCCTACATTGGGACTCCAGATTAAGAATAACACTGCAAGTAGGTAAAAAGGTATTGTTAATCTTACATATACCAAATAAACAGATTTTTTAACAGACTGAGACAATTTTTAAATGGACCATAAATGTTTTTAATTTAGATTTTTTAAGTAGCAAGAAAAAAAAGAAAAAGGAAAAAAGAACATACAAAAATATTAAATCAAAGAGAATCCAAATAATCCAGCACTGAATGAGATGCATGGCATGGCAAATCTTAAACTATTTTCCTTAACAAAATATTGTATTCTCCACAAGATGGTAAAGATAAGTGCATTTTCTGGTCACAATCTAGGTAAGTGAAGCGATAAAAATCCTTCAATGACAACCTATTCTGAGTAGAAAAAAGTCAAATGTGAATTTACCATCCGGTCTCTCATCTCTTCTGAGAAGAAGAAGAGTAAATCTCGCAAGAAACTTGAGAACTTAAGAGAAAAAAATAATTCCCTTAATTTATAAACTTACTTTGAAAATTTACTAGCTTCTTACTCTTTCTCAGTCATATTTTTAAGCAGAATGCTAAGAAACTAATGTATGTTTCAGACTATGGATTGATCCAAGGTGTGCAACTAGCATTACTTTGCCAAAACACCTGAGATTTTAGTTGCCACATTGTATCTATGAAAAATTAATGATCATTTAGATTAATCCATCAAATCTGAGCACAGTTAACAATGTCAATGCAAGTGAGGAATATGTTATGTGCCTGTCTGTAACTGTGACTATAATTCCAAAGTGAGTGGTTCTACTGGAACCATTTTTCAAAAACTACTAATTGGACTAGCTCAAAATAGCTATAGAAAACACTAGAAACTAGAACAATATGAATTTCCTCCTGAGAAGTACCTAACTACTTCATAAATAAGGCTTGACTTTTCATTTAACCAATGTGTACATGTTGTTGTCTGGAAAGCCAGAGGATTAATTACTATGCAACTGAAAGGGGAAAATTCTGCAGATGTTTGACATTTCTCTATCCAGAGAGACTGGATAAGGAGTTTAGTACTGAGATGACACTCCACCCCACAACCCGTAGACCCAGAACTGTCATCCTGCTCACTCACAATGACTTTTCTTCAGTAGAACTGATCCCAGAACTACCAGAATTAGGAAGTGGCCACAGCACTTGAGAAATGCACTGGTAAATGTACTGGTAAACAGACAAAAATATTAGCATACTTGTCTTACATGCTTCTCTCCTTTTCATTGCTTTGGGAGTTAACCTTCCTTTTTCTGCCGTCATTACAAAATGTTAGTTTATCTTCAAAGGAAGTCTGTCCACCAGAAACCACCTAGGGTTGCCTGACATTTCATATACTCTGTTCTAATGATATTTTCCCTCAGACTAAGGACCTGGCTACTCAGTGAGCAGTCCTACTGTGTTTATGTCAAGTGTAAGCAGAGAATACTGTTAAATGTGAAACTGGCTGATTGACAAGACATCTGGCACACCCGAAATTACAGCAGTTTCTTTTGCAGTAAGTGGGACAGAGTAAAAAGTATTGTGCATTGCTAAGAAGGCCATATGGTTTGTCTGCCTTAAAATGCCATGCCCAGTAATTTGGCGTGTCTGTGCTTGTGCATGGTTTAATTTAACTGTAACATTTGGGCATATTTTTCATGCATCTCTTCTGTGTTCAACATAATTGAACCATCTCTCTGTGTATCTATCTCCTTCTCCCTGATATTTTAGAAAGGGTCACGGATCTTACCAGTCTTCCTGTGAGCAAGTCTAGAGTTTCTCAGGATCCCTGCTACTTGTTGTTCTTTTGTCACTTGAAGTAGGTCTAACATTAAATGTAACTCTTGACTGTGTGAGCCAATGCTATACAAATGAAAAGAGACCTCCTCATTATAAATACAACTTAAGTAGCCAACATGAAGTCTGAAGGCTGCATCTGTCTGTCATCCTTATCCAGACAGAACAAGAGGTGCTGTGATGTGCTGCTGTATATATAACCTGAAGCAATACATGTGCCCAGCAAAACACCCACATGCAATCTTCAGAGTTTGATCCTACACCAGTCACGCTTCATGGGCATACTTATTGCTTTATAATAGTCCTTCTCTTCAGCAGCATTTAAATCACCAGCAGAAATGTCTTGGCTACAAGCACTCACAGAAATTTTTCGCTTCGGGAGTTACAAGACAGAAAAAGGAACAGAGAGATGGTCTGAAAGGAGGCTCAGACTGTCACAGGAATGAGACTCTGCTATGCCCAGAACAACCAATCTGTTCTTCTTACATATAACACAAACGACCAAAAGAGCAAAATGAACCAGCAAGGCCAAGAAAGCTGACCTTTTCTCTTTTACACATGTTTCTACAACCTAGGTCAGACGGGCTTTACATGCCTGTGTGCCACTTCACTGGTGGCTGAGGATACATTTCCGAATCTCAGGATGTTACAAATTGCTTTCATCAACAAGAATTCTTGAGAGGCATGGTGCTTTTTAGAAATGTCACCAGAAACATTGGGTTGTTAAATCATTTTTAAAATCACGTGTTTTTTTAAAAAAATGTCTGAAATTTTAGATGTGCTATGAATGAAGAAAAGTCTCAGTATTCTAAAGCAAACAGTAGGAGAGATTTTCACCATATCTTCCAAAAATCAAGATGGCAAAATTTAAGCCTAAAACACTGCAGCTGTTTTTTAATTCACTTCATATTCACTCTCATACATTTCTAAGTAGATAATTTTGCCGTTCTCTCTGCTTTCTATTTCATTTTTCATTCTGGCTTTATTTGTTTGTTTCCCAAATGATTTTTTTTCTCCTTTCTGCTTCATTATCCATAGAACTCTTAAATGCAGCATAAAAGGCAGAATCTGAGTCTAATTTTCAAAACCATTGTGGGAAAGTAATTAAGCAAAATATGTTTCTACATTCCTAACAGTATAACTCTACAAACATTAACAACACACTGATATTGGAGAGTGACACACATATAATTGGAATATGCAAGTCTTATCACAGAAACCTTGTTTCTGAAGCACAAGGCTAGCAAAGTCAGACCTTAAGGGCAAGCCAGGCTTCAAAGAACACAATTAGATTTGATCAATACTGTAGCTATGCTCCTTTGGAAATTTTTCCTTACCCTCTAAGGTTATAGTGTGAGTGGGTAACCCAGGGAACCTACTGCTGGGAAGAGGAAAAAATTGTGGTAAGAGAGACTACACAGTCCAGCATTTCCACAAAAATGCTACATTTTTATTAATAACGTATCAGACATTAGATGTTTGTTTATTTTTTTTTGTTTGTTCTTATAGCGAAAATTGTTTAACACTGTGTGAAAAACAATGGAAATAGAAAAAAACTTTCTGGAGTTAAGAGTAGAAAAAGCATTTTGTGTCAAAAACTTCTAGTTTTCTTCTATTTTGTGTAACCAAATAATACGATCATGTTCTACAGACCCATATCACATTTCTTTTCAAGACTTGTAAGGTTTATTTCTCCTTATAACTATCTTGAAAAGTCACAGTCTTTCAAAAGTTACCAGTTTTCAGCCTACAACTATTTCTGGTCCATTCTTGTACATATGTTCATGTGTCAATGTCTCTTTTAGATTATATGCATCCTTCGCTTCCCTAAGTTTGCCTACCTGCTGTAATTATATACTGAAATCCTCTTTACTGTCAATCTTTATTTTGTTAAGCTAAACAAGCCATTATATTGTTAATCCTCCTTTTTTAAGATGCTAAACTGATGGTTCTACTAGCGATCTTTCAATGCTGGCACTGCTGGCATTTTTGGTAGTCTTACCGAGAAGTGGGGTTTTTTTCAAAAGAAACTGAAACCCCAAAATCCAAAGAAGGAGGCCAAGTTCATTAATGACTTATCCAGAATACATTTTTAAACCTTCAGATCTGTTGCTGCAAGCTGCTACAGTTTAGATGTCGTTTGGCTTTAATTTTAGAAAAAAAAAAAAAGGCCTCTGTAGTAATCTCACAATGTATATATTTATATAATTTCTATTTACATATACATATATATTAAAATTATATTTGTGTACACAATTACAAACATAGATATGTGAATGTTTAAATGTACGTATACATATATACAGCTATTTAAGTATATGTATGCATCGATACATACATACACCCAAATATAAATATGAACTCTCTCATATCATCTTCATGTTGTAATGAGGAATGACTGGCATAGACTTGTACAAAAGGTCAGTGCCCTGTCAGTGCTATGTGCCGCTTCATAGCAAGGGTTAAAGAAAAATATCATGTTGCAGTTTCTCAAGGGTGGCTTTTTCCAAGAAAAGGGGATGTGTTTTGTGTACGAAGATGGATCCTGGGGAGAGCAAGCCCCTGGAGAATCATACAGAAGGTTACTCCAGTCCTCATTAGAAGGAGGTATCCGATACAGCCACCAAACTAAAGGTTCGTAAGCTGTTAACCTGTCTTAGATTTTAGCTTAAATAATGAAGAATGGGAGCAATGGGAACACCTCACAATGAAATATTAGGCATGCTATACTGTAGAGTATTGCTGTTGCCTATGGTAAATATAATTCTCATGAAGATTACTTGTAGTAGTCTGGGAGCAAAAACAGTTCGGCATGAGTAAAGCTCATTAACTTTTATAAGAATCCAAGAATTTAAAGAATGCTCATGAAACTCTCCCAGCAAACAGGTTATGTTTGAAAGTATATATGTTATTATGTATATTAACATGTATATGTGTCTTTATACCTCTCTGCACTCATATATAGAGTTGCTGGACATATTTGTGACAAAATGTAACTTAATACTGTATACTGCCTATATTAGCTTGTGAACAACTCTAATTTTAATAAGTGTGATACGTACAGATATTTGAGAAGTAGTTTACATGAAAGATTTTGGGTTGTGGCCTTTTGGAAAATTCATTGTTATTTTTTCATACAATATTTTGACCTCCTACAATCGATTGACTTCCACTTCATAGAAATGCATCATTTCTGTGCAAAAGTTCTGTGTAAATACATTTTCACAATAATCCTTTGTTCTGTTGTGGAAAACTTAAAAAGGATGTTCAAACATTCATGTAAATATTGCTGGAAGAGTTCTGTTATGATTATACTTTAATTATGATGACAGAAAATGTTCTATACGAAAGCATTCTTTAGAATGGAATTCCAATGGAATTTTAAGAACAGAATTACACAGAAGCATTAGGCTGCTTGTATTTGCTGCAAAACTGGCGTTCCATGAACATAACCAAATATTACCCAAATATGTCCATGGACACTTCAATATCTTTAGAGGTACTCTGGTTTTTCTACCAGAGAATTTAGCCTGCTTGTTCATACCTTTGTAACACTGCTAGTCTTATTTCTCATATAGCTTTTCCAGATTTCTTTTCTAAGCAACAGGGAAGAGAGAAGCATTTATACCATATGGCACAGAGGAAATGTACTGTTTGTCTAAGTTAATATTTCTCTGCAAAGTATAGTATATTAATTCTACTATTTCTATAACACCACAAAATACAACTCCTCTGGTGCTAAAGGGTTCAGTTGTAAAAGCTGACAACAGGGTAAAGTTGATAGAGCAGCCAAGCAAAGTGTACTGTGCTTCTGGAGTCCTGCTACCAATGGCACAGTTCTATGTCCAAACTCAGCTATGCAATTGGCAGAGCTGCACATAAGTCATCTATTCATTTATCTATTCCTGACACAAATGTCTCATCAGCAAATTTTCATTTACTTTTGGAAAGAAACATAGAAATACTCTCTAGGTACTGACAGGCAGCTTGTTGGCTAAGTTTAGCAGGAGGGAAGCCTACACTTAATCAGTTCTGCCCTCATTACTGCATACACTGGAAATTATTATAGTTGGCTGCAGGGGACAAGAGGATAATTTGTCCAGCCAAGAAAAGAAATTAAGCACTGAAGCCCCCAAAATGATAACATTGCAATATGATCATAACAGAAGATTAATCATCTCAAAAATAGGGCAGAAAAAGTTAGTTGGACTGAAAAGAAGCAAAACAAAGTACAAAGGAATAGAAAAAATACTGGGGTTTATATACCATTTCCCAGCTGTGAGGCCAAATACTTCGTAGAAATGCCTATTATGTATATTTTGTTATAATTATTTGTATGCTTTATATTCCCTTATGTCAACATTTACACGCAGACTTTGCCACTCCATTAAAAAAGGCATATACAAACCAGATATTTTTTGTACCGCTTTCTGACAAGATGAAATGGGTGAAACACCGCACTCCATTTTGTAGATACGTAATAGTGTGGTTTGATTTTTAACTGAAATAGATAACCCAAAGATGTAAAATGCCATTGGGATCAAACTGTTGTCGAAATGTGCTTTTAAGATAGAACCATCTAAGAAGAGTCATGCCAAATAAAGTCAAGGATTTCTGATATAATATTAAAACATAAAAGCTGTCTTTAAATTATTTTATGGATCTTGTCAAAAAGAAGTGACTTCAGAGGTAAGGTTGAAACTAATTTTAAAATTTCATAATACTACACATTCATGTTAAGATAGCTTGAAGAGTCCTTGGTTCTTAGAGACATCGGTGTCTACAAGGGCAAAGTGATGTTAAATAGAAAAGAGAGTACCATAAGGCAATAAGGTGGATAATAAGATTTTTTTTAAGCAAGTATTCATGTACTTAAATACATACATACAAATGTAAGGCATTGGGGCAATAAATATGCCAGATGAGCTACCTGTAGTGATTCTTTGAGCTGTAAAAAGCAGATTCAGATGCCATATGTCCCAAAGTTTAAGACACTTTCAATGTTACTTCTGGGGTCAGTTTCACCAGTAACAGCAGATGAGCTGAAAAACAGATGGTCTGAGCTAGGGATCATAACTCAGCCCAGGTGGGAAAGTTTAACTAAAAATATTTATTTAAAGAGGTATAATATAGAAGAAATAGAGGAAACATAACAAAAGAAAGTGTTGTTAATTTACTCTGAAGGCTATTTAGACAGCTTTTTCTTTTCAACAAGCACAATGTTATTTCAAAAATACCTCTTTTATGAATCCTTTAGTCTGTTGAAACTGTTTCTGTCTTGGTGTAGCATATATATCACCTGCTACTCAGTGTTAGGTAAAGGCCTCTGCCTCCATGCCCGTGGGATGACTCAGTGCTCTGCCCCCCCAGACAGGACTAGCCACCCTGTCTACTTTTGTCCCTATGACTGCTTGTCATTGCACTGGAAGAAGCACTGCCGGTATGACTTCTTATCCATTAGAATTGTCCCTGGAGCTACCCTTAGTCTGGGGTGAGACTTTGTCATCCACTCCAGATGGGAGCCTGGGAGTGATCCTAGAGAGATACTGAATTTACGGTTTGGAGAACAGGACCTTGATGTGCCACAGGGACTGGTCCAAACTGAGAGTGTCAACCTGTACATAGTCTACAAAGGGCTGTAAAACTGTAGTTGGAATTTGTAATATAGGATGAATCCAGGAGGGGCTCTTCTCCCTAGCAATTCTTTTTATATTTTCCATATGTGCTCAGATAAACATTTTAAGGACATAACCTGAATTTGTGACAGACCTCCTGAATCTGTGGCTCAAACATACATAAATGCCCTAGATCAATGTTTATTATTACTTCACCATTGTGTATTTTAGATCTGCAAGAAAAAAAATCTCAAAAACCTCTAAAGCAAAGACATTGTAAAATAGAAGACATGATGTCTAATGGCATAACTGAGGAAGGCGAATGGTTTCTGATTTCAATGATCTTTGAGCACCCTGTGTATATTTTGGCATAAATTATTATTTTCGTTAATGAATGAAAAACTAAGTACAAACAGGTTACATTCAAAAACAGTACAAAAATTTGAGGCCTTACAAATGTCAGTGAGGGAAAAGAAAACAAAACAACACAGAGTGACAAGAAATTTTTTAATTCTAAAATGTCTGCAGGAAGCCACTAGAAAATCATTCAGCCTTTGAAAATGCAAGCTAATGTGTCTGAGAAAAAAATAAACTCATATACAAGTGTTCAGTAGAAGGAAATAGCATATTTGAAGACCAATAAAGCATAACATTCTTTAGGGAGACAGTGGACAGCAAAATAGATATCACCATACAACCTAATATACTGAAAAAAGGAAGACCAGGCAGTTTGAGATGAGATTTCCAAGTAAAGAAAATGCCTTGTTCATGTTTCAAAATGTTTTTTTCTTGTCATTCCTTGTCATTCTCAGGTGAAGGTGACTGTCTTATTCAGTAAGGAGCAGAAGAGACTGAAGGTAAAATACTTAGTTAGGTACTTATTATATTTATGCCAGGAAGATATTGAGAGATTGTAGTAATTTCAGAAAAAAAAGGAAAAGTCTAAATCTTTGTTTCCTACATGCTGAATCTTCAAAAACTATAATACAAGAGGCACCCAGACCTAATATATAATATGCAACCTATTATAATATGTATTTCATAAAAGATAGTATAAACTGTGGAATAAAATCCAATTACTTGATATAATGTTAAATAATAGATTAGCATATGCAGTGAACACTATATATAGTGGAACATCAAATCGTTCATGTAATTATATTTTACTGCTATATAATAACACTTGCGACAACTTCAAAATCTTGAACAGTACCTGTTTGGTAGACTGGTTGTACTGAGGTAATTTATCAGACTAATTTTCTCAAAGTTCTCAAAAATTTTGCCGTATCCTACTGTAAATTTAAACAATCTGTATTTAGTGAAACACTGAGCAATTTGAGATACCATTAATGAGAGGGAAATGAGCCTTGTCAGGAGAAAAAGTTACATCTAGACATAATTCTTTGATAAATTAGAATGTAGAAGAGTTAGCATATAGAAAACAACCATATGCGAAACTTGAGAACACCACTGTATAAATAATTAGTATTTTGTGTCCCTAGAGTTTGAGGGATTTTGAGGGGAAGGAGTCCTAACCTGTGGCTTTAATGAAACTGAAAACTAGAATGGGAAAAGTGCTGCAAACCTCATTTCTATTAATGCTGAGAAGATGTTTAGAAAAGAGACAGTGATTGCTACTCAATACCTGTCACTTCGGAAAGTGAAACATGGGGAATAAGTTAGACATATTTAAGCTGTTAGATGTGACAATATGTTTATGGGAATCTTCTTTTCAAATCCATTTGCACACTAATACAAACTTTTGTATTAATATCTAACAGGTTGTTTGGAAGTACTGCTTTTTGCCACTGTATTTACTACTGGCAACAGGTAATCTCAAGAGACAATGTAGCAGGGCTCAAAACACAGCTGAACTCAACAAGGAAAGATGACTAATGAAGGTGGTCTCTTGATCCCAAAGGGACCAATCCTGCCTTCACTCTGGCAGTGGGTGCGTTGCAACATCCCACAGGAGAAAAGGCACACGACAGACCCTGGAAAGAGATGCCAGACAGATATTTTGCCAACGGTACAGGTCCCTGAAAAAGACCTACCTCCCTCTCAGTCGTCTTTTCTACAACTGGTGAAACCTGTAAAGGTATAATAAATCCAAAACTGAAATAGAAAAGCACCAAATCTTTCATTAAAAAGTACTAAATGCTGGTTATCAAACACTGAATATCAAATTATGGGCATGGTATGCATTGTTGGCATGATTCAGCTCATTTACCGGTAGCCAACTAGCAGACTACAGTAGTGCATAATAATCAGGTTTCTGCTGAAATCAGTGATAGGAGACAGGAATGTGTAGAATACTACTCATATAGTCTGAAAAAAATATTTTTTAGAGAGGTGAAATGAATTGCACAATGAAGGAATACTACCTAGGAAAGTAAATACAAAAGAAGTTTAGAAAGCTAGTTTGTATTGGAAACCAAAACTTCAACAAATATAAGTTGAGGTAATTTATTCATATTCTAAGAACATTCCCATACTAAACAGTATTTGCTCCAGAATATAATAATTAGGTATTTCATTTAATTAAAATTTTTATATATACTCACCCCTTTTGAGTTAAATAATAAACTATAGAGAAAAACGGGTGGTTTTGTTAGAAGATCAGATACTTTCAAATTATATAGCATGATGATGCATTGAAATCAATATTGACAGTCTCTTAAGTCTATCTGTTTTAACTAGCAATGAGATATATTGTAAGGATGAGAGGCTAGGCAGAGGAAAAAACAAGCTATTCTGGCAAGCAAGTCAATATCAGAAGAGTTTCTAAAGCCAGATCAAGAAAACAGAATAAAATGATTGCCTGATTACCCATAAAACAATGTGTAACCAGTTGAATGACCTAGAAAGGGGTTTTAATTATTTGATAAACTGCATCAGACTGAGACATACAAAACAGTCAGATGTGCCTTGTAAGAAAATCCAACAGTATAAACTTTACAAAGGCAACACAAAATTACCTATCTGCAGAAAGATGCTGAGTGCTGACCATGCTGACTCTGATCCTGAAAAGCTTTTAAGCATGTAATTGATTTTAATGGTGTGGGTCTCTATTCTTGTTTAACATGTCTTGAGATTCAAGCTTATGTCTTTCAATACTTCATGGAATCGAGGTCTTAAATAACATCTTTCAATAAATTACAGTAAAGACCTCACATGCTTTTGTTTACATTAAAACACAGTTTTGGCAGTTAATCAAACTAAGCATTACTGTGAGACATCCATTAAATGCAATTGTTTTAAGATCACATCCAAAGAACTTTAGGGAAGTGTCAAACTAACATTTGGGATAAAACTGCATGACAACAGAAGGTTCTCAGGTTGTCAAAGCATGTTGTGTCTGGTAAATCATTAAAAAAAAAAAAAAAAAGTTTTTATTGAAGCCTGGGGGAAGTGTCTTTTAAATATCTTTCTTTTTTGTGAATACTTTGGAAAATGCCAGCTGAAATGATTATTTATTTGAAATTGAATTTGTTAACCCAGGCATGGCTTTTAACTCTTCTTTCTCCTCATGAGCATATGATCTACATCCTCAGGCATCTTATGTATGTCATGGGTTCAGTCAGTCCTAACTACAAGAGTCACAGTTAAAAAAAAAATAGCTTAAGTTTCATATTTACCTACAAATACAGTTTATTACCTCTCAGAGGAAATGGACGTGGCATAATCTCTCTTCAACACCTTCAAAGCCTTCTTCTGACACAGTTTCTTGGAGAAAAAATAAATAATAAACCCCTCATGTTTTAAAAGGTTACATTCTCAAGAGCTGAATGTGTGTATGCATGTGTGTATGTGTGCATATACTGATTTTCTTTTCTCTCAACTTGTTTTTCTGTCTCTTGTTTTCAGTCCAGTATACAAAATACTATATCAGATGCTCTCGTCTAATAAAGAAGAGCAAACATACTTTGAAGTCTGTAAGTTTTTAGAAATAACAAAACAACATACTTAGCGAAAAAGACAAAATAGTTGAAAATGCCAGAAAATGCTTGCATTTTTATTTTTTTGATCATAGAAACATGTTTTGGAAAAAATCCTTTTCCTGAGAATGGCAGTTGTCTTTCTCTACTTTGAGAAATGGTTAATAAAGAAGATGGTTACTTTCATTTAAAGAATGCTTAGACATACTTAAATGACAAAATAGACATACTTCAATTTAAAAGTCTATTAAAACGTGTGTGGTCAATAACAAAACCACTGAGATTAAGTAATGCAGCTTATTTCAGAACATCCCAAGCCATTAATGTTTTGCAATTATATTTATTTTATTATTCTATTATTTTAGATATTATGAAAACCATATGCAATTTCATAAGCTACTTATGATAACTTGCAAATTACTTACATTGCTACAGAACTAGCAAACACATTGTTAGGGAGTCAAATTTCAAACCATTTATCATGTAGACCTGTTTCACTCTGCTGTCTCTACATACAGGCATTTTAATCAGATACCTCTCTCAGGTTCCTTGAACTTTTTTTGACATCACAGGGAGGTGGACATTAATGACTAACTGTTTCAGCCTAACCCTCACATTCAGATGCTCTCCGTGAGGAAGTAAGTATTTTCTATAATTTCAACAGCTAGTCATTCTCAGTCCCCTTTATCTTTTCTTGATTAGTGCTCTCATTCCTCATTCTGTGATGTATCCAAGCAAAAGTAAGATATCATTTATTGCTTTCTTCCTACATGCCAAAATGAGGAAACTAAAATGTATCTTCTTTCTTTATCTTCTAGTGGATTTCAATCAACATCTTTGAAGACTCAACAGGATTCAGATAATTTTGGAGCCATTTTGTCTTGATTACCATGTAACAAAATACGTCTCTGCCTTTGCTTGTTCTTACGTGGTCTCATTGAGTTCAGTTACATATGTTCATCACATTAAACTTTGATCAGTTTTCTCAAAAAATTCCCCCTCAAAGCCCAGCTATAAACAGTATTTTCTATGCATTATTTATTCTTGTAATAAACTAAAATGGATGTTATAGACTCATCTGACCCTTAAAAATCTGAGGTCAAGGAAACTGGACTGAAGGATTTAATTCCATGTGTATAGAGAATTCTGGGCAAAAAGCAGATTTTTACATGTTTAGTGTAATGGACATCAGTCTATATCTTATACCAAGACATGACCACCCAGATCCTACTTTCAGCAGCAGCTTGCTGTAACATCAGGTTATATGTCATGTTAAACTGCAATCCCAAGCCAAAGTTTCAGAGTCCCTTTAAGCAGACCAGCATGACTATGAAAAATGAGTGGGAGCACTGCTGCTCAGCTACTGCCAACACAGGTCCTCAGGCAGCCATGCAGGGACTTCACCCAGAAAACTTCTTCTGAGTAAAAAATACCATTGTTTAAAATAATAATAATAATAATAATAATATGAAAAAAAATCTAACTTTTATTAAGTTCCTACAGCTAGTTCACCACACTGCCACAGTAATTCTTGCACCAGGTCAAGAAGGAAGAAATCCATAGGTCAGAAATATCAACGTGGAGAAGTACACATTGTCTTGTAACAGCCAATTCAGCTTTTCATGTTACTGCATTAGTTATATTAGCCCCTATTTAGAGTAACGCTAATGAAAATATTGAGAACAGCCCATATTATTATTAGCTCAAGTAACCAAGAGTGGTCTCAATATCATACTCTCTGCTGAAAATAACTGTTCTGTAATGAGGAATGTTAGCTTAGAAATATAAAGTGATGGTTTTGTCATCGGTAATTTCAGATCCAAGAAAAAAATGGTCTTGATTTTAGAAGGTAAATAATACCAGTCAGGCAATTTTTTTTCTTTTTAACCTCCAATCCAATCTCCAAGGACTTCTACTCATATTACACAGACCTGCTTGTAGGACAAAAGCTACTATATGTTAAGGAAAACAATAATGTATTAGAAAATACTGATATATTTGAAAGATCTCTTAACAGAGGATTTCATAAGCCATGCTTTAAACTTTTTGTCTTTTTTTACTCCTTTATATGCAATTGTTATTGTCTTATTTTTTGACAGAGATGGTGTCCTTAACAACAACAAAATATCTGGTGCACATACTATTTAACAAATTTAAAAATAATTTTAAAACATTATAGGTGCAATCATGTAGTCATAAGTGTTCAAGAACTATTGATACAGGCTGAACACAGTGAGTTAATGATTGTGCACTAAGGAATGGAGGCAGAATCGAAATCTTAGCATATCTTCTTCTTACATTTCCTGTCAGAATTAAGAGCTTTTTTATGTGGCCTGTGTGGGTTTTTCTAAACCCATCTGAGATGTTTAGATGTCCCAGAATCCCTGTGACTATCATATGGCAGTTAATCAGCTTCATGAGTTTCATCTTTGGATTTCCTTTTGATCTTTGGGTTTCCTCCTAGCTAACAACTGTTTGGGAGCTTTTCCCTTAAATACTAAGGAAAGAAAAAAAAATTTTCTTTAAGGATTCCTCCTTTATCTATTTTCCTTAGGCCTTCTGGTAACATAGATTAAAAGGACTAATCTAATTTAGGGGATTTCTACAGACTCTTAGTGAGGAAGCCTGTAATAGGATATTAATGTTTTGCTCATATGCAAATTAAGTCAAATGAGAAGGTGGATTTTCTTTTTTTATTCCCTTTTTTTTTTTTTTTTTTTTTCCCAATGTATGTTGTAGGAGGAAAGATATTTGATACTATAGTTTTGTATGATTCAGAGCTATGACTCACCTGGAAGTGAACTCTTTAAAATGCTTCTTATTCATGAGACTGTTGTTGTCTATATACCTAGTGAAATCTCTAGATTGAGATACATGTGAAAAAGGAAAGATTCAGGGTGGACCCAAGGGATGTTTTTATTTTACTTCTATCTTTATCTTTGTTTAAGAAAAAGAAAAAAAAAAAAGTAGCACTTGTTTTATTTTTCAGTTATACTACCATTTTCCATAACAGCCATTGCTGTGGCAGGATGCTAAAACACTTAATGCAGAAGAAATGGAAAGCACAAAATATATTAACACATAAAACCCCATAAAAAGTCACAATTAGAAAAAGACCAGGCAATAAAACCCCTTTTTGTTGCTTCTTTCTGTAAATGTATATGCAGTTTACTTTTTCTTCCTCGGGAAAAGCTAGTCACTAATCTTAATTACGTTCCTTAAGAAGACTATTATGGAAAAGCAGAGTGTATTAAATGAAGCAGACTATCACATTCTTTCACAGGAACAAAGAAGGATTATCCACAGTTCATCAAAATGTTCTCCTCTGTACCATATTATGTTGTAATGATTAAAATAAATTTCAGTATGTGCTTGATAGAACCTTAAAGGTCATGTTAAGGGTAATAGTAGGAAAAAAATTCTGATAGCCAGATTAAGAGGAAGTATAATGTCATAGATCAGGCACTGAAATGAGATCTGGAAGACTGCTTCCATATACCTTTATTCTTCTGCGTAAAACTAGGTTCAAAAGCAAAATCATCTCCATGTCCTTTGCCATTTTGTTTGTGTTTTCTTTGAAACAAAGCTTTTTGTACCTAAAATCTCAGCTAGGAGTGAGTAAGCATCAGGCACTAAACTTATATAAACTGTCCATATTTTTAATTACAAAACACTAATTGTTAGATGGTCTTTTGCATTACTGCTGTCCATTATGCATGCTGCACAAAGGCAAACTGCTTGTAAATTCTCCTTTTCAGAAGGTTTTTAATAAGTTCTCATTCAGCTTAACTATGCAAACCATGGTCTAGCTAAAAACTGGACTTCACTTCTTAAAACTGAATTCATGAGAAACCTGTCTACATGCTTTCATAATTTGAGTGCAGAGGAGGCTGAGATCCCTATTTCACTGTGGGTATACACCACGGGAGACAGAAGCAGCGCTCTACAGATGAACTCAGTTGAGGAGAGTTAATTTCCTATACCCTGGTCCTGCTGACCCTGGGACAGACAAATGGGAGTGGTATGGGGGAGGACCGAAAGGTGTTCGAGCAGATACAGGTCTCATGAGGAAGATTCAAGGGCGACAGAGGCTCTGAATTGAAGTTTCTTTCTTCTTTCCTTTCTCCAGCTCACTCCATCCATTTTCTCTGTCCTCAATTGTCCCAGGGCATGTGGGCTTTGAGCACTATGGTCTGTACATAAGCTACTGCAAGATCTAAAAAACATTATAGGAGGCAGAATACAAGGAGCGAAGATCTTAATAAAAGCACCATGTCTGCTGGTGTGGCTGTGAAACTTCAACCTTTTTCTCCCATTAGAGCAAACAATTCTACAAAGTCCATGCACTCTGACTTCATATAGGCTCCAGAATATTTCTCCCTTAAGAAATCTGCAAATTAATGCAGAAGTTGTCTGTTTTGTGTTCTGTGAGGCTACTTTTTAGTGTGTGATGTGAATATTTTTATCACCAACATTTATCTAATAAAAAGTAAAAACACTTCCTTGTTCTTTGGCCAAAATGGTATATTTTAATGATAATTTTGTAAGTCCAATGTTACCACAAACATCCAGAAACTTGTATTAATGCAGAAGTTAAGTTCATGTGATTTCTTTTAAATCATCTCACCAACTCCTGCTTTAAGATTTAGGCCTATACTTATACTACAAAAATATTTTTTAAGTCCATAGATTTATTCATGATGACATGGAAAACCACAGGAAAAGTAATGAGATGTCTTTGACTAGAAATCTTCAGAGTATCTACATTTTTTCAGTGAGTTATCCTTGCTACATCTCTGAGAGGATACCAAAACTGACAAACCTGAATGGAGAATGTCTGTGTGTTACTAAGGAATCCAGTCAGAATTCAGAAGGGAAATCTTGTATAATTAAAGGAAGCTCCAAAACTCATCTGTAAACTATGTAGACCAACCTTTAATTTGATATGACTGAAGACAATCTGGGGTTTAGTCTGGAATATCATATTTCTATTTGTTACATTTGAAGAACTGTCTGGAATTAAAAAAAAAAATTGAGAGTTGGGTTATTTTTTATTATTGGTTTATTCAGAACAGTTATGAATGGTTGGTAATATTGAATTTTTTCTTGCTATTCATGCAAAATGCAGTCGTATATAAAGGATTGAAAACATTATTCATATCATAGCATATCATATCAATCATGTACATTATATAATATAATTTATTGTGATGATGTGGTATGTGAGGTTTGGGAGTTATTCAGGACAGTAATTTCACCTAGTAGAGAAAATACAGTAGAGAGGCAATGAACAGGTTGAGAGCCATAGGTGAAAATTACAGGCCAAGCAGACAAAGTTTACTACAGACTGCCTGATCAAGGTGAGTCTGTTGATATAGCACTTGTTCTTCAGTTACAGGAGGCATTGTGTTTGCTGGCCCTGATCCTACGAGGGGACTTCTGTCACCCTGACGTCTGCGGGAAACGCAGCACAGCAAACTATAAGCAGTACAGGAGACTTATGGATTACATTGAGGATAAGTTATTAACCCAGGTGACTGAAAACCCAATCAGAGGAGAAGCGTTACTGAACCTGTTGCTTATCAGCACAGATGAAGGAATGAGAGGGCAAGACTGGTGGCAGCTTGGGCTAAAGTGATCATGGTTGCATGGAATTCACAATCTAGAGGGATAGGGGCCTGGCAAACAATAAAGTCAAGACCCTGAATTTTAGGACTGAATGAGAATGTTTGATCTTGAAGCTGAGAATTAAAAAGTGATTCAGTGAATGGAGTGAAGCTGAGGTTACACTGCATGTAACCCATAGGCACCATGACTAATTGCAGCTCTATGGCAAACAGATGTAGCTTTCCATGTTCTCATCCTTTCAGTCCAAGTCCTATCAGTTTTGTTCTCCACCAAAAATTGTTTATTGTAATTGTTTGTTTGTTTTTTAGTTTGGATCCCCTCTTAAGTTTTAGAGAAAAAAAAAAAAAGTCTTACAGAAGATTATTTAACATAGAAAGTTCAACAAAAAATAGCCTCATAATAAGGTGCTGAATTAGCTAAAGAATTCTTAAAAAACAGTGTTCATTGTAAATATAACCATATATAATATTTCCATTCTTTTTGCTTTTTTAATAAGCACTTTCAATTTGAAATGAAGCATGAAGTTGCAGTCCTTTCAGAAACTGCATTGGACTGTAGTAGAAAAATAACACTTGAACCAGTGACTGAATTGGACCAGCTGAAGGTCACTCTTTGTATTGAACTTGAGTGGGAAAGTCTTTTCTCAAAAGAAGACTTTGAAATCTTTCCTCTTCTATGCTGAAACATTTTAAACTTGATTCACCCAGTGTGTGCAGTTATTCTACGTATTTTGCAGTTTGGCTAAAGTTCATAATGTTTTATTTATCATCTACTTTTTGTCCTATGAGACATTTCCCATGATCTATTTCCTTAAAAACTGGAGATCTCAGGGTTATTTATCCCTGATTATTCATAATTAATTAGTCTTAATAATATGACCACACATTTATTAAGTCACTGTCAACTGCATGTGCAGGAAACTTGCTTATGCAAAAAAATACAGTCCATTTCTCAGGTGATAAGTAGACTGCTTTCTGAAAGTTTAACAGAATATTGTTGTTTATCTCATAAGAAAAGTATTCTAATATGTTTGCAAACTGAAATTTATTTTTCCACAGAATAATTGAAATTCACATCATTACTTCCCTCTAAAATTCAAAAAATATCATAAGCAGCTTCAAAGGAGTTTAATTTTACATTATTAATAAAATGCATAGCATTTTATTTCTAAAATTTTTAATTGAATTTTGATTTGTTAGTGACTCAAGTCTTAAAATGCTATCTCAGAAGAAAATACTGACAAGCATAATAAAAGCGATAGTATTTTGTCTTTGTTTAATATTATCTTTTCAAAATAATGTTTTATGGCTTTAACACTAAGCATCATATAAATATTAAAGCATGGAGAGATTAACAAATCCAAATATATTGTGCTATAAATTCACAGGTACAGTGGGTTAAAAAAAATCAGAAAAAAGAACTAAAATGCTTTAGGTTTGTATTATTAGTATTTCTTTAGCTATCTTAGAGTGCCTACTTCCATTCCCTTTTGTAATATCTTACACCTTCAAGGTTGCTAGAACATTTATCGCACTTCCTGGGCCTGTATACTGCTCCCAGATACCCATAGCAAGAGGGTTTTTAACACAATCATGGCCCTTTTTTCAATATTTTTTTTATGCTAGGTATTTAAGCATAGTGTCACTACAATTAATAAAGCACAAAATTTATATTTTATTATGGTATTTACCTCTTTAATAGCAACCACTGCAAGCTGCTCTTATGTCTTCTCCACAGGTACATCTGAAAGCTGGCTTTCCAAGACAAATTTCAATATAAAAGAGCTGTTATCTAGAGCAGAGAAGGGATAATCACTACAAGCATCAGTCTGTGGTGAGTACCAGCTGGGGGTAGAAAGGCCTTTGTATTCCCAGCTCTTGTTACTGTCAAGAGAAAGAGGCTACAGGTCAGCATGATCAGAAGAACTGGACAAAGAAGTGGCTTCAATGACCTACTGGGAAAAATTACCCTGGAACCAAAATGTCTCTCTATAGGCCTGACACTGGACATTTACTTTTTCTGTTGTACAATAGTTTAATGACAGTTGATAAAGATGACAAAACAAAGGAGATGGTTTTGCCTGTAAGGTAATAATTTGTAATAATGTTTATTCTCCCTTCTGGCTCCTACAGGAAATTAACATAATGCTGCAGCTGGGGGAAACAAGAGCCATAGGGCCGCTAGGAGGGAAAATAAGAGGAACCTAACTCGAGGACTTTCTGATTAAGGAAATTACCCAGGAATAGCAACAACTTGCTTCTACTTTCTAGTCTTAAGTCAATGAAACTCTGTAATTTGGCATAAGGACAAATTGCTACCATTTCTCGATTTTCTGTTGTCTTTCAAGCTTAATTGTTGTCACACAAAAAAGTCAATCTTTCACAAGATATAGTGCAAGCAATCTCTTTGTCACTGCTGCTCTGCAGAATTCAAAACTTTAACCACACAGAGAATACCCTCTTTCATTGTGTGTCTCTTAAAAAGGAGGGGTCCTGCAAACAAACACCAAAAAAGATTCAATGCTAGGCGCAGGTCATTTCTTTCCTTTAGTTGAGAAACACCTAGCTGTCTTTCACAAGTTTTTGGCTGGTCGTTTTGTTTTGTTTTGTTTTTTTCCTATAGAAAACTTCAGAACCCTCTTTCTTTCATTGCCCTAGTGGCAGCTGCCCACTGGACTTTAGACATAAGGTGTTGCAAGCTAGAAAAAACATATCATTGTTCTCTCTTAATAGCAATTTAGGATGAATCTTGACTCTCAACATTCTTTCCTAGATTGGCATAAAATGTATCTCACCAGTAAATATAAAGACTTTACTCTAAAGAAGCTAAATCTGTGAGACGTGTCATTTACTTCATATGGCTCATTATGGGACTGCTGTTGACATCAACAGACAATCAAAAATGTCAATTAAAAAAAGAAAAAAAGAAACAACACAAAACTGAAAACAAAAGGCAAACAAAACAAAAAAGGCAAAAAGCCCGCAAAATAAAACTCACAAAAACACCCAAAGACAAACAAATAAAAAACACAGAAAATCACTTTTTTTTTTTTAATATATCTTCACTCTGTTCTGTCCATCATGACTGCCAAGTTCAGTATCATTACTAAGACTTCTCTCACCAATGATGAGTAGTCGATAAGGAAAAAAAAAATCTATTTTTCAGTTGTTCTGTCAAATTATATTTAATCTCTATTGAACAAGAGCTCTTTAGCCAGCAATAGAAAATTTGCTTGTAAAATTATCATACTCATAGGTATTTCTGAAGTATAGATCCAAGCTCATGTATTCCCTCCTTTTTGTTTTGAAAATTTGATGGGAAGCCTATTTCATCAGTGAGCCCAGCATGGCTCCAGGCAACAATACTTGTTCATAAAAGACAATGTCTGTTTTAGTTGTTTGATCAAGAGAGATAAATTTTCTGTGCCACAGAGAAACATAACTAATGGGAATGGGCTTTACTTTGCGAAGCTAAAGTGTAGTAATAAGATTCTTAAAAATAAGATCCTTTTTCATTAAATTACCTTGCTTGTTGAATACGCAGCTTTCACCATGGTCACAGTTCAACACCAGCTGGCAATCAAAACCACGACAACCACTCACTCACTCCCCCCAAGTAGGGGAGAGAATCAAATGGAATGGAAAAATTAATGATTGAAATAAAAACAGTTTAATAAAATAACAAAATAATAGTAATATACTACTAATAATAGTGATATATCTAAAATTATATATATATATATATATATATATATATATATATATATATATATATAAAATAAGAGATATTCAATGCAATTCCTTACAGACTCCATCCACTCTGAGCAGCCAGTCCCAGGAAGAGAGAGCACCCTGGTCCTGACCAGCCAATTCCAGAGAGAGAACTAAAAGGCCAAAGAGGCAGAAAGGCCCAGAGGCCAACTGTAAAACAGCAGAACAGCAAAAGGCCAAATTGAAGGAACTCCGGAACAAAGCTCAACCAGAATTGAGCAGAACTGGAATGGGTCTCCCCAGCTGGAAAATCTGAAGCTCATTAAATATAAAGCATGACACTAATGGCATGGAGTATTCTCATTGATCATACTGGATAGCAGTCAAGGTCTGTCCCATCTATGCCCATCTTCCTAGCTGCCTCACACCTGCTGATAGAAAAAAGACCTTAGTTTCCCAGACAGCAGCTAAGATAACAGTAAGTTCTTACAGCCTCTTCATTCCAAGCAAAAAGCACTGGAAAGTTACTTGAAGAAAAAACCTTAATTCTATCCCAGAGTGCTATCTTATTATTCTCAAACTAAATCTAAACACCGACTGTGCTAGCTATGAAAAAGAAGAGTTTCTAACTGCATGAAGACAATTCACTTGATTTCAGTCAAACCAGCACAACCATGAATATGCAGAAACATTATCTGACTTTCCCTAATGATCTCAATCTGTAACGCCCAACAAAAAGCTACAAAGTGACCTTACATTATTAGAAATATCTGCTGCCCACCATACGTGGAATTAGAAATACATAGCTTATGTTAAGTGAACTACCTTAAACAATCAGTTTAAATGACTTTGAGTCTAATAGCTTCTCTGAATGTAATATTTGCAGAAATGAATGTCATTATCTTGTGGAAGTGAAAAATAATAGAAAAAATGCTCTAGTATTATTCAGATGGCTTATAAATGTAGCTCAAATATAGTCTTTTTAACATATGTCTGAAGATAAATCATTCAAAGGGTTCAAAAAATTGTGTCAAAACTCTCATAATAACTCTGTCTGGTCTCATCATTAAAAGTTTGTGGCTTCACGAGAGGCAGAAGGTTCATAAGAAAAGCCTGAGGTTGCTTCAAAATGTTCATATAAAAACTGGGAAACTGTCACAATGATCAGCTCAAAAGGTATTAGTATGTTGTGTCAATCTGGATTCATGAGATTATTGTTACATGAACAAGTTAGACTGGATGACTTATTATATTTGTGTGATGGAAACTATAGCTCTAGGTCTCTGTCTTGTACAAGGTCTCAGTACACTTTCATACAAATGGTGACCAAAGTCCTAGACATCAGTGTCAGACTTCTGTTCAAAATAATATTATACTAGAAATATAATAAATGTAAAATGTTCTCAGGTAAAACAGAGACAAATTATGTTCATACATAAGTCAAACTGGAATTATGATCATTGCATAAATAATTTTTTGGCATCCCAGTAAAAATATTGTTGTCATAAACATTTTACAAGCAAGAGCAAACATAGTCACTGTTGTTGCCAATTTATTTTATCTGCAAAGTCTATCTCACTTAGCAGATATACATAACAATATTAAAGAATCATGCAAATTCCATTATAATGTTAGCATACATAGCAAGCATTGTAGAACAAGACTTGACAAATGTCAAAGATTGTTATTATTAGACAAGGATTCACAACAGAGGCTTGTTAGCATTAGCAAAATCTTACAACCTTAGGTAAATGTTATCAACACATAACTTTTAAACTATAAAAACTATTGAATCACATGGCTTACTGTGGCATAATTTCAAAATTATTGTCCAAGATTCTTCTTCATGAGAATGTATATTAGATTTTCTAAAGGATTTTGATCCCTAAACTCAGTAATAGCATTTTGACAAGGAGACTCATCTACAAGACCGTTAGATTTTTCTCTTAAATAAGGAATTTTTAATAAGGCCTTGAGTAAGCAAAATATGCAATTTCACAAGAAGATGACTACCATATAAGAACCCAATAATAATGCAAAGTCCATGCTTAAGACTGAAAAGCATACTGTTTAAACCCTTGCTATTTTGGATGCATGAGGTTTAACGAAAAATTTTTAAAAAAGCCTTATCTTTAGAATTATTTCATTTGTTTTAAAATTCTGATATGTCATTCAAAGCTGACAACATTCGAAGTACACCAGCATGCTAAGAAACAGTTAATAATAACATGAAAATGAAGGAGCCCTAAACAAGTTTTAAAAGCCCATTCAAACAGGCAAATGGATATGTCCATTAAAGTAGGGTAAAGAATTCTGTTCCTCAAAAAGTACAAGGAGATTTGAAGTTTTTGAGGTGCTCAAGATCTCATTATGATTTTCATCTAAAAATGGCAGCGATGCAGAATTTGTATGGACAAACAAAAAGACATAAAATTGAGTTCATTGTAAACTACATTTCTAAATTACCTATATAAATCAAATATGTTAACTTTTCACTAAGCTAGTTTTGAATGCAAGATCAGATTCCAGTGACTGTTATATACACATTGTCCTTTCAAATCTACCACCTAAATCATGTATATGACCAAGTGAGAATACTTTGAGTGCTTAGTAAATAGAATAATGAATCTCTATGCCTTTTAGCTTGTGAGATGAAACAAGATCACAGCCTGTGGTGATGCTGAAAAAATCCATAAACTATCTATAATTCAGCAATAGAACAGCGGGAATACCTAGAACAGGATTTACAAAAGAAAACAATTCAATATTTTCCTATTTAAGACAGAGGAGGCACATGAAAAACAGAAAGAAAAGGAAGAAGCTAAGCTTCAGAAAAAAATGCATCAGTGTGACAGATGGGAACATTTAAAATGTGAGAGAATTTGTGGGGCAGAAAGTAAATTCAACTCCCTTGTTTCAGGAATGTTCAAAAAGAGAAAAGTTATTTGAAGCTTTTATAGTTTGAAACCTTCTGTAGTAAAAATAGCAAAGTTTGAGAAAATGTGATGCATATATTTCAGGTTGCTAAACATACACTGGGTGAACTTTTCAACCTTAAAATAGTGTTCTAAAACCTAGAAAACTACTGGATAAGTAACTCCCACATACATAGCCCACCAAAACACCCACATCTTGCTTTTGTAGCAGACACAGTGCTTACAGCTCCTATTCTGAAGTAGAGAAACAAGGATTTAGACAATTTCTTAATGACAGAACATTTGGTAATGGCAGTTTAACAGCCGAGGAGGCTTGTTGTGGGGCTTTTAAAGTGCTTTCAGAAGGTCTTTTATTTTTCCATTCTCCTATTGCCTGTAGAAGTTTGCAGCAATATGTGGAGAAAAATAGAACCATAATGCAATCAGAGTATCAATTATAACAGAACTTTAATTTTAAAAGAACTGTGGTGATAACAAATAAATAGAATAAAATTGAAAGTTTATTTAAATTAGATGAGGCTATGTTTTGTCTTTAATATTATGTAGTCAAAATTTGTCATCTATGTGGTGGGTTTTTCATCAGCTCATTATGGATGCTAGTAAGAAAACCACATTGCAACAATTTACCATAATTTCAGAAACTTATGAAGCCTTACTGCAGAAATAAAATCTAAGTATTTTGCAGTTAGGTGGATATAAAACACTCCAGTTAACATGCTAGAATTCTTGACAGATCTTTTGGAAAGTGAATATATGATAGAAAACCTCCACAGAGATCAATGGGTGCTCTACATCAATGACCAAGGAGTACAGAGGAAAATCGTGTGATGATTGATCTCTCAGTCATGGGACTGAGCACTGAAAGCAGAAGACCCTGAACTGCAGACATGAGTATAGACAATACTTTAATTGAAACAGTGATTACTTCAATTCGTCCTCAGATATGTAATCAAATTATGTAAGACTTTAATCAGTTCTCGTTATTGAATTGCACAATTAAATCACACATTTGTTCACATCACATAAATCGGGAAAAAAATGTAAGATGATCAGAAGTTAGGTATTTACCCTTAACAGGGAGCTGTGATGTCCAAGAGTAGCTTTGCTGTACTTTTAGTATCTGACCAAGCTCACTCAGAGTTGCCTGTATGTCACAGATTTGTTCTATGGCATATGCTGTTGCAAGATTCCTCTGTCAAACATACTGCCTCTGTTCTACAGGTTGCTGATATTCCCTGGCCAAGAAACATGGAGCTCTTGTACCTCCAGAAACAGTGTAGGGACTAATTATATATGAAAGCTTTTAATGAAAAATCCTGAAACTAAGCATAAAGTTGTGCTCAACAGCATAAATAGAGAACAAAGTCAAAAGGGTTGCTGCTCGGCTGGCACAGTATTTACACTAACATCAGTGTGATGCCAAAATATTAAAGATGACTGTATCTGCATTCTCCATGCAAATTACATCATCATTGTTAAAACAGAAAAATTATTAGCTTCAAGAAAGTTTTGAAGAAAACATGGATAAGAAAAGGGTGAAAGACAGAAAAAAATAGAATAATTACAATGTTTAACAGAGCAGGGTTTTTAATGATCAGTATAGGAACATCAAAACAACAAAGATATCAGTGATGGATAGTCTTACCTTACAGTAGAAGAAAATCAGAAGTGCAAAAGCAATGGACATGTTTGTTAAGGATTTAACACCCTAAGAAAAATATTTGTAACTGCCTATGGGTCTGCCAGCTTTTTAATGGCCTGTCATTCTCTCGAAGGAATTTTAGACACTGCTACCCTAAAGAACTCTCTGCCTCTGTAGAAAGAATAGTAGAAGAGGAGAAATGAAGTTCTCACAGAGCCCATGAAAAAGGAAGAAGGGGGAGATCAGAAGAAGGAGAAATGAAGAGTTTTTCCAGGGCTAGGAGCAGGAGGGTGAGGGAGAACATGCACAACTTCTTACAGGAGGAAGACCGAGAAAATTAACAAGAGGATGATCCAGATATCCTGCTACAAAAAGCAAAAAGATAAAAAAATAATGGAAGGAAAGTTTGACTGTGAGTTCCAGGGAATGCTGAATAGAGTCAGCAAATATAGGGGGGAAATGTACACAGGGACTCTTGCATAGGAGACTGTAAATGAATGGAGAGTCATAGAAGTTAAAGCTCTGGCATAAAAAGAAACATGAGAATTGAAAGGACCCTATGAATGAAGAATGGGAAGGAAACACCTAAGGAGCCATTTGGGAAGGTAATAGACCAGTAGCCACGTTACACATCAAGCCTTCCTGGCAGGAGCAGTAGACTGACATCTCATCAGTATGGCTGGTCAGTAACGTGGCTATACAGCTCATACTCCTTTCTCTCTGGGAGAGTTTACTGATCACACGCTTTATAACTGGGAATGGTAGAATTCCAAAGTACATGTTTTACAGCTGGGAAGGAGTCTACTGCTTTGGAAATCATGGGGAAGGGATTTTGAAGTGAAAGGCATGACTAGTTTGAATGTATTTTCAGGAACAGCTTTCAAAGTGCAATTCCCTGAAATAAACAAAAAACCAAATTAATTTACTCTCTTCATTCTGTCTACCTACCCCAAAAACCAAAATAAAAAAAAATAAATAAATATCAAAGTAATAGTTAATTTTTCAAGTCAAAATATACCCTGAAATCTAGCAGTGCAGAATGATCTTGATTCAGAGCTGATGAAGAAAATTGTACATATGTAATTTCAACTTTGTACCATTATGCTGAAACTGAAAATTACTGCTGTGTCACTATTCATGCTACATTTGTATTTCTTACTTCCACATAGTGAATTAGAGCACTACAAGAGTATCTTCTCCAAGTTCTAAATCTGTTTATTTTTTCATTGTAAACTGTGCCGTAATCTTAGGATCTGAGCTGCTTGACTGAAAGCGATTACCTCTCTGACTTCATTTCTCAGCCCACACACTAGTCTTTCTCCTAGAATGTCTCCCTCGAAAGCTTCAGCTTGAGTTATAAGAGAGTTGCGGTCATGAGTGTTAAAATAAAAAAAAAAAATAAATAAATCTCAGCAATAAACACAAAGTTAGGAGAAAAGCAATAATGCCAAATCATTCAGAGGTGTTCTCCCATGTACTCTTCTTGGAACTGCTGAGAGAGAGAGGTTGTCCCCATGTAGCAAACAATTTTCCTTAAACACAGTATAAGCATTTTGCCTTAACTTATCTTTGAATTCTGAAATGGAAGAATTTTCCACATTAAAATATTGATTTGCTAAGACTGAAACACTAGAGAATGTTATGATATGTTTGGTTTAAAAATAAAATAATCAGCATCTCATTAGATAAGGCCCAGGCACTTTGTCTTAAAATATATTATAAAGCAAAATCCTTTTTTTCTGAATGTAATTTTAGAGACCTTTTCAAAGTTTTCGTATTTTATTCTGAACCCTCATAAATGAAAACTTCACAGCTAAAATCTACTTACTTTCTGAAATGGCTTTAGTGTTTTAATTTATCCTCATAAACTGAAAATTGCATTTTCCATCAGGTAAAGTGCTATGGATTGGCTGGTGAGCTCTGCTTTATTTCTATAGAAAATATTTAATGTATTCAGCCAATGCTTTGGTGTATTTACAAAACGCCTCACTTTGTTATGCAGTATGAATAAGACTTTAATTACCAAAAATTAGAGCTCCAAGTATTCATTACATTAGCTCAAAACAGAAAAGATAATTCATTCCATCTGTGGGTATAGAGTGCTAATGGTTTTTTATGCATAAGTAAAAGTGAAAAAGCAGAACTAAAGATACTGAAACATAAGAAAGACAAAATTAAAGAAGCAGTAAGTAGACATTGAATTATCTGCTAGCAGCAGTCCAGCTCTTAAAGATACTTGATTGAGAACAAGTGAAAAATGAAAGTGGTCATCTACTATACCACTAAGATTCAACTCATTCTAAAAGCTTCATAGACTTCACCTGGGGAAAGGAAGATTTCTCCTGAGTTTGACAGATGTTTAAAACCTGATTGGAGGGACATGGGTAGTAACTTATTTTGATAATTTCATAGATGAATTAAACTTTTAATCTAATAATTGTTGAATGAACATATCAAAAGTTTGAATTAGCAACAATCTAGTAATAAATATTATCTTTATAGGATACTTCCACATATTGATAACTGATCACCTGTGGACTGGTCAACTGGATTGGAAAAAAAGTATTAAGAAACTGGGAGAAAGGAGAATAAGGTCTGAATCCTGAAAATATCTTCTCAGGGGTGTTTGAGCCATATGCTATTTACTTTTCAACTGCATCTGACAGCCATTTAGCTGGAGTGAGATTTAATACAAATAAGATATAAAATATAAATTAAAAACTCTGAATTAACAACGTACTAGCAAAGGCAACATTTCTAAGTGCTACTTAGTTTCCTTAATTTTTGTGTTTTAGTTTGGGCGTAGTATATCCAGGAACTTGTATGAGTCCACAGTGGACTCAGCTCTTATTGCAGGAGTTGTTGTTCCTCTGTTTGATTCTTCCAGTAGAAAGTTAAAAGATGTTTCCACATTTATCCTGGGAAATATAACATGCTATAAATTTCTATTGCTTCCCTTAGTAATTGAGAGCAGACAGCTACTTACTGGATCCAGCTCTCTATACATAGTGCTTCTGATTCTAGAAAGTTAATGCCTGTTTTTAAACATTTTATACAAAAAAGTTAATAGGTGAATATTTACTAACTAGATTAGTTATTCATTTAAGCAGGCCTCATAAAATCAGATGATTCTGATCAGATTGATACTTTTCCCATCTGTTTATTCAGCACAACCCTATCAGAAGCCCCAACCAGCACCTTCTCTTCTGTGTCAGACGCTTCCATGCCTATCTTCTTGGTTCTTCAACATAATCTGAATGTTGTCAGGATGTGTGTATTAGTGCATTAATAGTTTGTGATTTCCATGTACACATTCATAAAAGAAATTGAGGATCTTGAATTATTAACCTGGAAATGATTTCTGTTTCCTGTTCCTTAGTAAAACTCATATTCTGTAATCAAGCCTCTTAGATGACGAACTGGAAATGTCGATACAGGCATGAATTTCATACCTTTTAAATACAGAGGTTGTACTCTAGTAATCTAGTACATACCTGAGCTCCAAAAGTATAACATGGATAAATTCAAGAATTTGGTAAACTGTGAAGAAGCAGACCACTCCTATGCAATCTATGTGTTCCACTCCTTTTGTGTGCAGTTCTACAGTAAAAATTACAGTAACAGTAAGAGTCAAAAATTATATGCAACTGACTGGGTTTTTGCTACCTTCCTTATATGAAGTAATTAACATATAATGGTAACAGTTCTATAATACTCTTACACATACACAATTTGAACAACTAATGTGAGGCAGCTTTCAAAGAAAACATCATAGCAAAAGTTAATTTTGCATAAATTATAGAGCATTAGTGGTAGTGCACATTGACTATAAATTAGGCTTTTGGTTTCCAAGTAAACAGGAAAGGAGGAAAGAAATTATACCACAAAACACCCTTTGATGCCTTCCTGTGCCCACAGCCTATAGGTATTATCACAGGTATTATCCCCACAGGGAAGGCCAAAATTCAGCAAGGTGCATTTGTGCATGCACTTTAACCATATTTCACCTCTGAATTTGGTTTTGTGTCTTTCCAGTTTCATAGAGAGCAAAGTCATGTGGCAGAGGAAAGAAAATAAAAGTGTGACCCAGCTCTCCCTGAAAACACCAACCAAAAATAACCAGTAATATCTAAAAGATACTGTATCATATCCAAAAGAACTGTCCTGCTTAGTTTTCTAGCACTTATGCCAAAATTGCGTCAGCCAATTCTAATACACAGAGCTGTAATCTCTGTTTAGCTCTGAAAAACACGCTAATATTTGCTGGCAGTATGATGCCTTTGGTTGCAGAGCAGCTCTTAAGAAGCACTGAACCACCTTATTTTAGACCAATTATCTTGTTATGTACCCCCACGACAACCCTGCTGGTGTGAACTTTCAGGATAACAAGAGAAAAGAAAAGAAAGAAGTGAAGTAAGTTGCCTCCTGTTGAAACCATAGCCCACAGGGGTTTTTTACATCTAATTTCAACCTTGTTAAAAAAAAAATCTGTATCCTGTTAAATCTCAGTGGTCTTTTTTTCTCAGTCAGAATACTAAGACTGAGTAATACAATATATTTCACAACATAAAGTCCAGTTAACTAGCAATTAAAGAATCTTGATTAATGTCCACTGGTGTGGTACCTGATTAGCTAGTTTTTGAAGGCTGAAGCAACTCTTTTTAGTGCATTTTGTTTTTCTCTAATGCTAGATTCTGTTAGGTGGCATGAAGCATATGCAGGATACATCATGGTTAATTTGCATTTAAATCCCTTGAAGAGATGGTTATAAAATTTTATATTTTTTTCTGTGTTAGGAATTGTTTCTAAACATAAAAATATATTTCTTTGCCCACAGAACAATAATTGTGTTCCTTTTCCTTCCACTATGCAATTAAAACAGGTTATTACTAAATCAATACTCATTTTAAAAAATGTATCCCTCCAATGTCTCTCTTGTCCTCATCATCCAACAAGTGTAACCTATATATTTATTCTGCTTGTGCTTCCACGTAAAAAAGCAAAATCCTAAAACAAAACAAAGCTCAAGCACACTCTCTTAAGCACAGCTGCAGGTTGAAAATGAACAGAGCATATGCCAACTCGTTTCAAATACCAGAGTGTGCTAAGGGCTTTGCAGTCTTTATAGGGATATTAGGATGTGAAATACCTACCTAGAAGACTTCATGATTTGAGCAGGAATATAGAAATATGGGCAAGATGTTGAACTTGTAATAAAATCCAGTATGAAGTCTAGTACCTATTTTTTTACCTCCACAGGTCTTTTCTTGGTATTTACAGGAATTTTGTTATTTTTCTATCTCATGTTTATTCCTCTACTTTGTTTGAAATTAAACAAGTATTGCAAAAGGTGAAAAATGTCAGGCAGCGCTTTGATAGAAATGACAATAATTGCTCATAGTGAATGATACTTATCCTTGTGTAGTCTCCCTCCTTTTCTTTCTACCTGCTCTCTGTCCTGTAAGGGGTGATGGAATATGGATTTCTGAAAATAATACCTGAAGGACACTGAAAAGGGAGTATATGGACCTACATTGAAGGAGTAGGTACACGTATCTGGGAGGAACTTTATGAAGAAGGACACATGGGATTACAAGAGGATCCACAACAGAAGATACATTTTGTTAGCTTAGAAAGGCAGAAGCGAGAAGGACAGCAAATTAGGTAAATGCCAGTTTGAAAGGCAGAATGTGAACTTTCAGTTGACACAGAAAAAAGGAAAGACAATGAGCAAGTCTAAGGAGGAGTAAGGCTTGGTCAAGGTTATTGACACATTAAGAGGTTTGTGGTAGCATTTATAAGAACTCAAAGTAAAAAGGAGATAGAAAGGAAAGTGTTTAAACAGTCAAACAAAAAATATAGAATAGCTTTTCAGTGGAAATAGATGGGAGCAGATAATCTTTAAATGCACTCTAGAGAAAATGAGAAAAATCTGGACATTCCTTATTTTTCTTTACCTACAGATTTCCTACAGATTTTAGTTATTTCAGACTTCACGATGTGTGAGCACAAAGTGGTTACCATCCTAGCTAGCGCATATTGAAAATTCAAAGTCCACTGGCTAAGGACAAAAGCAAAATGCATAAAATTGTCTAAAATATGACAATAGACTGATTAACTAAGAAAAAGGCAGCAAAGCCTACGTCATCACAGCATCATGCACACTCTTACTCAGCACTCGTGTTCTTTGTGATAGTTTGATTTCAAAACCAAATCCTTTTATTTTCTCAGTTGCCTTGACTAGATTAGATAGCAGGTACCCTAAGTTTTCAATACATGGTTACATACTGATACAAGGAATTCTTACAGTCATTTACGATATTTTATTAGTCTGCATAAACAAATTCTAGTATACAAACCACATGTGAACACTGATCTGCTTTTCTTACTTTAAGGTAAGCTATTTATTAACATTTTTAATGAGAAACTGTAAGTTTAAGAAAGCGCAAACCACTCTTTGATTGCTTAACTGTGCCATAAAAAGAGGTCGCAAATGTACAAGCTCATAGGTCTTTAATATGATCAAAGTTATTTATTTCAGTATGATAGAAAAGGTTCTTGTTTTGCTTAGGTGGCAAATATTACAGGAAAATGGAGAATTCCTTGTCCCTAGAGATTTTTTTATAAGCAATTACCCAAACCTTCTTCCTTTGATGCATTTCTGCTTAGCATCTTCATCTTTCTGAGGTGGTTTCCCTGTTTACCCAGAGGAGAAAACACACAACTTCTTTTGCAAATTCAAAACTCTCTTTGTTGATTGAAAATTGTCTTTCTGTCTTCTGATATATACCTTGTGTAGATTTGCTATGCATATGAACATTTAGATAATTTCACAAGTATGAAGATGTGAATTATTATAATGTGTATTTTTCCACCTTGTAATATTAAAGTTTAAGGGGGGGGGCAGGGGGGAAGAAGTGTTATTTGTTTGTTGGCTGTTTTTTTGTTTGGTTGTTCTGGTTTGGGGGCTTGTTCATTTTTGTTTAGTTGGCTTTGTTTGTGTTTTGTTGTTGGTTTTAATTGGAAAATAGCATAACATTGAAACAAAAGGTTTTCTTGAGAGAACACATCAGGTGCCATTAAAAATTAAGGAGTATTTTTTTAAGAAGTGCAGAAAGCCACAAACATAAGACAATGATCCTGCTTTGGTAGAGATCCAGACTCTAGTCTACAGTCTGCAGTTCTGTTATGGCAAGTATTACCTACACCAGAGAAAAACAACCCCCGGAAGCCATGCTTCCATAGGCTTTGGTTTCACCTCTAAGCATAATGGAAGTTGTTCTGTAACTCTGAAAAGATTTTTCTTCTGGATAAGAAATTTTTTTCCTGACAAGTTGTACTGGGAACTTGGAGGCATCCAGCTGATATCACATTGTCTCAGACTCTATGTTTGACTGTTACTAGTAAAATCTGCTGGAGTAAAACAGCATGTGGCCTTATGTCAGAGTTCATGTGAAGGAAGACTAGAAGTTTGCTTTTTTACTCTCACTTCTTTAGAAATGACTGAAAAGAAAACAAACATTTTCACTGTCATGCAGGGATGTGTAATCATATATAATTACAAATCCACTCCACCACTATGGTGTTGCAGAAGTGCAGATGAAATGCATGCTGCTTTTACTTATCTTTGTTAAAGATTCTGCAAAGGAAGAAAATAGAGCGTGGTGAAAAAACAAAACAAAACAAAACAAAAAAGTCCTATTTATTCACTGGTTAAAGAAACTGTCAAAAATGTTGAAAAGTGGCTTAGCAGGCCATGCAAGAAAAACAAACTTGGTTTGAGGCTTTAACAGTATTAAAGAATGACTTTCACCTCCTTTCAGTTTTGTAGCCTTATCCTCACATGGATAGATGTAGAATCAGTAAATAAGTAACAAGATTGAGACAAAATGTGATGAAGGCCACTAACAATGAAACTTGTATACTAAGAGGCTGACCTGTGTTCAGTGTAACTCACTTGAAAACAGGAAGGCGACTCATCTGAATGATGTAGACTTCCAAAATGTCACAGTAATTCTTGTATTACCTGGCTTTGATGTGCTTACATGCTCAAACCACAAGTAAAAAAAAGTAAAGCTTGTATAGATCATTGAACAGTTTTGGGAAATCTAGGGTGAGGACATACATTAGCCAATAGAAGGAAATTATGTGTATATTTCTAACTCTGATCAGGATATATTAAAAATAAATTCCTTAGAATTACATGTCATAGCTCATATAATCACAGAAATAATACAGGTTGAAAGGACTTCTGGACTGCCTCCTTTCAAGAAGGGTGGTATAGATATCTTGTATGTGGTCTCTTCAAAATTGCACTGTCAAGTGCTCTGGGATGTCTCCCAGCAAAAGAAGGTTTAAATTGCAACAATAAAGCAAAAGCTTCATTCTTACTGAGGCAATGTTCTCTCGCATTGTCAGTCCTGGGCTTTAGCTTACAGATCAGCTCTGTGCATTATGTGCCTGTTGCAGGTGGTAGCCCATGGTTACCCATGCATTTTGGAGAACCACAGTGAAGATATGTCCTCATTCAGCTAAGGCAGGACTATTTGTGATGTCCACATATCAGTATTCTATTTGCCTATGTAGACAGCATTGGCACAGGTAGGCAATACTCTTGAATTAAAAAACTTGATGACTCATTGTAAGAGCGTAACATGTAGTTTACTATGTTATAAACAAGATTAAGTTAATCCCTGTCTAAGAGTTAAGTCTAAGTATAGCTACTTTTTAAACAGTAAAACAAAAAAGGCTCTCTTGCAGCTTTTAAGCAATTATGTTTTTATGTGACTGTCATTACAAACTGGGGCCACATTATTGTGTTCTGAAATGGTAACTGCATTTTCCAGTGTAGAAAAGTAAGCGGAATTTAGCATGCACTTAATATAAAAGAATAAGTTCAGTTATTCTCTGATCCACTCAAATATATTGAGTTCAGTAGAAAATATATATAGTAATACAGTTGTGAAACAAGGTCAGTTGTCTAATCAAAAGTTACATTTTCCCTGTGTGAAGATATTGCTGAATTAGTTCTGCTTCTTTTTGACTATCACTGCCATTTATATTCTGTTGTTTCATCACTTGAAAATGTGTTCTGTCACGTATTTTGGAACATTCTTGTATAAGAAACATCAACGAGGAAAAGTAAAGAAGAATACAGATTTTGTCTAGGCTGTGACTGAGCATTTATCTATGCTGTAAAAGACCCTTGTACAGGTCTCCCTTTTGCCAGAATCAGCATTTCTTAGATGAAAATATATCTTTTTAAAGCAAGACGTGGCATCCAAACATACTACTTCTCATGCAAATGTGATGATGGTAGCTACTCAGGGATTTTCCCTTGAGGAAAAAAGAATGGTATTCTCTACTAAACAAACAAACAAGCAAACAAACAAACAAAGAAAGACCTTTGTGTTTCCTGTTGACTTTTTTTTTTTTTTTCCCCTGATGTAAAGCAAAAGATGAAAGAAAACAGATAACAAGAGTCTGAAAATTCTAGAAATGGCATTGTTATTTGCTGGCCATTCTCACTTTTACAAAATTACATCAAATGGGTAAGAAATTATCAGCAGAATTTTAACATGAAATCTTTTGCATTTGAATTTACATTAGTTCAGGTTGGGAGTTCTATTCCATTGGGAATTCAGTGTTAGTTCAGCCATTTGCCATTCTGCTGTTTCACAGTTTCACTTACTTTATTTCAAATATGTATATTATTACTATAAGTATATTATTGTTATTATTTTGTTGTCTCATTAAACAGTTTTTATTTCAACCTATGAGTTTTTCCCTTTCCTTTCTCTTCTCTCCCCTGTCACACTTCAGAGGTGGGGGTAGTGAGTGAGCAGCTGTCACGGTTCTTATTTGCTAGCTGGGGTTAAATCACAACAGTGTCAAAAGAATTCAGCCAGTAAAGTATTTCATCAGTAATTGGGATCATTAAAACGGTCATGTGTAAATGCATACATTATTTTTGGAATTGCTAAGTGCTTGCACTGATAAAACAACTAGTTATAAGTCTTTCTCATGCTATATTTAATAAATGTTGTACCACATTAAGTTTCTGCCAGCTATCATTTTCATCATGCTTCCAGTTATCAAGAAAAAGAGAAATGAGAAAGTTTTGAAATCTCAAATGCTCCTTCACTATATTCTATATCTTAAAGCTTTACTCATTGATTAGTTACTTTACAAGACACTCTGAATAACTTATTTCACTCCATAAGTGCCTTTACATCATTCTCAGTTTATATAATGATCAGAATAAAAATGGTGTCAACATTAGTGTTTCAAGTATTTTTAAAGCACAACCTGCTAATGACATATGAGGCTAAAAGATTTTTTCACAAACATTGCAAAATAATGTTTGTTGGCTAATACAACATTCAGAACATGTATTTTTTCCTATATTAAATTAAAAGAATGTACTGTTGTTTTGTCTCTGTTTCTTTTTTACGAGTGTCTTGTAACTGTTAAAAAAAAAAAAAAAAACACAACACAAAAAAAACCACACAAAAAACCAACAAAAATAAAACAAAACAAAAGCAAAACCAAAAACTAATAAAGCTTTTGATTTCATTTAGTTCTTAGCTTTGTGTAAAAATAATATTAATAAATTCCATCCCTTAAAGACAAAAAGTAGATTAGTGCTCAGAAAACCTAGCTACTTGCTTATTTTTATATCTCTAGAAACATTTTTGCCCAAAACTTTCATACACGGAACAAATATTAACACTGTCAAAGCAAATGAACATATTAACCCGCTTTCCTTATCTTGTTCTTCTGCTCACTTTCAGAAAGATCCACAGCCCTTGCACTGGGATGATGTTTTCCACTGCAGTCAATGACTGCTTCTTCCAGAAGAACCTGACACAACGCGGTAATTTAGGAGAAATTTATGCTCTGAATTATTGGCCTATTGACTTTACTTTTGTATTGATACTTTTCACATATGCCTTGACTAGTAGGAAAAACTAGGACCTAAGCAAGTCAGGTGCTGTCACATAAAATGCCAGTGACAATATAAATGATATTAGAACAACTCTAGTATCTTAATGAAATTATCTTAATAGAAAATAAATAATAGTCAAAGCATAAAACTAAACTCTTATGTTGGTAATTTGGTTTTGCTGCTTGTTAATTAGACTATGACTGATCATCAAATTTAAAAGTATAGGTTCTGCATCAATATCAGCCACAATTTGCTACATCTGTTTTCTTGAATTTGGGCAAGATAACAAGTAGCTCCCAACTACAGTCAGAAAGACTTACATTGGAGGAACTTGGAAATTTTGATCACTGAGCTGAGCGCATCTCTGAAATACAATTTAGAAAGACTCTGCAGCACACGAGGTCACCTTTCTTGCTGATTAAAATACATGCTCAAAAGAAGAAATGACATCCTTTTATTCCTTCTCTGTAACTATTATCAGTGCAGTAAATACCAAGCCAAGGTTTATCAAGATTTATCCTAAATTAGATCTGCTGAATTGTAATATGGTTCTTGCTTTTATATAAGCATTTGTGCCTCCTGCTAATGATACAAAGACATGAACACTGCCGTCTTCATGATTAACAAGACAACATCCAGAAGGCTACCCTCTACATATTACTGATTTTCTAGAGATTATTGAAATATCAAGCACTTAAAAATAAATAATTAAACCATTTCCATTATCTTAACGGGTCTCAAAAAGAGTAACTGTATTTATTTTTACCTACTCCTAAAATGAAAGTGTAAATATATAATCAAATGTACAGACTATATTGCGTATTCAGGTCACAATTTTAAAATTGTTCCATTTCTATTCTTTTTTTTTTTTTTTTTTATAAGGCCAAAAGAGAACATGGGATTATTTGACTTGACTTTAAAACATAGTTTCTCTCTCAGTTCATTCCAACTTAAAAGAAAGAATACCACTTATTTTTAAAAAATGCTTACAGTTTTAAAAATATTAATGATGAGCAATCTGTACATGACTATAAGGGAGCATCACCTATTGTTATTCTATATATGATGGAGGAACTTCTCTTTGATTTTAAGTAACTGTTTCTTGCAGTTTCTTTTTCCCTTAGACTGTTATGCCCTCTACTATAAAATCTGGAAATGCTTAAGTTATATATTCAAATAAGATTTAAATGCCTAAAGCAGAACTTAGCATTTAGATGATGAAGTTCAGAAGACAGATGGTACACTGGGGAAACATCATTCAACATTATTTCAAATGACACCTCTGTCAAAGGCAGACTTACAAACTAGTGGCCTATAGCATGACCAGTTTTAACTCATGTTCCTCCAACTAGCTCTTGCTTTGCTACAGAGGGACTAAACTCTCTGCCTTTGTCTGTAAAGTTACATTAGACAATGCCAGGTAATATTACAACTGTTTACAGTTTTCTTTTGTGAGAACAGAACCCATCAGTCTCCTAACAAATCCTAGGCACAGTTTGGTACCTAGCACAGGAAAATGATCATTAATTTCTCACAAACACACTGTTTTGGCAGCAAGATTATACAAGTCCTGGGGGGAGAAGTCCGTGATTGGGTTTTTCCTCCTATGAAAAAACATGTTTTTAATGATTCTTTAATATAAAATGGATAAATAGAGCTCTTTGTTCAGATGCCTCAGTGTTGAACATTGTTGAGTTCAACTGACTGTCTAACTTGCAAATGCCATTAAACCTTCTGTTGGACCTTATTATATGTCTTTTATGAATCAGATCCTAAATAGTTCAGATATGTTGAATCTTCCTAACGTAAATAATTCTTAAGATATTTGTAAAACAGAATGTGGGCACCAGAAGGTGCGGAATATGGAAAATATTTGTGGAACAAAGGTATTACTGTGAGAAAACAGATCTGAATATTGAAATAACTCTTTTCTAAAGGAGTTTTAAAAAATTAGTATCTATTTTTACCAATGAAACAAGAAGCCTACATACTGCCATCAAGCACTGAACTGCCTATTCATCTCTCATAGAGGAAATTCAATTCAGTAAACAATGCTTAATTCAATCACAGACTCATAAGAAGACATCAAAGAGGAAATAATCCAAGTTGGGAGTTTGAAACTGCTAAAATTGAAACTGTTAAAATTGTGGAGGCCAAAAAATGTACAGGTTACACATGAGATAAAGTTATACATTTCAGAAGCAAAACATCTACCATCAGTACATTTATATGAATAACAAAGCAGAAACAATCGTAATAACATCCAAATATTCACTCTCAGAAGGCACATATTGGCTTTAGTAAAAAATTATTTGGGTCTTTTTTTTTCATATGATCATTAAAAATTCTTTCTAGGACAGCTTCTCTACCAGTTTTCATTGAAGCTACTTAGATTTATATTAGAAATACAAAAAGAACTAGAAGATAAACTGAAGGGATAAAACATACAGTGGCAGCAGTGAGCCAACTGACCTCCTTAGAAACCTACACAGAGGTATAAACTTTTTCAATAATAATTAAAACAAACAAAATGGCAAAAAAGCCTTTGTGCACTGGGCATAGTAGAAGTCACTACCAGAGCAAAGCACAATTTAAATAATAGAATTTATGAACTGAAAGTTAAGCACACACTTAAATTCCTCAGTGAAGAGTAGAATAAAATTTTTAAAGATAATTATCACATTTACACTGATTTATGGCCTAATAATCAGAGTCCTCAACTGGGAGTAAGGGACCTCCAAGAATGGTTCAGTACTCTGTCCACTATGTGTAATGCAAAGTATATAATCTCCCCTTGAACTGAATAATAGAGTACAGATTTTTGCCCTCCCTGTGGGTTTCTTCTGTCACTTCTGTCCTTGATTCGACAGAATCATGCTTTTCTCTCCATCGTAATTAATTTTTTTTTTCTTTTATTTCTGCAAAGTAAAGATTAGCACAAAGAGATGGGAAATGTAGTTTTGCCTCATTCCCAGTGAGGACTGTACTCACAAAGCTAATGTATGATGTTCTAAATAAAGTACTTAGACTCTAAAAGGAAATGAGATTTGCAACATACTTTTGATCTCGACATTATATTGCTGTGTAGGTCCTCATCTGCCTGCTTTTTGAGCTCAGTAGGTAAGATCATGGAGTACTGAGAGCCAGGTACAGGAAGATTTGTTGCAGCGTGTTGTGTTACTGAAGGAAGACTGAAGTGGTTTTCTCTATACTTCTAAGTTGATCACTACAATATTTAAGTAATGGGTCTTTGCTGGATGACTTGAAATGCTAGAAATTGGTCCTATCCAGACAACAGAAAGAGAGAGAGACTCTGAAGAGTTATTCAGAGAAAGTAGGTGAGTCTTCTCTCCTTTCAGATTCTATCCAAAACTTTTGTGGGATGATTCAGTAATCTTTGGCATGAGTAGCCATCTCCTTGGGTGAAGTCTTCACAATATACATCTCTACATCTTAGTTTTCAGAACCTAAAGGGCTTCAGTGGAAGCACACAGCTAGAACTTCCACACAGTGGAAGCAAATGCAGCTAGAATAACATTTTTACAATAACGAAGTAGCAAGAGAGCCTGAAGGGTAGGGGACCGACCTTCTTAGATCTCATTGTCTGAGGGATTTTGACCTTTTCACAATCACTGTACTATAAGGCTGTCTAAGACAATCCTATTTTGCTCCCATTTGACAACTTGGATAAACAGTTTTGGGGCCACAGAAGTGCCGACCTGTGCTGCCTGACTACCTAGACTGTTGCAAATATCCATCCAAAAAGAAAAGGAGACCTGTTTTCTGCTTATGCATTGTCCTTTTAAGTTATGTTAGATGAAATAAAGGGATGTAATGTATGTGGACGGTAGTATTTCCACAATTCTTACAATAGTTAAGAAAAAATGTTTTAAAATTATGACATTTTTAAAGATTAAAATCAATAGGAACTGTGTAAGTATTTCAGATAGCAATGTCTGATACCAAGTCACTAGAAGTTACTGCAGAGTAATGAAAAGCAATCAAATAGGGGGTAGATAATGTTATCTACAAGCAGACAAGTCATGCCAAAATTCTTAAACCATCACTGATACATACAAAATCTCTGATCCTTTAAGACTTCTCTGTTATGGAGTCAACAATTTATTTTTCTCACTTTTTCACACATATTTTACACTTGAAACACATTTACCTCAGGTTTAATCAATATGAAGCTGCTGTATTTAACAACAGGTAATCAGAACATCATTAAGTGGTTCACATTGATCCAAGTTGCAATTTATAAAAGAGAACACCTTTCAGTGATGAATAGTCCAAACTCTTAAAGAAATACAACCAAAAGTAACATGTAAATACTAAAGCATTAGCACACCTTTAATTTATTTTCTCAGCTTTTTGGGAGCTAAGATCTTCAAAATTAGGAATCATGAATCCTATTGACTTCTAAATCTTCCAGGACTGTATATTTACCAATATTCCTTAGAATTATCAGTACTGAGGTAGAAAAAACAGTTTAATGTTGTCTCAAAAAGGTTGTAAGACCTCAATGACTTACTTATCTGTGTGGAGAAAAAGTAATTGTCATGCTCCCAAGACAATAAAAACTAAAAAAAAAAAATTAATTAACACAGTGTAAATTAATGAGATTTTACAAAAGAGGGATTTTTTTCCTGCATCGTATGTCAAAGACTCCTATGGACATAGATGTGATAGAAATACAATTTTAAGAATCATGTGTACTATGTTTTCCATAGGAGGAAAGGAATGAAAAGAAAAAAAAAAAAAAAAAGTGATAATCTTCATTTGCCTTCACTTAGGTAGGCAGCTAAATTTACAGTTTCAATTATAAATGTCTAAATTAAATTGCAGCAGAATCTGATCTTACTGTTTGTCTAGAAATAAAAATTGTATTTGTGTAATTATATTCCTAGAATTCAAGTCCTGATTTCCCCTTAATACAGCAGTAGTTTTACCAGTAGAATAGTGACTTCATTTTAGTATAATTAACACACTGCTTTCACCTAATCAGTTTTACCACTTTTTACAACCTCTTGTACAAAACAGAGGTAAGGTCATGCTACAGTACTATTATCTTAATTGTGTCTTATCTCAGTACATGTATATCCCAAACCTTTGACCACAGGGCTACAGTTCAATTTTTAAAAGCCTAATGTGATACAGTTCATCTCATTCATTCTTATTATCAAATGTGCAGTGTAGATTGCCATGAAAACACAATACCAGTTTTCAGAAATGTAGATCTGCTTATGTAGATCATATTTAAATCAATTCTGGGACATGAGAATATAATATATTTTATCAAAGGCTTTAAACCTCAAATAATGTGTAACTTAAGTCCAGATTAATTTCAGCAACGGAAAACTGCTTGAAAACATAGACTGGAATGATTTCAGCACAAGAAACTGCACTGATTATAGAATAACATTTTCCATTAGCAGAAATAAAAAATGTGGCTACAGACAAACCTTTCTCTCTGCTTGGAAGGTTCTGATGAAAAAATCTTTTCTTATCTGGACCCATTATCCATCCTTTCCAGTTACCCAATTTATCATGAGAATGACCAAAGTTTTAGAGAATTCCTTTCCTTAACCTGTTCCCCCATAAAATATATGAAACAAATACCAGATTATGAAAGATCTATGTAGTTTAAACAATTTTTGCTATCCCACTTCTGATTTCTTATTTTAGTTTGGTATTGCGATACTTGAATGTCAATTTCAGGACACATAACAGAGAAGTTACTCTGGGAAATTTCTGCAATGCAGAATAAAATCTATCCCTAAATTGTACTTTTTAATTCTTTTTAAGTCAAAAATTACACTGATCTTTGATTTGAAAATACTGATAACTGCCCATTTGGAAATGTTTTTTTCTTTAAAAAAAAAAAAAAAAAAAAAAAGTTTTCAAAACACAAGATTCTTAGTAAAAATAAATATTTTCATTATTTTTGAAGAAAAAAATGCCATGCTAGTTTTCGGTAAGGAATCATTTATCCTAAAACCATTCACAGTCAGCACTAACTGCCAGATGTTTAATTCTTTCCTCTGAATTCTTTGCCTGTCTGCTCCACAAATTCAACATTACAGCTCCAGAGTAGTATGAGACCAACCACAGCTCCCACCATCCACAAGATCTGCTGAACCTAGTTTTGCAGAATCACACAATACGATTCCCACAACAAAGTTTGTAAAGGTGACCTGTAGGCACAAATTATTATGAACAGTGAAAATTTTACCTCAATTCTGGTGGCAGCAACAACTGCAACAGTTTTAAGTTGTACCATCAAAATGACCATTATTAATTAGAAAGCTGAGATACTGAGGTGCAGTTAACTGAACATGTTGAAGAGTATGCGCTTTCTGTAGAGACACAAAGTGGTAGATTACATAACTGACCTTACAAAAAAATCTACATTGGCAAAATTTTGATCCACGCTTCATACAAACTTTTGCTCTTCAGTTGCTAATTTTGTGCCCTTCCATTTGCAGGGTATGTCTTCCAAACTAAGTCATGGCTAACATCTCTGTAGGAGGGGTAACAACACAGTCTGTTTTAGGCATGATCATGAAAATCAGAGTAGGAAATTGTTTGAAGTATGCAGACAGATGACTGGGCCCTGGCCTGAGGTTTAGTTAACTGAATAGAATGTAGCACGGTAGTGAATGAGAACGTGTTAAATTGCATGTAATAAAAAAGAAAGTGCAAATCTGTCAAAAGTTACATATGGTGCTATGGGGAATGGCTGGGCTTCTCAGGTGATTCAAGAGGAGCCAGTGAGAAATAGATAAAGTCAAGCTATCCAGTCTGAGGAATAGAATCTCAACTGTATCAGTAATGACATTATAAGGCAAAGATTACTTTGGGAATCACATAAGAAATGATAAAATAGAGAAAGGATGCTGCAAAACCAGGACCAAAGAGTGAAAAATAATTACTGATGGATTATGTGTCTGTGAGAAGACACGTGTAAAGAAAAAGAGAGGTCAAGGTGGGTGGGAAGAAGGACAACCATGGGCAGTCATACATGTAGTGTACTGGGAAGAGAGAAAACACCTGGATCCTGAAAGGAATCAAACTCACCTTAACTTAAGACACGTATTTCTCTCCAGGTCCTGCTGGCAGAAGGAAGGGTAGAGTGGACCTAGGTAGATGGAGAATATATATGTTATGAAAGGGACACTTCTGTTACAGAGCCAAACAAATAAATGCTCTGTTCCCAAGCATGCTGGTATATAGAAAACAAACAAACAAGCAAACAAAACACCATACACATTTCCTGTCTTTTACTTCAGCTATTTTATGAGATTTTTCTCTCTTTAAAAGATTTTTCTCTCTTTTATTCAAAACAGGTAGATAGAAAAATGCTAATTGAGAATATTGGAGGAATATAATTCAACCATCTTTCTCTGTGAAAAGCTTTTTCAGCTTAAGATACATTTAGAATTTTGAAATAAACTTTTAAAGTCAGGAAACTCTATTTTGAAGACTTCTCAGTTAAGGTTTCTCAGTCAAATAGAAGATGACACAAAATGATATTTAGCTGTTTCCTGAAGATAAAGCTTGTGTTGCTGTCATGCATAGTCTTGAAATTCCCTCCAGTAATTTACTGAAATTGTAATGTACAAGAACATGAAGACTAAATGATAAATCTTTTGCAGAGAAGAACTTTCATGGAAAAGGGTAGCCTGTCATGTATTCTTGTTCATTTGGCATAGATAGCTGAATGTTCCTGCATAGCAAACAAATGTTTAAAGTGTTTGGTGAGAAAATATTCAGAGCCACTTTGGAGTAATTCAGCTAACATGCACTAAAGTTGCACTTGAAAAGCTAATCTGATTTTTAATGTACATCCATTTCCAGCAGATCCCTTCGCTGACTCTCAGGATTGTTATTTATTTGTTGACAATGAGGAAATACTATTTTTCTGATAATTAGTACATTTTTATATGATAGTGCATTTTGATATGTATTAATCACTAAATTAGAGATTAAATAAGAGAACTCTGTCACACTAAGTTCACAGGAGGAGGGTGATTCATAATACTAACAAATTGTGAATGTGATGACATCTGTATCTCTGTGATGAGATCAATTTGTATACCATCTGGCACTGAAGAGTTTAGCTACTTGCAGTTACAAAGGAGATATTTTGGCTACAACACTAAATGAGCAAAATAATGGCTATTTGGTGAGTTAAATGGTTAGTACAGATATCCTGAAGGAAAAAACTACCATTGGATAATAAAAGATAGGGTAGTGTCATTTTGTTAGCTGCAGATATTTTTGGCCCACACAGCTGGAAAAAAAAAAAAAAAATATATATATATATATATATATATATATATATATAAAATAAATATATATATATATATAAAAAATATTCTGCCATCCTGACAGGAAAAATTTATTTTTCTGTTTTACTTTTGTCTTAGCCTTTCCAGTGGAGTGATTAAAAATGCATGCATCAAAACTGCCCCCTAGACAGAAAAACAGGAAAGATACTATTTTAAAGGTGCAGTGCATTGTGTCTGTAAGTAACAGCTTGAGAGAAAATTATAGTCATTAGGGTGCAATGGCAAATAATTTTTATTTCTAGTTAATTCAAATTAAATCTGATTCAGAATACATGTGGAATGGTGGATATGGTTGCCAAGAATGCTATTAGAGCTCTTGCCTATCTTTTCTGCAGTCCTTTTATTAGAATGAAAGGGATATTTTCTAACATCACCATTATGAATTGCTTTATTTTCAAAACATATTTAAAAAATATCAATAGCGTAGAGAAGGCTTTATAATTTTTGACAAATATGTTTACTTCCCTGTCTTATTATTTTAGCATCTGGTCCATAAATCAGTGGCATTGCACCAACCTAAGACCAGCTCAATTGCTATCTAGTTGAATACATTTCCAGGAAGTATATTCTGCAATACAGGGTAATCTAGGCAATTTTCTGCAGTTCAATAATGGCTTAGAAATATTATGATCTTGAATTATGTGACAGTTTATCTGAATTAGGCTGGTGATGTCAAACTCATCATTTAAAAAAAAAAAAAAAAAAGAATATCACAAAGATATTCAGAACTATCACTGTTTGCAATTAATTGAGAGTTCTCCCAATGTATACCATATATATATTTGACACTACATATTTTATAAGATACTGATCCATACTGTAACCACACTTATAGATTGATGCTTCCAAAGCAGAATACAGGGAATGTACTCTGTAGAGTTGCTTTCTATTGTCTACAGATGCTCTGGCTGAATAGAGGTTTTCACAGCAAATTGTCATTCCATTTCTACTGAAAATAGTAACTTAACAATGATGTGAAATTTATTACACTTTCTGATCTGCTTTCCTATATAGAAGTATTTGCTTCCATGATGTGGATATATGAAACCACGAATGTCTAACAGTCTTCCCAATAAATTTTGATCCAGTTGACTGTGTGAAAAAAAGTTACGTTCCTACAACTTCTATGAAAATAGGCAGCCAGTTGAAGATCTGGCTACAGTCCTTAGTGGAAACTGGAGAATCCACACCACAAAGCATGTTTATGAATAGCCCACATGCAGAACAAACTTTAGTCCAATGCTCACATATTTTCAGTAAATCTAACTACAGGACACAAATCCTTAGGAAGGTAAACATCATTAGTTTCATCAAGCCTGAAATGGTTCATTTTTCTCTGCTTACTGTCTTTTTTTATTTGTCTTCATTCATGGTAAGTCTGAAGGCAGTAGAAGTGAATGATTTAAAGTAACTTAAGCCACAGATTTCTCAATAAGAAGTACATTCTTTTTCTGTTAGAAGGTGGCACAGGGAAGATAACAGACAACCACCTAATCTTGGTCTGTGATGCTTTTCTCTTGAACAATAATCAAAGTTTTTTCTTTATTGTGAAAACTGCTTATTAAGATTCTGCCATTGACTGGCAGAGTTAAAACAATTCCCTTCTGTCTGACAGGTCCTGATCCACTGCCTGCTGAACTAAAAGAAAGGACTCATAATTAATTACTGTTGGACAAGAATCCTAAATCCTTATGCTCATCAGCTAAGCTTTCTATTTCTGCCTTGGCTCAAATCCCAGCCAGAAATGTATGACTCTGTAGGTTCTTTCTTTGCAGGTGCTGTGAATCATACAGGCTTATGAGTGAAGAAATACTGTGTTGTTGTTCCTGTATAATTTAGCACTTGGCATATTGGTACAACTAATACTTAGTAAGGCAGCTACTGAACACCTGCAGATAAAAGCAACTGTCAAGTCAGTTTGATGTCATCCTAACTTCAGAAGGCTCTGTTTTGCACCTCCTGTGCATGTCCATGTTTGGACTAATTCCACATGCCACAAGACCTGCAGAGTGAGGCCCTTCAACAGAAGTATTTGAGACAGAGGAGTCCCATTTCCAGATCTGATCAGCCTAATGCCACTTGTGAAAAACGTTTCCAACATTTAAAATGGCAAGAAGGAAGCCACACATTATAGAAAATGAGTGATCAGAATCAGAAAGCATCAATTAACGTATTTTTCAAATGCGATTCAGTGAAACAATTGGACACATAATTAACTATGCAAAATTGCCACTATGGATGGAAAATATAGATTTCTCGGGTAACAAGGACTTTTAGAAGTGTCTTGGAAAATTTGCAAAGCTTTCTGCTAGGTGACCATCCTGGTACAAGAAAGAAAGTCTGGTAGTGTGAAAAACTGGCTGAGTCCTGTAGGCTGCTGAAGAGGTGGCCGATGAACCATTCATTTACTGATTTTGTCTCGTCTCCCTGTGACACTTTAAAAACATTAAATTATTTTCAGAATAAACTGAAGAGTAGTTCTTTAGGTATGAAATTAGACAAAATATGATAATATATTCATGAGGGAAAAAAAGTGGTGACTAAAAAGTATTATTTTAATTACTAGCTATTATCATTCTAGATCAAGATAATTCCTCTCACCATGTCTCACAGGTTACCCAACACCTTCCAAAATTTATCTAATCTTTAAAAAGCTGTTTAGTTATCCAAATATGTTTAAAATACTAAAGTACTTCCTTCTGCATTACAATCCCATGAGATATCAAAATATAATGTATTTCCTTGACCAAATGAAAGAGATATTATTCAACAGAACGGACAAGCTAATGGTTACTGAGCTGCTACTTAGGTATTAGTATGCTATACTTCTGTCCCTGGAACAGTGAATGACAAGAGATAATTATATCTCGAAAAAACACATACCAGTTTCTGCAAAACACAATACCTTTTGCTCAGAAAAGATGCTATGATACTGAAAGTTATTGCTAGTATGGTGTAATAGATAACAACATCAGTGCTCTGCAGTTATTTACCGATTTTCATTGCCAATGTATCACTCTATTTAGTTCACAGTATGTCCTCTCACCATGAGAAGAGAGGGAGGTAAAAGGGAGTGATTCTGTCACAAAAAAATGGGCTATCTAGTTTCTCAATGGATTTTGGCATTAACAGTGAAGACTGGAAATTCTTCTGAGCATGTGTTCTGTCCTGATGTTAAACTATTATATTGAGGTTGGATAACAGAATAACTAATTAAATACTAAACTATAATTCACAACTTTCTAGTTACATACTCAAAACTGAAACTGTTAGGCTATTAAACGAATCTTAGTTTGAAAAGCAAAATGAATTATAAAGGTAATAGCATTCTGCTAATGTGTTTAGGTATTTTTGTAAGTCTGGTTAGTCCCACACAACATAAAAGAAATGGTGTACAAAATTTAGGTATATGAAGACTGGAATAGCTGTTATTACGTATCATAGAATCACAGAATCACAGAATGTTAGGGATTGGAAGGGACCTCAAAAGATCATCTAGTCCAATCCCCATGCCAGAGCAGGAACACTTAGATGAGGTTACACAGGAATGTGTCCAGGCGGGTTTTGAATGTCTCCAGAGTAGGAGACTCCACAACCCTCCTGGATAGCCTGTTCCAGTGCTCTGTTACCCTCACTGAGAAGAAGCTTCTTCTCAAATATAGGTGGAACCTCTTGTGTTCCAGTTTGAACCCATTACCCCTTGTCCCATCATTGGTTGTTACCGAGAAGAGCCTGGCTCCATCCTCATGACCCTCACCCTTTATATATTTGTAAATATTAATGAGGTCACCTGTCAGTCTCCTCCAGGCTACAGAGACCCAGCTCCCTCAGCCTTTCCTCATAAGGGAGATGCTCCACTCCCTTAATCACCTTTGTGGCTCTGTGCTGGACCCTCTCCAGCAGTTCCCTGTCCTTCTGGAACTGAGGGGCCCAGAACTGGACACAATATTCGAGCTGTGGTCTCACCAGGGCAGAGTAGAGGGGAAGGAGAACCTCCCTCGACCTACTAACCACCCAATACATCCCAGGATGCCATTGGCCTTCCTGGCCACAAGGGCACAGTGCTGGCTCATGGTCATCCTGCTGCCCACCAGGACCCCCAGGTTCCTTTCCCCTACACTGCTCTCTAATAGGTCATTCCCCAACTTATACTGGAACCTGGGGTTGTTCCTACCCAGATGCAAGACTCTACACTTGCCATTGCTATATTTCATGAAATTTTTCCCCACCCAATTGTCCAGCCTGTCTAGCTCTCGCTGGATGGCAGCACAGCCTTCTGGCATGTCAGCCATTCCTTCCAGCTTGGTGTCATCAGCAAACTTGCTGATAGTACACTCTATTCCCTCATCCAAATCATTTATGAATGTATTGAATAATATAGGCCCCAGTACTGACCCTTGAGGCACTCCACTAGATACAGGCCTCCAACTAGACTCTGCCCCATTGACCACGACTCTCTGACTTCTTCCCTGCAGCCAGTTCACAATCCACCTCACTACCCAATCGTCCAGACCGCACTTCCTCAGTTTAGATGTAAGGATGTTGTGGGAGACTGTGTCAAATGCCTTACTGAAGTCAAGGTAGACCACATCCACCACCCTGCCACCATCTATCCACCTTGTTATGTCCTCATAAAAGTCAATGAGGTTGGTTAAGCATGACTTCCCCTTAGTGAAGCTGTGTTGACTGCCCCTAATGAACCTCTTATCCTCGATATGCCTTGAGATGGCACCAAGGGTAAGTTGTTCCATCACTTTCCCGGGTATGGAGGTGAGACTGACCAGTCTATAGTTACCCAGGTCCTCCTTCTTGCCCTTTTTGAAGACTGGAGTGACATTTGCTTTCCTCGAGTCCTCAGGCACCTCTCCAGTTTCCGAAGACTTGGCAAAGATGATGGAGAGTGGTCCAGCAATGACCTCAGCCAGCTTCCTCAGCAACCATGTGTGCATCCCACCCAGACCCATGTATTTATGGATGTCCAGATTGCCTAATTGCTCCCTAACCCAGTCCTCATCAACAGAGGTAAACTCCTCCATTTTCCTGCCTTCCTCTGAGGCCTCAGCGGTACGGGGCTCCTCTGGATAGCCTCCGGCAGAGTAGACAGAGACAAAGAAGGCATTCAGTAACTTTGCCTTCTCTGTATCTTCTGTCACCAGGGCACCCACCTCGTTCATCAGTGAAGCAATTCCTCATGTGTGTACTCAAAGTGATATTATTCAGGAATTGGGTTTGGGTCCTATGCTCTGTGATATTATTAGTAATAACATAGAAGAAAACACAAACTCATTGCTAAAAGAACTTTGATAGGATAAAAGGACTAAGGGAGTGCTAAATGGTTAAGTGATTCTAAGCAACCTAAGATCATGTAACAAATAAGGTAAAGAAAGTGTTTTATTGCAATAAGGGTAATGCCGTACCCTCATGGGGGAAAAAAAATAGTGAAGCTGTACTCACAAATTGGGTGACTCCATGTGGTTGAATGTAGTTGGGAATGTTCTACAGCCCATATTAGGAAGGGAAATCTTCCGAAATGTAATGTTTTTACAGAATAAAAATCTCAAGGTATTAGCATCCTTCATTTGAAACAAGGGCAAAAATTCAGAATGAAACATATGAGTTGCATTAGCATAAACAGTGATAGCATATTCATAGGAAAGGTGGGAAAAATGGGCTAAAAACGTGAAACTGTGGCTTCATTGCCCTATGTCCTGCGACCAAATAGGTGGGGCACACACCAGCAAAGGATCATGCTATATCCAGGGTTCCTGATCGTGATGTAGTATTGAATCTTCAGAAGATCTTGACATATGCAGTATAGAAGGCACAGTACTTCTCACTAGCACTGAGTAAAATCCTCCTGCAACCTTTCCTTTCATCTAGAAAAAAGGCCATTTTTGTCAAAATCTACATATTCTGCAAGAATATGTCAATTTCAATAAATTCTTATGGCAGTAAAACACTTGAGGGAAAGAAAGAACTTTGGTAAGGTCAAAACGGAGGCTTTTGTGTTTCTCTACTTGAGATATAACCAGAATTGAATTATTCTAATTTGGATATCCATGTTACAATTTATACAACATTTAAATTTATTTTTGGGAAAGAATGCTGCTGTTGTTTTTAAAAGCCCAAGGTCACTTTTAATAAGTATTGTGTTTGTTTGTTTGTTGTTTTTGTTGTTGTGGTGCTTTTTGTGTTTTGTTTGGGGTTTGGGGGGGGGGGGGGGGGGCGGTGGTGTTTGTTTGTTTGTTTGAGGGTTTTTTTAAGAACAAATGGAATAAAAAGAACAACCAAACACTGAAAATCTGAAATTACTTCTAGGGTGAAAATTGTGTTTTGAGCATTTTTATCCTCTGCTTCCCTAGCTCATCTGAGAGTTGTCACTCAAATTACTTTTAGGGAATATTTCATTATTCAGTTCTGGCGCCTGCTGACTACACACATCATGCAGGGCTGACACTCTCTTGTAACATTCTTACTCAACTGCCTTTATTATTTTATTGCTGTCTCATCAATATTTTTATCTATAGAAACACATCTTATTCTTAATTAGCTGATTTGTTTAGGGCCCATCTTACGGTCAACACCTTCTTCCACCACAGCTTGTATTTAAAAAGCAACCAAACCCCCAATTTCCATTGAAGAGAATGACAGAAAAATCATGCTTCTGTCTTCCTGAAAGTAACCTAAATCTTTGCTGGGCAAACAGCATCCGTTTCCTCCACTGTTTCTGATCAGATACATATTTTTCTTGACTGAGACCTGGAGCAGACAGGGTTGGTTTTCCTGTGATAATTTTTGCTTCAGGCAAGTTTAAAGCAGTTTCTCTCTTTCCTCTTCTTAAGTTTGAGAATATGCCCTTCACACTTCTTTTCATATTTGCTTTGGGTAGTTCAGTCCCTTTGCTCTTTCAGTTCCTGACCTGATCTTTGAATGTGTCTACAAAGATGCCAGCTTGGCAGAATTTTGGGCATATATCTAATAGAAACTGGAATAAGGTCAACAATTTATTTTATGTAGTCCATCAGTCATTCTTCTAGTAGCAATGGTCTCAGTCAGAATTGTGACAAACTAGGTAACATCAGTTGAAGAGAAGTTTATTTCCAAGTTGTGCAGTTTTGTTTTGCTTGTATCTCACAAGTTTCACAATAACAAAAAGCAAATCCAAAATTTGTGAATCTCTTGACAAGGTATACATAGGGTGGTTATTCCTCAATTACTATATGAAACTCCTATATACATCTTCTTCCCAAAGCATGTGTGAAAAACAGATGTTTTTAGTTTTGGATTGTCTCAAAATGCATTTCAATGTAGCTTTATTTGTTACAAGGTTGATTTGCTTTGATTTAGAACAAAGGAGTCCATAAGTGATTATTTTTCCATCTAGTGCTCTCCTGCCACCTATAAACAAATCAGAATATTGTTTATAGTACTTTAAAAGAAGACATCCATTGTGTGTTGTTCAGACCCAACACTTGTTGCATTCCCTAATGGAGTCTGACATACTAAGTACTGTCCATCAGTGGCCACTCCCTTCAAGCTGTCAGGTCCACCCAATCTAAGTCTTTGGCTTCCCATTGCTCATGCTGCAGGCAACCGTGGTAGCCCTCTTGGAAAGGCAGTGGATGCAGGTGGTTCCTAAAAGATGTATCGTGTATCTGACTTATCCTCACTGCACAAAGACTGACACTTGGCCCCATGCTAAAGGATGCTGAGAAACAAAATGGGCCATCCTCAAGTTTGTGTCTAAGGCAAATGGTCAGTAAGTCTGTATTTGAACACAGATCTGAACTTGAGTTCAATATAGGGTGTATATATTGGATGACAACAATATGGTCGTCTTCTACAGAGGGACAAAATCAGCCATCTAGATTGCCTGGTTCTCCTTCAGCTGCTGTGTATTGTCCTTTGCTTGGGACAGATGATCCTCCACAGTCCCTATAATGAATAAAGTTTCCATTAGAGTCTGCCAGGCTATGTGCACAGCTCTGCAGGTCGTGAAACAGTAATTTAATCTTTAAAATCTCCAATCCACATATCAGAGCTGGGACAAATATTTCATTAAGAAGTTGCTTCATTTTAGTTCAAGTGGCGCAAAAAATTCCTTTAACAGATCTATATTACTTGAACCACACTCTTGCTTCTCTACAGCATTATGATTAGATGCCAAAACACACAGTGTAATGGAGACATGAATTAAGACCCACTAAAATCAGTTGGTTCCTACGCGGGTTACAAAGCCAATATTCCATTTTATGCATCATTAATTTAACTGTCTTACTGAAATCAGATAGAGGCCTCTGACTTTCAAGTTTCTCTCTTATACATTTAAATTTAAAAAAATGGTTAGGGATATGGGCATGGACTACAAGTATCATGTGAAAAATTCCAGAGACATGAAAGCTGATAGCATCTGACTTAATAATATGGTCTCATTATTCAGTTTAATTGTTTCTAATTTTAGTGACTAATGTTAAATACATTTAGTCAGATAGGTTCTATTCAAGAAGGTATTTTAGAAAAAGATAGAAAAAGGTAGATTTGAGATAGACTCTTTCATAAAATCTTATCAATGTTACTTAAGTATAAGAATGTTGTGAAAGCATAGTATTCCTTGTTTTAATAACTGAAAGCAAACCCAAATGCTGCATCAGCACATTAAAATTTATTATTACACCCTAAACCTGAAGAGATTTCCCGTGAACTGATTATGCATGGTAGCTGTAATAATGTAATCAGTGTATTTAACAAGAGGAAAAATTACGTTATTAATATGAGAGAAACAGCTCAAATCAGCAGCTCTATGCCAATTTTTGGCAGCTGGAGATCTGACCCATTACAATATCTAACAGTTTTAATAAGAAATTAAGGCCAGAATAGGCAATTGGATAATCTACTGTGACCTCTTATTTTGTGCTGGTGCTGTATTGTATCCAGTTATCTTTGCATCAAGCCTAAAGATTTGTGTGCTACATAAAGCATAGCTTGCCTTTGAGTAAAACGTATCATTCTGTATGTCATTCGATCTCAAACCTAAAGTATTAAGAGATGGATACTCTACCAATTCATTTGATGGTTTGTTCCAACACTTAATTCCCTTTTCAGTTAAAAAGGAGAATTTAATTTTCAAATTTATATGTGTCCGTTCTCAATGTCCAGTCACTGGTTCTTATTATGGCTTTATAAATTTAGTAACTGGCATTTTTCTCTATGAAGACACTTATACAAAAATTGTAAAAGAATAATAACTCCATCTTGGTTTTTATATATTACAAAAATCAAGCTCTCTAAATTTCAAGGCTATCTAAGTTTTTAATCCTTTTTATGAAATATTCTTGAATCTTCCTCAGTTTTATAAAGTTACTTTAAAATTGAGAATACTAGAATTTCAGTCTTCCAGTATCACTAGCAAAAAAATACTGCAGTTACATATGATCATCTTTATACATCTTCCACTTTAAACCTCTTCTGTCACTTGGAAGTTTTCATTCTCTCTTCTACTTCCGCATCCCATCGGGAACATTCCTCATCAGTCTCTATTTTCCATAATATGGTCATCTGGTGTCCAGTATCCTTAATTTCTTATTTCTAGATGTAGTCTAGATGTACCTGATAACATTTCAGTGTTCTCTTTTTTATATGCTGCAGCCAATCGAAAAAATTCTGAATGACTCCCTTGACATTATCAGGACATGTTAGATTAATAGTGATTTTAAATCTACTTTCACATCCTTAATGAAGAAGTTGAACACCATAGGGTCTAGCCCAATCTTTGCAGAAATTTCACATCAATAAGAGAAACTCAAATACAACTATGTATGGTTAGTATACTACCTCAAGGCCTGTGCCTTTTTTTTTTTTTTTTTAAACTATTGGGTTAATACAATAATACTAGAGCTCCATTTCCTCTAGCTAACTGGAAATAATTGAATAGTTTTTTCCAAAGGAATCTGGAAAGAATTAAAGTGTCACATTATAAACAGTCATCCTACTATACTTATGTATTACAATCTAGAGCACAGAGAACAGAGATAACTTTTTCATAGCATGATACAGAGTTCTAATGATTAATCCATTATGTTGTTCATGCATGATTTCTTTTTACATTACAGCTAAACCTGGGTACCAGTGGCGTCAGAGGAAGCCATTAAAAGGTTGTTTATATGCATTGCAACATTTATACAGAGTGACACTATTTGTTATATAATACTGTAATGTCATAGGAAGTAAATGGGTATAAACTGCTGTATTCTAGTTCCCAGATTTGGGAAGAATTGGGTAAAAGCAACCCAGTTTTTATTTCTACAAAAATAATTAAGAGAAGTAAGGGGAGACTTGCAAGACCATATCTAGAAATTAGTAACTGAATGAGTATCGGGCATCATATATTTGAAGGAGTAAAATCAGTCTTGATAATCATAATGGAATTTATGAAAATGGAAACCTAGCAGGCTTTTCCAAAGTTATCCCATGGCAAACTGCAAATAATGACTGGCTCACAGGAAAGGCTATAATCCTTGTCTCCTCCTCCAGTAGCTAATATGGCTTTTCTGTTTGTTTTATAGCAGGTTTTTTTGCATAAATCCTTTCCAGATGTGAACATCTGAATAACACTCTTAAACAATTCAACATTCTGATAAAGTAATCAGAAGCCAGACTTTCATGTCTATGCCCTTACTTTCACCAGACCAAAGTGAGTATTCAGTGTTACCATTCTTTATCTGATTACAGTTTAAATTCACTTTGCAGAGGATAAATGACAGCCATTTTAGCCCCAGGACTCTTGCTAGAAAGACACTTGCAGAAATAAACTCTAAACCATCAGGAGCAGGTCCAAGAGAAAGGTGTAAAATTAAACTGCAAATAATATCTCCCATGTTAAAGAATCCTAAATGCGTTAAGAGGTTTTAAATTGAATGAGGAAATTTTTCTATTGTATTTTAGGACTTTTATATCAGATTGCAAAGCATTATTTTTTCAATGTTGTGAACAAATAATAGCAAAAATTCTGAGTCAAAGAGTGTTAAGAAACTGATGACAGATTTGAAAGTTCAGTGATAGTTATCAGGATTGACTTTACTTCATAAACAACTGATTTCAGATATTCATTAGGTTATTGATTTCTTAATCTGTTCCAGGACTGTTGAATATCAGCTAAAAGTGTTATATATGTACTGGTGATTTTTTTTTTTTTTTCCTAAATTATTGCACTTGGAATGATGTCTTCACAACCAACTAATAAATGCTTAATTTGCTGCCTGGTAGTATAAGCTTCAGAAAGCCTAGTGGACAAAAAACTGCTTTTCAATAGCTGTGTAATGAAGTTTTCACAAATTGTTTGTAAGTCAAGATAAATTTTTGTATTGCCGTATTTCGGTCTTTTACCTAAGAGTGAACTAGCCAAACAGAACCTCCTTAATTTTTCAGTGTTCTTGTAACAGCACAATGAAACACTATCAGTTAGTCTCATATGTGCATATTTGGCAGAGTAATTTGATCCATTTTAAATTAATATGTGTATTTAACACAGCTTAATGTACTTAAACTTGGGGTTAAATTTTACTAAATTAATGACTCGTTAACACTTGCTTTATATATGGTTGTTAATATGTCTCTGTGCCTAAATTCTCTACTTCATTTAACATGCATCCACCATCTCCTGTCTAATTAACGTATACACTCAGTGATTTTTAAGGCTTAAAGGCCTCAGCAACTTTGGGTCATTCTGCCACATTCTGTAAAAGTATAAACACAAATGACACAGAAACGACAGTAATAACTTCTTTACTTATAGAAGCCTTTCTTTTTTTTTTTTTTTTTGCATCTGAACTCAAACCTAGGATCTTAAATTGCAACATCTGACAGATTCACATTAACTCAACAATATGTGTACATATACACAGGTTCACAATGTCTTGAATTCACTGCGAATATGTTGGATGGCAACAGACTGTCAGCCAGCAGTAGTGGCGTGCTGACAGATGAAGGCCTGAATATTATCTAACCACTCAGGATGTGTTTCTCTTTTACAGCTCAGGTCTTAGGTGATGGGAGGCAGAATGTGTTACAGGTCACTGACCACCGCCAGAAATGTCTTCTATGCAAACTCATAAGAAGCAGAAGAATTTTCTTAATCTTTACACATGCAGAATTGCAGTCAAAATAGCCTTGTTGCCCTACTTGGAGTTACAATAGCTGAAAAATACAGTGAGTGGTTAGGTTTTGGTAATGTCAGCTGGCTACTTGACTAATCAGCTGTAGTAGTTAATGTAGTTCCTGAAAGCAATTACTAGGACTACAGATTTTGTGTTGCTTTCAAGAAACAGTAGATCACTAGCTTGCTAAATTCTATGCATTCATAAATACTCCTTGCTTTCATCCAAAGTAGAAAGCCTTAGTGATTTCTAAATTCTACTATGAAAAGAACTATGTTAAAAGAACATTTTTCACTGTGAGAGGCTTTGGAAATGAGAATAAATTATCAGCCATTACTAATTTGTAATATATTGGACCAGACTTCCAACTGGCAAAACTGACAAAACACTCGTGGCCTTCGGTCAGCTTCTGTCATCTGCAGATGTAATCACTCATGCAGCTCTCCAAAACAGAGGTATTCTCATCACTAAGAACAGACTCATTTTTCACTATGTGTTTCATATATGTATTCTGTATGTCTATTGGAGGGGATTGTTTTATATTGCTTTGACAATATGTGAAGTTGCAATGTCATTTAGAACCTGGGTGGTAACTTTCACATCTAATTTTCTTAACTGATGCAATTCAGGTGAACACCAGACATTCTCACTGAAGGATTTGTTGACACATAAAGTCTTAGCTGTTCTTAAAGACAAATAAGTCTTTCTATACTCTCTCCTGCTATTGCAGAACCAATTGCAGTCATCAGCAATTCCTATATTACTTTCAAGGAGTGTAATAACAAATTACAAATTAAAAATTTATAACTTCAAACACTGCCTTGTAATTCTATTACTATAATTTGTGAAATATGACAGCAGAAATCATAGAAATGACAATAATTATTGCACCACGGAAGACAGTTTTGTTTCAGATACAGCCTTTTTTTGTTATTATTCTTAAAATAATATTTTTTTTTTTTTTTTAAACAATGGAGCAGAAATGGGGCGTACTGTTTCAAGAAAATATTGTACTGTGAAAAGCTCCATACAAAAAAAAAGAAGGAGGGAGGGATACAAATGGAATAGAACTGCTCATCTGCTAGAGAAATACATCCCTGTCCTTCTTATACAACTTGGAAACAAAAATGGAGTTGATGCCAATCCATATCAAATAATCTCTGAATTTAAAAATGCATCAACTTCCAAGTCCAGTAAGTGATGAAAAGACACAATTTCTTGTACATTTGGGCTTCCAGGTGCTATTACTTTTGCTTGCAAGCATGATATAGAACAGCCCTTTTTTTTTCCATTTAGAAAATTGCAACCCATAAGCTTATTTTGCAAGAGAATGCAAGAAAATTAGTTTGGCTTGAAGATGTGAAAGCTGCATGCACCAGTGCTCAATGTTTTGTCTTTGGTAAGCACTAGCCATTGCCAAGAAAGTAATGTAATTTCCACAGTGACATTTAATTTTGATCTGTACATTACATATTAATAGTTAATTTATCGAAGCATATAAAGCAACTGAAGCAAAAGGAGTTTGGTTTTTGTTCTTTTTTCTTGTGCCAAATAGTTCTGTTACAAATTATCAAGCTGTACCCTGCTCCCTTTAGACTCAGAAAAGAAACTCCTCTAAAAGAGATGACTATCGATGCATTAGATTGTCTAATTAGGTTAGGCAACACTATGTAATGTAGATAAATCTTTCCTTTCCACTCTTTTTTCTCTTTTTTTTTCTTTTTTTTCTTTTTTTTATGAGAAAGTGAATATCTGTCCCACGTCACTCGTAAATTGTAAAGAAGTAAACACTTCTGAACAGTATTTAGAATTCAGCAATATGTAAATACAGGCCATTTGTTAAAGTGCTTAAAGTTGTCTTGAAAGCTGTAAAAAAATCCATATGTTAGTGCTTAAAAGCAGTCTGGTTTTCCAGGGAATTAGTAGTTTTGAACAGCAGAGCATTTCTCTGGGCATGACAATATTGATTTAGGGTTGGATACTTCTTTCTTAAAGTCATGGTGGTAAAATTGCTGTGGTGATTATTAGAGGTAAAAATAAAGGAACAACTCAGAAAGCATAAGATTCAAGAAATGAGAAGCTGATGAATAGCTATGTTAAAAACTTATATGCATAAGCGATTATTTTACAGGGTTGGACTAGATGACCTTTAAAGGTCCCTTCCAACCCAAACTATTCTATGATCCTATGATTCTGTGATTTCCTCTTTTGGTGCATGAGTAAAGACAGGTGGTGTTGTTTAAATTAAAAAATAACACTCACATGATGTAGAATAATACTTTAAAAAGTCATTGACAAATGGTACAACATGCAAACTTTTCAAAGCACTGAAGTTTATAATATTTTTGTGCAAGTAGCTGCTGTCCCTTAGACTGCTTTCCTGCAACTGGTTTTCCTGAACTGAAGAAATGGTCAAAAAACTGTGTGATAGACTGTTTCTTTTCTCTACAATTATTTTTGTCTCAGCTAGAGGCTCAACTGTGTTTTGCAATGAGTAGCATTTGACACACCAGTTAGTTTTATGGAGGCTTTCAATTATCTCATAGTCTGCATGTGACCATCAGCTACTACCAGCAGCTACTGCTTACGAAAGAAAGGTGTTCTGTCCAGCTAAAAATTATCCAGCAGATTTAAGAAAGATTTCTGGTCAGGTCAGCATCTCATATAACAGCTACAAGTTCAGTTATTTTGTACAGAAATGTAAAAATTTTGTACACCCTGGAGGTGCTGATTATGACCCATAAGGCCTGGTAATTTAATTTTATTTGTAGCAAAACTAGACTCTCTTGCACAGAAAGATGCTGCTTAAATGAATCAGTTGCATTCATTTAAATCCAAAGGAGACATTTTCATTTAAGCATTGCTTTTACTCCCTCTCAGATCATTATCTACCCAACTCTTAAAGCATTAGTGACCCATCCCCAAAGCATATGACAACAGGTCTGTTCGAGTGACACCTCCAAATAGCAAAATATAAAAAATATCCTCCATTCAGAAATGCCAGACAAGCTTCAGAACACAAGTCCCATCTTTAAATTATACATACAGTGATCACTGAGGACTCACCAGTGAGGATTCACAAATGATACAGGAAAAAAGATGGTAAAATCTGGATTCCAAACTAGTGAAAAATAAGTAGCATTCACCATCTGTGGTCCTTGACAACAAGCAAACTATCAACAGCACTATACAGTAAAAACATAACTGCTTTTACAAGCTTAAACCATCTGTAAAAACAGAGTGCTTTAAATGCTAAACTGAAATGCTCACCCACCCCCACCCCCCCCCCCAAAAAAAAAAGGCACAAAACAAACTGTATTATTGTTCTGGTATATTAATGTCATATTAAATAGCTAGCACAAATCCAACAAAGCAGAACAATTCAGACTTAGCAAAAATCAATATCCAAGACAACCTAGTGTGCTTATCTTAAGTGATCATCTCCTGTGAACTAGCAGTCACAAATCTTTAAAATGTTGCTCACTTCCCTCAAACATTTGTTCTGGAAACCCTTAAAGCCCAGCTGCTGAGTTTTGGAACATTTTTATCTTCTTCTCCAATTCAAATATCATCAGCTTTTAAGATTTTTAAGGTAATCATAAATGTGCATATAACCAGGCACTTGCAAAGGGAGAGCATTCATTAATGGTAAGTGGCAAAACAAACAAAAATGATTCCATGACACAAACAGGTGTAAAAGAAACCAAAGTTCAGGAGACAGTCCTTTCTGGAGAATCCACTGAGATCATTACTGCATATTTCAACAGCTTAATGGGCTCCCCAGTTTATGGTCATTTTCTGCCTGGAAGAACCACAGGACAGAGCCTGCCCTGCTGCAGTGTTCTGTTCATGGCTGTTCCTCTGCTGAAAGCTCTAACCCAAAGAAGTCCCAGGGTACCTGCACAAACTTTTACACCATGTTGCTCTTTCTCTGTGCTGGCTTTGTTGTAACGGAGTTGAGTTTTACTTCTATATTCCTTCCAAACATGTGGAATTTTACATCCAGGAAGGCTTTGTTAGTATGCGGGCTGTTGTTTTGTAGATGCTCCATGACAGTCTTTACAAAGTAGGCAGAAAAATGTTGAAAGCCGGAAATTTCTCCATTAGTCACCTCTCTCATCTTTGTGTCCTTGCTGAGATAAGTAAGATAGAAATACAAATAAATTCCACAATAGTATATCCATTCCCATAAAACAAATACAAAAATACACGGGGAGGTATGGAGAAACATGAAAAAGCCTATAGTGAGAAGTGACTTAACCAGCCATTCTGTGAAAGCATACAGTGATAATTTCCTAGCATCACCTCCCAACTTTGACTAACTTATGGCCCTTTTTCACCTCCTGCATCAGAGGTAGCATCTTTGCATTGATGCCCCTACTTTCAAGATTTTCCCTAGGCTAACAGTGTTGTTGCTACTCTCAGTTCCTTACAAAAATTCAATTAACACATAAAATAAGTAACTGAGAGGAAGGCATTTTCTGTTTGCATAAATGTTAAATATTAATCTAGCAGAACTGGTATGCTGTAGAGCTATGATTTTATGCTGAGACAGTATATTTAATGTAAATAACCCTTTTTCTCACCTCTGGAATTTAGGAGTCTTTCTTTATCTGTATTAGTGATTCTGACATTTCAGAATAATTACAAATCTTTTCCCTTCACCCATACTGATGACCTAGTTTACCATTTTCTTAAACATTTTTACAGTCCTGTTTTTGCTAATAATCTTCTTGTGAGTCCTTCACCCCTCTTTCTCCTTCCAATAGCTTCAGCTGCTCTTCTTCAAAGAGACATTTACCTGGAACTACTATAAAACAAAGTTTATAGTGGTTGCCTAAAGGAACTGATCTGCTACCACAAACCAGGGGTCTTTAGCATCTCTCCTCATAAACTAAATAGAATACAGGAAACCTATTCTCATCCCCACAGTCTGGAAGGAACTGAGATGCTGCCAACTCTGGCAATAATACCACGTGCAACCTTTCTTCCCCTGTATACAATAACATTTCTAGCTGAAGCAGCAGGTAGTTTGGGAAACTGGTGAGAAGAGACGCATCTGTGGAAAAGACTGCCTGAACTCCTGTTGAGATCCAAGGCCATAGTGAACAAACACTGGTGTCAGCAGTGTTTTCAGCTCTTATTAAGATCTGTCAGTTAAGGATGAGTATTTAGTCACAGTGAGAATCCAAATGTTGATAGACTATCAAAAATAAGGGCAGTGATACACAACCTCCTTTTACTTACTGTCCTTCTTTTATCTCATTTCTGAGGAAAGAATATGGAAAAAAAAATCCCAAATGACAACTACTTCAGTTTCTCAAGCGCTCATCCCTAGTCTTTTATGAGCAGTCATATAACATTTAAGGTGTAAGGTTGCCTGTTATATCTGTTGAAGTAGAATTTTATATGTCATATTTCTAGTAGCCTGCTCTGTTCCCTCTAAATTGGTTATTCATTTGCAAAGAAGGTATTAATGGAAAAGCTATATCCACATATTCAGTATTTTATTTTGGTTGTATATTGTATTTAAAATGTCCACATCACTCTTTTTCACTCCATCTCTTTCTGTACCTCTTTCTCATATACATAAACCCACTTTAAGTAAACATAATTTCATTGTCTCCAGGCATTAAGTTTCACACATTGTTTGGTACAAAAATAATACACAACCACTGTGCAGCAATAGTTTGTATCCCCCAGAGGAAAGGAAATGATTGGTGATGAGGTGAGAAATCTGAAAGTGAACAAATAGAACAACATAGGAATGGTCATCATCCTTACTAACTTTAATTTTCCAATAAGGTTTACTTTTTCATTGTGAATGATAAACAGAGATGACATACGATGGTTTCCTTCAGCCAGAGAATTTTTAAATCAGTGATCTAATTTTAGCTGCATAAGCAAATAGAGCATCCTTCCCTTGTTCCACAAACAAGGCAGCCAGTAGAAGAAAAGACAATGTATCAGTTCTGTCACCAATTAAAATTTGCATGTTTGCAGAAGGAAAACCAGTTTTAATTTGTGATCATCACAGAACTAAATTACATATGGCTGTTTAACCTGCTTTGGGAGATATATATGTAAAAAATATATTAAACACATAAAACTTCATAGATATTCCACTTTGCAGAGTTTCCTCAAACTTGTATGCCAACTCCTCCCATGGCTGTTTCTCCCACAGACTCTTACAAGGTCTCCAAAGATACCAGGGATATCAAATATTGACTGACTTCTGGCTCATCTGTTGACCCATGATTCACCTAGAATTTCATCTCCTCCAGAGGCCACAGACATTGAGGTCTGTCTAACTATAAAGTTTGATTCATCCCTGGATTTCTCAAATAGATATATTTATTTGGATAGTTTGATAAGTAACCTCTTCATAGTCAAGCAATAACAAAGTAGGTCTAACTGCCCAGCAGTTAGAACTCAAAATTTTTAAATCATAGCATCCTTTATAAACAATACACATACACATTCACTGTGGTATGTTTGTTATTTGGCTATAAGGGATATATTTACTTCTAAGAAAAATAAAGATAGACTTTTTAATTTACTTAAGACTTAACAAAACTACTAGATTCTTCTGAAAATTTGTGGTTTAAATATCTTCTCCAAAATCACCAAGCAACTAAATGCCAGAGCTGGGAATAGAATATTTATTTACTTGACAAGTTTCCTTAAATAAAACTTACCAAAAAAGTGCTTTAAAATTGGTAGGTATGAAGTCAAAACAACTGATAGCCCTAGGAGGGCTTATTCACATGACAAAGAGGACTTTCCAGACATGGTCTTCATGTCAGAGGCATTTTTGGTATATTACTATAGATTAGTTTAACAGCACATTAATAAATCTTCTAAAATTACAGTATGACCAAGACAGAAGATAGAAGATGCTCTGTTACTTAATACTTTTCATTAAAAGGTTTCCTGAAGTGTTTGAGAGAAAGCCCAGGAACTAAAGCTTGGAATGAGTACTGCCCGGGTAAGGTAATACAGCACTTGCTGATTCAAGAAAACATAATCCCAGTCTACATGAACTGTCCAGAATTATCACTGGCAAACTTGTCACTGAATAGCAGCCTTGACAGGAAGTTTATGCATATTCAGTTACTTAACATTTCAGACAGCTATCAGTTGCTCAACAAATGCCAGGATCATACAGCATATTCCTCCTGACAATTTGCAGCCCAAATACACAAGAGTTTTGTAGCCATAATTAGCTCAGCAATTTGGATTTGGTTTGTGCCTTCTGTCTGTCACCATTTACTGCAGGGTGACAATAAACCATAGCAGATGCTCTCAACCCCTGCCCTCCCCACTAGGAAAGGTAATAGGAGGAAAAGGGAGAGAGACTTACAAGTTAGAAAAGTTAAAAATGCTTTACTAATGCTATTAATAAATAGAGAAAATAATACAAAATACACAAAACCAATCTTGAATTTCCCAGGGTAGCACAGTGGCAGCTGCAGGGCAGGTTCCTAGAAGTCCTGAACTGGACTCCGCAGTAAACTGGAACTGGATTCAGGGATGTAGGGCTTGGAACTAGGCCTAGGATCACAAGCAGAACTGGCAGGGTCCTCTTCAGATGCAGTCATGGTCCAAGAGAGTAAGGCCCTCATGATCTCCCACTTTTACAGGCTATATGATGTGTATGGCATGGAATACTTAGTTGGTCAATTTTAGTCACCTGTTCTGTCTGCCCCTCCTTGCAAATACGCCATTCTCACTTATGGGATGTGCAAAATTTATCAGTAACCTTGACTGCCATAGCAATAACTCTAAACTTAGGCCTTCTGCAGAACATTACTACTGTTATCAGCTTCAGAGCAAACAGTGTCTGAAAAAAAATGCAGCCAAATTCAGAAGTGCAGTTTCTTAGAATAACGTAGGAAAATTCACTAATAGAGGGAAAAATCACTAATAGAAAGGAAAATTCACTAACAAAAGGAAAATAAATTCATAATTAATTAAATATCTATTTATTTTATATATTTATTTAATTAAATAAATTGAAGGAAAATAAATTCACTAATAGAATGAAAATTCACTTATAGAAAACTGGTCTAGTTTCAAACAAAACCAGGACACTGTCACAAATGATAAATGCTAAACATCTTTGTTACAGGGAGTTTTGGTGGCAAACAGGAAACATATCTATGAGAGAGAAAGAAACCAGTAAGTGGAGAAACATGCCGCCAAAATGGATTTTTCAACATTCCATCATTGATTTTTCAGCTTAAGAAAGCAGTGAGGAACAGTGGAGTTATTTTTCAATACTTGGTATTGTAGCAGACTGCTAAACAAAAACAATTACACTTCAATATGAATATAGAACAAATTACTTGCAGGTCTAACACATTACCATCTTCTACATGTACTGAACCAGAATCGTTAAAGTGCTTTGTAGTTCACCAGAGTGAAATTTCAAATGCTATGTCTGAAAATATTTCCTCCAGCAACAAGATTCAGACTGACAAAGAACTTCTTACTTCAAAAAACTGTTAGGATAGACTGAACTAAAGTCCCTCTGTATTCTTCTGTCCTTTCATAGGTTTGTCTCCATTATCATGCAGTTTATTCTTCTAAAGTCATGTGTTGTGGTTTTATGAATGGTGTTCTGAATCACATGTGACCAGAGGTGACAGTCCAATGAACTAATCATCATGCAACCCCAACACTATTCAGACTTGGTTCACAAAAAAAAAGAAATGTACAAGAGTTGCACAAAAAGCAAGAAATACTTTTGAAACACAGAATAATAGAAGGGTCAGAAAAAAAGATAATCTTGTAAAAGCCTTGGCCACTCTAAATCAGATTGGCATAAATCAATCACATCTTCCTGTTACCAAGATTCAGTGACACTTAATTTGCCCTTACCCACATTGCTATTATAAGATTTATTCTTGGGTTAAGATACATGAGAGTCATGTAGAGCTCATATCTTCTCATTATCAAATCAATAAAGATGAGATGAAATGTTCTTTTTTCAGAAGGAAGAAAAAGGCAATTTCATCCTCAGAAACTCACTGATGGCCTAAGGAATAATTCTAGCCAGAATTAATCTGGCCGTTGTCAAAAAAGTTTTTACAAATAAATCTTTATTTGAGGACCTCTTCTTTGTCAATGGTCAGCATTACTTGATAAAATTGTGCATCTCTATTAATAGCTAAAATTTTGCTTGCCTGCCTTCTGTCTCCCTCTATGGGGTTCTACTTGTTGGTGTCAATACACTATTTCTGAATCACTACAGATATTGGAATGAGCAGAAGAAACAATTGTTGTTTCAGACTGCTTTCCCAGAGACACTCATAGAAATATACAGTTAGTTAGTAAGGTATTACTACAGCATTGGATTTCTATAATATTATCCTTTTCTTTAATAAGCAATATTTAACAAACTTTTACAAAGAGCTGATAGCAACAGAGGAATTGCAAATAATGAGAAAGATACTGTACAAAGCTGCTCATACAGGTCAGACAGCTCTTATTAGACCTGACTTCTCTGACAATTTAAAACTCTACTAAAGAAATACCTACTGTAATGATCAGAGTGCTCTAAATTGACCCCATAAGAAAATTTTCTTGTTGTATTTTTTGAGAGTAAATCCAGACCCCATACAAAAATATTATTTTGATATAGTCTTGGAGGTATAACTTGAAGAACACTCTTAAAAATATACAAGGGTACAAGGTATCACATTAAAAGAAACATATGGGAAGGCTGGTGTACAAAATAAAAAACGTAAAGTGGAAAATAAAGAAAAATAAGGGACTGTGAGTGTTTCCAGAATTTTCTGGCTTGTGTTTTTTTTGAGTGTGCTCCATTGGTACAACAAGTCATATAAAACGTCAGCTGTTATAAATACTTTCTCCTGCATAAATATACCATTGATATCAGACCAGCTGTAATGGCAATTATCTTTCATTTTAGGACTGGATGTATTCTGTCTGGCAATACCGATTAAGCACTTTAACTACATAAGGATATGAGTAAAGTTTTCTTCATTTGAATTAAACATGATTTCAATTTCTTTCTTTTTACACAGATATTAGAAATAAGATCCTTTATGCTTCTGACTCAGCCATAGAAGTTATGGCTATGGAATCAATAAAAATAAATTGAAAAACTAAGACCAACAATGAAAATACAAATTAATCTAATTATTAAACTAATTTCTTAAGTAATACCTTCATAAGTGCCAGCTATTTATATTACTGCAATAATACCTTTAATTGCTAAGTACAAAAAGAGTAAAACCTGTAGGACACTTCAGAAGAATTTAGGCTCCTAAATCCTGTGAGCAAGAAAAAATTTTAGAACACGGGTCATGGAAGTAGGCCTCCAGAGACTGCAGTAAACTCTCATTGAAATTAACATGATGTAATTGAAAATCAAGGCTTAGGATTTTATTTTAAAAGATGTTAAGATTTCCACAGCACAGAAACAGGCAACAGCCATTTGAGTTGTTCATGACTCTCAGACTTCATATCTGGCATCTCTACTCCTGCATCAATTAATACTTTAATTTTGCATGCAAAAATGATTAACATTGGATCAACATTAGTTAGGGTTGCTAAGATCCTCTTCTCTAGCAAAGATAGTCAGGAATCTAAACCTATCATTGTGTGATAAATCACATAGAGGAAGAATATGGTTTTGTACTGCTACCACACTGATCACTGTACTCATAAGAATATTAGTTACTAGATATCTCCTCTCCTTTTAGGTGCAGATTAGGTAGTCAACACACTTGATCAGACCTTACAAAGAAGTGAGGTGGGAGAGAGACTGTCTTTTGTAAATCCCATGGACCACTCAATTTCCTCTGAACTGTTTGATGCTACCATGTGAGTAACTTCACATGCCTACACCAGAAACATGGTGTAAGAGTCTACTTAGTGTTAGAATTCTAATAAATATGAAAATGCTTCCAAAATTGGTGAGGGCTAACAATTTAGATGGCCTTTAATTATTATATTGGCAGCCATGTTCAGGAATTCAATCCTATTTTAGCTCCATTTGCTTCTTTCTATTTTAGTTTTATATATATCATGAACTGCAGTCTGCAGTGAAATTGGTGTAAAGCTTGTCACTGCCCTGAAAGAGGCCAGGTTGTTGATGTGAGATGGTAGGTCATGGACGTGCTCTATAAGAGACCTTGAGCAGACTGGAAGTGAACATTGAGAGCAGCGAGAATCTTTCAGTGCCATCACCTCTACAAGGACTGAAGGGCTAGGGATGACAATTCACCCCCAGCAGCAGCAAGCACAAGTTGATGGGCAGACTCCATGCACTTGATGGCAGTTGTGACAGAATTCTTGGACACCTGCTATGTTGAGGGGGCTCCTAGTTCGTACTGCCAAAACCACGAAGACTATAATAATGTAATTTCTATCTTTGTCTTTCCTTACCACAGTAACAAAGACACACACCTATTCAACTACACACAAAACATGTGCACGGGTACACGCTCATACACATGCAGATGCTGCTCCTTCAGTAGATTCAGCACAAATAGCCTGGCAGGAAATTCATCCTGATTTCATTTTTTCAGCAAGGATAATAGTCTGAATAGAAGAAAAGCGTACATATAGCAGAGCTCTTTATCTTCTTCTTTGCACATTTAGCTACCTTCTCATAACATTTTTAGCTCACAGCACTGGAGGAATTCCTATGCAGATGACAGCATTTGCTAAATATGAAGAGGAACTACCACCATAACTGTTTTTATTTTTCTTTCTAAGCTTCTTGAATTATATGCATAATGCTTCTTTGCAAGGTATATTTGTAATCCTATTGAAATTAGCAGAACAGGGATAAACACATAGTAGGTGAGCACCAAATATATTTTAATTATATGATTAAATAAACCACCCTTTACATCTGATAAAAGAGAGATTGTGCTGCAGCATACAGCAGATGATTTCCATATGAAATCATAGAATCATAGAATCATTTTGGTTGGAAGAGACCCTCAATATCATCAAGTCCAACCATCCATCAAAATTAATTTTAAAAATCAACATTAAGTTTAAATACACATGCTTTTAAGAAATTTGCCTGAAAGAAATCATCCTTGTGGAAAAGTGTCAAACAATGATTTGACTTATTGTTTGGATAGACTTAGGATTCACATTTTTGTAGTGATGCTCTGTTCAGGGAACAGAGACACTGTGCTTTTGAAACTCTGTATCTGTCTCTTTACTGGAAGCTTTCAAGTTCTCTCTCAGAAATTCAGAAACATTCTTGCCTTTGAAAGCAGAAACTCCAGACAAGCCACATTCTTGTCTTCATATTAATTCATCATAAAAAGATCCTCATTGGGAAAAGAGAACAATGGAGGAGTGAAGGATAAATGGATTCATCAGAGTGGAAAGTAGGGGAAAAGCTATCAGAAAAAACAAAAAAAAAAAAAAAACAAAAAAACAACCATAAAACATATAGGATAAAATACAGCAGTGAATGAAATAAATAATTTTTGCTTTCACAGCTCAAGTTTTCCCTGGCCTGTGTTTAACATAGATAGAACCCATTATAGACATGTCTCAGCCCATAAAAAATCTCCAGATTCCACCATTATTCCCTGAGGAGCTGCCTCTGAGAAAAATAAATATCTAGGTTTTTTGTGAAAAAATGTGCAAAAACCCCCACCCTTGTTGAAGAACCTTCATTCACACCCTCCTCTCACTTTACTGAAGTGTGGCTTGGATTCATTACCTTTTGGTTGTTATACAGATAAAGCCAGAGTGCACATTTCATGAATTGCAAAGGCCCTCAGAAAACAGCTTGCAAAGATGAAATAGGTGTATCTATACTGGGTACTGTGCACAGACATGAATTCCCTTTGCCTATGCCTATACTTTAATATAGGACAATGCAAATCAGATCTACTGTAAGAAATATAAGTTCTATAAGTTCTATAAGTTCTATAAGACACCAGTCCGGATAGTGTCACGTGGGAAAGGTTTATCTCAGAGGGGCAAAAGAATGCTGGGGCAGGAATTAGCTGGGCTCATTTGGAGAGCTTTAAACTAGGCTCGAAGGGGGATGGGGTTGTAGCTGGGCTTGTCCCAGTGGGGCAGCATTCTAGAACTGATGAGGACCAGATGGCCTCTTATGCTCCTAGGGAGAAATGGGAGTGCTCTGCTCGCTCCTTGAAATGCCTGTACACCAATGCGCGCAGCATGGGGAATAAGCAGGAGGAGTTAGAATCCTATGTTCGGCTGGGAGATTATGACCTGGTGGCAATTACAGAAACATGGTGGGACAGTTCACATGACTGGAATGTGGTCATGGATGGCTATGCCCTTTTCAGAAAAGACAGGCCAGCCAGGCGTGGTGGTGGAGTTGCTCTCTATGTGAGAGAGCAACTACAATGTACTAAATTCTGCCCAGGAGTGGATGATGAGCGAGTTGAGAGTGTATGGGTCAGGATCAAGGGGCAGGCTGGCAGGGGTGACACTGTTGTGGGCGTCTGTTACAGGCCACCAGATCAGGCTGAGGAAGTTGATGAGGCCTTCTATGGGCAGCTGAGAGTGGCCTCGCAGTCACAGGCCCTGGTTGTTGTGGGTGATTTTAACTTCCCTGATGTTTGCTGGAAGGACCATTCAGCCAGCCAGCCACAGTCCAGGAGATTCCTCCAGTGCATTGATGATAACTTCCTCATGCAGATGGTGGAGGAGCCGACTAGGAGAGGTGCACTGCTGGATCTCATCCTCACTAACAAGGAGGGTCTGGTCGAAGCAGTAAAGGTTGAGGGCTGCCTGGGTTACAGTGACCACGAGATGGTGGAGTTCAGCATCTTGTGTGGCAGGAACAGAATAGCAAGTAGAATTGCAACCCTGGACTTTAGCAGGGCTAACTTTGGCCTTTTCAAGCAATTGCTGGGGGAAATCCCATGGGCAAGACTGCTTGAAGGAAAAGGGGCCCAAGAGAGCTGGATTGCATTCAGAGATTGCTTCTTCCGCGCTCAGGATCAGAGCATCCCCACACGTAGGAAGTCAAGGAAGGGAGCCAGGAGGCCTGCGTGGTTGAATAGGAATCTATTGGGTATGTTCAAGCAGAAGAGGAGAGTTTACAGGTCATGGAAGCAGGGGCTGGCCACTTGGGAGGAATATAAGGCTGCTGTTAGAGGATGTAGGAAGGCAGCTAGGATAGCCAAGGCCTCCTTAGAATTACAGCTGGCGAGAGGGGTCAAGGACAGCAAAAAGAACTTTTTCAAATACATAGCGGATAAAACTAATACCAGAGGCAATGTAGGCCCACTGAGGAATGGGGTGGGTGCCCTGGTGGCGGAAGATACAGAGAAGGCAGAATTACTGAATGCCTTCTTTGTCTCTGTCTACTCTGCCGGAGGCTGTCCTGGGGAGCCCTGTACCCCTGAGACCCCAGATGAAGCGAGGTCAATGGAGGAGCTTGCTTTAGTTGATGAGGACTGGGTTAAGGAGCAATTAAATAGACTGGACATCCATAAATCCATGGGTCCAGATGGGATGCATCCGCGGGTGCTGAGGGAGCTGGCTGAGGTCATTGCTGGACCGCTCTCCATCATCTTTGCCAAGTCTTGGGAAACGGGAGAGGTGCCCGAGGATTGGAGGAAAGCAAATGTCACTCCAATCTTCAAAAAGGGCAAGAAGGAGGACCCGGGTAACTATAGACCGGTCAGCCTCACCTCTGTCCCTGGGAAAGTAATGGAACAACTTATCCTTGGTGCTATCTCAAGGCATATCAAGGATAAGAAGGTTATTAGGGGCAGTCAGCATGGCTTTACCAAGGGTAAGTCATGCTTGACCAACCTCATAGCCTTTTATGAGAATGTTACAAGGTGGATGGATGATGGCAGAGCCGTGGATGTGGTCTACCTTGACTTCAGTAAAGCCTTTGACACAGTCTCCCACAGCATCCTAGTTGCTAAGTTGCAGAGGTGTGGTCTAGACAATAGAGTAGTGAGGTGGGTTACAAACTGGCTTAAGGAGAGAAGCCAGAGAGTGGTAGTCAATGGTGCGGAGTCTAGTTGGAGACCAGTATCTAGTGGAGTACCTCAGGGGTCAGTACTGGGGCCAGTATTATTCAATATATTCATTAACGACTTAGACGAGGGAATAGAGTGTACTATCAGCAAGTTTGCTGATGACACTAAGCTGGGAGGAGTGGCTGACACGCCAGAAGGCTGTGCTGCCATCCAGCGAGACCTAGACAGGCTGGAGAGTTGGGCGGGGAATAACCTAATGAAATTTAACAAGGAAAAGTGTAGAGTCCTGCATCTGGGCAGGAACAACCCTAGGTTCCAGTATCGGTTGGGAAATTACATATTAGAGAGCAGTGTAGGGGAAAGGGACCTGGGGATCCTGGTGGACAACAGGATGACCATGAGCCAGCACTGTGCCCTTGTGGCCAGGAAGGCCAATGGCATCCTGGGGTGTATTAGAAGGGGGGTGGTTAGTAGATCAAGAGAGGTCCTCCTTCCCCTCTACTCTGCCCTGGTGAGACCCCATCTGGAATATTGTGTCCAGTTCTGGGCCCCTCAGTTCAAGAAGGACAAGGAACTGCTGGAGAGGGTCCAGCGTAGGGCAACCAAGATGATTAAGGGAGTGGAGCACCTCCCTTATGAGGAAAGGCTGAGGGAGCTGGGTCTCTTTAGTTTGGAGAAGAGGAGACTGAGGGGTGACCTTATTAATGTTTATAAATATATAAAAGATGAGTGCCATGAGGATGGAGCCAGGCTCTTCTCGTTGGCAAACAATGATAGGACAAGGGGCAATGGGATCAAGCTGGAACACAAGAGGTTCCACTTAAATTTGAGAAGAAACTTCTTCTCAGTAAGGGTGACAGAGCACTGGAACAGGCTGCCCAGGGGGGTTGTGGAGTCTCCTTCTCTGGAGACATTCAAGACCCACCTGGACATGTTCCTGTGCAACCTCACTTAGGCGTTCCTGCTCCAGCAGGGGGATTGGACTAGATGATCTTTTGAGGTCCCTTCCAATCCAGAACATACTGTGATACTGTGATACTGTGAAATATGTGATCAAATATTTCCTCCAACATTATTTACCTGAGACTCAGAAACACCTATCACATGCTGGTGAATTTGAGGGCAAAATATATCTCTTTTCTTATTCTTTTGTGGGGATATACTGAGAGAAAAATACTGTCCTGAAAGGAAGAATGAATTCACTCCACTGGTAAAATATTTTACTTTTTTTTCTTCTCTCTCCCCCCACCCCCCATTAGTTAAAAGCATTCCTTTTTACTCTTACTTTTAGTGTGTCTTTTCAGTGTGTCTATTTCACCCAATAAATCAAAAATGGAGGAGCAGGAGTAGAAATGTCATATTGCAGCAACCAGTGCAGCTCATTGTACAGAGGGGAAAATACTTCAAATGTATTAGCTTGACTAATGCTGGTTAACCTGCTCATTTTCTTCTCAAACCTACCTAGCAGCTTTCTGTTGTTTCCCATTTTTGTTTATCCAGACATTAAAAATCCACATTTAATCTCAGACCTTGGCTTTCCATAAGGAGTTATATCTTCTACTATCAGTTTATTTAGGCTATTTATTTTATAGAGGTATTTATCGTGCCATTTTTCTACTAGATTCTGTGGAACACACTTTTAATAATTGCCTTAATCTCTAGTTTCAGTTACAGTCTAGGTGCCCAGAATAAGGGATAGGTTTGAAACCACACTAATTCATGAAGCTTTTTAACCTCCCCCACTCCACAGCTGTGACAGACAACACACATAACCACAGAAAAAAATACCTTCTGGAAAGCATATTTGTAGCATGGTTAGAAACCAAAAGTTTTTTATAATCTGTGCAAGGAAGTAAACGTCAAGAGATTCTGTTGCTGTTTATAAAATAGTCCAGCAGAGGTTGGAATAGTTGGGTCAGGCTTACATTAGCTACAGTTACAAATTACTTTGTCAAAAGTTGGAAAAATATTTTTTTCCTTCTTGATTAATATCTTGACATCTGCTTTACTTCTTCTTTGTTTATACAAGTCACAATTAAGAGGAAGCTGTTTTACACAGGGTGCTTAAGCAAACGTCTAGAAGTCCTCTGTACAGAATAGGGAAAAACTCAAGCATTATTGCATTTCAAATGAACTGATCTAGTTCTCTGAATCTTTTTTTACTACAACTCTACAAACCAGCATCCAGTTTACCTTTAAAAAATTCCAGAAGTATCCATTTATCTTACTAAGGTACCAGATTATTAGTAAAGCTGTCCTTTACCTTTCTTCTTCTGTATAGCTATAGTTTGTGAGGATTGAGGATCCATTATCTAATACACCTAATATACACTACTTTCTGCTATAGTCATTTGGTTACAATGTTGACAAGTACCATAAAAAAGTAAAACTAGCTCACTGGAGATTTTTGGTGCTACTTTTTCTGCATAATTTCAGGTAACTTTTTTCAGCTTAACCTTTCTTAGCATTTAAAATAGCATTTCAACTGTTGAAATAAAAACCAAGAAGAATAAGGATGACTGCTTGTGCAACTGTGTTCTGCTAATACCTACTTGTGCCCTGTTTCTCTTTTGCCAAGTTTAGAAGTTTTAGCTGCTGATTAAAGATGCTGTCTGTGTGATCGTCAACTCAGGGACCATAGGTGAAATCCTTCAAATTCAGCCAGAACTTTGCAAGCAGTATTAGAGGGTAATAAGATATTACCTCATGGTTTTTGACTTATTTTGCGTAATAACAAGCAGATTCTTGCACTTTCAGAATTTCTAACTACTCATATTCCTACATCAATCACTATCAGCAACTTTTTAGGGTGTTTGCAAAGAGAAAGGCAGATACAGTTCTGGGGAATAAATACCAATGATGGAATTCACATCATGATACAAAACACTCAGTTATTCAGTTTTCGCTAAAGCACATGCCTGAGGTAAGACTCAGTTACAAACACAGGGGCCAAGTGCCACTGTAGATACTACAGTATGCAAGATAGGCAGCTGGCTGGCATATACGAAACAGGGCTTACATAAGACAGAAGCTTGTCAGGGAAACAACTGTTTCTTTGAAAGTGTAGTCATGTTGTGTATATGGATTATGTTTTGATCCAATGGATTTGACAAGTATTGCATTTATTCTCTTCCTTTCTTACCTCTCACCTGGTTACACAAAGAGTTGAAGAATCAATCAGGTACTCTACTACTATGCATGTATACTATAACACAAAGAGTTAAACATGAGAGAATGTAAAATAAAGGCAGTTGATATTGTGTCAAAAAGAAGAGTGTTTCAGACTCAGAATTTCTCAGGGAAGAAACCAAAGCATAACTATAAATATGTTTTATTTTAATTCATCCATGCCATGGCAAATAAATTTAAATAAAGTCTATTAAATCCTATTGAATATATTATATGGAGGCAAAAACCCGATACAAAATAAGCATATGAACAAACAAGATGAGTTCCAAAGTCCAAAAAACCACTGTGCAAACTGCAGGAATCCACCTCATTAGGGTTGTGCAGGCCTGGCTGATGAGGTCAGGAACAAGAAAATGCTCATTATCTGTGTATACTGCCTTGTTATTCTGATTTTTATGTCTGGCAACAAAGTGAAATGGTCTTCTGTAGTACTTGTTATTACAAGCTCTTGAGATTGTTGGAAAAGCAGCAAATAGATGTCACAGACAATTCCAAAACATGTAAATGCCATCAAGTGTCAAGGGCTAGGTATCTTTAGCTACTATCTGCTGAATTTCTTTCGAAGATCTGTGCCTCCATTGTCTATAATAGGACCTTACACACCTTTTTCATTTCTAAGAGTGTATATTTAAGTGTCTTAATCTCAAATATGCTTTCAGCAAAGAGCCTTAACAGGAGCAAAGAAAAAAAAAAAAAAAGAGAAAGAAAATATAAGAGACAACGTTTTGAATTTATTTAGTTGTCCCTCTGTGGGCAGTTGCTGTAATGCTGGGGCATTTTAGGTCATCTGAGACATCAGCTTTGTGTTGGCAGATATAATGAAGGACCTTTGATAGGTATGTTCCCATCTGAACCTGAAACAGGAGGCCAAGTGTGATACTACAAACCATTTCAAATGTCACTAGATACATTTGTGTGGGAAACTGAATCAAGCTCCTAGAGACAAGATAAAGAAAACTGTGATCACAAAACAGTTATTAAGGGGACTGGGACTAGGGAGAAATCCTTTACAAAGGAAAAATCTCAAAGTAGTTAATTTGTAAAGAAAATAGAGATGCATATCCCATGAAGTAACTCTTCAAATATACATGAAAATTCAGGGGAATTGGGCATCCCTCATAAACCTATCCACTGCAGGACAGCTTGGGGCATCGGGGCAGCCCCAACCCAGCACCTCCCTGGGGACAGGGACAGACCAAAGTCAGGCCAGGCTGTCAGCCTGTGCCAGTGGGCCTGGATCAGTGGAGCTCATTGCTAGACAGGGCTATAGAGGGCTGGAGACCAGCCCTGCTGCATGGTCACTGGGGCTGGGACAGACACATGAAGGGCACTGAAATGGGGTCCTGGGCCATGGGCAGTGGAGCAGAGAGATCCTTCAAGTGAACAGGCGGGGACAGTGAAGCCATTAAGTTCCCTCAGGGCCCTGACAAGCATGAAGCAGAGATCCTCTGCAGAATGGTAGTGAAATTCTTCACTTAAAATCTCTAGTGCCCGCATTTTGCTAAATGCAATGAAAAATAGTGAATCGTGCCTTTTGACAGCCTTTACATATGAATTTAAATAAGTTTTAAGTAAGCAAAATAAATTATCAGTTGTAAATACTTGTCATAGCATTATATTTCAGTTTAATATGTACACATAATATCTGCAACTCAACAAGAAAAGCTCCAGAGCAGGAAATACTGTGAAAATGCCTCAACTGCAAGGATTCAAGCCACCAATTTATTTTCGCGGGTCCCTCAGGGACTTTGTAAATTTGGATGGGATTCATCTCACCTCACTTTTGAGGCTACAGTGTAGATCTAAACTGCCACATAAACTTTTTAACCAGTAAAGAGACCTATATCTACAACAGGATTCATCACAACTGGTTTAGAAATTTACATTAATATGAGGTGAGTTGTGCTCTAGAAGTGCAATTTTTAGTTTAGAGATTGTAAAGTGGCCTGGACAACTTCATTCAGGCAACTTAAGATGCAAACAGCTAAGGATTTTAAATCATTTAATGTTTTTCCCTCATCTTCCTGGCTACAAAATTAAGAAATACCCTGTGCCAAAGAGGTTGTTTTGACAATTCATTACCTCATAGTTCTATGATACACAGCTAATTACATATCTGAATTGAAGCTTGACACTTTTCTGGAGGACTTTCAATATCTCGCTTTTTCTCCAAATTTTTGGTTAGACCTCAGATACAGAATCACACAATGGTTGAGGTTGGAATGGACACTTGGAGGTCCTTGAGAATATGATACTATATGGTACCATATCTATCACTGAGTTCAAATTACTTAGATCAACTTTACACCATGGTCTTGGCAAATAAAGTAATGAGTCTTTCAGCTTACTCCACTGAACTATGAAAGGTGCTGGTATATGCATACTTACACTGCAAAACCTCTTTCTACTTGTTTTACATGGGAGGATGAGAGAGAAACAATGGGTACGTTTGCATTTCTAAATCAGGTTGCACAAAAATAGAAGAAAGATTTTGCTGGAGGATTTCTGTCCACTTTGCAGCTGGGACACTTAAGATGATGTCCTAATGTACAGTTTCAATGATGGCATTCTTAAGAACGTATGATGAAACACCAGTATAAAGGTCTCATCAAAAAGGGCCCCTTCTGCACACTTACAATGCTAACACAGGTGTACCCAACTGTCCCCTAACAGAGTACACTGAATCTGTGTTTGGATAATATTGCTGGCTGAATTTGTAAGTATCTGTATACCCCAAGACTCAGTTTTAATTTTTATACCTGTGTTTTAGAGCTCCATAACACGTGATGTGGACCCCATTTCTTACAAATAAAACGTATCTGCTATCAATATTATTTGTGCAAGAAGCACTGAATTTGTAATCATTAAAATGACTATATACTATGATAATAGTATTCATTTTGCTCACACTGGACTGTTTCCAAGGTTTCACAAAGCTTCTGGTCCTGCCACAGACAACAATGTAGAGAAATCATTCTTTCTATTTCTTTGAAATATTGTTTGCTTCCAGGGACGCATGTGAATTCTCCATCTGTCTCTTCCAATATTTTGCCATGTTTATTTCTGAAGAGTTTGTTCCTGGAGTTCTTAGTAAAGATGCAGCAGTATGATGCTTAGGAAAGATTGATTCTTATTTTCATTCTCCACATGTGGTAATAACAATAAGGAAGCTTAAAGAAACCAATAAAATCTTGGGAACTGTATTCCTCAGTGTTTGAATAAGCTATTAGTTTTCTCATGATCCCAGAAGAAAAATTCCTCAAAATCTTAACATCTAAGAAATTTTATTACATCTGGGCAAAGCATGCTCACATTCAAAAATTTATCCACAAACTGAATAGCCAAGCTACTGCCCTTTCGAGGGTTACTTTATATAACTTTAACTTTGACGATCACCCTTTTAATCTGCAAGTTTAACAAGTTTAGCAAAAAAGACCATCCACACTTGGCTTTTTTTTTTTTTTTGATACAAACGTGCAAAGAAATCTTGACAAGCCACTAAAAACAAAAATAAATGAAACAGAAATATAACCAAAGCTTTTCTCCCATTGAACTTTCCACCATTATTTTAAAATGTGTTTTACAGCAATACCTACTGAAAACCATTAACTATATCTACAAGACTTTGCAGATTCAAATCTAAAGGCTGATCACTGGTAAAAGACCCACAAAACAAAAATGGTTGAAAAACAACAGCAGCAGCCACATCAAACATATATGCATTAATGTAGTCCTTTAAAATGTGATTTTCTTGTTGTGATCAGTAGTAAGCATGATTTCTTCTGCATATTAGAAAATTATAGGCTTAGGTGCATTTACTTTTTTTTTTACTACTTGTATTGTCACACATTTTCAGTGTGTGTTTTTGTAAGGTGAAATTCAGAATTTTACTAGTATTGAAAATATATAATTTAGCTGTATATTTTCTGCTTTCTACAGTATCATCAAAAGCCACACAAAGATATCCTTTCTATACACAGAAAGTATATACCAAAATATATGAAACATATGAAGCAGAAGTAAAGAGCATGAGCCAAAATTCATCAGCCACTGAATGAAGCCTAGGGAAAAGTAACAATATAAAATTCTGCTGGAAACAGGGAAGCTGGGTGTCACACCAGGAGTGGTGTCTTGCAGTTATTGGCTCCAGTAGCTTAGAAGATGTGACCTGTGATATTTTTTTTTCAGTAACAGACACATTTACAAGGAAACATGTATTTAGAGTGAGCTTGTTTGGCTTTTTTTTTATTTTTCCCCTGGCTAAAAGCATAGATAATATGCTTCTTTTTGTTTGTTTGTTCTATTTTGCACAGAACATTCTTACTAAGCATATAAGTACTGAATACCTCTGAAAATTCTTCCCATTTCGCACTTCGTGCTAGTATTGGCTAATGGGGACAGATGATGCTGGGGAAACTGAAGCTAGAAACTATGGTAGAGAACCACAAGCACATATGCAGTCATACACACAAAAACTGCATCAATGAGGCTGAAACTGCTGACTTTTCTGTTTTGATTTAACCAATACAGCTGTAAGGAAAAAAGAATATACATTTATAAATGTCATGTCATACTTTCTGATATCCTTTCCATTGGATATTACTGAAACCCCTAAATTATGAGTATAATATATATAGTCCAGATTTAATATAAGCTTGGGCAACTAATAGACCTGTCATCCAAGTTCTTCAAGAAGTGAAGGAAAAACAGAAAACCAGAAAACATTCAAAGAAAATAATTAAATGTATTTTCCAGAGAAAACTTGTCAAATGTCATTTGCCTTAAGCAGAAACATCTTTAGTAATGGAATGTCTCTCGTAATGTAAACCACTGTCCTACAATAAACCATAGGGAAATCTATATAAGGAACTGAGTTTAACAGCTGTGCATTTCTTTTCTTCAGAGTTGTTTGTTATGTTTCTGCCTCACTTTGGAAAATGCAAAGGGAGACACGCATTTTAGTAATAAAGGGAAGTAAAAAGATTAATTAGTTTTAGAAGGAGCAGTAAAACAAACAAAAAAGAGAGAGTATGAATATGCAATTTAAGATTTTCCTTACTTATGCATATATTAATAATCAATAGTTAGTTAGTCTATGAATTAGTTACTGACTCAAACATCAACTCTGTTGGAGAGCATATTTATTGCTTGACATATTGAGAAAGCATAAAATGTGAAAAAGATTAGACATTAGCTCATCTTTTTAGTCTGTGATAAATGTCCTAAATTCAGACTACTTTAGATGTATTATACACATGAAATGTAAACAAAATGTGGCAAAAAAACCCCACCCTGATTTCAAAACTAGTAAAAGAAATGATGTCTCATTTTTGCAGTGTCATCAAACATTGCTTGTGTTTTATTATAATTTCTCTATAAAGCTATCATGTGAAAGATGCTTTTAAGCTTGACAAAATAGAGGAATATACTCTCCCCCCAAAAAATTACACAAATGGCTTTGTCTCTTTAAGGAGTCAATAGTTCTTCTTCCATTAAGTCATAAAAACATTGATTATTGTTGTAACAAATTTTGAGTTTCATCCAAAGTTTATGTATGTGTGACCATGGCTTTTTGTGTGTTACTTTAAAAATTAGGTAAGTCTGAAAAGTCATAATTTTGCATCTTTACAATAATAATGCATTACCAACAAGAAGTTCTATATAGTGATACGTGGTGTGTAGTGAAACATAGTGAAAATATGATGAAATGGCTGAATGTTTGGTCCTGTTCCACAGTTCACATAAGTTCACCAGTAAGCGGTCTGTCAGGTTTTTACCTAGTTCATGCAGAATCAGTGAAAGCAGGGCTTTCTAGGAACCTGAGCTGATCTGGGATAAACTTGATGATAGAACTTCCATGTCTGCTGCGCTCTGACCATTAATAAATAGGAAATAAATTATCTGTGTTTTTATTGTGGAGCCAAATGTTTCATTGATGTTCTGGACATGTTAAAAGCTTTCTGTCAGTATTCAAGGTGCTCTCTCACCATTACCACGTAGAGTGAGATGATCACTTCCCTAGTCCTTCTGGCCATACTATTTCTGGTAGAACAATTTGCAACATTTCATGAGCAAAGGGAGGCTCTCCTGCATTTGTCTCCATGTTTTTCTTCCAATTCTGTGCAATGTCATGGAGATATTCCTTATTGGACCATGTAGGCTTTTCAAAAGTCAATTTAAGGATTCTTTTCTGTATCAGAAAGTAAGCTTCTGTCACAGGATAAGAAAACGTGGTAAGAGTTCTGATCTGCGTGCAAAAACTGACTTTGGGATCTCTAGGGCTAAACGCGTGCAGGGCTAAAGCTGAATCTGTAGTATCATGGACTCACAGTTTGTAAGATAGTAGTAAATCACAGACCCAGTGGATTAGGAACAAGGAAGATGAGAAACATAAACAACCACATGGACCAAAATCAGAAATTAAGGGCCTTGTTGCTCTAAAGGCAAAGCAAATAGTGCTGGGAAAATAGTACTAAAGACTGAGGAGTACAAGTACTCACTAAATTTCCATTCATCCTGCAGGGAATATGTACCATGCTGAGAAGCGTGGGCCACAGGATCTGATGGCTGCAGTACCTCAGCAAGCAGGATTTAACCATTTCACCATTGGCTACTAAAAGTCAGCCAACACTCCATAGGGACTCACTTCCAGAAGACTACTAAGACTGGTTAGATGTGCAGAAGAGCTTGGAAACACTATGCAGTCTTTGCTCCAAACCAGTGGGGGAAACAATGTGATGATTTTTGTTTTAATTAGCCATTGCTTTCTTTAACATAATATTTCTTTAAGATTGCCTTAGGATGGCAAGCCTCAGGATGAAGATGCTGGAGAACATTTAAGTTAAAGGAGTGAGAACTGGTTTAATCAATTCAGCTTCACCTTATCTTCTTTGAGTAGCGTGTAAGAATGGCCATATTCCTTAACCTGAGAAATATTATAGTTCTTGTGTCTTAGCTAATATATGCTATCTGCTTTAAGCTTGTTTATAACTAACAGTATTTCTGTGCAGGTCTGCAAGGAATAAAGATCCAAACTGTATGATGATCACAAAGCAGTAGAATTACACTTATTGAAATTGTTATAATTATTACTATAAGCTTATAAGGATACCAGCACTGATCCATAAATGCATTTATATACTAAAATCCTACTCAAGTCATAAATCATTAAGGGTCTATGCCTCGGTATAGCAAAAGTCAAAGATGCTGTTCTTGTTGATTCACAATAAAATCATGCTGTCAAGATTACATTTCTTTTGTCAAGGTTACAATTGTGTCAGGACTTCTTCTCTCAAAAAATCTCTCTGAAAAAATTTAGTTCTTAGCATTTGGCTGTTATTGCATTATTTAGCCAAAGGGAGAAATAGTAGAACATAGTTATTTCAGCTTTGTCTGTTTAATAGACTTCTTCACTTGAAAAAGAAACCTATTGGGTTTTTTTTCTGCTTCCTAAGTGAAAGAAAAGCTATATTTTAGTAAATGCACAAATTAAAGTTAAATGTAAACGTGCAGTGAAAGGCAACATCTTGCAGTGTGTGTTGAAATTGCAAATTAAGTTGAAATCAAGAACTCATTTAGTCACTGGAGTAAACGTTTGGAGATGTTCAAATGAATATGCTGTCTTTACTAATAAATTGTTGCTAATATTTCTCAAATGCTTTTTGTTATATGCTTTATTAAAGTTGTGGACCATGATACAATTCTAAAGAAAATAACGTTATTAGGTGGCCAGAAAATGAGATGCCCCAGGGTACTAGAGATACAAAAATAGATATTAAACCAGCAGGAGCTAGGATCAGAAAAAGAACAAAACATTTTAACTGCCATGTAAACTGGTAGTATCACAATGTCTGTATTTAGCACCCTACTTTTTCAGACGTCTTTCAAAAAGTTATTTCAGAGTAATGATGTCTCCTGTTGGTTTTATCTAAGGCTGGGAGCACTGAGAATACCTAAACACAAACCTTCACTTAAGTTTCTAAATGTAACTGCTGAACAAGCCTTGACAAACAAGCTTTAAGAAAGCAAACTTCAATGTCCCTCAGGACAATTCTGCAAAAAGGGGCACTAAAAGCAAACTTTTCTATAATCCAGTGCATACACACATGCACAGACACGCACATGGTTTCATACTGCAGAAGACACATACTGGCAAATTTCCTTTTTTCTTTAGTTTAAAAGAACACTTTTTTTCTTAATATTTTGAAATTAACAGCACCCTTGTTCCCAAATAGTGATTTATTTACCAGTATTTTAATATTTTCTTCAGAAGATTATGGTGAACCATGTTGCTGAAATGTACTGTCACTGGGTTTTATTCCAGATTTGAATTTGACATAGAAAACATTATTTTTACGTAGTATTTCTTCATTCCTTAAGTTGCCTGGTAAAAGAAACATCACAACATATACAAACTCCAGTGAATTAACATAAAAATCTCCACTGTCTAGATCTTAATCTATTTTGCCTCTTTCCAATTCATATCCTTTTCTAACATTTGAAGAAACAAATTTGCATTTTTGTTCTACTTCTCAAAGCCTTTTAGAAAATTGTCTGTTAGTAATTTTGTCCAGCTTCCTAGTCAGACATGTAATCTGTTTACCATATAAGCCAAGGATAAATAATTACAGGACAGTCCTAGGGAATGAATGAACCTTTATAGAAGTGTAGTTGTTTGGGGTGAAAATCTGTACAAAGTTCATGGTTGAAAGCAAAGGCTGTATTTTTTTTGTCTGAGCTCTAGTGCAAAGAGTGGGAAAATCTTACATAAATTTAAAAGGTATCCATATTACAGAAGATGTTGAACTGGAAATGGCACTCGGTTTGTATATGTTTTTTTCAAACTAGTTTTTTTTCTAACTAAGCCTACTCCCTCAACCTAAAGAGGCTTTTCCAGGACAGCTTAAAGCTGTGACAAATAACTACCTGAGCCTGTGAAATCCTGTTAGTGAAACTCAGTTCCTCTTTGGACACCTAATCAGGTGCTGTCTGTTACTTGCACTTTCTCGCTTTCAGTAGTTCTTTCTTTCTCAATAACAGACTTCTAACAACATTTTGGGACCAGTGCAAGAAAAACTTCATCAGGCTTTCTTACTAACACTTTCAATAACTTCCTTTTTTATTTTATTTTTTTTTTTGCTTAGTCATTGTGGGCTGAAACAGAAGCAAAATTAATTAACTAACTAACTAACTAAATACATAACACAATGGAAAGATCAAAACAATTTTAAAACTAAGTATTATTAACATAAGCTAATTTATGTCAAAAACTACAATAACTCAGAAACAAAGCGAACATAGCTGGGTTGCAGACTTTCAATTTTCCCTAGGTAGCTCTCGTCACACATTTTTGCAAATTCATTTTATGAATTTAAAGCTTGCATTGAAAGATTATGGTTTTCCTTCCTCCCCCACATCAGTGTGTTCAACTATACTTGTCCCAAGCTTAAAGTTTTTATTAACTCTAGCTCTTTTATTCAGAGTGTGGATCCAAGCATGCAAAAATGTGTATGGTAGTGCATTATTAAAAACTGAGAATGAACATGAATAGAAAAAAAATAATTTTCTTAAAAACCTGAATTTAGAAGAATGTCACATACATATTGATGGCCTGGGAGACATGATGACCTGTGGATTGACAGACTGTAGTGCCAACTGGAGCTTGCACATAAGTGCTGGCCTCCACAATTGAGTTTTTCTATAAACACTAGTGTCAGTTGTTTCCTTCCTCCAACCAGAAGAACAAATGTGTGCAGTCTGCAAATTAGAAGATAGGGAGCAGCAATCTTTCAGCGGCAGCATGTATAAGAGCTCTGAGGCTGGAAATCGGATTGTTTTAGACTTCTAGTTAGATGTGCCTGCCAGAGTAAATGTGTTTTAAAGGACTTATCAGGGAGGATGAGAAGCTTGTCCAGAAGACAGGGAATTGCTACTTAAAATATGTACTTGTCATCTTTTTTATTTGGTATCAGGCTAGAACCTTCCACAACATTATTTTCCTCCTTTCTTTACTGATATCATAGGTCTGGTTTGCTATCTGTATAATTTCTACTTTGTCATCTTCCTCTTTGGGAAGTGGTGTCATTTGTACATTGTATCACTAGGTATTGCATGAAAATACTGCATCTAGATGCATTCAGAATTAACAGGTTTGCTCTATAGCTCATTGAAAAATTTTAAAACTTTTCCCAAACTGTTTATCTCTGTGTCATTGTTTCAAAATTCAAATCCTGAAGTCAATTTCATAGGTATTCTATTGACAAGTGTAGTGGGGCAAGGAGTTTTTCACAAGGTTAATGGTCCAAGCTATGTAAAGTCTGAATAGAGGGGAAAAGTTCTTTCTGCTATGAAAAGAGAAATCTCAGGAGTCTTTTGTAGAGAGTAATTTATATTCCTGTATATAAACTGGAAATTATAAACTGGTGGCCATGCTGGAATGGAAGGTCAAACAGCACTTTGAAATCATAGACAGGCCCTGTAGGGAGACAATGCATCCCAATTGTAGGGTCCTTTTTAATAAAGATATAAATGATTTGACAGCTAATGTGAAGATTGTTCAAGAAAAATGAAGATTTTTCTGATGTCTCCTGAAGAGAAGAGTGCTTGTGAAGGCACAGACAATTGATTAATGAATGCAGAAATCAATGAGAGTCAACTGCAGAAAGGTATCAGTGAAGTTTGTTTTGTTCATGAATCCCAAAACTCTGCTACCATTTCTGACCTCATCATCTCTTAATATTTGTCTTCCCATTCATTTTCAATGAGAAATCTATGCAAACAGCTGTCAATGTCCATGACTATTTTTTTCTTAATTTTATAGAGAAAGAAATATGAGCTCATGTGCCTAACGATAAAATATAGAGTTGCATAACTGTATCACAGAATTCACTTCTTTGTAAGAACAGTTCTCTACTGAGCATTCATTTGGAATTAATTCAAACTACCATACAGTAATTTTGGTGCTGGATGGTGGCACAGCTGAGTAATCCAGATATTGGGTACCATGAGATGGACAAAAAACTGAAGACAACCGTTCTGACTTACATATTTTCTATTATAAATTTGCATGTTTCTCTTATAAACTTGTGTGTGAAAAATAAGATTATTTCTATGAAGTATTATCTCAAATTGTATCTTTGTTAATTTCTCTAAAACTGGATGCAATATTTAGTAGACAGATCCCATGTCATCCACACCTTGGTACAGGTAAATAGAGGTTTTAAGATTTTAATTAAGGTGTAAATTTTCTCAATACAATTTTATGTTCTTCCTTTTACATTGTAATGATGTTAATGACATTTTCAGATTCTAGATCATATCATGCTTTTATTTGCCGTGTCTGAACTGTCTAGACTAGGTTGGTTTGAGAACTCACTAAAAGGTGGTGGATACTGGATTCTAAGAACATTTGATATTTTGCTCCTAAGTGAGCAGTTTTGTCTCATTTCTGTACTTTACAAAATAATGTCTTGATGCTTCTAGTATGACTTTTGTCAGAAAACCACACATATGATGTATCCCGTACATGTTCTTGCCATTTTCAAGCTACATCAACAGCCTTAATCGGATGAAGAAGCAAGTGCTCTTTCTTCAGAGGGAACCTAACATGTGATTGAGAAAGATCATACGATCATGGATCAGCTTTGTTAATGGACTTTCTTGAGCAGCTTTACCTTGGTTGCTGTTGAAATGTGTCACTGAAGTTCCATGAAATTTACTTATCATTGTATTATCTTATTTGCTAAAGACTTGTGATTACATACTGTGTTGATCTTTACATAAAAGCCCGTTTAAGATCTTTTTCAAAGTATTCTGTATGTTCAGTTATTGTGATTAAATTATCTGTTGCATTATCTTTATCAGCAGGAGAAGGAATAATTTCATCAGTACATGCCTTGGAGCTTGCTAGTTATTCATAGCCATAATGAGAAATGCAAATTTGGGATCTGATAGAGATGTACATCATTGTGATGAGATCTTTCTTTGTTTCCTTTAGTATGTACCAAAACTTATGTTGAAAGATGAGTGCTTGGTAAATAAATATGTGTTTTGAACATGTTAATATGTCACTCATTCTCCTTGAAATTCTACGAAAACAAACATCAGCTGATGGGATCTATGTTCTACTAAGAACCTCATCCATTTCACAGATACTTATGACAGACACTATATTAGCAGTTTCTTCCAAGTGAAATTGCTGAACTGTCTTTTACACATCAGCATTTGTCTAGTTAAGCTTTATCACATCCACCCTCAATTTGATGTCAAAAAAGAAATATTTTCTCATTGTCAGAAGGCACAAACAGAAATCACTGCAGAACATCTCAAATAGTTGAACATATAGCCATCTGTGCATGCTGACAGCTTAGAGAGTCTTCAGGACGGACCCAAATTAGTCACAAGAAAGAGCCTTCAGCAGCAGCAGAAATGGAAGACAATATGGATTAATCAGAAGTACAAGTTCTTACAGGAAATTGCTTAGTAGTCCAGACAGAAGGTGATGTGGGATTGATCAGCAGCAAAAAGTAGTGTGGGATTGGTATGTGCACGCCCTCCAGAGCCTCATGGATGGAAAATATCTTTCACATTTATTTTTTTCCTCTACACAGCAGAAACTCAAAAGACTACATCATTTTTAGTTACAACTAAAGTTGTCTAGCTTTAACTGTTGCCTTTGAGATAACAGGTTGCTAAAGAAAAACACGAACATGTTAGTCATAGGTGTAGAGACATCAAGAAGCACAGCGTTTGCTGAAATCATGAAAAATAGATTGCTACTTCTAGAATAGATTAGTGAGATCCTAGTAATAACTAAAGGTTGCTTTTCAATGAAATGCTATTCCATCAATTAAGTTATATTTTAATGTAGCATACATGAAAGTAGCACAACGTCTAAAGTTAAACATCCACCACCAGATAAAAAATTGTTGTAGACTCTGGTTGTAATTCAGTTTCAGACCTAGAAGAAAGCATTTATACTGTGTCTGCATTTGAGCTAGATGGTTATCACAGTTAGCAGACATCTAGTGAGTGCAGTTAATGGACCCAAGAGATCACCCAACTTCTGTTTTTCCATCTATTAATAGATCTCATCCTAAAATTCACAGACTTTAAGAGCTAGATGGCCATGGAGTACAGTGTAATCTTGGGCACTGACTCACAGATAGACAACCAAAATACAGTAATCTACAAATCTGGGGCTGAATCTTACCCAGCAGTGTTGGAGTTGTAATAATTTTCTCTGCCAGCTAGAGTGAAGAGCAAAGACTTATCTCCATCTATGTATTTTTGCTCAAGCATAAAGAGAGGAACAGTCTGACAATGAAAGTTTTCTCTCGAAGGCAGAGGCATTTAATTCATGTTCCTTGTGCTGCTGAAAGGTTACTCTGGTTGAGACAAAGGAGTGAATGACAGCGATATAGCTTTGGCCTCACTTATTAGGAAAAATGTAGAGAATAAGGGCTGAAGTTCTGAATCTGAGGTGTATATGCTTGCAAATAAGCCCAGTTTCTATTTCTTGGTGAAATGGTGTCCACATTAAAGTGGACAGACTGTCCACTTAATGTGTCTGTCCACATTAAAGTGACTAGAAAGTATGGATTAAATATACATTATCTGGAATATTGTGTCCAGTTCTGGGCCCCTCAGTTCAAGAAGGACAGGCAACTGTTGGAGAGGGTCCAGCGTAGGGCAACGAAGATGATTAAGGGAGTGGAGCATCTGCCTTATGAAGAAAGACTGAGGGAGCTGGGGCTCTTTAGTTCAGAGGAGACTGGGAAGTGACCTTACTAATATTTATAAATATATAAAGGGTGAGTGCCACGAGGACAGAGCCAGGCTCTTCTCGGTGGCAAACAATAATAGGACAAGAGATAATGGGATCAAGCTGGAACACAGGAGGTTCCACTTAAATTTGAGAAAAAACTTCTTCTCAGTAAGGGTGACAGACACTGGAACAGGCTGCCCAGGGAGGTTGTGGAGTCTCCTTCTCTGGAGAAATTCAAAACCCACCTGGACATGTTCCTGTGCGACCTCACCTAGGCGTTCCTGCTCCAGCAGGGGGATTGGACTAGATGATCTTTTGAGGTCCCTTCCAATACCAAACGTACTGTGCTACTGTGATACTGTGATACATCTTGATTACAACCCTTTCTAATTTCTGTTAAATATCACTAAGACTTCAGAAATACAAATCACTTAGCCTATGAATTGTAACAATGAAGTTACATTATGGTTATATATTTTAAACTCTTGCAGCATTTGCTTCCAGATGCCAGAGAAACATTCATTAATGAGAAAATTAGCTTGCAAATATTAGATCAAAGTTGTTCCTGTAAACTTGGCTGAAATGATGACTTACTCTTGTATATTTTGAAATATCTACCTTAAAGATAGAGATGTCAAAATATATATTGATGTCTAACAGTAAAGCAAAATTGAGAAGGTCTTGATGCTGTGTGAAGTACACCTACTGAAAGATTACTTAACTTACTAGTGGTCACTATACAAGACTAATTCTTACAGTAATGAAAACACCATACATCTATTGATATCCATAGATGTTTAGAAATTTCTTTCAGCTTTGAATGTGGTGCACATCTATAGGAGTAGGTGACTAGAATCCTGACAGTTTTGAACTTTGGGAATTGTGGGATTTGGTGTTGAGGATGTCTGTCTACTTTCTTGCTTTCTGATAGGTATATTCCAATATTGGCAGTTCTAATTTGTTACAATTAATGTTTCTAAAAGTGCAGTTTTTAAGGGTGTGGCTGTGTCAGCTTTTTAGTACTGTAATCCTGTTTATGTTTGTTTTCCAAATCAGCTCATATTGTCATTGCAGTTTATATTGGATGTTATTCTATGTGAGTTTCTTGTGCAAGCCAAGAAGTAACATTCTGTATTTCAAAAGTATAGACAGACAAAAGACTTAGAATTAATAGAATCTTTATAGAAACAACATTTCACAAGTTTGTTTTGCTCTGTTTTATAAGAATTAAGAGATTTCTAGAAAATTATAATTTTTTGACATAACTGCCTTTCTTTAGTAGGGAATTGTATCTCTGAAAAGCTTTTTGACCAGCCCTATTTAGATTAAATAAATTATGTTATTTGCCTGAGTGAAATTTCAGATCAGTACAAAACCCACACCTGATCAAGAAACAAAATAGGGAAGAGCAAAGGTGGATTAGGAGAGGATAGGCCTTGGAGAATTGCAACTGAAGAGATCTGTCTTTCTTATGTGCCTGTACATCTGAAGTGTCCTCAGAAAGCAGATATATTTTCTCAGTAATGACAAATATGCCTGATCTATGCCCATAGAATTAATAGACAAAGATTTTTTTCCTGTTTTGGCAACATTTATTTCGACTTGAAATGAATTCAACAGCTTTAAAACTTCATACAATTTCAATATATTCTACTGTATTAAATATTAAGCATGATAAATTTAGATATCAGAAGCCTGTCTCTTTCTCACGATTGAGCAGTCTGGAAATGCTTTCTTTGAAATATATTTAATGAAAAGACTGGAAAAAAAAGTGAAATTGAATGAATGGTTATTATGAAAAGCAGATTTTAATAATGGCCAGAACATGCCATTTCTATTAAGGTCTGTCCTCAAAGTACTGTAAGTAAATCCCTTACCAATTGAAATCCATTTACTCTGATTTCTCCACAAAACAATCAATATGTCCTTAAGGTTTTATGTCAGAATCATGATATAAAGTTAACTTGAGTAATCCATTTCTTTTTGTTGTTTTTTGGCTATTCTTCAAATATCTTTCTAAAATGCCTGAGTATTGAAAAAAGCATTATAGATCATACTTAGAGCATTCCTTTAGCTAAAGGAAACTGCATAAAATGATAAATCCCAAGGCTAAAATAGTGTGTACCATGTACTGCAGTATGCAGACTGATTCTTGGTTTAGTTTGAATTATTTTTTTTCCTTAACCAAACACTGCTTAAGACAAATTACAGAAATAGGGACCAGAATCCAAAGTTCAGAGAAGTACCCTTACAACTGGGTTACAAGTCACACTATGTACTTTTTTTCCTGCTGAAACTTTAATGTTTTCTGACCCTTTGTATTGTTTCAACAGCAATTTAAACTGTAACAAAGAATGCTATGCTGTTCTTTTGAGACAGATGAGTTGTCTGTTTCTCAGTGACATCTCTACTGGTAGGCTCTATACAGGTAGCTTCTACTGTTGCAAAAAACATGGAATACACTTGAGATCAGGCCAGAACTGAAGCAGTTTATCACTACAGGTAAAGGAGAGAACGCAGAGCCCAGCAGCTTGACAGGCTCTGTTCACAAGGACTCTGCCCAAACAGGGCAGAGCTTATACAATTTTAGGTTGTACAAACCATTCTTCACCAAAACTATGTAATGTAATCAGGTAAATAACAGCAGCAATTGTAATTCTTCGGGTAAGAAGGCTCCAGACAATACACTCTTTTACAACTCACTCCTCTGTTAATTAAATCAATCTAACTTGCGAAACCATCAGCAGCAAATATTTCTTTACTAATGATGGTGATATGTTAGCTATTTTGCTTCCACAACTAGAATATTTAATGGTTATTCTCAAAAAAAAAAAAAAAAAAAAAAAAAGAAAGAAAATACTGCAAACCAGACTTGTACTGTCTGTGACAGACCTTCTCTGAGCATCCCTACTGGGTCAGGCCCGTGGAGGGTCTGAAGCACAGGAGCTCCTTAAAGAAGAGATTAGTACCGAATCAGGGAGATCTGGCCATGTCCAGAAGCAAAACTGTAAGTGGCCAAGGAGATTTAAATACAAACAAATAACTAATGAGAGTGTTGATCCCTGTGTTTGAGAAGCAGTTAGCCAAGGACTTAATGAATTGCAATTAACTGGTATCTCAATTCCAGCAGTCATTCCTTAAACACCTAAGTCAGCCCTTTTTTGGATTTTGCCTTTAGTGACAAACTGACTCCAAACACAGCTAAATTCATCTTCCAAGGTCTGCGTTGGCTTCCACAATCGCAGAAGAGCGTTTTGACAAATGTTTGTAGCTTGAGGGGAGGTTGCAGAAAGTCAACTTCTTTCTCCAAAGCAGACTGGGATTCCGTTTTAGGCAACCATTGCTTATTTCAGTTCCAGTCCATGTCTGTTAGATAATCTCTTCTGGCAGAGCTACTCTGGAGTCAGGAGACAGCCTAGCAAGGGAGATATTCTGCATTTCCCTGTATCAGCCAAGCTAGACTGCTATTCTCATTTTTTCTTTTTCTGCCAGATACTTTTGCCTTACATTAGTACCTCTGGAATAACTGAAGAAAATAGTTTTCAGAGGAAAGTAATTTCTATGTCACACAGAATCACAGAATGTTAGGGATTGGAAAGGACCTTGAAAGATCACCTAGTCCAATCCCCCTGCCGGAGCAGGAACACCTAGATGAGGTTACACAGGAAGGCATCCAGGCAGGTTTTGAATGTCTCCAGAGTAGGAGACTCCACAGCCCTCCTGGACAGCCTGTTCCAGTGTTCCGTCACCCTTACTGAGAAGAAGTTTCTTCTCAAATTTAAGTGGAACCTCTTGTGTTCCAGTTTGAACCCGTTACCCCTTGTCCCATCATTGGTTGTCACTGAGAAGAGCCTGGCTCCATCCTCGTGACACTCACTCTTCATACATTTGTAAACATAAATGAGGTCACCCCTCAGTCTCCTCTTCTCCAAGCTAAAGAGATGTGAATGGCAGAATTTCAAACACTAATGTAGAAAGAATGATTATGCTCTGCACTTGAAAGTTAAGAGAATCCACAGCAAAATGCAAAGTTATCTTCCAAGTCTTAGTTATAGAAGAGCTATTGTAGGAAACACAGAAGCATACACTTCCTTTTTTTTTTTTTTTTTTTTCATCAGAGAAGCAATAGTAACCCCTTTTGCTAAAAGCCAAAAAGGAAGAGCTTTTTTTATAAACAATACACACAATGCCAGAAATATCTGGAAGATCATTACTAACTCATTGATGAAAGTGAAAAGAATGTATCAACCACGTTGTGATAAACTGTTTGGCGTGCACCAGAAGAGACAGCTTTGTAGGTGTGTCTTTTGTGCAAGAAAACTCCTGTGCTTCATCTGAGAACTAATCTGGGAATGACACCTCTGTAGCTTTCAGACTGAGATGTCTGAGAACTACAAAAAAAAATCCAGAAATAACCCATATCATTCTTTTATTATAATAAGCTAATGGACCTATTAACTACTTTTAAAAATACGGGTCAATTACTCTAACCTCTAATCAGTTTCCCAGTCAGCACTATATCAGAGTTTTATGTAGAAAAAGCCAGTGGTAAGCCACATAATTGTTTCTGACCAAATTAACTTATTATTTGTTCCACTCTGCCCATGCATGGGAATCACTGCAAAGACTATCTAGAATTTGGGTATGATAGGCCATGTTGCATTAGGATATTGTGTTCAAATGGAAATGACTTACATCTCCATTACTCACAGTGCTGGATTTACAAATGAGACATCTATGTGTTGTTATGGGCAGCACCAATCAAACTAAAGAATCTTGATGTCCTTTATAACTAAACACACATTACCACATCACCTAGGGACAATCTCACCAATGTGATCCCATATTCAGTATTGCATGGCTTCCTATGAGAGGAGTAAAAATTTTACCAAAAGCAGTTGACAAACCACATACACTTAAAAAAAGCTGTAACAAAATTCTCTCTTCAGTTGAAAATTAACTGCATTTATGTTGCTAGCACTGAAAATGTACACTGACATACAGTAGCTATGGATCAGTATACACAAGTGAAACTGGAATTAAACTAAATCAGGATTTAGAAGAACCAACAATTTCTCAATGTTTCAAGCTTTGAGTCTGCATAAATAAAAGAACTGAAATGATACTGAAGGCAGTGAACTCTCATCCCACCAAAATAATGCTTTTTGATGTATACACTTTCAAATCCAAAATAAAATCTTCAGAAATCTGAGCATTGGGAACGTCATTCATTTTGGGTGGTGACAAGGAAAACCAGAGAGGGCAGGAAATACACAAGTAAGAGAGTCACTGTACTAAATGGGAATGATAAAGAAAGAAAAACAAAGTGTCTGGAAGTTCAAGAGCAGTCCAGCCCAACAAGCAGAAAGTCAAATGATTGTATCAGTAGGCTTGCATAAATGATCAGAGAGTTCCTGGCAAACCTCAGGCATAAAAAATAATTATACAGAAGGTGGAAGCATGTTCCTAATGTTCCCTCTGAACATTAGGAAACACTTTTTACTGTGAGGGTGACCGAGTACTAACACAGGTTGCCCAGATACGTTGTGAAGACTTTAACCTTGGCAATATTCAAAAGCTGTCAAGACACGGTCCTGTGCAACTGGCTCTGTGTGGCCCGGCCTGAGGAGGTACTGGGACCAGATGACCTCAGGAATTCCTGTATAACCTTAGTCATTCTGTGATTCTATAAGAGCAGGGGCAAACAGAAACATTTGCAACTATAGCTGGATCTGTGGTGGTCTTTTTGATTTTTTTCCCCTAAGGACACCTCTGATGTTCCATCACAGTATTGCATGACAAGACAAAAAATGAAACACCACCTAGATCATCAAATGCCTGCTCTAATCAATTTAGACCATCCCAGAAAAAAAAAAAAAATCTATATTGAACTAATATTATTATTTGGACAAACAAAAGGCTCAACCCACACTATTGGGATTTTCACTGCACTTCCAAGGAACTAATACACTGAGGGTCTATCATATTATCTTATGACAAAATAAATTTAGAGCAAAACAGACAAGTACACAGCAATATATAAAAAGAAGAAAAATCATTAGGCAAAAAATGGCCAGTACGGTCACTGAACAGAAACAATACTATCATTTGAAAAGATGTATTGAGTATCAACAGTCTGCTGTTTAACGAGAAAAGGAAAATGGCTTTATACATCAAAAACTGAGGGGCAGACAGGAAAAAAACAACAACAACAACAACAACAAACAAACAAACAAACAAACAAAAAACTTATACATCATCTTGGAGCACTAGTGACAATCAGGTCTTTGTTGTCATGCTTTCAGTGAGATCACTATGGCATACATGAGCAGGTATTTGTTGCATAAATTCATGTTTTCTGTTGCAGAAGGATACTATATTTTATAACCTTTACTGTGGTAGATATATATCTATGTGGTTAATATCTGGATAGGTTCATATTTATCTTCTATATCATATTATTTATATTTTATATAAAAAAGCTGAAAGATGTAAATCTCTACAGCACACCTTGCAATACTTTTGTCTCTTTTATTGCTAACTGGAATATTGATAATGTCTCTGCAACAAGTACTACTAAAAATATCAGAAATCTCATTGGAAATGCTCAATACTGCTTAAACAATACCTTTCCTCCTCCCACGGAACACAGTGGACACAAGAGTAAAACCACAAAAGATTTCTGAATTAAATTAATTGAGGCATAAAAAAAATAAAAAATCATTTCTAAGAAACAGTGGGCTACAAATACCTGTTCATTTTCAATTTATCAAATGAAGGACTGACAAAAAATTTATAACATTATTTGCATATAATCAATTCTCCTATCCACATAAGTTTTAATAAGGTGAGAAATGCAGCAAATAAAGTAGATGTATCTACGGACTTACTCAAAATGAGGAAATAGGAGAGGTGACAGAACTGAACAAATTCTGTTTTGCAATTTTTGCAGGCCTTTTCCAATTTTTACTGATTTAACTGTCACTTTGAGGAATAAATATTCATTAAGATTTCATGTCTCATTTTAATCCTATTGCCATTCCATTTTTGGCTGAAATGAATATCTAGCCATATGAAGGTTTGTTCTTGTTACTTCCGCATTTGAAGATGCCTAACTAATCATGCCAACATAAAATGCAGAGATACCTGCCTGTTCTTTTGTGCAGATGAACCAGTCTGAGTTCAATAAGTAAATGCCAGCAAATATCAAAGTACCTAGTGTATTGCACCATAAATTCTGCCAAAAAGTTATTTTTAAAACCAAAAAAAAGTATTTTCCCATAATTTGTATTTAGTTTGGCTTTGAAACAAATGTGTTGTTCGAATAACCTGATTAGATCTACCTAATTAACCCAACAAGACTTGCAGTCCTAAAAAACCATTGATTTTAAGTGCTTTGTTTTGAAACTGAAGCATGTAAGGCTTCTCAAAGGCAGTGTGTGGCAGGGACCTGAGGATACTAATGGCCATACTGGCCCTGCCCAGCCTGCCCTGGACCTTCCCATACCCTGCCCATATTCCAGGACCAAATTTGGTCCCCTGGGGCCATCAGCCCCTCTCCACAGATTCACCTGGAGATGGAGGCTGGGGCTGCCCCCAGCTGCCCTCTTTTCTGGCACCCTGGTGTTCCCCCACCACTCCTGGCTTGCCAGCTGCACTCTGACAGGGTATGAGATGAATGCAGAATTTTTATCCACCATATAATGTAAAAATTAGAACAATTATGCACTCTTTGAAGCTAGTAGATGATGTCTTTAAAACAAACCTTACACTGAGGTTAGTGAAATCCTGAAGTTTATTGCCACAGGACACAGATACCTTCACCTACCTCAGAAAAGATTCAAGAAATTTACACACAGCAATTCTATGAGATTAGACAGAATTGTGCCCATTGTCATCCCTAATTGCTAACCCCTCCCCTGGATTGTGGAGTATGATGGAAATGAATCACAGAAAATACCAAGGTTTGTGTCATCTCCCTCAGCAGTATCAGGTTTTGCCACTGCCAGAGGTAAACTACTGAGTTAGATAGCACCATCTTTTGTGTTCTGAAGATTTTAGCCCAAACATATCATCCATAATAAAAGCCAACAAGTAAAAAGAATGAAGAAGAGTATTTTCTCCTTTCAAAAGCTGATCAGAAACAGCCTTTGGAGAAACAAAGTTTGTGACTATAATTCATATACAGGTGTTGTTTTTTTAAAGTAGATTTCCCTCTCACTAGATCTTGCCATCCAGTAATGTTTTCTTGTACTTTGGAACAACAAAAATTGCTTCTCCTCTGATTCACTAGTAGGGTGGCAGGGCAAAATTTGAGATAGATCAATGAAAGCGTTGACTCCTAAAATGTGAGCAGACAAAAATTCCATGATCTTTTACTGTTAGAAAAACTCTTTCCTGATGGGAAGGGAAAGATGATTCCTAGTCATAAAAGACTGAATATGGAGGAAAGCAAAAGAAAAATAACTTGAAACATATGTAGATACACCAAACTCTCAGACTAATTGGCACTTGCAAGTGCCTAAAGCAGTTTTCTGATGTATAACTTTCCAAGTAATCCAGAACAATCAATGGCTTTCTGTGGAGGTGGTACTGATCACTTGGGATCATACTGGGTTAGCAACAGTTGCACTTCTTTGGAGGTGACTGTAATCACAGCAGTGCACTGCTTCACTCACATTTCATTCCCCTATAGGACAATTAGTTCTTTGCTTGAACACAGCATCAATGGAAAAATCTGGTACAACTTGGGAAATACATGCACATAACACATTTTTAAAGAGTTCTGCCAAAATTGATTCAACAACATATTAGTCTGTACTCCGTTCTTTTGCAATGTCCAGAGAGTGATTGCCTCTGCATTGTACAAGGGCAGACTGGAACTGAAGTCCCCAGAACTATCAAGCCTCAGGTTCTAGCATACACCATTGCTTTTGTCTACAAATCTCACCCAACTCATGTGGGATGTAGCAGCCTTTACACCAGCCAGCCTGTCCTTATCAAAGCCAGTAGAAACACAAACCCAGCCTATCTATAATCTTCTAATAATATTTACCACAAATGTTTGTCTCCATATAAAGGCAACCAAAAACTTAATTTTGAATCTTTTTAAATATGACAATGCATTTGGGGATGTAAGTGGGTTCTTGCCTTCTGCAATGTGTTTTTAACAGACTACTCTCATTCAGTTGAAAATGTATTTGCACGATTCACCTTAATAGAGCATTAGCAATAATGACGGATTATCATCAAGTACAATTAACTTCTGTGTTCAAGAAAACAAAAAGCCCAGATTATCAGATGGAATCAAACACTAACCTAAACAAGGTGCTCGTTCAGGGGCACTGGTGTAAGTGAAAGAGATTATTACCATACTAAAAAGTACAGTCTGGGGAATCGTTTGGGACTTCTTAGACTCTTACAATACATTATTCAAGATTTCTATAGAATACATTTTTATGACTTAACTTTTGAAAATTCCTTGTGAAATTATGTCTTTGTTCAAGAACTCACAAGGCATTAATTGCTGCCATAGAGCATTTCTCATCAATTTTGGCAAGACATCCTTCGATGGACATTTTTTTCTCTGCAATCTCTTTTTACACTGGGAGCACTAACTCTTAAAATGACAGCATTGTTTAGCCTTCCTTTCTTGCCTTGGCAACTGCCAAGTGCCAACAAAGCACAATTTATTAAATGCTTTTCTGAAATAAACTATATTCTGCCTTCAGAGAATAATTCAGACTGTCTGTATGAAAGCATTTATGCTAACTGCACTCTAAATAAAGGTATTTACAAAACCATTTTGTGTTGTCTATAATTCAAGTATCTCCTGTTAAACCAATTGCTTCCCAAAGCACACCACAAATGTTTATGTTTTAAGAATAAATGCATGAAGAAGATGGAAAAAAGAAATCTGAATTTGATTTATTGCTGTTACTGTTTAACTGTGGTTCATTGGCAATTTTGTTGTCGTTTACCTTCTGACTACTAGTGTCTCACTGCGATGATAGACTAGAAGGAAAGAATTTAAATGGCTTATTCCTTAAATGAGTAGCAGAATAAAAAGTTTTCTGAAAAGAAAGACTCCAGTTATGCAATTACATATCCTTAAAATCATTACACACATAATCTAGTATAGTCTTCATTAATACTACTTTCATAAATTGTTGATAGGGTATCAATAAATGACCATGGCATGCTATGTACTTTATAGATGTGACTATAATAAATATACATTGTTATTAGACTATCAGACAAGCCTTATCTGGACATTTGCTATGAATGTTATAAGCAATAGGACCCTACTCCTATTCTTTCATCGTTTAATGGCAATTTAGTTCTCTGGATAATTTTAGTCTTTGACATTCACATACAAATGTCTGTATTAAAAAAAAAAAAAAAAAAAAAAAAAAAAAAAAAAAAAAAAAAAAAAAAAAAAAAAGTGCCCCATACCATAATAATAATAATAATTAAAAAAATTGTCTTTCTTTGGGCAATTGTGAGTTTTTCTCTTAATCGGCAACACATTTAAAGAGTTTTGATTATGGGGCTGGGAATTAAGACATCATCTAAAGAAACAGTGCACAGATGGCCACCGACGGAGATTTCTTGAAGAATATTTATGTCCATTTCTTACTTTCACAGGAATCAAGAAAGGTTGTGAAATAAATATTTTTATATTACCTGTTGTAAAAACTAATTAGTTACTCTAAATTGTTCTGAACCTACACAGCCTTTTGTTATAAGGGTCTATTATGGAGGAAGACAAGGATAAAGACAAAAATCCACCTACAAGAGGACTTATTTCTCCAGTTGCATATCTTCTTCAAGAGAAAGAGACTGCCAATACTTTAAAAATATTTCTGTAACTATTAACATATAGGGCAAAACCCCCATTTTTTTTCTTGTCTTTTTAAGGAAGGTAAACAAACTAGTATAAAATATTAGATGATATATATGCTACAAAGACTACTTAGTCAATTTCAACAGTCTTTACTGATGACAAGAATAAAACAAAAATATCTAGTCATATGAAGAATATCACTAAACGACAAAAAATATAATACCTTGAAATGTTCTAAATAAGTGTTATTTCCCTGGGAACAAGTCAGAATTATATCTAAAATGGAAAGCAAAAAAACATCCCAAAAAAACAACCCCTAATAAACCTGGAATAGCTTTAAATTTAAATGAAGCTGTGGACTTGGTTTCACTCTAGACACACAAAGTATACAAAATTACCATGCATCCATGCATCCAACACATCCTAACGTATTTCACAGGGACAAAGCCAGGGTCTTAAAAGGTGTTTTTCAAAATGAAAGTGCAGAACCTTAACTCTGCGTCTCTGTGAGGGGTCCACATATCAGTTGAGTGCTTTCAAAGCTCAGAGATAAAGGTCTCTTCCAGCCTCGTCTCTTGGAGTGATTCTATTTTGCATATTTTTTACTACTTCTCTATTTGTGCTCCTAAGAGCAGAAACTGGAACATGACCTTCTTCAATTTTAAGTAAGCACACTAACCAAAATGTTATCAATTTAATTTTGCATAGAAAATGAATAATTAATTAAAGTCAAATCATCAATTGGAAGATTACCTTAGAATAGTCAATAACCCACTAATATCTGAAATGATCTGAGATGTGAGAAAGCAAGATGCAAACCCTTAGATGACAACTGTATAACAGGGACTAATACTTGCCTTCTCTATCTTGTAGGCGAATACCCCAAAATCTAGATGGTCCTGAGAAGAAAATACTTATCTTCTGGAACTTTTATCTAAAATTCCATTCTGAACTTCATCCTGTCCAACCATAATGACATATTCCATTAAACAGATGACATTAAACTGAATTGGTATTTGAAAGATATGGATAAATTAAAATATTCTTGAAAAAACTGAATATAAGACCCTGTCTTCCCCTGTCTCTTCCCTCGCCCTCAAAAAACCACCACCACCACCAACAACAACAACCTTAATATTCTGGTACACACCGTTTTTAAAGTACTTGGATAGTTCTTTTTATGGGCCTTATCCAGCAGAGCTCTTGGCTCTCTGGCCTTTGCATCAAAAGCACTTACATATGTGTTTACCACTCATCACACCAACAACTTCTGAATTATCATGAAAGTATTGTCTTGTATGCTATGGGAAACAAATACACTTTTAACATTAATGTTAAAAGTCTCACCAATTTTTAAGCAAACTCTTTCTTTATCTTACCACCCAGCCAAATCCTTCCTCATGTTGCTCCTAACACAAATATCAGATATTTTTAACCAAGACTTCTCAGGTAGGTTCAATACCTTGTGAAATTAGCCACTAACAGTGCCAAAGACACTAGCACAACAGATGTGAAAGACTGAAGAAATCAAATAGACTTACAAAAATGGATGCAGCAGTTTGAGTGCACACATTGGCCATAGAATCATAGAATCATTTACGTTACAAAAGATCTTTAAGATCATTGAGTCCAAGCATAAAAGTAATGTTGTCACATCCATCACTAAACCATGTTTGGACCTCAGTGGGAGAAGAAGACAAATGCACACTGTTCTTTTCTGATACTCACCCTGTGAGAGAACCAGGAGGGCATTACTTGTCAGGTCCCTCAACTTGCACCCTTCAAAGATAGGCAATGCAAGGTGTGTCAAAGACCACATCTGCACAACAGTTTAAATATATTTAAAAGTATATCAGAAAGTATTTTTCTTTTTATGCTTTCTCTGTTTTTAGTGGGAATTAACTTCTTGGTGCTTATTTTTTCCCTTTTCACTTTTGCATCAAGGACTTATTCCTTACTTTCCATTTAGGTACTGTTCGTTGCACATAAAATCAATTATATATTCAAGAGTATGTTCTTAGACTAATCAGCACCTTTATTTGTAGATGGCATACTGTTAAACAATGTACTATGGAATCTTTATTAACAATCTGTACAATTTGAATCAAAACCAGAAGTTTTTTCTCCTGTGGTGTTTTACATTCTCTAGCATAGCTGGCAATATGTTTGCCCCTTCTTCACAGTTCTTTGGTGGTGGAACATCACTTGCAACTTCACACAAGGATACCATAACAGCACAAACATGAACTCTCCATAATAATTCTTATGCAGAAAGAAACAGAAACAGAGAGAGGATCCCTTCCAGTGTAGCTAAACTATTCACAGAGAAATAGCCTTTTTATAGTGTGATATTTCTCAACTTGATATAGGTTTAATCATATAAATCACATTTAACTAAGGGAATCAAGCCCAAGTCTTTACACTGATGATATGGCAGGAAAGAATGGCACTGTAGAAATCTGGGCTTAGATCAGATTAGCATCCTGAAAGACAATATAATTGTAAGTGGGTTTTACCCATTTTTTTTTATTTTAGATGTTAATGTCTCTGTAATCAACTATTTAAGACAAACATAGAATATTTGGCCACTCTGGGCCCCTTGATTTTTGTGTCTTACAAGGAAACATGCTCGCATTATGCCTTGCAAATCTAGCCAAGATTGTTAAGTAAATCAACAAGTAAACAGGAAAAAAACAATCTGCCATAAATAATGTCTTAGGCCTTTTTCCAGTGTCTTTCATATCACTTTGTATTGAGCATACAGTAGCACAAATTATTGAAATTCAGCACACATAAAAATTGACCCGAAATGTTACAGGCATATATTCCCTGAGCAGCTGTTCTACTAGCATGGCAAATAATCCAAATAAATAAGCAAACAAACTTAATTTCTAATCTTGTCGAATTGACACAAAATTTTACTGCCCATTATACCATTGATGTGCAGATTTCAAGTGATCTGTCATGTTAGTTATATATTACGATTTAATGATCAATGCATATAGTTTTGTATTGTGTATAAATACATGTATAAATATACATATTTAAAAACATGTACATATATGAGATAATATATATACAGATACTTACATTCCTGTTGTGCTTTCGGTTGCAAAAAGTTCAGGAGCACTATTGGCTTGATGGTGGACATCTGTCTTTTCCAAGCCCACGCTCACAAAGCACCACCTTTGTAACTGTGCCTGTAGAGCTGGGGGTGAGCCCAGGATTCTTGCATCTGAAGAAGAACCTGCCAATAAATATAAATGTTTTACAATCTAAACTCAGGTCATGTTCTGCAAAGAGTCGTATAATGATAATAAGAGAAGGTACAAACAATGTCATCAGCACGATGACAACTGGAACACCCTAAGCCATCAACACCCCCACACTGCTGTGTAAAGTCACAGTCTGCACCCCACGGTTGAGACTGCACAGGATCTGGTGGGAATGATACTGACAGGTCTCCTCCAGATCATTTAAGTGACCCCAGCACAGACCTCGATCCAAGAAATGTCTCTCAACTGAATTTTCAAAAAACCTCATATTTTCTTGAAAAAATTCTGAGCTTCAGATTCTGACAAACCACCATCCTCCTCTGAAAATCTATTTTGTTAAAAGAAAATCTTCCTCACTGTAACACTTTTGTAGTCTCCTATTCACCAAGAATTGTCCAGAATATCATTGCTCTTCATTGGGACCCCTTGTCACTTTTAGAAGTACTGTATGTCTGATTCTTCAAAGAACACACAGAAAAATGTTTTGACTCTAAAATAACAATGATTTTTAAAAGTCTGCAAAGTGGACTATATTTGAGGAAATGTAGTTCTTGTTTTCTAGTTGCTCAGAGTTAACTGGTAATGAGACAGTGAGGGAAGTTTTTTTCCTTTACCCTTCTGTCTCAGTCAAGTCCTTTCTGCATTCTGTGTCACTTGTCCCTTTTTCTCCCTGTCCTTTCTTTATCATACCCTATGAAGACAAAAACACATATGCATGTATGACATATCTTCATGCATTTCTTTTCCTTCTTCTCCCTCCTGTACCTACCTATAGGTTATTAATTGAAGAAGTCCTTCAAAAATCGTCATCATCATAACTTCTCTTAAGTGTCACTCTTGTTATGTTTGCAAAACAAGATGTGTTACTTCATATGAAAGAGGATCTTAATTTCTTTACCTGTTCTTACCAACACTCACCCTTTCCCCCTAAAATTAGAGAACATGAAATCAGTTATTTTCTGCAGCTGTTGACCATATACCTTGCAGTATATTTACAAATTCTATTTGAACAAACTGCCCCATTGCCAGCCTTATAAATCAATTTGTTTCACAATATTAAACCTTCTCTTCTGATTCTGCGAGCACATCTGTTTGTTGCAAAATGACATCTTTGAGACACTTATTAACCTGAGTGGCTTGTCCATATGCTTCTATGTATAGGATTAGGTTTGGGATACGAGGCCAGACCCTGTCCCTATTCAAATAGGGGTAAAGGTATCATATGTTTGCTGTTCTGTCATTTTACTCTTTGCATTGATGACAATTGTCAAGACATAATTTATCAGAGACAAGTTGTCAGTTTTCATGAACGTACGTGGGTTTAGAAATACACGGTTTGTGGCCAGCCAAACAGCAAAGATTTTATCTCTGCAGTGATAATATAATAATGATAATATAATAATGTTAATACCAATGATAAGGCTAGCAAAGTTCATTATGCAAACCAATTTATGAATTATTATGAATGCTTATGCATAAGTCCTAAACTGAAGTGCTATTTTTGTGAATTATATTGAATTATTGAAATTCTGTGACAATCTGATGAAAAATGTATTGCATACATTTGCGATGACTTAGTGTACTGTGTGACACTAACAAAAAAACGTTCCTAAGAAAAATTCTAAAACTGCTATGATAAAGATGTAAGAATATCACAGACTGTAAAGGAAAGATAGATTTAGTTGTCAACTTTCACAAGCAACACACATTAATTAAACTAAAGTGAACTGCCTTTGGAATATTCACAGTGTTGTGAAGAAAATTTAATGGGCCACTGCAATAGAAAAGACCACACATTGCATCTTTCTGCTCCTACAATATCAGTGGACATAAACAAATTAAGATTTTCATACAGATGTAGCCAGCATTTCAGACAGGAAACAATGTAAATGTGTTAGTGTGATAAACTTGCACTCTTCACCAAGACAGCAAGAAATCTCATACTCTTTTGATGTAAATATTGTTGTTCATTTTACTGGCACCAAAGTTCTGCTTTTCAACATTTTTATTTTTTTTGTTGTTACTAGGCAACAAAAGCAATATTGTTTCACACTGAGACAGCAGCTTATCATTTATTTTAATGGAAAATATCTGTGACTAGAAATACAAGATTTTGCTCTGATATCTTGACAAGTAATATATAAATGAACTTTTTAAAAATGAAGAAAATACAAATTTTGTACCTCTTCTGTAGAATGAAAAGGTTGTATCTAAGTTTTTTGGCTAGTCTCAAAGCTGGGGTCTCCAAATCACCTCTTTTGGGTCACTGACAAAATATCAGATAGTTTTACGGGGAACAATCTTGGGCCAACTGTAAAAACCTCTGGAAAATTTCATGCATTTAAAAAGTAATGTCATGAAAGATAGATGAATCCAAGAAACAGTCATCATGCTCTGATCTGAGCTAAATGTATTAAAGGTAAGGGCAGTATTATTTTTTCTTAACAGTGCCAGTGCTTGCTCGCGTTAGTTTCATGAGGAGTTCTGAATAGTTTTCTTGTAAAAACATCTAAATTGATTACTTTTTTATATATTAAGTCATAAGGTTTGCAATGAAGGAGAGAAAAAATAAGTATAGCAAAATATTATTGGAGAAAATGTAAAATACAGGATGAAAATACAGGAAGAAACAGTATTTTGAGTTTCACCTCAAAATGCAGGACCACTTAGACACTGTACTTGAAGGAACCTGGCATAGAGCCTAAACATTCTCTGTAATAGTGCTGCAGGCCTGTAATACAATGCATCAGAGTAGCTATTTTACACCTAGGATATAAATCATGATGTCATTCACTCAGTCCTTATTCTTCTAAAAATATGCTTAAGCGATACTTAAGCCTGCAGCAAGCCTCAGCTGAGAATCAACATGCACTAAGTGCTCTATAAAGCACTACCATGATGCTAGCTTCATTAATTTATTAGTCATCTAATTCTTTTGAGAAGGGGTCTCCCATAGAGCCCATTATTCCAATGTACAGAGGCAGACTACAGTGATCCTTTTGCTGCCCCTACAAAGGAATCTAGTTCACAGAGCTGATTTTGATAAAAAGTAAAGATTGGACTAAATCAACCCAAATTGTAAGTACAGCATAAGAAAGGCCATCTTCCCACATCTAAAATGGAGTTATGGGAGCAGCTGTCTTGCAGGTGAAGGCATCAATGTCATTGTCAGTCTGCTCTTTTCTCTTCGGCATGGCAGCAGGTATGTTCTCCTCACCCCTCCACTCAAGGAAAGATGTGATTTCTTAGAACATGTAGTGGATTTAGCAAGGACAGGGATGTGCCATTCATTAGACGGACCAGAATTGTTGTAGTATTCTCCTCCTACCATCTGTCTAGTTCTTTACTTTGTAAGCATTCCACCATATTTTGTCTTTGCCTGTTTCCTGAAACCAAAACTCCAGGCCTGTAGCTCGCAATCCTTTCATGTATATTTTACTGTACATAAAACTGTTATGATCAATTGATCCACAAAACTGTAAAATATATGAAAACAAATTTGTTGTTGATTATGAAAGCTCATGGACTGCTATTTGTGGGAAATCGACGCAGAGAAATTTAATATCATCTCTTCTTTCAGTGAAATTGACTAAAACACGGAGTTGAATTAATTCATGTTGACTAATTTCTTCTTTAATTTCACACTCTCATTATATACTAAAGTCACATTCAAAACTTTTTTAACAATATGAAGAATCTTTCCATTATTTTCTTTCAATAAAAAGTAGAAAAAGTCTTTTGCCAAACAAAACATAGCATAATGTCAAGAAGTGAAGATACATTTTCTATTTTTACTTTCCAGAATGTCCCATTTGTGTGATTTTTTCTCAGAATGTGGATAACAGTCTTGCATAAATATTCTTCAAAAACAACCCAGCAGTTCCTAAATGTCCCACTCCTAGGAATTTTTGTGAGATTTATATAACAACAGTAATTGGGAAAATATGCAATAGTGAAGGAAGCATTTGTGTGAGTAAAGATGCCTTTGATCTGCAAGAAACACAGACCTTGTTAAAGCAGACAAGCTTCTAGACATCTTCCATCCAGATTGGATGAAAGAATTTATCAGTTCCTCACTGAGAAATAAATGCAAGACACTACATTTAATATCTATTGCGCTGCTTGGAACTATCTGAACAATAAACTTAAGGTGAAGTTACAAACCAAAGGGTTGTAATGACAGATGATGAAAGTAGATGAGTGACATTCAGAAAGCTCAGAGAAAACCAAAGAGACACCAGATAGCGTAGATCTTGAAGGAAACAGAAATAGAACTGCCTGGGTCATAAACTGCAAGAGTTTGATTCGCAAACAAAGGAAGATATTGTTTCCTGTTCTGTGTTCTTACCATAGTCTTACTATACTCTTACTTCTTAAGTAAGATAGGACCTTGTATTCTTTTGTTATCTCAGAGAAGTGCAAGCAACAAAGACCTGACTCTGTCATCTTCTTGCCCTCCTAAACAAAACCAGCAATAAGCATCCAAATAATAGTCAACCGCACACATCCAAGAAGAACAGCAAATTAGCAATTATATGTACTTATTTTTTAAGAATTACCAGAGAATGATCTTAACTAGAGACTAGATCCTTCAGTTTTGTGAGGTAGGGATTTGGAGTGTTGTTATTGGAAGGGCTACAAAAAGCCAGGGGAAAGAAGTGTGCAAAAAGATGGCTTAAAAAGAATTATAAGATCTGTCAACCTTATTACCTTACTTAAAAAATTATACTTAGATAAATAAACAGTAATTGTCACTGGTCTTGCCTTAACAGTTTCTATTAATCTTGAGTTGGTTGTCATGCAAGTAAAGTTGAGATCATGGAAATTCAGTCTGATGTTGGCATGATGGGGAACAGCACCCAGGAGATAACCGGTTATTCAAACAAAGATCTAGTCAAAGACCTCCGTACTTAATAGCATCAAAAACAAGAATGAAGTGAAGATAAATCCAATGTCTTTTTTAAGAATTTATAGTTGTGGCTCTACAACATGAATTTCCACAGTGAGGCTCAGGTTTCCATGAAATTTTCCTAAAAATTAAGATTTTAATTTCTATCTACCATTTCACAAATTTTCTATACAGTGGGCTATAAAGACTTCACTTAATGAAGTATCTCCTAATGGAGATCTAGCATGCTTTTTTTGGAGGCAAAAGATGAAATGATTGTCACTTAGTGATTAATAAATTCTGAGGAGTGTGGAAGATGGTGAGTCAAATCGTCAAGTAAGCAGAGAAAGACAGAGTTTGAAAAAAAGCCTTTCACATCCCATTTAAATCTCTGGTAGCAAGGTGAAGATAATCTGATGGAACAAGAAAAAACTCACAGGTTTTCCATTTTGGGAACAAAAACCGATATTTTTTTAGCAGCACTTTGTCATATTTTCTTCTTGCTATATCTCTTCTTTCCATCTTGGTTTGAATAGCAGTCCCAGCTACCTGATAAATGTAATAAGGTATTTCAGACAGACTATATGTACAACATTAAAATATAACCTCACAGAATCATAGAATCACAGAATGTTAGGGATTGGAAGGGACCTCAAAAGATCTAGTCCAAACCCCCCCTGGAGTAGGAACTCCTAGATGAGGTTACACAGGAAGGCATCCAGGTGGGTTTTGAATGTCTCCAGAGAAGGAGACTCCACAACCCCTCTGGGCAGCCTGTTCCAGTGTTCTGTCACTCTCACTGTGAAGAAGTTTCTTCTCATATTTAAGTGGAACCTCTTGTGTTCCACTTTATACCCACTGCCCCTTGTCCTACTATTGGTTGTCACCAAGAAGAGCCTGACTCCATCCTCGTGACACTCACCCTTTATATATTTATAAACATTGATGAGGTCACCCTTCAGTCTCATCTTCTCCAAGCTAAAGAGACCCAACTCCCTCAGCCTTTCCTCATAAGGGAGATGCTCCACTCTCTTAATCATCTTCGTGGCTCTGTGCTGGACTCTCTCCAGCAGTTCCCTGTCCTTCTTGAACTGAGGGGTCCAGAAGTGAACACAATATTCCAGATTTGGTCTCACCAGGGCAGAGTAGAGGGGAAGGAGGACCTCTCTCGACCTACTAATCACCCCCCTTGTAATACACTCCAAGATGCCATTGGCCTTCCTGGCCACAAGGGCACAGTGCTGGCTCATGGTCATCCTGCTGTCCACCAGGACCCCCAGGTCCCTTTCCCCTACACTGCTCTCTAATAGGTCATTCCCCAGCTTATACTGGAACCTGGGGTTGTTCCTGCCCAGATGCAAGACTCTACACTTGCCCTTGTTATATTTCATTAAATTCTTCTGGACCCGAATCTCCAGCCTGTCTAGCTCTCACTGGATGGCAGCACAGCTTTCTGGTGTGTCAGCCACTCCTCCCACTTTTGTGTCATCAGCAAACTTGCTGACAGTGCACTCTATTCCCTCAGCCAAGTTGTTGATGAATATATTGAATAGTACTGGTCCCAGTACCAATCCTTGAGGGACTCCACTAGATACAGGCCTCCAACTAGACTCTGCCCCATTGACCACAACTCTCTGGTTTCTTCCCTTCAGCCTGTTCCCAATCCACCTCACTACCCATTCATCCAGACCACACTTCCTCAGTTTAGCAGCAAGGATGCTGTGGAAGATTGTGTCAAATGCTTTACTGAAATAAATATAGCCCACATTCACGACTTTGCCATCATCTATACACCTCGTTATGTTCTCATACAAGGCGATGAGGTTGGTTAAGCATGACTTCCTCGTGGTGAAGCCATGTTGACTGCCCCTAATGACCCTCTTATCCTTGATATGCCTTGAGATGGCACCAAGGATAAGTTGTTACATCACCTTTCCAGGGTTGGAGGTGAAGCTGACTGGTCTATAGTTACCCGGGTCCTCCTTCTCGCCCTTTTTGAAGACTGGAGTGACATTTGCTTTCCTCCAGTCCTCAGGCACCTCTCTCATTTCCCATGACTTAGCAAAGATGATGGAGAGTGGCCTAGCAATGACTTCAGCCAGCTCCCTCAGCACCCACGGGTCCATCCCATCTGGACTCATCGATTTATGGATGTTCAGATTGCTTAATTAGTCCTTAACCCAGTCCATAACCTCAGTCAGTGTTTGTGTATTCTGAGCTGTGTGCCCCAATCATAGTATATGAAATGTGCTGCAGAACAGCTGGAGAAAAGCCTTTTGGAAATTTTTATTATGGTGAATTCTGTCTCTGCTCAGTAATTTACTCACATGGAGCACGAAGTGTGATCAGTGATGAAGCTGGCTAAAGGACAGTGATGAAACATACAGGCTAAGACAGCTTGAGGAAGTAGATCTCATGCTTTTAAATTGGCTTTCCACTAAGCTCAGACATTAAGTTCATGTCTGGATTTTATTATCTTATTTTCAACATAATTAGTGTTAATACACTGTGTTCAAAAGCAGTTGTGTTAGTGGAAGAGTTTATCCCAGAAAAACTGGAAGTGTTAAGTAGTTCCATATTTTTCTGTCTACTTTCATATTCAAACTTTCTACATAAAATTAATGATGTATTCTATCAAGTAGGAAGTTGAAAGACCATCTGACAAATGGCAAACCATTTTAAAGACTTCTAATTTAGCATTGACTTATATTTCTGAAAGATGCAGAACACATTATCTACTCATAAAATAATTATTGAGGTGGCTGATTTATTACCAATAATCAGAACATGTAGGACCAGCATCAATAATATAATTCTAGTTGAGTACTGAGCAAGATTCCAAAACTGAAATGTAAGACTCAGCACAATGTAGAGGACTGTCTGCTTGCTTGATTTGAAGCTGATCTGGAATTTATTTATTACTACTCCTTCTAGACTAAAGATGAAACTTCCTGGTAAAATCAGAGAGGTCAGCTGTTTGAAATGCTTTCCTTATTACAAATTTTACTGCTCTTTGTATGAAGACTCCAACTGTACTCTATTCTGTAGAGCTTATTGTGATGGGGAATAAAACTAGTAACTTCCCATTGGACCTGATTTCTTTTGAAGACAATTATAGATCAGAATGTTACATGAAGGTGCATGGGCTGAGGATGCAGATTGATGTCAGTACTCATTGTTTGCCTAAAAACTTTTGAAAGACTTGGATTTTAGCAAGGTCATCACAATCATACCTGCCTGGTATGCTCACATTTTAATGCAATTATTGTTCAGTAGAACACTAAAAAATTCTTTAGACTGAAACAATTTCTGGAAAATACATGTACAAAATAACTGATAGGAAATTATTTCAGCTCCTGCCATCCTGAGCCAGTTTCTTTATCACCTTCTTCCAAATTTAGATGTCCATATTGTTATGTTCTTCTTTATCTTGTCTTTCTGGACATTCTTTGCATACTTCACTCTTTTCAGACACCTAATGTTTGATTCTGACCTTTTTTCCAACCTCATTTAGGCAGAAGAATTCAGTCACTCAGGGAATGCACTCTTCATAGAAATAAACACTGAGATGCCTATCAAGTGAAGGAGCTTTTAAAAATAGACATTTCAAGGAAGAGGAAACTGCTTCTCCAATTCTCTCATGTAATACAGAGAGATGAAAGCGTAAAAGAGAGATTGGAGAGCAGGCATCAGGTTCATGGGAATGGAAAAAGCTGTGAGAGCTGTAACAAAGGACTGTAGAATGCTATGAGGAGCTTGCTGCAGTGAAAAAGCAGGAAGTCATAAAAAGCTTGAAAACCAACTGTGTTCAGACTTAGAAAACTGGTTGCACTGCTGTGGACTTACTAGAGTCTTAAAAACAGAGTCCTTAAGGGCAGTTTATAGCTCATAGCTTTCACAGGCTATTAATGACTCCTTCAACTTTCCATGACCTGATCTGGGACACTGAGACAAGCAACACTTATGAACTGAAGAAGGAAGCACTCTCATAGTACTCATAAGTGACCAGTTTTGATTTGCCACAGGTATGGCCAGCAAGGAGAAGGGAAAAAAAAAAAAACAACCAACCCACAACAATAAATAACAGTATTTTGGAATGAGAAGCAGCATATAGGGAAGCTAGAAAATAAGAGACAACTCAAGTTTTACAGTGGGGAACAGTGTCTTCCAGCTAGAATTTCCAAGATCTTAAATATTTTTAATGAGAAAATAGAGCTATTCATGGAAATTTTATTTCTCTCAACACTCAGATGTTCAGTTGTTTTTAAAGAAAGAAAAGATTTGTAGCCATCTGTCTCATACAGCTAGTAATAAAATAAAAAGACAATCACATCTAGTCAGGATGTTCAAACCCAGACTTTGCCTGTCTTTGAAAGAAAGCACAGATATTTTGTGACTGTTCTGTGCCTCACGTAGAATCAGTGTTGTCGTCCTTGTACACTGCCCCTCTATTTGTGTTGACGAGATAGAAAGACCTGAATGGTGAAAGAATTATTCTTAAATGTGATTTATGTGGGTCAGGGTTTAAGTACATTGCATGTCGAATTTTACACTGACTTACACTGCTTTGAGCATTAAAAGCTCAATTGGATCTGTCTAAAATCTAGACGTTAGTTTTGGAGAAGCTCTCAAACATTTCTTTGCTCTTGAAGTGGTGCCAAGCCTTCGCTCAGACTCTCCAAGGCAGTTGTACATGATCCTATTCTCTAGGAATTAGAAAATTTGAAAAATTTTGTTGCTGTTCCTACACATCTTTCACAATCAAAAATTTATTTATGAATGTAGTTAATTTTAACCCTCTGTAGAAGCATAACTTGCTCTCTGCAGCTGGTAGCACATCTTATTTCACATATATGAATCATAAAGCAAATTACAGATTTCCATGGTTTAAGCCTTTGCTACCAGTGACCTTAGCCGTTAGTCTGATGACTAATATGTTTAGTTACAGTCAAAGTGCATAACATCTGTCATATCAAGCTTTTACAAACACAAGCTACATTGATTTAACAAGCAGGTTTTAAGTTCTTTCTGATTTTGTTTTTACAACCAAACACAACTTTATTACTTCATTCACATTCTGGTACTCACAGTTAACATATTGAGTATTAATTCTTCAGACAAATACACTTAAGTAAAATTACTTATGTGCTGCCCTTCTAGAAACCTATGTTTAGTCATCAGGCTGTAAAAATGTTCAATGCTATCATGTCTGAAATAACACAGGATACACATTTATCCCAATTTCACGAAGATATAATAGAGAAAAAAAAAAATCTCCTCTAAGCCTTTCCTTTCTAATGATGAAATTATCCACTTCAGTGCCCAAAATTCTTCAAACAAGGTTTTTCACTAATCATGACTTCATTAAATAAAATAAAAAACAAAACAGCAAACATATGGACAAGTCTTGGGATGGCAGTAACCCAAAATAATTACTTTCCTCATTAAAAGTCTGACAGTCTAAATTTTCAGTATCTGTAAGGAAAGGAAAGATATTGCATGTTAGCATCACTCCAGAGGCCTCTTGACTCTAATGCTGATGCTACAGAAAGAATGGGGAGGTGGAGAGGAAGCCGACAATGGCTTCTTTAAAAAGGAAGGAAGAACAAAACAGTAAATATAGTATCTTAAGGTAGAATGCAAAATTGAAATACATCCCACTTATCTACTAATACTGATAACTTTATAATCAGTCCTCAATCTTAAATGTTCTTTTCTTTTGCTACATAGAATTTGTGTCTATAGTTACTGTAAGAAGACAATTGAGTTATTTGAAATATCTCTCTTAGCCTCAAAGAGCTCTCTGGTGTCCCAAATCTGCCAGTAAAACTCTTCCACGGCTGTTGTCTTCTAACATGGTTGACACTAATGGTCCAGTCAACTCCTCTTACCAAACAAGCTAGTATGAATAAATGAGCAAGCAGTGTGTTCGCTTGGAGCTGCAAAACGGCAGCAGCAGAATCCAGGTCTGCCGAATCACTGAGGGAGACCTGCACCAGCAGCTCCTGTGCTCTCCCTTGCAGTGCTGCAGTGTGACCCTGCCTGCTCAGTGACTGAGTGTGCTGGGAACACCTGGGAACAGCTGGTTAGCCTGGCAGTTAGTTATTCCTCATACTCAGGAGGGGAAGGAGTCCACCCACTGGGGCCCTGCTGTCACAGGAATTTTGCTGGAAGGCAGAGGTACTGCTTTACCTGGGCATCTGACCTGCCAGCCCCTCACTGCCATCTGCTCCTTCAGCCTGACAGATTGGGGGAGAAGAAGCTTCAGAGATCTCCAAACATAATTATGCAGCAATAGCATAGTCAAGGGACCAGGTTTGGAAAATCTCTTATTCCAAAATGCTGCAGCAGCTAAAATTCTTTTTGTTCTAAAGTCAGTACTTAATTTAATTATTACTACATGACATTTTTTAGCATGCCCGTACATGAATGTCAGCCTGGCCAAAATCTGCCGAGTAAGATTCCAGCTTTTTAAGATAAAGTCCTACTAGGACTGCAGCTCATAGTAGATAGCTTGGTCAGGTCAGGAATAGAAGCTACATCAATTCTTAGAATTTTCAATTTAAAAGGACTACAGACTATTGGTTCTGCACACACCAATGTCTTGAAAGGAATGAAGATTTAATAATATCTCTGAACATTGTAGTGGGTATTTTAAAGTTCCCATTGTCCTGATATTGCAGCACATGGCCAGCAGTCACTGCTACTTATGTGCAAGGTTGCTTATTTGACATTTGATGCTTCTGAGTACTGGTAAAAATAGCAGTCTGTTGGTTCAGAAGAAAAGACCAGTTATTTGTGATGGTGAATCAGGGGATGGCATATGCCAGTCAGCTGAAGTACTGGAGGTGGGATCCTAATTGAGCTGTGCCCAACTTTGAGAATTGAATTGACAATTAAAAACCTAAACCGTATGTCCCTGAAAGGGTCTGAGGGAGAAAAAGGTGGCTGAGATGAATTATTGAAGACAAGTACACCAAACAAAATCAGTATTGAAGAAGGAGAGGGACAGGAGTCCTTCTCTCCCTCTCTCATTAAAAATCAGACTGTAGATGTGGTGCTTGTGTGAGGCTGGGATCCCAGCTGCTGTCCTGAGTTTCAGTGGCTAAATTGTCTGATTAAAGGGGATAGAGAGGAGAGGAAGGAAGACCGGGACTGGGAGGGCAGAAAGATAGTAGTTTCCTAGGAAAGTTGACTACTGCTTACTCGTATTTATGCTTCTAAGAGAAATGGGAGCATTTGGGGTAAGGACAAATCCCTCTACAGTATTTATTCATAGTTTACAGAAGTAAACAAAAAGATAACACAGCTAAAGCTCTTGGCTCTTCAGAACAGACACTTTCTTCCTTTTGAAACTGGTAAGGAAAAGGTTAAGATTACAGTCTTTACTAAAGCTACATTTATAGTCAGGACTGGGATGATGTTACTCTAATTGCAGCACTGAAGGCAGAAGAACTGATCAGCACAGCCTAGGAGAAGCAATCATCCTTGTGAGTAGCAGCACCTATTTGGATGGTAAGGGAGGTGGGGGAATTAAATACAGTAAACGTAGTCTAAAAATACTCCAAACAACATTACATAGCTCATTGAAAGTGCCTGAACCTCATAGGTCTGTGCTTTAGATTTCTTGTAATGTTCCTGTGTGCTTATGCTACTGTAGCCACTGCAGGTCCCAATCTGATCTCGGGTACTAATGTTGCTGGGAGTGATTTGGACATGAAGCAGGTGCCACAAGGATGCAAAATTTATCTTCCATGTTATATTAGGCAGCAACACATTACATCAATTTTCTGTCTTTACATGAGAACGAGAATTAAACTATCAATGTAATGTATAAAAGAAAACTTACATGCAGTCCCCATGAAATATAACTATACTCTTCTAGAAATCAGCAGGTTTTCTTTAGCGAGATCTGGGTAGGCTGGAGGACTAGGGGGAGAAGGACCCAATGAAGTTCAACAAGGGCAAGTGTAGGGTCCTGCACCTGGGGAGGAATAACCCCAGGCACCAGTACAGGTTAGGGGTGGACCTGCTGGAAACAGCACTGTGGAGAAGGACTTCAGAGTTCTGGTGGACAACAGGTTGACCATGAGTCAACAATGTGCCCTAGTGGCCAAGAAGACCAATGGTATCCTGGGGTGCATCAAGTGTGACCAGCAGGTTGAGGGAGGTTATCCTCCCTCTCTACTCTGCCCTGGTGAGGCTGTATCTGAAGATCTGCGTCCAGTTCTGGGCTCCCCAGTTTAGGAGGAAGGACAACGAATTACTGGAGGGAGTCCAGCGGCGGGCTACGAAAATGATTAGGGCCAGGAATATCTTTCTTATGAGGAGAGACTGAGCGAGTTGGGTCTGTTCAGCCTGGAGAAGAGAAGGCTGAGAGGGGATCTCATCAATGTTTAGAAATATCTCAAGGGTGACTGTCAAGAGGATGAGACCAGACTCCTTTCAGTGGTGCTCAACAGCAGGATGAGGGGCAATGGGCACAGGCTGAAGCACAGAAGGCTCCACCCGGATACAAGGAGAAACTTCTTTACTTTGAGCGTGCCAGAGCACTGAAACAGGCTGCCCAGAGAGGCTGTGGAGTCTTCTTCTCTGGAGACATTCAAGACCCACCTGGACACATTCCTGTGTGATCTGCTCTAGGTGAACCTGCTTTAGCAGGTGGGTCAGACTTAGATGACCTCCAGAGGCCCCTTCTTTCTGTGATTCTGTGAAATGCAGCTTTTCCCATACCACTTCCCAAGCAGGAAGTGATGGTCAAAAATCCAAAACAGACATAGGTTTTGATTTCACAGGTCTCCTTTCTTATCACTAATAGTGGAAAAAGGCAATACAATTCAAATGCAATTTTAACTGAGTTGAATTCTTTCAACAGAAAAAATGTTAAAAATCACTAAAATGAAAAGTTGAACCGCCTTTAAAAGGTAAATTATAGGCATTTCTCTCTACTTTGATCAGTCTTAACTTACCTAAAGAATAGATCCAAAAGGAAAATAGTCCTAGAGGATATCAAAGGATCCTATCCAAAGTTAACCATTTGGTGAATAAATACTTTTAAAACTTCAATATATTCAAATATATATATATATGTATATGTACACATTCAGTGCCAATATGTACATTTTGAGAACATCCTTTGGTTTCTTCCAAATTAATATTTTGTTCTCCATGTTTCAGGTATACGCTAGAAAATAACTGGGCACCTGATTTTTAAAAATATTTAGGCAGACCCACTGAATTCAAGAATGTGTTTGTGTATCTTGTTTTGGCAGAGGAAAGTTAGCTCTTACAGTGCCACTACAGGACCGTTGAATAGAGCTAAATTCTTAGTGCAGACTATGTGTTTCTCAAACAAAAAGATATTGCACAACAAAAAGGTAAATGAGAAGAGGTCCTGCAAATCAAAGTTCCTGCTCTTCATCTTGTGTGTGGGAGGACTGCCAAGTGAATGCAATTCAATAGTCCATTTGCATTAGCCTGGCTTATATATCCACTGAGGGAGGCAGCAGTTTGGCAAGCTGTATCAGCAGGTTACCTTGCCATTGTGAAAAAGCAAAGCAACAGCACACTAAGCATAATGAGACAAATGTTGTGCATTCAGCTCTCCAAAGTCTTTTCTTGCTAAAAGAGAAGAAAAGAATGGCTTATATTAATGCTCTGGATACGCTTCTTGTTGGCACAACCTCGTCAATTGTGTTATTCTTATTGAGGTGTTAAAGGTGCATTTGTGAATGCATTAAATCTGACCTGTGAAACAGACAAAGTCTTATCTCTTGCATATTTTATGTCACAGGAAAGAACATGTTAAGACTATGGAGTGATCATTGTCTGTGTGTCTGTGACTCATACTGTGACTGGAGCAAAAGTGGCTCAGTTTGCTGAATGGAAATCAGCTATACCTTCCTGCCGATTTTACAGTGTAAGTACCAAAAGGCCAGGAAATAGAAGTGACATGGAAGCAGAGGTGAACAACAGAAAAACATCTTAGTTCTGCAGCACAAACTGTTCCACATCATAAGAGGATTACTTGAGCAGCAAGAAAAAAGAAAAATATGAATTCTACAAACTTATAAGAGTCTGTGAGCCTTCTCCTGCAAAGACTGGAGCAATCCCTGTCAAGGGTGTGACATGGGGAGAAGGCACATTCTGTTCCAGCAGTCAGCAGTTGCTGCTGCCACCACTGATGAATAGGGTTGGCATGGTGTGCAGCAGCATCTGACAAGGCCAAGGAGGAGGAAAAAGGAAAGGTAGTGGACAGAGTGCAGACATAGTGTGATGCTACAGGTCTAGTTCAATTAAATAATTGAGACTTCCTCCTTATTTGTAGATTCAGGCTCTACATTTGCACTGGTACGCTGACAGTTGCTGCCATCTTTCTGAAGGCAAATGACAGTAAGCTCCGTATTTTATTCAGCTGATATAATAGATTCATGCATACATACAGATGTTGTATGATTAGCACTGGTTTCTCCTGCAGCTGTAGGTGGTCTTATGTCCCTTCCTCTGCTAGAGCTGATAGAGTAGCCTTAAGGCTGATCTAAATTACTATTCTCAAGAGTTGTCATGGCAACCGGGACTGGTTGAGCAACCCAGCCATTTTATCTTTCCCTTGAACATATTCTGAACGCTACACTCAGAACAGTGATTGCAACTATACCATCCCCATGGGCTTCCCTTCTCTTGTAGAGCATCCTCAGGTGCTGAGTTAGATCATCCTCCTGCCTGCTTTACAGCATGTGAGTGGCAGATCTCTGCCACAATATGGTTTCCAAAAACTGCTGCATGATTTTAGTGGTGTCAGAATTGTAAGTCTACACTTGGTACATCAATGTGAATATTATATTTCAAAAGACCTTTGCCTGCAACTTGCTAATCAATTTGCAGAATTTTTAAAAATACTCCCTCTGCCAAAAATTGAGTTCAAGTATCAAATGATCAGTTTGTTTACCTTTCAGAAGTTTTCAAATTAATCACTCACTATAAAAATGCTTTAAAAGAAGAGGAAAAATAAGCAATAGGCAGGGAAAGGAAACCTTTTGGCAAGAACAAAACAGATCTGAATTCAGCAACCTCATTTCTGGAACCTCCTGTTCCTAACACAGAGGCATTCTTTGTACAAACTTTTAGGTTGCTTATCCATGTTATGCAAGTTGCGTGTTCCTTCACTTGGAACTTGTCTGCCCTGAAGGATGTAAGGAAGAAGGAAAGATGGTCATCCTGGTTTTTCAGATAGCAGTCTGTGATACGAGAATGATATTGACTTTGACAGAGGGAGAACACAGAGCTCTGTGTCTAGGTCTACAGATCCTTTTCAAAGAGCAAGGAGCTGCCCATGGCTTTGCTTTGTACTCTTCATGCTGAAGGTCAGAAGGCATGGATGTTTTCTGTAAGAACTACATGGGTTGTGTTCTGCTGATTATAGAGAAATTTTGTTGGATTAGCACAGTGAATCAGCAGAGAAAGGGCTTAATTTTGGCCATTGAACAGGTTCAATGAGATGGACGGCACAGAGCTGAATGGCACATGACTGTCAGTTAATGGAGTCTCACCTGCACAGCTCTACTCTACAGTCAGATCTGATGATTAAGATATTTGCTGCCTGAATTGAAATGCCAAATTACAATTTTTAAGGTGTCAGGGAGCTGGAGCTTGTTATGACAGGCTGAACAGCTCACTTTTACACAGAATACCTAATTCATGGAGAAATAGGTTTGGCCACATTCCTAACACTAGGATTTGCTTCTATTATCATTAAGCAGTGTTTCTAATACTAGTCATTTCTTCCCATTCAGCTAATAGATGTCAGCTCCATGTTCAAGGATTTGAGTATGTGAATCCTGGCAAATAAAGAGTAATTATCTAAGAAAATTACCTAGAAGGTTATTTTTCTCCATCATACCACTAGTAATATAGCCTTTGGTTACTGTTCCAGCAGTAGCTTTGTTTCAGAAGGACTCTCCCGACAATACATGCTCAGCTATCATTGTTGCTGCCAAAACCGATATAGTTATAAAGAGTTATAAAGATGCTGAGAGAAAAAAAAAAAGAAAGAAAGAAAAAAAAAAGAAAAATAATATTAACAGTATTTATATTACTGAGCATTTAGACTCATAGACAAGAAGTATGTACTGTACCCAGAATAACCAGAAAATGTTTGGGATCTAAGCACTGAGCAAATTAATTCCATGAGAGAGAGCAAAGAGGAAAGATACCATGCAGGTTTATAGTTAGAGATATAAACTTTGTCATTCTCATTCCTCTGTGTTAAATATCTAAAAATGTTTTTAAACTGTACATCAAAAATTGTCTGTTTAAAATGACAACGAATATTCTCCAAGGGCAAAACAAAGAAAATTTCAAGCTTCCTGAAGAAAACTGTTGAACCAAAATGTAAGAGAATAATTTTATGCGTATAGCACTTCCAGAGAGAGAGGAAGAGGAGAAGAAGGAATCACATAAATATACTATCTACTGTCTAATCTCATAAATGTGGTAGCTGGAAAGAGAAATGTGATTACTCACACTTACTTTCCTTCAGAAAGATCCCTCCCATAGCTATGCACAACAGCCCTTTACTTTTGTGTGCATAAGCAATGTTATTGTCAGACTTCTGTTGTGCAGAAAGTTCTACCAGTGTAGTTTGCTTTTATGCATTTGTGGGCTGGGAGGCTGGTTTGATTAGTTGCATAGCAATTTATTAAATAACAAAATCATGTTTTCCAGGGTTTGGTTTGGTTTGGTTTTTTTTTCATAACAAAATAAAGAATAATTGTCACTTCAAGCCAACTTCTAAATGGCTTACTCACAGACTGAAATGCAAATTCTAATTGCTACATCCATCTAAAAGCTGTCCATTTTCTTTCTAGTCCTTTAATAAAGGAAACAGTAAGTCATCTATTGATCATCTGATGACTGCCATTTCTCTTGTTTTTCCTGTAATTTGAGGCATGCAGGCTTTCTAACATAGCCATCTGCAATGTAAAAAGATCTTCTATAAAATGACATAGAAAATATATCTTGTCACAGTCTCTTGGGAACTTACTTAAAGATCCTTCAGAGAAGAGAGTAGAAGAGCTTCCAAGTCAGTACGAACCAAAATTGTTTTGTTTTGTTTTGTTTTTTTCTGATTAGGAAGGGATATACAGTAGTTAGCCATACAGCACAGAACACATGCTCAGGGATATACATGTATATGAACATATATATATTTCCATGTGCATATGGAAAGCTTCCTGTACTGCTTAGTCCACAGGAATGCTCAGATCACAGTAGTCTTAGAACAAGTTCAGTGTGCAAATAAAGACAGAGCTCTTTAACAAATAATATCCTTTCCCCTAGCTGAGCTGAAGGGAACTATCAATCACCCAGTAAGCCTGATACAGCTGTTCACTGCCCAGGAAAGATCTTCATGCTACAGCAGTAGAACAGCTACTTTTAAGAAGCATAGCCCTCTGACTGTCTCCCCTTACCATGCCAAATTTCTGTAACTGTTTGGGCTGGAGTAACACAGAGCCAAGAAGCCAAGAAGTTTGTTGTGAGACTGGAAAGGAGGAATGAAAATAAGACTGTATGTGGAATATCAATCAACAAGGGTGAAACAACTACCTCTGAATGAGGTGTTTGGATAATGTCTTGGGAACTGGCACTGCACAGAGGTGACTTTTTAAAAAACAAACAATAGAATGAGAGCTCTTGATGAGCCTTCTGGGTGCACTGGAGGTACAGAATCCAAATCCACTGGTGCTTTAAGCATCAAAGATCAAATACTTTAATGATCAGGAGCCTCAATTAGTTATTTTTATTACCCTATTTAATTCATAATAAGTGTAACACTATTTGCATACAGAATATCAAAAGAAATAGGTCATTGTAAACTGACATGTATAGTTTTTAATTGGCAAAATTCTTCTGAACTGTGAGCTTAAAAATGCAACTGGAGCTGTTTTTTTAGATTATGTATTTTCTTATTTACTTGTTTCTAGAATAGAATTGAAAACCTCTAGGGTCAGTTATTTTAAGCAACACTTTCTGACAGGTTGTGAATTAACTTGGATTGCAGTCACCTTGAAAAGCTCATCTCACTAGTATTGCACAGAAAGAAAAGAGGAATGAAATACTCTGGGGAAAAAATGGTGCTTTCAATAATTCTCGTACAATATGGTCATTGGGAGCTTCTGGAGTTCTTAGAATACATCCTGTTGTGTGGTTGTACCCTCTCGTTCCTCACTCTCTTCGAAACATTACAGAACAGTATGGATTAACTGGGTAGGATCCTCCTATCAAAAGATCGATGTCTAGGGACACTTCAAATGCCCAAGCGAACCTACATAGGGCTGGCAAATACGATATAGCTCCTGCAAGACCCACATCCCTCTGGTGAGCCATCCAGGATCCAGGCAAGATACTTTGGGCTGTCTAAAATATCCCTAGATGCTGTGTTCAGGCATCAAAATCCTGCCCATTATCTTTACTAAATAAGTCTCTGATCCTGCATATCTCTCACTACCTTCCAGATGAATGCTTTGGCAACTTTAGCTGTTAGGATTGTAACATACAACTGATGATGATATAAAACTTCTGCAGCACTTTCCTGAGCAGATGGGCAAGTGTCTAGATGTAACATCCCTACATGAAACCTCAGACAGTGGGAGAGGTGACACAGAGAATAAAAGCTGATGAATGAAAAATGGGCATGTGTATATATGTATATGTGCACCTAAATAAAATGATATCTCCAAATCACTTGCACTAAGTAAATTAATTACATCTTAACGCGTTCAGTCAACCCTTGGTTCCAATGAATTATTCCTCTGTGTTCAGCATATAACAGTGAAATACCCATTCCTTACTAGAATACAATCTAACAGAATGAGTCTAATGCATCTGTGAACACCTTAAATCAACAGAATATTTAAGACAAAAAACAATCCACAGAAATTATTTGGTTTCAAAAAACTTCTCACACATTAAAAATTTCCATCTAAATATAACTCCTTAAAAAAATCTGTCTGAAGTGCTGTATGCATTTAGTGAACGTAATGGAAATATGGAGATTAAGATAATGAAATTTACAATTCAGTGTCTAAAGTCTCAAACCATGTTACTCTCTCTGATGTTCTGAGAGGTGCTGTTGTAATATACTTTGGGTATAACATATCCATATTGACTACCTTGTGTATAAATCAATACATTAAATCAGCACATACTTTCCATATTCTGAAAATTCCAGTGAAAGGTATATATGAACTGAATAGCTCTCAAAACAAGTTTATTGAGAGAGTTGGGAGTTAGGATGGAAGGGAGAAGAACAGCAGGCAAAAGAGGAAGAAAAAGCTACTTTTTGTTGGGTGATTTTTGAAAGTATTCATTTCTGGTCAGAATCCATTCTTCTTGAAGTTGATGATAAAACTCTTATGCATTTTGGTGAAAAAAGACCAGTTCCTAGACCTTTTGAAATTTTCTTCCCATCAGTGTAAGCCTCTCCCTACTGAAGTGTTGCTTCTGTGACTTCATGCTTAACTGAATTGAAAAAAATACAATTCTTCTGAGACTGTGAGACAGGAGGCAGAAAGAGTGAAAGAATAATAACAGAGCAAGAAATAAAGAGCTAGACTTTCCGTTACTGTGCAGCTGAAGCCAATGGAGCAAAACATGCCACATAAGGAGGAAACCCAAAATGTTTAGTAATAGTTTATGGGTTGTGACTAGGTATTCTGGAAATACACATATTGTATTATTTAATAGCTATTGCCCTGATTATACAGTGGCTACAAAAGTATAATTAAAAAATAAGAAAATATATTTGTGCACAGAGAGTCACTCAGATCTTTACCTTTTAGGATTCTCAGGCTCCAAGAATTACTGATATATTGCTGTAGCTGCTGCTTTTAGGTAAAAAAGGCTGATCCAATTATTTCCTAGGAATGACATAGGGTTTTTTTGGTATACAAAAACATTTCTTACCTGCTTTTATCACTCTGCTATTACTTTTGCACTAAAATGTGTTGCAACTTCTCATTTTTGAATATACTGTGGTGAAAACTATAACCTGAAAATAAAGTCTTCTGATCATGTGTACAGGATGCAATTCTCAACAGTCCTACAGCATTTGTGAAGGCTTTTAAAGTAAATAGTCTTTCCATAGACTTCCTAATTAATAGTTAAAAGGAAACTGAATTAATGCAATAAACTCAGTTACTTGAATATCTCAACATTTATGCATCCCTTTTCTAGAACTGGCTTCTACCTTAAGGACTAAATGTCTCTGGAAGTTCCACTGGTGTTGATGCTTTCTGTGGCTTTCATACATGTGCTGAGAGACTTCCCTTTTCCTCAAATCTTAGCTGCATCAAAACTAAGTTGCATAAACTAACAACTATTTTTGTTGGTCTTTGCAATCTCACACACTTTCTGGGTCAGTTGTAGGAGTGATGTCTAATTACCATAGAATAAGGAAATGTGGTCAGCAAATCAACGGCAACCAATCTATAACCAAGTCCAGTTTCAGGGCGATGGGAGTCCCCCAGCTGACATTGCAGCATGATGATACAGTAGTTTAGAGATCTCTTCATTGGCCTATTGCTCCCATTAGACCATGCCAAAATATTCAGTGACCACAGAAATTAAAACTGAGGCTAATGAGTCCCATTATCAGTTTCTTGTTCATTTTTTAGTACTAGTACTGATCAAAACCTGGGGATTTTTATGAGAAAAAAATGAGCTATTTCAGTTTATTGATGCATTTTTAAATTTTCCTCATAGAAGTAATTTAATCTACCTTTTAGGCTGAATATAGTCTCATAGTCAAAAAAAAAAAAAAAAAGAAAAAAAGAAAAAAGCAGCTTCATGGTTAAACTTCACAGAATATTTATTTTAAAAGTCTGGAAATGTTCATTTTTCTATGTTGCATTTAATAAAAAGTAATATTTAAATTATCAAGATCCTTTGTAATAAACTAATACAACCATTCCAAATCTGCACAGAATAGCTCAATAGGATTTAACATTTTGCTTCTGGAACTGTCCTTACTATCACAAATGTAAGTTTTCAAAGTTTATATTTATACAATTATAACACAGAAGTTTTATTAATAGACATCTGAGGTATGGCAATAATCCCCTATACTTAGAATGTCAAAGTAATTACTGTCTCATACTTTTATAACTCATACCCCAGTGTACGCTGAGGTTTAATAGCTAATACATAATAAGTGTACTTTACTATATAAGTACTTACCACAAAATGGTATATTTTAACCATCTAGAGTGTCAGAAATACAGCTGCATGTGATTTTGTTTTGTTAGAGTGAAAGGCAATCCTAATGTGAATGCACAGCTGTTGAAAACAACAGCCTACTCAATACAAAAATTACTTCATTATTACTATGTTCAGTAAGGCTGGTAGAGGTCTTTTAATGTAAGTGCTTAAATTTAATTAATAGCTCAAAAATATGTAAATTTTACACTTTGCCTTTACCACCATGTTGTCTCTCAGGATCACCTCACCTCATTTTGATACCTTTCATAAAGTATCTTATTTTAGCAAGGTAAGGCATTATTGTCCAGGTTCCCAATGTCATATAAAAGGCATGTGCTAAAATGGATGAGAAATTCCAGCTGAAGATAATTTTTTTTTTTTTTTTTTCTGGAAATCATGTCTGTGGAGTCATTTCTTTATTTCTGGAAGTATCATCCTCAAAGTGAACAGGACTATCTGAAGTATTTGCACTGATTAGTCTACAAATCTGCTGGCTCTGGTCCAACAAGCTTATCCTTATGGAGGAAGGCTGAAAGAGAATTCAGGGCAGAATCTCAGCTTTTATTGCTACCTCACAGATGAGTTCAAGATGAATATGCAACATATTCAACATATCCTGCAGTGATTTAAATCTTTCTGATATTTTTATTCCCATTCCAGCAAGGAGAGCAATTAAATTCTACAAGGGAAGTAGAACAACTGTTTATTTTTCCTTTATTTCTTCTGTCATTAGTAGTCAACAGAATGTAATAAACATACAGACTACATTTCTTAAAGGTTCCCCTAGTTGATGGGGGACACCTAAGGACCAGTGCAGTTTTAACACGTTAAGAAAGGATGACTGTGGCAGTCCTGGCAGGTGCTGTGATTCCCTTGGGCCACAAGAGGTGCAACCTCATGTTCAGATGACAGAATAGGGATGTCTTCTGCTTTTCCTCAAGAGGCAGACTTGCTCCTTTGTGACTGCAGACTGACCATTAAACCTCCTTCCATGGTGGTGATTCTTCACACCAGAGATCCTTCTGCATTCCACAAAGTGCAGCTCAGCACAGCTATGGGGAAGCTATCCTAGGGCATGTTGAGACTGTCTCGCTATTGAGGAGTCAGATGTTTACAGGGAGGTGACTGCCACATGGATAAAAGGAGATTCTGGGTGCTTAAATTGTCTGTTCTACACCTTTAGAGACAAGAAAAGGCATTAATAGGTTTTGTTCTCTCTGTTTGTTCCTTTTTTTTTTTTTTTTTTTTCTTGAAAAGCAATTCTTTAAGAGAAATCATTGAAGCCTTTACTCCTTTAAAGTTAAAGGCAGATCTTAGATTTAAAAGCTGAGTATATGCTAACTTTGACAGGAGGAAAAATACAGATCAGTCAGCAATCAATAGGAGAGTCTGGCCTTCTGCATTTGAATCCTGTAAGGCACTGTTGCCAGAAAGAGCTCCCAGGTTTGTTTTTAAAACACCTCCTTCCCTCTGTTCCTTCTTCCTTTGAAGTGAATTTCTTTCTCCTGCCGTTACTGCTGTCACTGCTAAATTATATATGTCCTTGTGTTCTAAAAATTCTGCATCAGCCACAGTATTCAGACACCACTTTCTTCTTTGGCTTGCAGCTGTATGAAAGTCAGGCTTTCAAAGCAAATCTGCCTCCTTGAATGCCTCACTACCCTTTTACTATGCATCCTCCAAAAAGAAGGAATATCCTTAAATCTGTGTGTAGGAATAAAATAGGCATCTTCCAGTGCTGCAGTATTATGCACATCTTTCACAATAGAAAGATTTTCCATGGTCCAAGATCTATTTTTGGAAAACCAGTCAAATTAATCAATGTAGAATTACACTGTAAAATTAGTTATCTCCTGACTTGGGTTTGTTTGTTTGTTTTTTGGGTTTGTTTTGTTTTGTTTTTCTGTAGTAGTTCATAGTCTAATACAATCAATCCAACAATAAGATTTGGGAAAATACAATATTTGTTTGTCTATAATCATGTAATAAAAGAAGGAAAAACAAGATAAAGGAAATGTATTTACCTGTTCTGCAGGATGATATGGACTCGGTCTTGAGCTGAATCCAATCAGAATATTTTTTAACAATTCTTTTCTGGATTACTGCAGTTTTCCACTTCAAAGTTAAGTGATTAAATCCAAAGGCACCTCACAACATGAGTCTGAGGTCTGTTAGTGGTGGATTATTGGAAGCTGGGCAATTGAAAGAGAAGTTACTTGAAAAGAGGAGATTAAATGAGCAGTCTCAGTAACCATCTATAGATCTGTTACTAAGGACCTAAAAAGCCACTTTGTTGCAAAAACCTAACAATGCATCTTTTTACCAGACCCAAATTCCACCAAAGTCAGTACCAGTTTTTGCATTGCCCTAAGTAGGCTCTACATCGGGCCCAAAGTTGGGGAAGAGTGCACTCAGAACAGCAAAATGCTCTTAGGTTGGGGAAAGTGTTATTTTGAGTGTACAGACTGTACTATTGCCCACTGATACCGGCAAAATGGATGCCACCTTTTCCAAAATACATCCTTAATTCGGATGAATAAAATGGCCTTTGCTATGTTGACTTCCCAGAGGAAAAGAAAAGTGTGTCTTTCTTTACTTGCAAACTGTCAGTCATGCTGCAATGAGCACAGACATTGTGAGTCACTCTTCTTTGAGCTTTAATCTCTGCTCATGGTGACAAATGAACCTCGAAAATCAATCCAGTTCTGGCTCCTCAAGTCTTTTGGGAGTTATTTCCTTAGGAAAAAATAAAATAAGTTTATTGCATGCTTAGGATGCTAAATTAGAGGGTGTAAAATTATGAGTATATTTCAATAAAATGCCAAAGATCCTGCCTCTGGCATGGTCTTGCAATGTTGTCATGAAAATGAAAGCTAACTCACAAACATTTGGAGCCATCTTACATTAACCTTCTAGGCTTATGACAGCCCAGCTTTTGCCTTTTGTAAGCTATCATAAGTTGCAAAGCAGCACAGTGCATATCTCTTCTACAAGTTAGAAGAAGATACATACAATACAAATGCCTTGAGCTACAATAAAAAGGATCTAGAATCAATGTCTTGGTGTATAATTCCTTCTCAAAAGGGCTGCTATCTGCTGCAATCATTCTATTATTGCCAAAGATGTGCTAAATAAAAAATATTAGCTATCTTATTTATCATCTATATACCTATCTAGCTAGGTACTTCCTTTGCCTCTGTTTTTTGTGGCAATAAGTAGCTATTTTACTGGTTTTCTTGGTCTGAAGCCTTCCTGCAAAGGAGTAAAAGGAAATCTGCCAAGACAGAACTACGTTTCAGAGTGTGTCAGAAGTAAATCTTTGGGATAAATTAATATTCCACATTCTAACAGATTTTCTTGTTTGATGTCCTTAATATCAGGAGAAATATCTATATATATATAGATAGATATATATAGAGATATATATATATTTTTTTTAATAACTACCTCTCTCATGGGATCCACCATACTCTGCAACAATACTATCCATTTTGGTTTTGCTTATCTTTGTTACAAAGCCTTAAAGATCACCACCAACTTAAATACTCTGCTCCTGAAAAATTTCACTGATAATTTTAAAAGTAAGACTGGACAATGTTGTAACAGAGGAATAGTAGTCTTAATTAACCTGCAGATTTACTACTGCTGTAACTATTTTGGTTGAGGATAAAGCTTTGCTTAAAAATCGAAATAATTGTATCACGGAAATAGGTACAGCTTCTGCTTTGTGATCAGCTGTATCAGAAGAAAAGCATTCCTGTAAAAGCATTCCTCCTCCTGCTGCCTTTTACAGTGATTTCAGTGCACACTTAGCAGATGGGTTATACAACTTCTGCCACTATAATCATAATTGCACAACCAGTATACGTAAAGAACTTAGAAAAACAATGTGTTGTTTCTCTATTCTCCTCCTAGCCTTGCTGCTTGAGTTTATTTGTAGCATATTTTCTTTATTTCTCTTACATATGGTCTTTCACATAGCCAATAAGAAAGAAAAACTCATTCTAGAATAAGATTAAATTCATGAAAAAAGCATTAGTTTCCACCTGAAAGTGTCCCTGATACGTCCAGTACCAAAAGCTGGTTTTAAATTCCCTCTGGATTTGACTAGCCATCAATTGCATAACACTTCTTCAGATAAGCAAAGGAAATGAAGCACAGACTAGTGAAATTTAACAGTTATGATGAGTGCAAGGGTGGGTTTTATTTTCATAAGAGGTAACAGCAGCATTCACAAAGTGGAGAGATGCACAAGGAGAATGCTACAGCCCTTGTAATTACTAGGCTCAATATTGGCAAACCTTGCCAAAAATCCCTCTACCTGTTAATCACCCTGAAAGATATTTGTAGTTTGGGCAAAGGGAAGAAAGTAAGTAGGGAAATTGTAAGGTGCTACACTGTGCTTGCATTGGAGCTAAAACTACAAGAAATCATATCTTTAACCTCTTGTGAGAAAGCTCTTCAAAAAATTACAGGAAAACTTAACTATCCAGCAGAATAAATTATATGGTTGTGCAATTGCAAGGAGATTGATATAACAATGTTAAGACACTGCGACAAGATGTGTCAGCACAAATATGAAAGCCATAAGTAATAAAAGCCTCAAATAATAATATACGCTCTCTGTCGCCATTATGCACTATCATTTATGGATGGACAGCACCTGCATTCCTGCTGAATCCTCTGGCATGTGTCCATTAGGCCCATTTACTGTCAAGTATTCTCCTTTGTGGTAGATGTGATCCTTTTGTTTTCACTCAGAGAAAGCTATAGAAAAATCCAAAGCTAATGGAATTTTTGGAAAATGACTGTAAAAATAATCCTAAAAAGAAAGAAAATCTAAGTTATGTTATTTTAACTTATTTCTAAATTTATTTCAACATTTGGAATGCAAGCATGGTCTTTCTTTTCATGATATGAGAAAAGAGTAGCAATCAAAGCAAAGCTGAAACCCATAATCACAGTACAGTTTCAGGGTGTATGACAAAGGGTGCACTTGGAAAATACACAAGGGTGCAGAGGAGGGTTATCAGAACTTTTGGCTTAAATTAAAGTGCATAACCTCCTATAAAATCAATATAGAGCTAACAGTAGTTAAGCTCTTCATTCAGTGCTCTGACTTCCTCTCTGAACATGCCCAGCTTTTAATGTTAGGAGATACTTTTCTCTTTTCAGTGACTTGAGAGGGAGCAAAGGTGCCCAAGTAGCATATGTGAATCTCCAGCCTTTATCCCTAACATATAGTACAGCTGCGAAAAGCTTTTAAGTACATCCACAGAAGCATAATACAAAGAAGAGAGGTTGTAGGATAAAGCTGTTATTGTCTACCACTGCTAAAGGCATTGCAAAGCAAATAATCCACAGAGTAGAATTACTGTATTGTGACTGATACAAGGCTAGAATTCAAATTAGTTTATCATTTTATTGATCTCCACTAAAAGTAAACATTTCTCTGCACCAGAAGAGTGGTAAAAATACGCACACATGCAAATGCACATACAATTTCAGTTTTGAAATTCAGGCCTAAAGTGACTTTCAGAGCAATCCAGGCTGATTGACAAATTCAGTGAAAGCTATTGACAGATTGATCACAAAAGCTAATTAATTTTCATACAGAGAAAAGAAGTTTTCTTAAAATAGATGAAAAAGAAAATCCTGTCATACCAAGCAAACTTTGGAGGTCCAAATTTCTTCAAGCGCTGTGTCAATATGAAAATTCTTCAGTGTATTATTCATTCACTCTCAACAGCACCATGATGAATGATATAAAGTAACAATATGTATTTTATGATTCCTCCATCTAGGCTTGACACTCATGGAAAGGTTATTAGAATTTTTAACAGAAAAACGAGGTACAGCATTGGATATAAAATATTCTTTTTTCAAATGCTTTCCAAGCTACATAGCTGTCTCCCTAAAATTTGAGCTTCATGCTCATACTCTGTTGTGGCCATAGCTTATAGTAAAGAAGCGTGAATCGGCACTGTGCATAGAGATTCAGTATTCACAGACTCTGTTAATAAGATTTCTGGATTCATCCTGCCTAACTTAAGCCATCTTAAATTTAGATACTTAGTATAACCTCATTATCCATCTTTCCTCTGTGGTCAATACAGCAGGAGAGACAAAGGGATCCCTTCACAGGCACATTTATCTCACTTTCCACCGTCGCCTGTCTGAGGTGGCTTAAGCCAGGAGAAGTGAAGCCCACCCGCTTAGCAGCTGTCAGAGACATCAGTGAAGCCGTCCAGGCTGACAGCCCTGCGGCTTTTCAGGGTCCAGCTTCACCGCCTTCTACTCCAAGCTCACACCACCGAAACCCAGAGCACAGAAGAAGGATTTCGATTCATTTTTTTTTTACTTACTTTGCACTTTCACAGCTCCGTGTAGCCTAACTAAAGGGCATGGTCTGACCCGTTCAGGAATGTCTGGAAAATTTAGAAGGTGAAGGAAAAAGGGAGTTAAAAATATAGGATTAAAACTAAAAAAATCTGAAAGTAGAGTTAATATACTAAGCTGTCTTCCAGTTTTACAGCCACAGACTATAACCTTTACCTGCTTTAAAAAGTATTTACTAAGCCTTAGTAAGTAACAAATAGAAATCATTGTAATGTTTTTCTAAAGCTTTTCTGTGTAATTTTTTCTACATTTTTTTCAAACAGCAGCATCATGGTTTATAAAAAGAGCTCCATCTTCTGGCAGCTGACAAAAAACTGCACCTTCATAAATGTAGAAGAAAGGCTTAAAATCATTTGCAGAATTTAATGAAAAATTGATCCTGAGTAACCAATGTGTGCAGCTGCTTTCCACAGAGACTTTGTGACATTTTTATTTTAGAGTAATTTGTTACTTGTTAACCTTGATTTCTAATGTTTTGTCAGGAATCTTAGTGGTTATCGAACTAAAATAAAAGGGTGACAGATTAGAACAATCCCAAAGAAGGGAAGTAAATATGTATACTGACAATAACATAACCACAGAAAGACAACATACTATCTCACCTTATATCAGGTCAGGCTCCTCGTTGTGCTCCATCCAAAAATTTAGTTCAGTCTTTCAGAAAGAGCAGAAAAAACAGAGAATCATGAGAAATACATTCTTCCACGTTTTGTCTATCTGCCTTTCCAGTAGCTCAATATTTTCAACACTTTAAAAAGACAGTCAGTACAAAAGAAGGAAGATGGCATCCTGTGCTTCAAAATTTTTAGCAATTATCTCACCCTTGATTTTATTATTAAGGGCTTTAGCCTCACTTGTTTTGCTTTTTTTCAGGGGGAGTTTTGTAAGAAAATTAAAGTGAATCCCCGGGCTCTTCTCCCATGTTTGCCAACAATGACATGTCCGCTTGCTACTACAGCATCACATATCTGGGGAGAAGACAACTTAGTAGATTCATCATCCCTCTTTAGCATATTTACAAACAGAACAGTAAGACTGTTGCATTAACATGTTGATCATTTGCTACACTGAAAAGACATGTCTTCACATAAAGAATAATTGAAGCAATAATTAAAATACTAACCTCATTTTTTTCTCTCCACCTTGCATGAAAAGACATCATAGTAGAAAGGAGAGAGATCTGAAGTGGAATCAGTTCTTCACAGACATTTGAAACACTGATCCTCTGTAACAACTTCCAAATTAAAGGTTAAATATTTGGAAGCTTGAAATGGAATATCTGTAATATTTCCTCTCACAGGGAAATTCAAAAACAAGCAACGAAATAGGAATGGGCTTTGTTTTATAGGCATTTCATAATTAGTAATTAATTTCACATTTTGGTAAATAGTATGGAAAATGTGTTTCAGTGAAATAATTATTGAATAGTGACTCTGCAATAATATTAGAAAATCAGACAGGGAAAAATGTAATGTATGTAATTCATTAGATTTTCTTGTTTATATTTTTCTTAACTTTATATTAATTTGTCTGTGAAGCTGTACTTAGTAGATCCACTTTAAAAAATCAGCCACTTCCCAGTGACACTACCATCGCATTTAGACATATGAATTAATTGCAGATACACTGGACTTAACAAAACTAGGCTAGAATTCAGAGGAAGGTTTTTTAAAAACCCAAGCAGTAAAGTTTTTTAGTCAATGCCACAGTTAAAATATCTCACCATTTCTGACTTCTGCATTATTATATTTGCAGACCCACATGCTGATAATAAAGGTTATTTGAAGTAGTCTTGCTGAAACTGCATTGGATTTAGTGAAAAGTATACTCATTGCTACTGCTGAGATGTACTCTCATTTTATACTGTTCGTAACAAGTCCATCCAAAGAACTGCAACATCTGAAGCCCCTGTGCTCTTTCTGTAAAGGTCATCTGCTCATGGCTTTACCCAGAATGTGCATGTAAAACGTGATGTTATTACTCAAACCCTAATAAATTGATCACAGTAGATTGCCTAAAAATACAGACTCTTTTGAATTATCAATAATCAAAGTACATCCTTGTTACTATTATTATCTGTGCAGAGCTTTCCTGACTACATATATAATATTCATGAAAAGCTCTCTGAAGAGTGAAGGAGCTCTCATCATCCTGGGCTTTACTGAGAATACTGGAGAAATCAGAAGCTACGAAATTCTGACCTCAATTTGGTTTGGGATTGGAGCTACCTTCATAAGTCCTCATTTATTCCGATCAGTTATCCATATCTGAGGCTCGGCTTAAGTCCATTTCCAGATACACTATGTCTACTGCACAGTAGAAAAAAGTGGCAAACACTATTAAAGTTCCAAATTATTCATTCTAGCTTTTTCTAGCAGCTAGTTAACTGTTCTTTTCAATCTTTCTACTGAAAATTTTCTTCTATTTTCACCTCACGGTAAGCTTCACAGAAATGATTTTAAGTAAAAGTAATTTGATTATACTTGTGTACATTGACAGAGAGAAAAACATACAGATTCTTTTATGTATTTAAAGTCTTTCAGACAAAACAAGGGTGTTTAAAAAAAGGGATATAACATAGTAGCATCTCTGTCAGATATTGGCCATGTTCTTTTCCAGAATAAATTTGTTTTGGTTTCCGGCAGTTATGAAGGTCTGAAAACTGAATATCACTGAAGTATGTAATCATCTGGAAAATACTGGTTTAATGAAGAAGAGACATATTGTTCTAATAAAAACTTAGACCCAGAATACATAGAGCATGTAGGAAAGAACACATTCAGGAAAAGTAGATTCCAGTCTTGTCTCTGTTGGGTGATCACAGGCATGTATTTCATTTTCCTAACTTCGCCTCCTGAAAAATAATGATAACATAACGTGCTCCTCTAAAGAGAGTTCTGTTTAAAAAGCATGTGAGAACATATCACTATTACAATGGAAAACCAAGCCTGCAGGAAACTAGAATATGTGGCAGATCCTCTGAAATCTGGCCATCATTCCTTGCTTGAAGCTCACTGCTCTGGGGTTTCTATCTGTTGTTCTCCAGTCTGTCTCTCTTACAATTTGGCTTGAACCTTGCCTACTACTATGGAGCCACCTGGGTCTGGAGTAGGCTGTTCTACAGTAATTGTAATTCAAATAACGGATCACAATAAATAAATCTCTCATGAAACTTCAATCATATGGTTGTATATGCAGTCAGAAGAGTGGTGGAGTTTAGGTAGGTATTCACATGGCTGAAAATCAGGAAAGATGACACCTTATGGCATACCTAAAAAATGTCAAATGCATGAGGAAGCTAGTTTCAGGGGAAATGATGTTGCTACAGCATAAAGAACAAAGATATAAAGATAGAAAGTTCTGTCATAAATCATATTTCATTAGATGTGTTTTTAACTATATATAAAAATATTTTCAGAGACAGAAGGAATAGCAAGCTCTCAATCTATTAAATATACCCATTTTTCACACAAATTATCTCTGTAAAATATTGCGCTGTGTCTTAACACCTCATATTGGTTCTAAATCATCTTTGCTTCTAAATTTGAAAAAGATTGTGGAAGCATCTATCCTCCTAATTCTCCTATAATACAGTTGTTTAATCCATTATCTCTACTGATTTCTCTTTATGGAGCTGTTAAGGTGGCAGAGCAGAGCTGATGCTGTGCCAGGAGAGAGGAGACATCTCCTGTCACAGTCTCATGAAGGTAAAGCTCTGCTCCAGTGCTGAGCCTCAGCCAGCACCTGGGAACCACCAGCCCATCATACATAGGTATTAAGCAACTGAGACTCATGTATGATCAACAAAGAACAATAAACAGAAATAGTATACATGAAGTGACATACAAACCTTCAGTGACTCCACAGGTACTTTCATAAGCCTGCTGTATTCAGTACAGAGTGAGTACCCTCACAGAGCAAATAGGCTAACTTAGCAAAAAGGATCAGTTTTTTTAAAGATTTACACATAACAGGCTTTCCCAGATTCTTCTGTGGCTACTCAAAGTCTTAAAAGCAGGTACGTGATTGTCCTCTGCAGATGGAAAAAACTGCAGCATGTAGGATTAAAAACTGAGAGGTTAAGAAACTATTATATTTTGTAGAGCTACAATACTATGGCTTCCCACAGTAACAGACATCTTCTGTTTTGTGTATCTGATTAAATCAGCATGAAATCCTAGAGAGGGACTGATTTAGCTGTATTTTACGCTACTTCTCCGAAGTTTTCTATCACCATGTCCCACCTCCTTTTCCAGGGTGCTGCCAAGAGGATGTTCAGAGCTCTCAATGTTTAGGAGCAAAGCTGGGAGAGGACAAGAAAATGATATAAAGAATGGAAAAACTGTAAAGAGAATAATTTGTGCAGCAGAGGGAAGGTCCTGAGACAAATCATACAATATATAAAACCTGCTCTGATAAAATCATCCCAGCCAAAAAGAGAAAGAAACTGTTGTCCTGCATAGGCACTAAAGAGCATGTCTGGAATCACACATACCCTCCATGCTTCAGAAACAATATAACAGGGCCACCTACTGAAATTCAGCCTCTCTCTCCCGTATTATTTGTTTCATTTGTATCACTGAAGCAGCATAATAAGGACAAATTAATCATAGAAGCTTCAAAGCTTCAGGGACTTATTTCACAGTGTATCAAGCAATTACATGTTGAAGGTGAGGAAATAATAGTATCTTTGATGTAAATTCTCACATAGGACCTACAACAGAAACCACTAGAATCTAGAATATAAGAAAGCATAGAAAATAAGGGAGTATAATAATTATAAAGGAATAGACAAGACTACATTGCTCTAATGTTCTTTTCCTTGCATTCTTAAGAGTTTCAAACTGTTTGAAAGAAATATAGCAAAGACCAGTCAGAAAGGGGGAATAAAGGGGAGAAGGTTATCATTTTTATTAAATGGGAAAGCCTTATAAAGGACTAACCCTACTGTTCATAATGCATTTTAAAATATACATATATAATAAAATTTAATTCATTTTAGCTTTCCATTCTCTTCCTATTACTCTGAGAGAGGGGCTACGTACTGAAGATAAACTGATTAGAAATACACAGATGCTGCAAATAAAATGTTGCATATCTGAACAAAATAAACACAAGACTGATGCCAAGAGAAAATATTAATTTGTCAGTAAATGTGTAATTGTAACTGGCCACACACTTGGCAAGGAGACAAAAAAACATTCACACAGAGGAATTCCATGCCAGAAAATAAAGAAACTAAACTGAAGAAGATAAATTACACCCCATCAACAAACTGGCCAGCTGTAGCATCATCTTGTGCTGTCTGGCTACTGGGAACTCAGGGCCAGCCCACAGATTTGTTCTAATTTTGGCAATGGTGCACCCCTCAAAGAAATCAGAATACAATAAATAAATAAATAAATAAATGCACATGTTAGAGTTATAGTCAGAAAACACAGTGCTGGCATTTTGTTAAAAAGAGTAATTCTACTCTGCATTTGCAAAATGTGCTTAACAGAAGACAGACCTGCAGCTGTCTTTGCACAGCCTTAACAGATCTTTATAGTGCTTCGAATACCAAACTATTTCAAGCAAAGTATACTAGCTATTTACAATGGCAAAATTGCAGCTACACTGCCTCCTATCGATGGTTATACCAGGAGGCACAGGGAAATGTGTCCATCTGCTGACTTCTGCTGTGGTGTTAGATTTCGAGCCCATAGGGACAGAGGGAGCTGCTTTCAAAATCCAGACAGCAATCAGCAGGAACATAGTTGTTACCCTCACCTCAAGGATGAGGTATCATGGCCCAAGAGGCAAGGACATAATCAACTCTTCTGTTGAGGCCAGAGTTTTGCAGAAAAAGCAAAACATAACTATAGGGATCCCAAGCTTATCCTGAGTATGGATGTCTTCCATTTACTCTCCTTCCCTATGCTGACAACGAGGTTAACACTGAAAACCACATAGGCATTTTCTCCCTTGTTTGTGGTAACAGCCAATCTGTTTTACTCACAGATAGCTACTCAACTCTTTCTGTATGGGACTGAGTAGGATGTTGTGCCATACACATCAATACTCATCACTCAAAAGTGCAGAAGGTTAACAGAATAAAAAAGAACAAAGATCAAAGCAGGAGAATAATCACAACCACCCACAGGAAACTACTGAGCCCAGGCTATATGGAAGCATTATGTAGGTTTCTGAGGGAAATAAAGTGTGATATGGGGCCCAGAACTATCTTCTAAGCCCCTATGTAACGTTAGACTCAGGAAGACTGCCAAATGCTGTGATGTTCCTTTCAAGAACTTTATTTTCTCTCACAATGATGTAGGAAGTTAGCGCTGACCTTGCCACCAAGCATTGCAGCTGCTAAAAGGAAGCCTCTGGATTTTTTTCAATGGGTCAATCCACTGAAAGACCAGTAATGAATGTTGTTCTATTTAAGAGTGATAGGTAAATTACAGTATTAGAATATGAGTTAATTTAGATAAAGATGTGTTAAAATTGTCTAGTGATGTAGAGTTAACTTCTGCTACTATTATATTCACAAAGCTATGCAGCAGAGAGTAGAAGAGGACTTACTCCCCCTGTTCACCTTGTCTCCATGCAAAATTCTATATTTAAATAGTAAGAAAATACAGTATTTGAGTCAGATAAGGAAAATATCATGCAGCACTCATCCCCATGGCCCTATTTTGTGTTATATATTGTTGCTATGTTTGCAAAACCTCAGGCACTGGTTGAATTCATAGTTTACATTTTCAGCAGAAATATCAGCCATGGTGCAGGTCAGACAAGTTAAAACTGTGTGTATGGTGTATTAATACTGTTTTTCTCTGGACACTTTTATATGTGGCATTTCTGGTTTCTGATTATGATGGCCACAGCAGAGAAAGCCACTATCAAGCACCAGGAGTCTGAGGTACCATGAGGAGATATCAGAAGCCTAATTATGCTTACTCTATACTAGTAGAGAACACCTAGATGATTTGCCTACAAGTGAAATCAAAATGAACCTATATAAATTTTTAACACATTTTTCAGCTCCCTCAGAAACAAGGAAAAGTAAATTTACAGTAAGTATAACATGCTATATGGCAAATATTTGAGCTAGGCCAGGTTAGTGATTGGATTTTTGGAAAAAGAGTTCCTTAAAGAAAAAAAAAAAAACCTGAACCTGAAGTTGTTAACCCTAAAATGAAACTATTGCAGCTTACATATTTCATTGTAGAAATAAGGCCAAAGTTATAATATACTTCCATGTTGTACTGATTCTGTATTTAGGGAATTATACAAGACTTCATTTTTTTTCACCACCAAACTTTCAGGTGTAATAATCCATTAAAAGTAACAGTCTTCTGTAATGCCTGATAAGAAAAAAAAAAAAAATGCATCATGGCTGTTATTAGTCAAAGAAAAGACCACTATTGTCTTCTTTATATTAGCCTATGCTAACTTTGTTTAAAGTTCTCATTAGCTTTGTGAGTTAAAAGTAGGCTGAGGTCTGCCAGCTTCATAGTGGTTACCTTTGTTCAGCTCTTTCATTTTTTTCCTGCTTAGATTGCAACTGTGCATTTGAGAAGGTTATTTTACACCAATATCCTCCTGCTAAATGAACCCAATACAGGCAACTGTTACTCAGATAAACCCCTTTCAGTACAAGGATGATAAAGAAAATGGAGTAAAGGTAGCAAAAGTATTTGTCATTTACTTAGCTGGAAATAACATCTAGCAACTTTGATGACCTCCCCTTTATTATCTGCACCGATGTTTTTCGCTTTCAGTAAAATTATATTCTTGGAAAGAATAATGCAAAATATATTTACACTGGAGTCTGTGCAAGTATTATACTTGTTTCAAATTCTTCTAGTATTCCCAGAGCCTCCTTTCCAGAGTCCGCAAACATCAGGCAGGGCTTAAGACATTGTCAAAGACAGGGACCAAACTATTGATTGAAATATGGTCTGTCTCTCTATACAATCACGATAAAGCAGTTTGGTCCAGTGAAGATATTATAACAGTCTACTCACCATGTGAACTACAAATACAGGATTTACCCTTTGGGAGAAGCAAGCTCCAATGTCCTTCTTGCAATTCTTCTGGCCAGATACCAGCTTTTGGTTCTAGCCCTGAGAAGCAGAGACTGCTAGAGAGAGGTGTTGAACAAGGCCATCTTTGATTTTCTGCTAGGTTGCCCTCCCTAGCAGTATAAAATATCCTCAGAAGCTCTGGGCCAGTTGTTTCCTGGCAGTACAGGCAGAGCCCTTCTTTGTAGCACCTCTTTCCCTTCTGGGACCCACAGTTTGGCTTCTACTGCCACCAACCTGCCAGTGACTGAACCAGGCTTGCAATTTTCTACTTTGATAATACATGAAAAAGAACTAGGTTCTGCCCCTGAAGTATTTTCCATAAATAGACTCCTCATCTACAGGAGCACTGTTAGCATACAGCCTTACCTTCCTGTCTCTGGTGTTCCCCATTATTCCCACATGATTCATCAATATCTCAGCCTACTCATGTTTAACATTTTCATCCAGTCATTGCCAGAGTCATCTTCATATAAAATCCTTCCAGTCCTTATTCATCGGTGCACCAAATCTTGCACTGATCTTCTTTCATTCATTTAAAACTCCCTTGCAGGGCACTAATTGTGTTCATTGGTCTCAGGAGTAGTTTTTAAGCAGCCTCTGCTCTGAGTCCTTTTACTAGTTTTATTGTTTGGTATTGCATGCTTGCCAGATTGTACGGGGATCCTCTAAAATGTCACAAGTTAATCAGGGTCACCATTAAACAACAGAATTCCTGAAAGGCTGAGTATTGGAGAAATAGTGCTTGTATTCAATGTACATTATTTATCACCAAAATTAAAAATCAAGCACATAAGATAAAAGGGAAATGGGAGAGGAAAGGATAATGTGTTTGAACTGGAATAGGAAAGAGGTTTTACTGTTGTGCAGTAAGCCAGAATCCATTGGTGCTTTCAGTTTGTCTACCTGAATGTTTCAAACACATATGCCATTATTCATTTCATAGTAGTCTGATTTCAGTTTTCATACTGTCTAGTCCCCCTGGTGACTGCTACTTTCTTTTAATTCAGAGCAAAATTGCATGTCACTCTGCTGTCTGTTCTTAGCTGCTGTATGCCAGTCTGAATATGGCTGTACTCCTGTGATGGGTGAATAAATCCTGTTTACCTTTATTTCAATGGATTTGTGATACCTAATTACTGCTTGAAAAGCTCTCTGAGATCATTGATTTAAAAAAAAAGCCCTTCAGCCATCCCAAGAATCATAATACAGTGCTCCTAATATCTTCAATTTAAAAGTATCGTAGTGTATTTTTTTCTGAATAAAACTGCACAAGAAAAAGAAAGAAGCTACCATTATGCTTGATTTTTTTTTAACATCTAGATCAGTCAATTCAACCATCATAGTAAAATACAACAGGCCAAATCCAAACACATTCTAACACTTCAGAACCATTTTCTTCCACACAGAGCATTCAGTCATTCTTAGAGCATGAATTCAGTTCCTCATAATAACAGTCTATTACCAAGATCAAAATAGGTTTTTGACAGAAAACTTGTGTTCTGTATGAAGTCTACATGTGGACTGCAGGAGTAGTTAAGAGTCACTGGGTTTTGCTACTTGACAAACTGGAGACAAGCATGTGTATTATTTTTTTTTTTATTATTTTGCGTACTGAAACATCTCTGCAGCTGGGACTGCAAAAAGAAAATCCTAAATTACCTCAAGTGAAGTACAAAGAAATCCAAGATTCGATTTTGTCTCTGCAGTATTACTAGTGCTCTAACTAGTGCTTCTATCATAGGCCACTGGAATGGTCATGAATAATTCCCAAGATTCATACTGGGCTGCTGGAGAAAGAGTGAAAGGAAAAAGAAAAAACAAAACAAAACCAAACCAAACCAAACAAACCAAACTACCTGGAGACTATTAGAACAAGGTGAATTGTCATCAAAAGAAAATAATATGTATCCCTGGAACTCCCTGCATGAAGAGAAGCTGAGACACTGATGTGTGATTTTGGCAATATTGGCATTGCAACAGCTAAAGACACCACCATGCTGTGAGAATCTTAAGGTGCTCTGTAAAAGATTTTTCCCAGTCTTTTTCTTTTCTGGTCCATCGAGCTCTCAGCTACTCTTCCTGAGAAGTATACACAACTTCATTTTATGCCTTTCCAGATTCACCAACAGGAGATTTATTTTATGTATCTACAAAATTATCAACAGTTGTCAACTCTTCTTAAACAATCAGTTCATTCTAATAACTTGCAGTCCTGTGGTTTATTCTAGATGATTATCATCTGTATTTTAATGTCTCACACCAGCAGAAACAGAATACAGGCATTTTTAGCACATCTGTCATTTGTTCTTATTTAACAGCATAGTTCATGTCTTGTTAAAGAAACTGGCTACTTATCTCCAAAAGTTTAGAGCCAGAAACCTTAATATAAAGATATTTCCCCCTGAAAGTTTTTTTTTTTGTTTTTGTTTGTTTGTTTTTTGTTTGTTTTGGTTTTTTAATAATAAAAATCCAATTATTTGTCCTAAATGAAAGTTGTCTTCAATCAACAGCAAAATAAAAGAGGATATTCAAGGTCAGGTTGGATGGGGCTCTGAGCAACCTGATCTAGTTGCAGATGTCCCTGGTCATTGCAGGGGGGTTGGACTAGATGATCTTTGAAGGTCTATTCAAACCCAAACTATTCTATGCTTCTGTATTTCTGCAATTTCTTTTTCAAAATTGATGCCATGTCTGGTTCTTCTCAACATCCAGAGCCATCTCTATAAAAACTCATAATATCAAAAATTCAGTTACGAAAAAAGTGAATTTGTTTTCTCGTCTCTCACCCCATTTTCTGCTACACTTTCTTTATCAGAAACATTAAAAGTAATCTTCTTTCTCAAATACATCAACAGTGTTGATGACTTGGCTGCCACCCCAAGCGATTCCTCACACTGTCCAATTGTTCTAGCTGTTAAAAGACTCTTTTCTTAATGTCTAACTTAAGATTTTTCTTTTCTATGTTCAGGCCATCACTTCTTGTCATGCCATCTTCTGAGACAGTACGATTCCCTTCATCCATTTTTATTGTTACTTTGATGGTGTTTATAGACTGCAATCATATTCCTCCTGAGCCTTTTCTTTCGTAAACTATAAAATGTTGTTATTTCCCCTATGCTTATCCTTGAAGTGGATTATTCTGCTGAATCTCATTGTATTTTCTGACTGCCTCCTCATATCTCCCTACTCTTCAGTATTAGAGGTGCCTGATGTTTGTCAAGTGACATGCCCGGTGGCATCAGTGGCATGTCAAGCTTCTTCACATCATTCTGGTGAATCATAATGATGCATGGAGGTTTGTTAAATACAAAAAACAAAAACAAAAACAAAACAAAACAAAACAAAAAAATACTACTGGAGTTTACAATGTTTGGTTGTATTCTCACTTGCTGTCCCTGGGATGGGGAAGGCAGGACCTGGCAGCCAGAGCCCATTTGGCAGTGGAATAGGCTCTGGTTTGGGGTCCTGCCCTGTATGTCCCCAGCCAGGGAGCAGGGCAGGACAGCAGGCAGCAAGTGGCAGACCCAGCACCAGGCATTGGGCACCTCCCTGGGAATGGGGACAGGCTCTGACAAACTGTGTGATTCTTACTTTCTTTCCCTCGAATTGACTTGTTTATAATTTTTGGCAGCACATTTCTTACAACCTTTACTCGATTGGTATGGTTAGGACATTTTGCAATTAGCTTCTGTGTCTCAGTGGCTTTCCAGCCCAGCTGATACTGGTTTTCAGAGAATACTTTCATTTTGCTGTAAACAAGCCAGGAAACTGGGGGGAGACACGGAAATGAAGTACTGAATTATGCTGAGATGGGAACCTCAGTTTCTCAAATCAAAAAAAGTATTTCTGAAATCATTAATATGAATGTTGTAAGCAGGAATTATGTATCAGATTAAAACATACCATCAGACAGATACGTAAAATAATAACTTTTTACAAAAGCTGTGCTTCTATCAAATTATCTTCTTCCAAGGAAAAACAGCTTCACTAAGAAAAATGTATTTCTTTCACTTCAGAGTGGTAAACTGGTAGAGAAAAAAGATGCAGCAGGTGTTGGAAAACTACCAAAATCACCCTCAACATATATGGTTGACTAAGTCCTCCTAATGTCACCATTGTTAGGGCTACAGGAAGCTACGGTCATCTAAACTAATTTGAGAAAAAGAGTGTCCTTATGAAGAAACAAGCCAGCAATGGGAAATTAATAACAAAGATAAGCAAGAAGTGGGCATGTTTCTCAGCATTGTGTTACTTTTGCACCACAAGAGACACTATCTTCAAACATGATCATGATTTAAGTTACACTTTATTCTACAAAAGTGAAATTCATTTTACTTCACTAATCCTATTCTCCTTTCTAATCCTATTAGGTTCTTCACTTTACTGTTTCTCTGATAGGCATCAAATTCATGCTACAGTATTTTGGTCCAGCTGATATACATCATACAATATGCTGTCCTACAATTGATAGATAGAATTCCTTTACTGAACTCACTTTACCAGATAAATTAGGATATTGAGGCCAAGGGACTACTTTCATTTGGCAAAATCACTTTAGTAAACCTGTCCAGCTCATTAGCTACCAAGGGCCATTTTCCAAAAATGGCCTCTTTTCCAAAAGAGGTTTAGATAAGTGTTCATGTGCTGGGCCTTAATGCAGTGACAGGGACTCCAGTGCTCACATGCCAGTATGGCCACACACTGACAGTGGCACATTCACAGAACCTTCCACCCATCCTCATCACCTTTCCTTATTTCTTTTTTGTTTTTATATAATCAGTTGGTAAGGGGTTAATACAGCTAACGAAGAAATTCATGTGGATTTCTGTAAACAACAGAAGATTAAGCTGATCATCTTCCTCTATATTTCTGTATGTGTATGCCTTACCAAGGGTGCATTTGCTAGGGGAACAAGAAATATGGATGCCAAATTACACAGTGCAACTACAAAGCCCTATGCGGAAGAAGATGACATTCAGCAGTGTGTATATATGTATATCTCTGTTCATTTCTCTTTTCTTCTTAAACTTAACTTATTGGAATTGAATTACACTGACCTTTCTCCAAGCCCTTGCTGACTCTCTTCAGTATGTAATATATGTGTATATATATATATACACATATAGATATTTCAATTCTAATACCCAGAAGAAAAGAATCAGTTACTTACACAATTCCATTCCATGCCTGTCATTTCAGTAATATAAACAGTACATACTTTTTTTTCTTTTTATTTTCTTTTCTTTTTTTTTTTTTAATATATTTTTCCCCACTGAAATACAAAACAAGACAAAGGAAAACACATTTCCATACTGCCATCCACTGATTAACTTGCTAGGACAGTTATTAGCCAGATTCCATTTGCAACCCATGTGGCGTGCTGCTGAGACAGCTGACAGCCAGAAGAAGGATGATGGTAAGGGGTCAAATGCTGCTCTGCTACCCAGGAGGAACCCCAAAAATAATTCCACTGACTTTGAAATCAAAGAGTAAACACATTGCCACAAAAGTCCAACACGGAGCAGGACACACACAATGTAATCATTGAGCAGAGCCTCTCTTTTCTGTAGGTATGTACTTAATGTTTATTTTAAAATGTTTAAGAAAACACTCTCATCTTCAGTCAAATTAGTCCAGCTTCAGGGCCTGTTTAAGTCCATGACAAGAATTCTACAAACAGCCAGCCTGAACTCTACCTGCTACGTTCTTATGTTGAAGACTTTCAAATTCTTCTCCCATTATTTCACTGACTTCAGTCTGGTTTTATGTTCCCAGTCTTACTATGGAAGCTGAAGTAGGAAAACGATTATTGTATAGTTGTTGCATAAAAGGTGGGCCAAAAGAACAAAGCTGCAGGCCATGGCCTGGTTCAGTTGCAGCAACACTGCTCTTAGCTTCGACTTCTCTTGAGGTTCTTTCCTCTGTTCATTCATTTTTGGCACCGTAAATATGAAATTTCTCTCTTAAGTAAATATCTCATTTATACAGTATCCATGTATATGTTTGTGTCTCTCTATTTTCTCTCCTATAATTTACAATTATTCTGACTAAGAATTTCTGTTTAAACAACCTGGTTTCAAACAGCAGCAAAACCAGCCCACTATGTTATCTTGATTTCTAGTAGCTTTCTCTTTTTCATTTATAGCCGGTCTTCTTTCTATTCCAAGATTTATCTGCAGTACTGCTTGCAACTCATCATTACGTGCAAACATCAACATCCCTGTGGGACAGTGCTGTAATAAGGATCAAGAAATTTCACTTAAAAGATCAGAAAGGGGAGGGAAGGAGTGGTATTAGCACCACAATTTGCTTTAAAAGCTCCTCCTCTGCCAGTCAAAGGAAATCAACCAATGTTACTCTTTGTTCCAAAAATGTATAAAAATTGACTATAAGTAAAGCATATTTTTTAAAAAGGAATACCCAATGGATTTAATTATGAGGAAAGACTGTGACACTTATGGAGTAAATATGACATTATAGTCAAACCTTTTATTATATTCTTCATCCCCTAGAGATTACTGAGCTGACCCCACTGCAGCTGAATCAGAACTTTGAGTTTTAACATCATAATCACAGCAATTAGTAGAGTGTGTCTGGATTTTGACAGATGAGACAGAGGCAGAAGAGTCTACAAAATATGGTCTATTGAGGAAACCCCCCCCCCCCCCAAAAAAAAACCACAAAAACACAAACAAAAAAAAAAAAAAAAAATCCCACATACACAAAAACCTCAAGCACCCAAAAAAGCCCTGGATATTAGGGCAATCCTGCAGACCTGTTTCTACACACACAGATGGATCAGTGACTCCAAGGGGCTCAGCTTCCTGAGCTGTAGTTCAATCATTAAATCTTGGGTGCAAATCTAGATTTAGTAACTTTTTAAAGAAAGAGTTGTCTAAATGCTGAGTTATTTAATTTTCATCACAAAATCAAAACATAGATTTGAAGGACAACATAAAAATTACTTGCAGTGTTTCTCTGTGGCAGAACAAGACCTACAGCAAAGAGCCAGGGGCTAGTGAGCACTCTTCTTTTGGTTCTGAGGTGCTAACAGAGGGTAAATGACTTGTTGCAGTCTCTGACCTAAAGAGGTCAATTTATTTTCAGTTAGAGGAAAACACAACTACACGACAGAATATAACATTAAAAAAAAAAAACAACAACAACAACAAACACATCCCTTATTATCTGAATGAAGTACCAACTCCTAATGCTCTATGATATATCACAAGTGTGGTCAGCCACTTCTACTTCATGTTGTTATTTTGAATAAAATAACCCATACAGGAGTGAGTGTGTATTATAAATGCATTTTAAAGTATTTCAGCTTAAGGGAAATTGCAGCAGATGTGGATATAAAAGACCATACTCTCTGTTATATTCCATCTATTTTCTCAGTATCATGCCTATATATGCCTATACAGCCACCTCTTAGTTTCTCTGCAGGATCCTTGCTTTATGTGGAGAGATGTTGGAAGACTATGATTCTAATGCAATTTCTGACTGGTTAACAATCATTTAAGGTCTGTTATCAAATAGCACAGATCATTTCAGGCCCAAGGTTAAGCTATGCTACACAAAGTCTGGTACTGAGGAGGTTCAGGAATCAGGGAGAGAAAATGAGATCCTTCAGTCTTCTTTATCTCCTGGATACAGGAGAGAAAGGATCAAGAGACCTGAAACAAAGAAGTGTGTCATTAGCCAAGATTTCTTCTCAGTTCTCATCTGTTCCAAAGCGTTGCTGCTCTTTCAGCTTCTGCGTCTCACTGGGAAAGGACAGAGTATAATTTGACATCATTTAGCATATGTTTTGATGGGCTTTTTTCTTCTCTGGTGGAAAGTAGGGATAATGTAATGGTCTCCATGGCTAAAACTTTACCTGCTTTGAAGTTAACAGGACTGGATTTCACCATTTGACTGCAGTAATGAAAGAATGCTCTCAGCATGTGCTACTGAAGAAGTTCGGCATGTCTTCTCCATCATTAAACAGTTTCAGTTTACAGCAGTTGTGGATCCTATTTTCTGTTTATCACAGGACAGAATTTCATTTTCAGTGTTCAATAAATACATATTCATGAAATAATTTAAATAAGGGGTTGTGGTGAACAAATATGTCAGAATAATATGTATTCAAAGTAATTTGGAAGGTCAGTTTATTAAGTTAAAATTTCCTCCTCTGCTTTTAAACAAATATGAGTTTCATTAATTTAGTGGTAGAATTCCTCTTAACTATGTGCCTAGTTTGGGCTTGTCATTGTTTTCTAACCTATGGAGAGACATGAGCACACCCAAAGACAAATTAATCCCATTCTGTATTAGAAATCTGTTTCTGGCTATAATGACCCACATACTGAAAATATATCTACTAACTAAAGAGCTGTCTAGATAACCACCTTAGGCCAAACATGTAATCTTCATAAAACCTAAGTTAGGTGAGACATATTCTATTAAAGTGTCTATTAACTTAGCTTCATACCTTTTTTTCCAGGCTAATAGAAAATGGTTACCCACAAAATTCACATGCACAAAAACAGGTTATCAAGAAATAATATGTTTTTAATTAAAGTTTCCACTAGTTGTCAAGGAAATTTCAAGCCACCTACTTTGACGTTAGCACCCATTTTGCAAGTGCACAGTTCATTAACAGTAGCCACTGCTTTGTGGCTATGCTATAGCAAGTTTACTAAAAATTACTGCTCTGTATTCTTAAAATGTAACCTATGCAGTAAAGGAATTCTACTAAACATCTGCATTCTTGAAGGAAGGCAGATGACTTTTTTTTTTTGTTAAAGGTGGACCTTAATTACTTTCTTGTACCTCCTTTTATACAGTCACTATGGACAAAGGCTAAAATACTTGCTTCCAGAAATGTAAGCCAGGCAAAATTTAGCTCTTAATTTCCCCTTTAGTTCACTTCAGTATTTGTAGAAGTGCAAAGTATAATACAAATCTATTGACTGTCTATTAAAGAAATTAATTTATTTTGTCTCTAAATCCTCCAAGTAACATACAGTAATTTCCAGCTCTTAAGAAAATCCAGAGATATCTTTTTCAAGTGTTTTGCATTTCTGTATGCAAGATGTGTGTAACGGTAGTTCAAGGTACTTGGTTCTAACTGCCAAACATAGAACAAGCTTCTTACATTTACTCAAACCTGTTTTATATAGAATATCCTCTCAAACAGGACTAACACTATCTGAGACATATTTACATTTATACTGGAAGATTAAAGATGCAATTTGGAAGATGAAAGATTTTTTTGAAATTATCTCAGACAGTGTTTTCCAAAACCATCTCACAGAATCACAGAGAGATCACGATGCTATTTTTATGCCAGTCCCTCTGTCAAATCATTCGCATTGTCATGATGAAATTTGCTGCCAAACAGGATGGCAGCAGATACAGTACTTTTCCATATGTGACAGCCATGTCACAAACCTGCTTCTTAACTATGAAATGTGAAATGTTTGTCATGTTATTGGCACGAATGCACTAGTCAACACAGTTATGCAAAGACGATAACACATACTGTGAATAGTGCATTTTTCTGTTACATTTTCTCGTTACCCACTGGGCAATGTATGTTAGGTATTGCTCTCTGTGCCTCATCTACATAGTATTTAGAGTTGTTACAGCAGAAAGTTAAGATCAAATTGTATTGATTCATGATCACACAGCTGGAAGTTCCCAGTTTGATTTTTAGTGCGTCACAGAGTCATGGCTATGGTATCACTGAGGAAGAAAAGGAACAAGAAATGAGGCTTCGAATGCTTGGTATGAGAGTTTGCAAAAATAGGGTGTTTTTAAATGTTCTGGAACTGCAAAACCCACTGGTTAGAGCATTGTTGTTCCCTTCTGTGCCTACTTGCACATTATGTGTAAGAGGCTTACTGCTGTGAGACACTATACCAAGGGCTGAAAATCTTTTCTTACTCTTTTAACCCGATGTACCTACTAAAATACTCACTATGTTAATTCCAGGAGACTGAAGATTCTCAAAACAAATGCTCATGCATATTTCAAGCCTCACATAATCAAGAGGTGGCTCCTCTCTTCTGAAATTCTACCTGCCCTGAGCTACAGAAGTTTAATTTCTATTTAGTTTGTCTGAGGCATGTCAAAGGAGTATAATACTATACAATGCAGAACTGGCATGCACCATATTTCATATATTCTTCCCATTCACAGAAAAATCACACTCAGTAAGCGTCTGTCTGTTGACTTGGGACAATGCGAGCAAAACAGACAGACAGACAACACTGTGTGTGGAGGCGGCTGAAGCTGAAAGCTTCTTTGATCAGTTCTTTCCTTTTCCTCCTTTTATTTCCTGCTCATTATGCAAGGAGTAGACATACCACACTGATAAGATCAGTGTGAATGCTTATATTAATAGGTTTTCCTCAAAGTATAATTTCAAAACCATTAATTTGCTCAAATTATCTGTGCATAGGGTAAATCACTTTAACAAACTAAAATCCTGCACAGTTTGACTCCAAATCCTACCACAGGTCATATTCACAACAGTTTTAAAAGAGATATAACTGACATGAACAAAGTGAGATCAACTTCAGGTTATACTTGCTGAGTAACGAGAGGTCTTAATATGGTTTTAATGGATATGGCATACCCATGTATTAACAAATACAAACAGAAAGACTCCCCAGTGGCAGTCCTTCTCTACAGTGGTCAGAGGAAGCTGAGAACACTTTGTACATCTTTTTAATGGCTAAAGTGTTACGCAATTAGAACAAGGCCACTTTTAACTGCTTTAGCAGAAGAGACTCTACTTATTATAATATTGTGGAACTAGTACTTGCTATAAAGTTGCATTGTTTATTTGTACCCAAGTGATGCAGGAACCAATCAGTAATAGATTACAGATTAAAGGACAGAAGCAGGCTTCACAAGTGTTTACATGCTGCACAACTTTGAGACCATAAGCATGATAAGTATCTGAATACAGAAGGATTTTGTCACCTTATCAGACCATGTACATTTATAATGTGATGTGGACTCCAGTCTTTTGCAGCAAACAGATATATTGATCGTTATTACAGAATGTCAAGAAAAGGTAGACCTATGGCATCTGGTGAACACTGAGATATTTTCACTATGTGCCTTAATGTTAAAACTGATAAATATATTAAAAAATAGCTTTTCTATTTGTTTTCAATAGATCCTTGAAAGCTTTAGCTACCTTTCAGGGTTTTTTTTTATTTAAAGAATAACACAATACTTAGAAGATACACATGCAGATGTAGAGGTAAAATATTATTAATATTTTTAATTATTTTATTATTCATACAAATTTGGACATTCCTTAAAGATATTAAGCTGCTCAAATGAAATGACTGTCAGTAAGAACAAGAACCTGGGCTTTGATCCCTCGGGACAAAAAAATTATTCTTGTCTCTTTCGTGGTGATTTGTTTGGTTGCAGCTGACGGTATTGGTGACTTGTTCCAGATTGAAGCTTAGAAATTTTGCAGAAGGGGACTATTTCTTGAAAGCTGAGAATGTGCATGAAGCCTCTTGCAATACACCAGAGCTGACAGTCAGGCTGTCAATACTAAATGACAGTTATACTAATCTTTGGAAAAGGTAAATTAAAAAATGGTAAAAAAAAAAAATCACTCAAAAAGGTACAGAACCAAAAAGATTTACTGTTGGAGATCTATAGACAGAAAGAAACCTGTATAGGAGATCAGGAAGAACACTGACACTTGCCAGAAGCATATCTACGTGAGTGAAGCTTCGTATTTAGAAGTAGTTTTCCAGCCTGTCACTGTTATATTTCTAAAAATACTTGTTGCTTGCCATGACTGAGGATATATATTGTATAAGAACAGGCTGAAGAGAAAGGTAACTACAACAGGTGTCCTGACTGTCATTTATACTGCAATGCATGATGCCAGCATCTCACAGGGAGGGTGCATGGAGGATTACGCAGATCTGCAGAAGAGGCTTACAGAAGTGCAGGCCAAGCAGGTTTTTTCTGGAAAAAGATGGGCAAGATAATGCAAGTGACAAAATGACAAGGTGGTTCAATCATGTGAAAATCTGGGGTGTCTTAGCACTGGGAAAATTCATTCAAAGATTAATTCTCTCAACTGAAGAAATCTTTGTAAGTAGCTGGGAAAATACACAGATAAGACGAATTTTCAATTGCTAAATTACTGAAGAAAGTTGAAAAATGTCTTGAAGTTCCCATGCCTGATTTCAGTGCAAAGGGAAAGGAAAATCAGGTAATCAAAGACACAGGAAAGAGAAAGACTGCAAGAGGAGGAAAATGGTAAGACTTATAGGAAAAGGGTGCTAAGAACACAATCATTGATAGAATGAAAGCTGATCTACTTGGAAAATTTGGTGAGGGCAGTAAAAAGCTCACACAGCTTGTGTGCTGTTGCAAGGAACAAAACAGAAGAATCTGAATTACTGCCATATGACATAAAAAACTTATATTTTACAAGCAGCAGACAGGCAAGAATAATAAAGCATAGTTTCTGAAAGATATCTATTATTAAAGATAGCTAGAAATAAAAGTGCTGAGGAAACACTAAGTAAATAATGTCACAGGGAGAAGTGGCAGAGCAGATAAAACTGAGTCAAGCACTGGAAAACAGCATGGAGGAATTTGTTTCAAGGTCCAAAACTAACTTTAAATACTGATGCTGTCTCAAATCTTGTAACTATTTATTCATTTACAATATGCAGAAGATTGAAATAGTCCTGAGAACTAAGGCTGGAATCCACATTTCTTATCCCGCATTTGAGCATTCATTTCTTTGTTTTTCACTTTTTTGTCCATTTGCTGTGCTCTGAAGCTCTCTGCCCACTAGTTAATCCAGGGATTCTGGCCATGAGCTGGGTCCGCTTTCCCCAGATTGGACTGCTTCTGTGCCTAGGAGTCTAAGTTCACAGACCTGAAGAACTCTGAGAAACTCTGACATTCAAAACGTTGACACCAAATTAAGTGATGAATTCTGGGGAATAAGCTTTCTTAATAACTGTGTTGCAAGGTCCAGCAACATGTCTACGTTCCACCAAAAACCTATCCTGGGTGCCAAAGAAAAACCTATGAGTGCCACATCGTTTCAGCAAGATTTTAAAAATAGAGCTAGAATTCATTTTACTTTAATATACTGTTCCCCTAAAGGCAACCTGTACTGATTGTGGAGAGGATGATTTTGAGGTAGAAGGAAAACAGAAAAAGTCAAATGAATAGTAGCACATTTTATTAGAGAGATTAAGGAAATGGGTCCTGCTCCCCAAATACCCTACTTTTCTACCTCTGGCCAATTGCTAATGGAAACACTTTATTTATTTTTCACACCATAGATAAGGAATGTATACATTTATGAATGTGGTGCTCCTTTCTAAATTCATTTACAAGTCTGTCTATACAAATTTGCAAATATGTAAACAACTGCATGTTTACCTGAGGTGAAGCTAATAAATGTTTAATGTATTCTAGAGCAAGATAACCTTTTCAAGCCAGTGCCACAGTTGAGTCTAATGCTTGCTGACAGACTCTTCCTTGGCAATTATTTTTAAAGGTCTGTTTCTCTTCATTTTATTAGCGCGTGATAAAGTCACGCCCTGGGGCATCCAATTTCTGAGTTAAATGATGAAATACAGTAGTTACTCAAGAAGACTAAATTAAAAACATAGAAATGATACTACATTTGAAGAAAAAAAAAGCCCCCATGCAGAGTGACTTTTTTAGAAACTTGGGTTCTTACAACCTAGTAACTATTAGGTGACAGTATTTTATTGACAGCCCATGCTTTATAGATCAGCTTTCATGCCTCTCAGTTGTACTAGATGGTAAGGTACATGTTGTTACTGAATGCAAGAGAGAATATTAGCCCCTCTGACTTTGTGCTGCTTAGAGTCAGTTGGTTGTTAACAGACTTGGTAGGAAAGATATTGACAAAACTGCTGAGAAAGGCAGCAAGCTGGCAAACCAGCACCAACCATGCTGAGGGTGAGAGAACGCAAGCTATCGATTAAAAGCCTCTTCATTTTGGAATGGCAATTACAGAGAATGAAATGTGAAGGGAAAAGATGTCTATCATTTCAAAACATACGTCTTTGTCTGATAAAGAAGCATGAAATACCTAATCTAAGCTCAAATACATGCTTCGCTAATTATTCAGACATTTCTAGTACCAGGGAGAAAGGTTTTAAAGCAGAACACTGTTTCATCCTTTTAGAACTGCTTATTTATATTTTATGGAGAAGGCATAGAACTGAATAGTATTGTGCAATATATAGATGAAAAGAGAATTCGACCTATGTCTTTTTGGATACCTGAAATATACTACAGTGTCAATAGGTAACTATTAATCAGTATACATAAAAATCTTTTGAATTGTACATGTGAGAAAGAGGCCTGGGACAGCAGTAATACTAGCTTTCATAAGCTATTCAAAATAAACAGCATCTAGTCACATCATTGCAGCACAGCTATTAAATGGTCTGTATGTCAAACAAACACTGCCTTTAGGTAAAAGAAGCTTATTGATTACCTTGACCTTTATGGACAAGTATTATTGTTAGTTACTGGTGTACTGAAAATAATCAGAAGCATAGGAGATGGAATGCATGTGGTCATGTGTAAATTCCTTTACTTTCTATAAGTAAGCTAGTATTTTAGACTCATTTTATAATCAGTGGTGAAAAATGGGAATTCTAGATTGTGGTATGTCTCATGTTAGAGAAGGTATCTTAAAATAAATCAGATGAATAATTCTTGTGTTTTCCTTTGATCATAATTGAATACCTGCTGTGGATACATACATTATAAATGTACCTAAAGACGATGCGATGAATTCTAACTCCAAATACAACAGAGATTAATGGTATGGGCACATATACATGTATGAGAAAGCAAGAAATAGAAAACATATCTATTTTAGGAAGAACACTCACTACAGGAACACTGGCTCATGCTGAGTGGCTGATTTTTTCCCAATTCCATTAGTACGGATGTATTTTTTAAAAGCTTCTGCTACTTCACTGTCAATTTCTAGTACTTCTTTTTCAAGTAAAAAGAAGTATAACTCCCAAAATATGTGAACTAAGCCTCCTACTTTCTTCAGCCATGAAAATAATTCAGCCATAGTGTGATGTTCTGGTTTTAGCACTGCACTTCAAAAAAAGATGCAGACTAGACAAAGACATGAGAGGATACTAATAGAATATATAGAAATGTGTCACATGTGCAAAAAGTCTGAAGGACATAGGTTTGCATAGATTAAAAATAACTAAAAATAAATCAATAAATAGATAAATAAATGGAACATTCTTGCAGTCTTTAAACACATAAAACACTGTTGAGAAGAGAAAGGAAGTAATTTGTTTTCCATTTCTGCAGTGGATAGAAACAATGGGTTTCAGTTGCAGCAAGCGACATTTAGGGTATACAGTAAGGAAACACTTCACAATAATAAAGATGATGAAGTACTGCAATTGTAACCTTAGGTGTCTTTGTGACTGGAGGTTTTAAGGTGGTCCATCAAGCCACTGTCAGAAATGCTTTAGATCTAATTGAATTTGTGTTGAAGATAGCAGGAAATGGATTACACGGCCTCGGTCTTTTCATGTATATTGTCTATGAGGTTTATCTGTGAGACCCCAGATTCAGCTTCCCAGAATTGAGGATAATCTACCACTCATAAATGGCACGTTGTTTTTCACCTTCTGATCTTCCAGCAACCACATCATCAACAAGGACAGACTGTGAATGTACTTTATAAAAAATACATAATCTATTACCCTGACCACTCTGTAACTGTCATTCCGTGTAACCTCTTTGCCCAAGGATCTTTGCCCATGTCAAAGTCAGTTATGATATAGCACAGCTGTGAAACCCTGGTTCAGACCTCTGTGAAGACAACTAAGTTGTGAAAAAGAGCGGTGAGAAGCCTCATCTAGATTTTCTAACCAGGTACTCCAGGTGCATTGGCTTACAAGCTGCATTTAACCTCAGGCCCTGTTTTTCACCATTGCTTGAGCTATAATGTATGCATGCTGTGCATGGCCTTGTATCTTCTTGATCTTGGCCTTATTTGCTTGACTTTCTAGATTGACCTCAAACATTTTTTGTCACTACAAACTTCTCTGGTGATCACTCGATGAACCTGGTTACCATCACCGGACCTGCTCGCCTCTCCTCATTAGGGTTTTGTGGAACTGTGTCTCCTGTCTGCAAGGGATGCAGGTCTTCCTGTTGTTGAATTTTATGAGATATCTCTCAACTGAACGCTCCAGCAAGTTCAGGTTCCTCTGAACAGCAGCACAATCATCTGTTATATCAGTCATTCCTCCCAGTTTCATGTCATCACAGTATCACAGTATGTTTGGGATTGGAAGGGACCTCAAAAGATCATCTAGTCCAATCCCCCTGCTGGAGCAGGAACGCCTAGGTGAGGTCACATAGGAACATGTCCAGGTGGGTCTTGAATGTCTCCAGAGAAGGAGACTCCACAACCTCCCTGGGCAGCCTGTTCCAGTGCTCTGTCACACTTACTGAGAAGAAGTGTTTTCTCAAATATAAGTGGAACCTCTTGTGTTCCAGCTTGACCCCATTATCTCTTGTCCTATCATTGTTTGCCACCGAGAAGAGCCTGGCTCTGTCCTCGTGGCACTCACCCTTTAGATATTTATAAACATTAGTAAGGTCACCCCCCAGTCTCCTCTAAACTAAAGAGCCCCAGCTCCCTCAGTCTTTCTTCATAAGGGAGATGCTCCACTCCCTTAATCATCTTCATTGCCCTACGCTGGACCCGCTCCAACAGTTCCCTGTCCTTCTTGAACTGAGGGGCCCAGAACTGGACACAATATTCCAGATAATGTATATTTAATCCATACTTTCTAGTCACTTTAATGTGGACAGACAGGGCAACAAACAACACCATTTCACCAAGAAATAGAAACTGGGCTTATTTGCAAGCATATACACCTCAGATTCAGAACTTTAGCCTTTATTCATACTTGCTTACTCTGTCCCATCATCCAAGTCATTAATGAAGAAGTTTAACAATATTGGCCTCAGTATCAGCCCCTGAGGTATACCACCAGTGACTTTCCTCCAAATGGACTTGCTGCCACTGTTCACAACCCTATGGCCCTGGCTGTTTGGGTAGTTTTTACTACAATTCAGTGTCCACTTATGTAATCCATATTTTCTCTGCTAATCTATGAGGAAGTTATGAAAGACAGTATCAAAAGCCTTACCAAAGTCAACACAAACAAAACCCACTACTCTCTCCTTATTCACCAACCTAGTCACCTCATTGTATAATGCTATCAGGTTGGTTGATTTCCCTTTGATTACTCCTGATCACCATCTTATACTTTATCTTCTCATGCTTCTAGTGACTCAGGACTTATGGCTGCAATCCATGAGGCTGCATGGATTTCTGTATTTTCAGTTTAAGTTCTCCCTAACAACATTTTCTCCTCTTCTGAGTAATTATTTTGAATAAAATAACTTCTAACATTACTAAAGGAAAAGCTATGCTGCCTGTTGCATTAAGATAATTAATTTAGCAGAAGTTAAGCCCCATGCAAGGTGGCTAGGTTGAACTTCTGAGTGATGCAAATAACCTCAAGTCAGGACTATGAGTCTAATATGTTCAACGCCATTCTGGAGCACAGATGTAAGAACAGCATAATATGTAATATCGGTCCAGGTGTGTTAACATTGAATTCGCACAATTAGATTCACAAATAGTGTAGGCCAGTCATGATCATTGAATCTTCACACTGCACAGATGCTCAAATAGCATAATATGCACACTGCACAGATGCACAAATAGCACTATAGGTCTGGGCACATTCAATGAGAAATTCTCACGCCTAGATCCTCAAATAATGAGGTTTATTAAAGCAACAAGTGCAAGCTCTTTTAGATGCTTTTGATAAATACACTGTTTGCAAAACCACACTTTAGTTGAAATAAGATGTTAGTTGCAAGAAGTATTGGTACCATATATATAAAAATTCTGAGATGACTATACAGCACTATTAATATGATTACAAATACAAACATTAAGTCTAAGTGTAAAACTTGGTACAACTAAATGCACAAATCTTACCCAAGAGCATCTTCCTGAGGTTGGGGAAGATAGGCTCAGCCTGTCGACTAGTCCCAGAAGTCCTAGTATGCTGTTCCCTTGACTTCTCAGTGATGGTATCTTTCTCTCCCACACCCCCCTTCCTGTATTGTTAGAATATTTTATACTATTTTCTTTGTTTAGGTGGAACTTGAGTGACTCTAGTCATATATACCTTTGTTATTGATTGGTTTAGAAATCCTCATTTTGATTTTTAAGGTAAAAACCTCACTACACATGCTTGAAGGTAGGCTGGAGACAGGTATCCTTTGAGATGGAGGTGTGTTTTGGTATTATAATGAGATGATAATGAGCAAAGTTGATCCATCAGACGAATTTCTGGCTGAGTAATCAGCATTTTGGATGGAAATGACCATTTATCCTTTTTAAATGACAGCAGCTATATCTTGTCTTCAAAACTGACAGGAGCTATACCATCTGGTTATTGTATCTGTCCTCTATTACAACAGGGCCCAGCCATGATACCCTCATATCACTCCATCCCCCATCTTTTAATTGATACTGCACTGAGCTTCCTCAGGCACTACCAATTTAGAATGCAGGCCAGGTGTGTGTGGGGGGTGAAGTCATACAGAGCGGATTTCTTCCACTCTGCAGAGCTGCCTTATATGCTGAAGATGTGGATGTAGCTTTATTCTCAGTAAAAGTATCGTTGGGATTTAGTTTCAATCATTTGAATCCTCTCAGTAATTATTCCACACTGACATGCAACAATAAAAATTTAAACAATCTAATCTTTCTGGCTAGCCATCCTCATCCCGGTAGTGCTGGGATGAGATTGATTGGGAAGGATATTTAAGGAACAACAGAAACAGGAAATGGAAACTACAGTTTTAGGAAATTGAAACTTGTGAATTGGATTAGGGTAAGGCTGAATCATTCTCCTTGTTCAAACACCCTTTCTGCCTCTTCAGACTGTGAAATACTTGTGCATCCATTTTGTTTATTCTTTCCAACAGCCAAAGAAGAAAGGAATGGACTGCAGTGATTTGATTTTTCAAGATGCTTTCAGTCAATCCTATAGGGTTCAGAGTCAGTGTTTCTTTTTCTTTCAATAACAACAACAACAACAAAAAACAATAATCTAATGCAGCCTTCTTTTAACAGGATGCCTTTGAAAATCTGGACTGAGAATTTTAGGCTGACTACTGAAACTCATAGAAAAGAATAAGGAAGAAGGCAAAAGAAAAAAACGTCATTTGCTCATATAAAAATGGCCAACAGCATTATTGGTAATGTACTGAAATATAACAGTGAAAATCCAATAAGGTCATAAAAAGATACGTTTAAATAACATTTAAAGCTTTAGCTAGCCCTCACAAGCCAGATGATAGAAGATTTTACATATTTTCTTCCTATGTGCTACTACTACTTCTCCAAATGGAAGCTGCAATATTTTAAGGTTTAATAGGCAGATACTATAATAAAATGCTTAAAGAATGTAGTCTAAAATGCTAATTTTGTATTCTCATGTTTTGTGTGAAGTGGGCCCCTATGCGCAATACACTTATGATGAGAGAGCTTCCTGACAAGAAAGATTTGCCTATTTTTTCAGAGGTAATTAAGAAACAAAGCAACAATAGAACATTAGTACCATGCAACACTTCCAGCCCATAGTCTGAGGAGAGCTACTTCTCTTAAAATATAATTATTAGTTATGATTAATCACGCTCCCATACAGCCTGGCTAGGATCATTGATTCACTTTAGAACTTTTCAGTTCATTGTCTCAAAGGAGGTTATTTAAGGTAATAGCAAACGGGGGTGATGCTGAGATCAAGTGATGTCGAGATACTTAAACTGAAAGGGCTGCAATGCAAAAATATAATCAAAGCAAAAGGATAGTGTGCAAAATTTACATATTTGTTCTCACTCTTCAACAAAGAAATGCAATATAGCACCTGTCTTAAAATCTGCTTGCTGCTTCCATTACCTTAGTCTGTTTATTCTTCAAAAATAAGTCTGTTGAAGGATGACTCAATGCTTAGTTTTTATGATGAGCAATTTTTTTCTTTTGTCATGCTACAGAAATTATTGCACATAGACACTGTAGTTATGGGATACACATTCACCCTTGCATTTATCCTATCCAAATTAAGGATCTCCAGATCCGAGGCAGATTATTCAGAAAACTCTTGTTTCAGCCCAGTCTGTGCTATCACCACCATCTGGCTGATCATTTAAACTACCAGCTTATGTGACTGCTAGTACAGATGAAGTCTTCAAAAGCACACAAAACTTTAGTTTATGTTCCCATTGAAACAACAGATATTTATCACTGAGATTAGTGGGTGCTGACTTGATATAGATGCCTTTTTTTTTTAAGCATTTGGTAGTTAAGACAAAGAATTTTGTAATGATAAATATCGGAAATAATAAGCCATTGGAACAGAATTCAGCAGTTTTCATCTTGAAATGAAATGTCAGAAGCAGGATTTGGGAGGTGTTCCAGTCCAGATCCCTCAGCTCTCGTGATGTGGCTGAACAGTTTACTGGCAACCCAGCTGTCTGGGGGCATGAGCAGGTCTGCCATGTAACCTGTTGAATTAGCTTCACAAGCCTGGAATAGCCACTGAATTAACAAAGTTCCCCAAGACTAAATCCTATTCCTTGCTGAAACTATTGCTGGGGAGCAGCAAGAGGCAGGCTGTTCCACAGGGTGGGCAAACCACAGCTGAGGTTAACCACAGCATCAGTGTCCTCACCAGCAGGGCACAGACCCACAGCATCTCAGCAGGGTGAGCAGAGCAGGGATATCCATCACAACAGGTTCCACCCACAGTGAACAGACCCGGCAAAGCTGAGATAACAAGCTATGTCTAATGTCAGTCCAGGAAATCTAACCAACAGCTTGGGGACAGCAGTGAACAGGGCTGGAGAGAGATGGGTAAGGCAAAGACAAGGTACCCAGGCTTGAGGTAAAATGGGGATCCATGGAAAGGGTGAGTGGGTGAGTGCCCCAGGTGAGGCTCATCAGGGCATTAAGGCTGTTTCACAAAGGGACTCAGTAGCCTCAGCAGAAGTGGTTTTCATCGACAGCAAGAGAAAAATGTTCTCAGCAGGGCCACTAAGCTGTCTTCCTACTTCTGTAGCAAAACATCCCAGTCTCATTAGAGTTAGAATTACCTTGGGTAACCGAGTGTGAAGGAAAAGTAAATGACTGTAGACAGACCCATAAAACTAAAGAAATAATTAAATAGGTCCTTGTGGATAAGTAGCATTCCAGAAAACAGAGCAATGGTTGAGCCTATTTATTATTCGGTAGATGGTGTTCTGACTTTATTGGAAGAATTAAACCTGCTTATTACTTCTCCCTTTTTCAGTATTGATCCTGATATCATAAAAAATAGTGCTTGGATTACGATGCCAACTGGTTCACGGATAGGTAGAAAGTACACAAACCACATATTTCACATATCCCTCTTGATGCAACAGCATTACACATTATGCCTGTTTCATCCATGATCAGTATTAGTTAAATTCAAAATTAATTAAACCCTAAAAGTACAGATAATCTTTTAATCTTGCCTTCTGATTGTAGTCCCTTGCTTTCTGTTCTATAATGCAATAAATAAATAACTAAGCTTTATGTTTGAAGTAACTAGTGGTTTTGCTGTCACTGCTTTATTTCAAAGCTACTCCAAGTTATTTCTTTGTATACCCTGTAGTCAGGATGTGCAATTGTCAACACTAGTAAGTCTTACAATCAAATGTTCCTGACAGATTTAAAAGAAAAAATGGCAAATTTTTCAACTGGCTGAATCAAGTTATTTATTTTATCAAAAAAAACCACCCTTATTATTATTCTTCACTGAATCCATGAATGGAAATGGAAAGACTGTTAGGTAATTGATAAGTACAGGGAAGGATCATCAGCCCATCACAGTTTTCTCAGATATATTACTGAGACTTTCTCAAAGGTGTTTATCAAACTAGTGGCCCAATCAGTATTAACAGATTCACTTGACATCCATATAGCACTGAAATGTTGCAAATAGTTGTGGTAGAGGAAATCTACATCTGACAAATATTCAAAATAGGTCAAGCTATATAGCAAGATTTTTCTGTTTATCAGGTTTCCTTCATTCTCTACTCCCTCTCCCAACTTTTATCCAGTCGGTGGCAGAGACATGTCAATACTTGCTCAATAATGGAATAACATGTGGAAGAACATTCTTTTCTCCAGCTTTGTCAGTTTTTTTCAACTATCTGACTATTGCTACTCTCTGTTTATCTTATATTTCATTTATCTTTATGCTACTGTGGCTACAAGAGTACCACCAAAGGTGAAAGAATATTACTAGAGCAGCCTTAGTACTTGCAAAACAGTTTGAGTGCTAGAGTAGCAGATTTGCTGTGTAAATTTGGATAACCTCAAGTTACTCTTACTCATTAGAAAAGTTTACCTGGCTCCTGGCTTACTAGCATCATAGAAACAGAAATCTGGTTTTGAGCACAGTTCACCAGAACTCAAGGGAAGCTGTTTGGGCCCAAATAGTTACTCATTAGTCTTAGTTTAGTCTCTGAGTATTATTTAATGCAGCTATACAGAATTTCTAAAAAGTAAACAGATAAATAATAGGTTCTTCTATTTCAACTGCTAGCTTTAATTTGGGATGTTGTGAGCTGGATCCACATCTCTCTGAACACATGCAAATTACTTTTCCATCAGGAAATCTGGTATAGCAAAACCCAAACCAAAACAAAAACACTAGTCCAGCCAGAAAAGCTTATAATAACTTACCTCTGCTCTTTAACAAAATCCTGATGTTTTCCCTTGAGGCAAATCAGAATTTTACAGCATGAGAATCCACAAATTACATTTTAATAACCTGGGGTAACATTCTGAGGGTATAGTTTTTTCTTTTACTGGAAAAGAGAAGCCAAAGTCACTACTTTTTTTTAAGAGATCTGACCCTATTTTTTATTTTACAGTCATTAAAATTTCTGATTTTTTTACTAAGTCTGCTCCATCTGACTATGGATTTTTTCCCAAAAAATAGTTGATGCTGTTGCAATTACCAATGTTTGTCCTTAATACCAGCCATTATGAGATTTCCTACTGATTTCACAATGATTGGTTATGACAGCAATATTAAATCTATGCATCTATGACAGCAGAGTTTAAAATAATGTAGTATATTAATTACTGTATGCCTTTAAGCACTTCTGCAGTTAATTTTATGCACTTCTTGCATTTTATGATGTTTTGTTGCATATTGCATTTACAGGAAAGTCCATTGACAATTTTACTTCCAAAGCTTCAGTGTATGGCTTCTGGTGATTCATGAAGAGCAAAAATATTAAATTCCTAGACCTAGGTAGTTGCAGAGAAGAGTTTAAACATCTGAGATATAACACTTATGGCAACTTGAAGCAATAAAGAAACCTTAACTTACTTTCTTAATGGGCCTTTCAATCAGATTCCTAAGCATGAAAGACCGAACTTACTTTTTCTGAATGCAGTCTCAGTAAATCTGGGTTGTAGGAGATCAGAGGGAGTTTTATGGAAATCAAGTAAAAAATAAGGAAAAGAAAGACAAGACACCTGAGAATTATGCTAGTAAATTAAATTTATTGAGAGTGTTCCTGGGTCTTGAAACCAGCTGGCACAGAAAAGCCTGTTTCTACACTAGTAATCACTGTTATCATGGGAAATGGGGTGGTTGCAGGCAAACTATCTATTGGCAGCCCTGACTGGAACTTTCCAACTCTAGCATTATGCCCAAGTATTCCGAGTGAGTTACTCATGGCACATGAAAAAATCATGCCCGAGACACTAGCTAAAAAGCTAAAAGCTTGCTAGTGTAGGCAGTTGTGTTCCAACACTCAGAAACAGCACTACACATTGCATAAAGAGCTAGTAGTTTGTGCCGAGCATTAGGATTGCATGAAATATATATATATATATAATTTTAGATATTCATAAAATAAACATATAAAAATACATGCTATGATAGCCATATAATGTGACAACAGCTCCTGTGGATTCCTATGTATATTACAGTCTCAAACACTGTGTCTACTCTCTAGAGAGAGGTTCATATTGATTCAATTTTACGTCACGTCCTTACATTTGATTAATCTAATGCTATATTTACATATTCATTATTGATCTCACACATTGCTCTTCTGCCTCAAGTTACAGCTGACAATGCCCTAGCAAGGGAATCTGCTGCATTTTCACTGCAAAAACCTACAGAACACAGCACAGAAGTGAGACACAAAATGTCTGAAGTGCAACCATTCCTTTTGTCACATATTTTCTGACATTGCTTATAGCTCTGCCATTCTTCAAGAAAATCCTCTGACTCACTATGCCATGATCACAGAGCACTCTCGAATTGGTTCAGCTGACCCTTCCACCATTCAGTAAAACAGCACCTTACATGGGCAAAGCTGGAGTATATGGAGATGACAACCCTATTAACAGGCTCCACAGTAACTAAGCTGTGATAACATACAGCATCAGGGAATTATTCCTGTCTAGGGACACTCTGTTGGTGTAAAGACAGCAAAAAAAGAGTATGCAAGGAGCACAGCTGGACTAGACAAAATTGTTCCCATGCAGTTATAACCATGCAGACCTGTTCTATTATGGCCAGCCTCTGGAAGGTATTTTGAGTGCACAGATCATGACCTCAAGCTGAGGAACCTTATTGCAGGACACTACCAAACACTTCTTATTGGTAACAGAAAATAAAGAGAAGAATACTATGGCTCTTGTTGGCCAAAACCAGCCATGATCATCTCCTGATCTCCCACGGATTTTTTTCAGATGATTTAATTTTTGAGTGAACACTGTCTCAAAGCACAAGAAATTTTTGAAGGCTTTGTGAATAAACTGCTTCACAAATTGCAGGCTAGGACAAATGCCATGGACCCAAAGAAAGTCAAAAAACATCCTCATATTGTGAAGCATTTTTCATCTCGAGGACAGAACATCAGCTTTTGGGAATTTACAGACTTGCCAGGTGAAACAGTCAAATTGATTTCCAGAAAAGTGTTTTGAGCAAGAGTGGTTCTATTTGTCAAATTTGGTAGTTCTCTCTGCTGGCAGAGAAAATGTCAGGTGTGGCAGCACAAATCAAACTACCTCAAGTAATGTTTGCATGCATGTAGTGAGAATAAAAAAGGTTTTGTTCTTACCCTGGGCTCTCTGACACGTAACTGCCACAGCAGAGCCAAGCATGCTGGTTAGTGCTGAGACTGTGAAACAGGAGCAATTGTATAAAACATTGAAAGTCACATTTCTAGTCCTGCTTGTGACATAAATCCTCCAAGGACTTTTGTGATTTTATGAATATCAATTACACATCTCTGCCCATGCAGTCAAGTAATCTCGAGCTCATACCTCTGCCAACAGTTGAAAGAGTCCTGCTGCTTTGGCCAGCACCAAAAGACCACTTCCTATCCTCTGAAGCAATGCCATATATGTTGTTCTGATAAGCAACAAATCTGCTTTGTCTTTGTTCAGAACCTGCTATTGTTATTCAGAAAAAGCTACTGCAGTTTTCAAAGAGCTGAACTACTCTCTCCACTTCATGCAAGAGATTAAATCAGTACACAAAATAGTAAAATAATTGAATCCCTCAAAATTTGTATTTCGCATCATGCAATGCTACTGTGAATAGACTATATTGTTTGGTGAGGGGCAATGATATGAAGGAAACTTAATTCCAGTTTAGAACTCCATAGAGCCAGAATTGTTTCATAAGTTTGCATTTTTATTTTTCCTCTTAACTCTGTTTCTCCCTAGTAATTTAGATAGTTTTGCTTCTTTTAACTTGCGAGATCTGCTAAAACATGGTAAAAATCAATTTCACTAAAGTAACATAAGTCACGTGTGTGAAAAGGAAACAGAAGAGAACTGTTAAGATCTAACCTACTTTTTTTTTCTTTCCTGCCATATGTATTGTAACAACTTCATACTCTGCTCTTCTCTGCAATAGGGAAATAAAAATAGCAAAAACTAGTAAGCATAAAACTTCAAATGGATAAAAATATGAAAGGAATAAAGGCCTCAAGTTACTTATCCAGCCAGCAAAATGAGGGGATTTTTGCTCATCTAAGTGCTTACATGTTGTATCCTCATCATTTTTATAACATACAATGAGAGTTTATAGATATGAGCCAAATATTTCCTCAAGGGAAGCACTGAGTTTTCCTAGACCATTGAGATTTTTCTGAAATAAACCTTTGCTGCACGGCAAACTCTCAGATGTTGTTAGATAATTTTTAATGAGGCCAGCCTGCTACCTTCTGAGTTCTTTTCTTTTGTTGAGGTTTAAAAATATCTTACACTTTTTTCTAAATTAGTCACACTTGAAGCAATCGCCAGGGGTTTCCTTGCAGGTCTCTCAGAACAGGTTGCTTCACAGAAATGTTGACTTTATGAACTGTGAAAAGATTGGAGAAACTGACAAATTTGTCAAGCCTGAAATGGAATGTAAAGACAGGTGGTTTGATGCAGTAAATAATATGAAAGCTATTTCCAAGGAGCCTTTTGACAACCTGTCAGAACACTGGTTGGACAAGCACCAGGTAGTGCTATTCAAGAGTGAGACAGTGACAATGGTGAGGAAACTAATGTCATTTCAGCTTTGTATTCCACTTCTCAAGAATCAGTTGTCATATGATGGAAAATATCCTTCCTGTCACATTGTTTCTACGTGCTAGGACTCTACAAGCCGGTTGCTTAAGACGTGCACATTCACAAAGTGTAACTTCAGGCACAAGTGTCTAAACTATGCAGGTTTCTCCTTTCTCAGCCAGTGGTGAGAGACAGGCTATTCCACAGAGCCCTTCAGAGATCACAGATGAGGCTCCTTCCATGAAATCACTCAAAAATTGCTTGTCTCCTAGATTCTTGTCAGCCCACTTCTCTAGCCTGTTGAGGTCTCTCTGAGGGTAGGTAGCACAACTGTTGGCTGCTCCTTCCAGTATTGCATTATATTCAAACCCAATGAGGGTGTACTCTGTCCTCTTGTCCAGGCTATCAATGATGTACTGGCCCTACTACCAGCTCCTGGGGCACACCACTAGCACCTGTCTTCCAGAAGGACTTTGTTCTGATGATTGAAACCCTTTGAGCCCAGGTCTTCAGGCAGCCTTTAGTCTACTCCACTACCCACTTAACCACTTGTCCTGTACTTAATCAGCTTATCCTCAGAGACAAGCTAAGAAATAGAGTTGATAGCCTTACTAAAGTTGAGATAAACTGCTCTCCTCTCAACAGCCAGCCAGTCATCTGTCACAAACACAAAATCACAGAATCACAGAATGTTAGGGATTGGAAGGGACCTCAAAAGATCATCTAGTCCAATCCCCCTGCTGGAGCAGGAACGCCTAGGTGAGGTTACACAGGAAAGCGTCCAGGCGGGTTTTGAATGTCTCCAGAGTAGGAGACTCCACAACCCCCCTGGGCAGCCTGTTCCAGTGTTCTGTTACCCTCACTGAGAAGAAGTTTCTTCTCAAATTTAAGTGGAACCTCTTGTGTTCCAGTTTGAACCCATTACTCCTTATCCTATCATTGGTTGACACCAAGAAAAGCCTGTCTCCATCTTCGTGACACTCACCCTTTATATATTTGTAAACATTAATAAGGTCACCCCTCAGTCTCCTCCAAGCTCAAGAGCCCCAGCTCCCTTTCCTCATAAGGGAGATGCTCCACTCCCTTAATCATCTTTGTTGCCTAAAGGGTTACCCAGTCTGCAGGCGTGTAGGGATCATGACCATGGCTTCTCAGAATTCCATAATAGACAAGGACATGGAGGCTTTATCCTCCAAACTTCCCTACTTTATTGCAGATTACCACAAGTACTACAAAAATCACCAGTAGCTAGTATAACTGTGCTTAATAAAGAAAAAAATACATACAGATATTGAGCTATTACAAATTATTAGCACAAATCAGTAATACAGTATCAATTAATGGTATAGCACCATCAGTAACAGCAGCAATCAATAATAGCAGTAATCAACAGTATAGCAACAATTAATTGTATCACAACAATTAACTGTATAGCAACAATCAGCAGAATAGCGACAAACAATATAATAGCAAGAAGCAATAACAGCAACAGCCAAGGAGGTATATACTATTACAGGTTGTTAAAAACATCATTAGTGAAGCAAACTTATCAGCAATGTAACATTCATGTTCATAGATTTATGAAAAAATACTTATATGGATATATAATACCCATATCAACCAAACCACCTCAGAAAGGGAAACAGCCATCCCAGAGGTGGGAGGACAAACTGAACCAACTGAGGAGTGTGGGCCTAGAGCGGGACCAACAGAATGACAGTCTCACTGCAAAGTTGATCCATGTCATGGAACCTGGAGTCAGTCAGGCATCCCCAGTGAGAGATCTTGTAGAGAGTTTGTGCAGAAAATTCAGCTGGTTTAGAAACGCAAAAGTATGTGCAGCATGGGAAGTTCTCAGAGAGGGGCTCCACTTTGTGTAAACATCAACTCATTCTTATATCATAGAGACCTAAGACGACAACAGGTCACCACCACTTAGAGCAGCAGTGCAATTTTTTTTTTCACCTAGAGCAGTGAACAGATGATCATGTTTCCTGTTCTCTCAGGCCATTTTTTATTTTTCCGGACTGTTTTCCTGTCCTTACAGTTAGAACAAGCCAACCGCAGTTACTGATCCTTACTTTCTGAGGATATTTTCCCTTTTTTGTGGAAAATTGTGAACAATTTTCAGCAGTATTTAAAAAGAATATAATTATAACTGCATTGATTTAAAGGAAAAGCATTACATCAGACTCATATCCCCACCTGATGAGCTCTGATGTTTCACAAGACCTATCAATCGCTTACATCCTTTGGTTTTTGTAAAGGCCTTATAAAATTTTGAAGTCTACTGTAGGGTTACTTCTCCTTAGTTATCAATAAACCTAAGAACTAATTGTTAGTCTCCTCTTTCTCAGAGTTCTTAATCATCCTGGTTTATGCCCTGAAGGAGATGGCATAGATTTACAGTAAGTCATAGATGTTCAGACAAATAGTAAAATGTTAAATTTATATTTTATCTTTTTAATAGCCTTCTTTTTTCTTGTCCTGTTCCTTTTCTATCTTGTTTTCCACTTCATTTCTTCATATCACCTTTCTCTGGTTTTCTATGTAGATAACCTATGACAGTTAAATAACTCATATTAGGATTGTTCATGACATTCCATAAATAGTCCTTAATTTCTGGAATGTCATTCTATAGGGAGTCCATATCAATTCTGATAGGGTTACATGCAACACCTATTGATATCCATGGAAGCTACGCTTTGTGATACATTATCATTTGAGGCAGTACTGATAAAATTTTCGTTTTACCAGTACCACCTGATAAACATTTCCAGAACAATCTGATTCCTGACATGTATATAAGAAGACTTTTAATATTCTGAACAGTGTGGACACTGGGCTATCTTGTCTATGCTGTGCTTTGCCAAGAATGGTTGGACCACATGATCCTTGTGATTCCTTCCAATCTGTTATTCTATTATACGATTCTATGATACTTTGTTTTGCAAGCACATCATATGGAAAATCACTCTGTATTTCAGTGATTATTAAGTTTAGAGTAAGATTATGCTAGTAAACATACTACCAATCAGTCAATGTTGTATTATTACCATCTTGCCTATGAACTTCATGATTGTCATCTCTGCATATTCCCACTTGTGAGATGTGCCAAAAGGCAGCACCACCATCCTAAGAAAACTCTGTAGAAAGCCCCCTCTATAGAGAGGTCAGAGGCACTGGCCCACAGAACACAGAAACTGTTATCTCCTTGTTTTCTTCTTCTGATCCCAAGAGTTTCATAAAAGGGCTATAAAGAAGGAGAGGTGAGAAAAAAGGAGTTAACAGATAGTGATGGCATTTTCAGAATTTAAGAGATGTACAAGCTAATTACCTTTAATCACTACTGCTGTCTGGGTTTTTGCCTCTTTTTTTTTTTTTTTTTTTAATTATCTTTGTGATTTTTACTATAATTTAGCCAAATACATTAGCCGTGGGATATTTTAATCCTCTGGAGTGGTTATTGGATGTTTCTCCAATGAAGGTAATGACCTACACTGTTCATTATTATGCTTTTCTTTTTAATCTTGTCTACCACAGCTCATGCCTTCTGGCTTTCTTTCCCTCCTGACTTTTTCTTCCATGTGGAGAATGGCTTCTGCCAGACCAACAGGAAAATGGACAGATGACTCACTAAGAATTGGACTGTGACCTTGGCAACAGTTAATTTGCTGCTGTGCTAAAACTACATCTCTCAGGCTGACCTTATTACCTCACTGGCCTTCTCTTGCCTTCTAGTGGTTGAAAGCACTTACTGTCAGCAGCTGTTGCTCTCTTCAGGACGATTTGGTGTTAGTTCCTGATACAGCTGCTCCTTGCTACAGTAATAAGCCTAATGAAAAAGAATAAAATTTTCTCACCTTAAGAAAAAATTATAGCTGGATGTCAATACAAATGATAAATTATCTTTGTCAAAGCACAGCAATTTCCATTGAATGTAACATAAGTCATACTAACAGCTGTAAAATACACAGCTTATATATTATTTATTGAAATTAAAAACCATGAGGCAGGCTGAGAAGACAGGAATGATGAAAGCTGATGAGAGCATGCAGAACTTCAAATTTCTTATGATTCTATTCAGTTCTTAAAGAGTGATGATGGGATATGGATTTTCTGTCTGAAAAGGCAATGTGGATAAAAGTTTCTGTGTTGGTGTGGCAAGGTTTTGGTAGTGGGGAATTGTAGTGGGGAACTGTGGGGAAGATGGTCAGGGCCTGGCCTGTCCTATGCTGGACAAGGCCAGTTCCAGATAGCTCTGGACCCACTGCAAGCCAAAGCTGAGTTTTGAGGTGGGTGTTGCCTCTCTAAAAACATATTTAAGAAAGAACAGAATATGCCAGAGAAAGGAGGGGGAACATGGAGAGAAGGAGGGAACAGAGAGAGAAGTAGAGAATCAAAGGGAAACAGCAAGAGAAGAGTGAGGTCAGAGGGGCAGGAGGTGCACCATGGCAGAGTGGATAATCCTGACAGGACAGAACCCATGGAATACCTGTGGAGGAAAAGAGCAAAGAAGCAGCAACAAACAGCAACCACTGTGTCCTGAATGCAAACACCAGCAACCCTCCACCATTGCCCACTTTGTCCCACTGAAGGCACCAAGCGTAACCTGCAGACATACCAATGGGGTATGAGGGGTGTCTGATGAAGTGAGCCTGGTAAAAACGAGTGTGTTTTTGCTAAATGTTTTAATGCTCTTTCTTGTTCTGGTTTTTGTTTCTTAATACCCAAAAAAGCAACTAAATATTTCTATTAATTTGCAATAAATTAATGTCCCCAAGTCAAGTCTGTTCTGCCTGCCACAGTAATTGGTAAGTGTCTTTATCTCAATCCACAAGATGTCTTGCTCGTGGTCTATTTTCTCCCCATCATGCTGAGGGTGGGGAAGGTGAGTGAGCAGCTGGGTGGGGATTTGGCTGCCAGACAGGGCCAACCCACCACAGACTTTCTGGTAATTATCTATTTGGTAATGTTGCTGATGCCTTCAGTCGTCTGTACTCTTAAAAATAAATTAACCTGGTGTAGAAGAATCCACCTGTCTAAACCACAGAGAAGCTAAAACTCCTGCAGTCCTCACTGCTCTAAGTACCTGAGATAGCTTCACGTCTGAGAAGACATATTCAGACATAGAGTGTTTAATCAATTGCAGTGTTGTCCTGTGAACTGAATCACACAAAAGATTTACATGAAACTACCAAAGAATACTCCTGTTCACTGAGACTGAGACAAACATGATCTACATGACTATTCCTAATATGTCTTGTTGAAGAAATGTCCTGTTTTCTTGGAAAATATCTTCTTGGAAATCCTCTCTAGAGGTATGAATTATATCAACATTAATAATCATATGCAAATAAATTGATCTTCTCTATTTGTATTAGCAAGGGTTGCAAGCTGGAAACTTGGTGTGCTATTATGCTCCTTCACACTTGACTGCTTTGTTAAAGATGTAGAAATCAGTATGAGGAGCCCTTGTCCACATTCAGTGTAAATGTAGCATTCAACTGCAATTTTTCAAAATAATTAGATGCTTGGTTGAGCATCTAGTTTTAGCCAATTCAGCTGAATGCATGTGTAATTATGATATATCGGAAAACACTGTTTACAATGTTTACTCGTTTTTGCCAGTAATCAAATTATCAATTAAACTTTAAAATTTGGTTTTGAAACCACTTAGCACTTCTTAGATTTTTATGAGTTATTTAAAAGATGACAATCAAACCAATAACATGAATGAAAACTGAATGACACTGTCAACATACAAAAAAGAACAAAGAACTAATGCAGCATGAAAATGTGGCAATGAACAATCATGCAAGATTGTGTAGAATAGACCTAAATGACAGCTTTTAAGCACGTATTAACTACATCCAATCAAATGCAATGAACATACACTAAGCCACAAAAAAGCAACAAATCGTAAATATTTATTTCACAGTCTGCATATGAACAGACTTCCATCCTTGGCTAGCAATTGCTTTGGGTTCATGTAAACAGGTTAGAATACTGCTGTCTGAGAAAAATATAGCTTTAAGAAGTGAATAAAGTTAAAGTAAGTAAAAGTTTCAAACCAAATCTTGTAGAACCACAGAAAAATAGAGTTGAAATGACCTTTAAAAGGTATCTTATCCATCCATCTACTCTGAGACAGATCAGCTATTTAAACTTTTATACTTTATTAACCTGGTCCAAAAATATCGATTCAGCAATACAGATTTCAGGAAAATTATTCCATGCCTCTACATTAATTTTTTTTCTCAGAAAGTCTGTCCTGTTGTCTAATATGAATAATTCATTTTGGAATTTAAGCTTATTAATTCATTTATGTACCATGGATACACAGAAGCAATTATTTCTTCTTTGTTTTTGTTTTTTATACACCACATGACTCCACATGAGAAAAACATACTCTTTACTTCAGGCTAAATAACCCCAGGTCTTTCCAGCTGGTTTTGCAGATCATATTTCCTAAGCCTTTCATCATTCTTGCTGATGTCCTTCAGAACCTCTCCAACTGACCTATGTTTTTTAAGATTTTTTAAAGTTAACTAAACACATTACTTCAGTTTATCAGAGCTCTTGAGCAGAAAGGTCATCTTATGCAAATGTATCTTACATGTTATTTATGTAATTCGTTCTTTTTCAGAACAGAATGACATGGCCGACTCGCAATCAGCTTGTGATTCATGTCTTTTTTTCCTAAGAACTGCCACTTAGCCCATTGTTTACCCTCATGTATTTATGCAGTTGACCAATTTTGCTTAAGTGCAGTATCCTTTGCTTCTCCCTGTTGACTGCATCTTTTTTTTTTTTTTTCAATTTGACAAAATGCTTTTGTAGTACAACAAAGAATCAACATCCTCAGTATATGATACTATTTAAGAGTCTTCAGACACCATGCTTCCCAGGTGTGCTGTATTTTACAGACCATAGCAACAACTCCATTGCCAAGGCTGTAAGAGCACATAATTCTGAAGGTCCTGAATATCTGTTCTGACACTTTTATGGAAATTGAGCTCAAGCAGTACCTCTCAAGAGCTCAGTAGTCTGTTAAATAAGGTCTTATCACAACTGAAAAATCCTTATTTCTGCAAAATTCCACACGGCTTTAAGCCCTATTGAAGTCCACAAGAACATAAGACATCAGGTCCCACACAGGTGCACTCAGAAAAAAATGGTCACTAACGGATGAAATCACAAGCACTTTTGAGTTAAGCAAACTCTAGAAGTAATGATGAGTGCAAAATCATCGCTAAACTGTTACATTAGATGCTATTGCACAGGTCAGAAGCTTTTCTTTTCCTTCCCCCTTATTCAGTTGCTGAGACATACTTTTTCATTTCAGTTATGGTCAAGAAACAAATGGCGTATTTTGGCTCCGTTTGAATATTTTCATTTTCATATGAAGATGTTTATGCTTACCATGTTCTGGAAAAAGCTGTTTCTGTTTTCCTGTAACACAGAAGCTTCAAAAACCAATCATCTAGCCTAAGAAAATAAGCAGATGAAAACATTTTAAAGACAAACATCTTCAAAGTTATAAAAGTTTTAAAATAAGGTTGTCTGTCATTCATGGTAGGACAACTTCTTTTCAGTTTTTTCACAGAACACTGAAGCTAAAGAGGTTAAGAGCACTGGATGCCTGATGCTTTAGCTTCAGGGTACCCAAAACCACTTAAGGCCCTTTGAGTGAAAACCTGAATTAAGGACATATTTGAAAATATTCAGCATATCTCAGAACAGGAGGTAAACATGACTAGCGATAAAATTCTATTTAAGCCTCAGGTCTTTTCCCTCCTTTATTTACTTAGTTTTGATTTTCATTTTATTTTCTATTTTACTTTTATCTTACTGAAAGTCAAAAGAAATATATAACTAAAAAAATACACTGATGCAAAGCCAAAGTGAGAATTAAACATAAAAAAGCAAGGAAAAAAAAACCCAACACACATACAAACCAAACAAACCAAATGGGGATATAGATAGATAGATAGATATACAAAGAATAACCCCACTACAGTCCATGAAGATAGAATTATCAGAATTAAGCCCTAAGAGCTAAAGATTTTTCAAGAAAATAAAATGCTTTTTTAGGTATCTGGTATATACTAAAACATGTATTTTCTTAAATTCCAATAATTCCAATTAATTTCATGTATTGAAGTTTTCTCCAGGCTGGAGAATGGAACTATGTCTAGAAAACTGGCACCGTTATCATACTAGTGAAAGCTCAGGAACTGAATAGGAATAGGCTTCCCAGTAACACCTCTGCCCAAGTCTCCTGTTGCTTCCTGATATAATTTTTTGTCTCAAAGTATGTATCAATTAACTGCAGTTCTAATTGTCTCAGTGTATTTTGACTGTAAAACTGGTTTTTTACAGGGTGCAGACTGGTTTTTTTTGTCTGCCATTGCATTGTTAAACACAAAAGGATTCCAGTTCATGATGGCATCTACAGATTTCCACAGGGAGGACAATGATGCCTGTGATAATAAACATAGTTAGACTTTCATTCCTGAAACTGAAGAAATTGAATTTTCCAAGTAAACTGGTTCATAAAGAATTCTATTTTTAAAAAATGGGAAAAAAACCAAAACAATCAAACCCTCATGCTTTAGTATATATCATAGAAAAGCAATTGCTCCACTTAATGAAAACAACAGAGCAAGAAATACTTTACTGTTTTACAAATAATACTGAAATAGCTCTTATAGAAATAGTTCTATTTGTCTGTGCTCACACAACAGCATCCTTTAATAAGCTCTTTTAATGACTTTCTTGAAAATATATGCCTAGGTTCCTGTCCACTGTTGTCTACAACAGAAGCACACTTCCCAAAATTCACATGCATTGAATGGACATACAAACAAATGTTCCAACAGTTAGTACAAGCACTTAAAAGATTCATCATCTCAGGGATACAATTTTATTTTTAATTACCTTGTACCTATGAATGTTGTACTTTTCTCGCAGAAATGTCTTAAGATATCTCTGGTTTCATTCCTCTATTTGCAACAAAAGATACAGTGCTTCTGAAGTGCTAGGGTTTCTTTTCATTATTTGACTCCCAGGATACGTGTCACACTAACACATCAAACTCTTTGGGAAATTATACAAATTATGTTTATTTTTGCAGTAACCTTCTTAGCCAGTATAAACTTATAAGCATCACTGAAGGAAGCACAAACTGCTATATCTAGTCAGACATCTGAGGTTTTAGAATAAAGAACAATATTTCAACATTCCTAGAGGTGGGGAATATTTCATTTAAAATATAGGACAAATACAATGCAAAGACATAATAAACATCCATTATTGTTCATTTCTATAGAAAGCTTTTGGATAGTTGCCTCATTAGAAAACAAAATCCTATTGCTAAGCAAATTAGCTAAGAACACAACCACAGAGCACACATACTTAGTGAGTGTATTAAATTTAGAAAAGAAAAATGTGTCATTTAAAAAAAAGAAGCAGACTTAACACTGGCAAACAAAAATGTAATCTGCAGTATCTGTAATGATTTGATGAATAAGAAATCCTTGAAACCAATGAAATTACTAACATTGACTTCAAACAGCTTTGGCTCAGGTTCCAAAATTTAAGCCAACTGTAATAACTCTTTATATTCTATTAACATCCATCTTACTAATGCTCAGAACCACAGTAAGTTTTCAAGTAGCCATTAAGCACAAGAACTATTCCTTTGTGAGAGTCTCCATGTATAATTTACTGACTTATTTTACAAGAATACTTGGAGGTATTCAGACATATTTCTGAGTTGCTGAATCACTGAATTGGCAAGAGCAGAGATGCCTCCAGAATCACAACAGTTGAGACTTTTTTCACACCATTGCCTACATTCAGTCTCTTGCTTTCTCTAGATCCTCTCCCATTTCTTTTGCTTATCTCCTAAATATAGGAGAAAATTGTCTCCTGCCCAGAATGATCCTGTCTTCACTCACCACTCCATCAGTGAGTTCTTCAGAGTTGGCTTCCTCTGATCAGGGAGCCAGTCATGCATCTGCTCTGTGAGTGAGCTACTGAAATGCCAGCAATAGCCTGTGGAAGTGTTCTGCTACATCTATAACCTATACCTATGGTACAGCCTATAACCTATACAATTTGGTCTAATAAAGGGTTTATCCTCCTCTGCAAATCTTGCTTCTAAATTACCATAATGTACCCACTAAAAACCCATTCAATGTGTGTTCTATTTAATCTACATTCACATAAGCTGTATATATATGTGAGCTTCAATTACACAGAACACTAATATAGTACAAATAATGAAGAATTACTCATTTTACTACTCCATATATACTTATTTCAAAAGATAGAGATATCAAAAATTCATGGATCTGACAGTCCTTCACAGAAAAAAAAATCATCTAAGCACAGCACTTTGTAGTAAGCAGCACGCTATAATCATATATTTTCTTATTGATTCATTGCACAATAACTACATTTATAAAGATGCAAGTAGTCAGTATGCATTCTTGGAAACCATCTAGAAATTATTAAACATTTATACTGTCATCATGTCAGTAATTTTAATAAATCTGGACTTTTACCTTCTATTAGCTTCTATTTACAAGCAACACATCATTTCAGATGTACTGCAAAGGTTCTCTGTCTCATAACTGACTGAATTTGGCCTGTATGTGTAAAAGTCTACCAAAAAATAAAGTGCTGTCACAAAAGCAAAGTTGAAGGAACAGAAAGGGGCTGCCTTCTAGCTGTGAAGGTATTTGGAAATAGTTTTACAATAGCTCTCAAATGAGATGAAAGCTGATCCTTTTTGAGAGCTGCACTATTTAGAATCTGAGCATATCTATCCTTCAGATTTCATATTGTAGAAGCAGCCCATGAAGTACCTCATGCTGAACTTGGAAAACATTATACCAGGACAGCTGCTAATGGAGATGGCCCGTATTCCTACAGGCCAATTCTCTTGCTCTTGTTTACTAAGATATCCAAGGAAAGCGAGATCCAACATCTAGACTTTTCAATGTTGCTAATGGACTTGACTGTCATTGGTATGTGTGCTTTTCAAAGTATATTTGAAAATCTTGCCCAGTATTTTCAAATAGCTCAAAAAAACTTGGGAAAAAAAAAAGAAAGAAAGAAAAAAAAGAGCTTGATGCTAGTTTCCCAAACCCTTATTAGCGTCCTGCCTCACGAAGAGGCAGTCTTCAGGAGCTTCTGAGAGCAGGTGTTGATTTAATGCATAAGGCTTTTATTTCTGAAAGCTTTGATGCAATGTCTTATGTTACAGATATTTTCAACACACAGCGGGGAACTTTTGGTCTTGCTGAAGTGATTGGAAAGTTTTCATTTGTCTCAGTGGGGTGAAAATTTCAGTTGTATTTGGGGATTTCAATAAATCCTAAACCATTCAGGTGCACGGGCATCAGTTACCTGTGGACTCTCTTTGCAACTTCCCCATTTCAAAACACATGTTCAAGAAAAAAGGCCACCATGTTGCTGGGGTTGTGTTTTTTGTTCGTTTGTTGTTGTTGTTTTTCCTCTGCAGAGGACATACAGCACATACTTAATGAAACATTAAAAATCACCTTCTGATGTAATGTAATTCAATATATTGTTCATCTAAGTTCTCCTATTGACTGTAATATTCTGCTGGCAGAAACTGGATAATTTCTTGAAGAAAAATGAATAAGTGAAGATGAAGATGACTATAATTTAAAAAACAGTATTAGAAATTCAAGAAAACCAGATTTCAGTCTAAATTTATGATAGACCTAACAGCTGTTCTGCTGACACATAAAGCTGGGATCTATCTTTTTTATAAAAATTCTGCTTATATACAGCTTCTCCTTCATTTTTTCCCTTTGATTGTATACAGAACAGCACATACAAAACTCAAAGTCCTCTAGGTTTGAGGTGACTTTATAAAATAATTCTATAGTAAATTGAGAAAAGGTAGCTGGGAACAGAAGCAGCAGACTATGAGAGAAGTACGATGAGAAGATCAAGTAACCATTTCAAGTACTCAGGAGTGCAACTTGCTGTTTCTAAATGATTTTAATTACATTCATCTACAATGTGTAAGTTTTCCATGATTTCACTTCACCATAATTAAAATTGCTAAGCAGATCTTATACAGACATGAAAAAGAGACACAGAACAGAAAATAGAAGCACATCAGCAGGTTAAAGCAGAATTCTCTCACTTTTAACTCTTCTGAATTTTCCAGAGTTTTTTTGACTCAATGATAAGGGACTTTGAAAATATTTAATTCCTGATTGTGTCTTTCACTGCTTTATCAACTATTTTTGCTGATAAATTTTTGTGATTAAAACTGTTGTTTTCAAAATGTGGATTTAAAAACATGAGGTCATAAGAGAGGACAGACAATATTCCACCAGAAATGCTCACTTGACAGAACTTAATAGTCTAAAAATAAGGTTGATTTCTCCAGAACTTTTGATGGAAACAAGGAATGTGGTGAAGTGACACTGATCTTCTCAGCCTATTCGCTCTGTTGTAGTTGGCTCTTCAGATGGTCAGATTAGTCTTCCAGGTAATCAGGCATGCTTAAATTCCCAGTTCCACCTTAGCTCTGTCAGTTATTTTTATCAAGGTTGTATGGCAAGGTCTTCATAATATAGCCAAATAATATAACCGAGCATGCTACATTAATGTTCAATAGAAGGTATAGGTTTAAAATGTATTGAAAACAGTCAACGAAAAGAAACCTTTTCCAGAAAAGGCTGTCAACAATGAAAATGAGTACAAAACATGTCAGTGAACCCCTCCCAGAGGCTTCCTGAACACGGATGGGTTTGAGTTCCAACTTTTGAATCGAATTTGGATTCACACTGGAGCTAGAACACTTCAGAGATTTAACTAAAACAGTTACAAAATAGGGGGGCAGTTGTGAGGGAAAAGATTTAAAGGTAAAAAAAAAAAAAAAAGGCAGGAGAAAATGATTTCCAGTGGGACTTTTTTCAAGTCACTAAGTGATGAGAAACAAGAAAAGGAAAGCTGTCCCAGATATCCAGGACTGCAGAGATAAGAGAGAGCAAGCACACAGGCTGGCAGAAGACAGATCTCGGAGGGACTGGAGAAAGCGAGCTCAAGTCTCTAAAGGAAAAAGCCTTGCTGTTGCAATGTTGAGCCATGTATGCCGTAGTTTTGTATTGTTAAGCAATGCAAATGAGACCTTGGCATGTGTCAACTTGCAGCAAACATCAGCAAGCCCGAGGGACCCTGTGTCTCTGACAATGACGAATTCAGCTTTTCAAAGCTTGGCCTGATGCCTCCTGCCATTTAAACACCACCAGCAGCAAGCCGCGGGCTTTTTACCCGTTATTTAACCCTCTGAAGATGACAGCTTTTAAGTGCGTTTGAACCGGGTAACGACATCCACGTTTTACCGGCCACCAAATTTCGGTCCGGTCCCTGCGTGTACTGGACAGCCCCGTCTATGAGGGCTGGGAGCCGGCGCTGCCTCGGGCCTCCCCCGACCCGCCGGCAGCCCGAGCAGCGCTGAGGACAGGTCGGGAGGAGGCGGCCCTCGGGGCCGGGCCAGCCCCATGGGGCGGGCCTGCACCGCCATGGCCGCGGGTGGCGGCCGCGGGACACTTTGCATCCCCCACTTTTCCCGCTGCGCCACCAGCTGCCCCGCCTCTCCCCGCCCCTGCCCGCGCAGCCGGTGCGGGCACTGGGTACCGCCCCCACCGGCCGGAAGGGCGGGCGGTGCGGCTGGCGCGCATGCGCGGCCCGCCCGGGCGTGCTCGGTGGGTGGCAGGCGCGTGGTGCGGGCGGAAGCGGGGCTGGCGGTTTCCTCAGCGCGCGCTCCCCGCCCCGCGCTCGGACACAGGTACAGGGGCCCGCGGGCCGCACCCGCCCCGCCGGCGGGGTGTGGTGCCGCAGGGGGCGTGGCGGGGGGCGCTGTCCCCTCCGTAGGGCTGCAGGTAGCTGGGCGGCTGTCTCGGCTGTGGAAGAGGGGTCTCTTGGCTTCAGGGCCGCCGGCGCTGCGGGCGGGCAGAGCCCCTGCCCTCGGTTGTGGGGCTCTGGCGCTTTGCCAGGCCTGGCTTTGCTCTGCCAGACCTGCAGTTACCCTGCGCCGGCCTTCCCTTCCTGAGCCAACCGCCTGAGTCCCTGCTCTGACAAACACAGCGCTTTGCGGATTAGTTCTGTTTTTTTTTCTTCATAGGCACTAAGTGTACTGAAAATCAGATTTTGTTGTTAGTATGCCTGTGCTCATACATCTAAGCTCTTGGTTTTAAAGATCCCACCTTCTTGCAGTTGCTGAATTGACTCTGAAGTGATTACAGTTCACATCCTGAAAGAATCTGCTTTCTAGCCCTGTCTTCCTCAGATCTCTTTGTTGTGCAGTGGGTTTCTGCAGCTGAGGTACTACAGTTGGGATAATTGACAGTGTAAGAATTCATTTTCCTCGGGTAGCATTTCATTGTGGCCTCTTTTGCACAATATCAGATTAGTACATTTTAATCTGAAATTAATAAAGGAGGTGGGGTTTTGTTAAGAATTTCAGTTGTATTATTGTGAATATAAGTACCAGCTGTGTTAAGAGTAAGAATGGTCTAGGACATATTTCCAGAGCATAAAGTGCCTGAAGATCTGTAACAGCAGCAAGCTGAAGTCTTGCAACTAAGGGAATAAGACGTGTCACATGGCTTTCTGTTTTAGTTAGCTGACATGGTGTTTTCTCCTGAGAATTCTCAAGGAAACTGCAAGTTACAAGATTAGATTGTTACAAAAATTCCAGACAACAGATGCTGTTCTTCATGAACGGTCTTGATTTCATTAAAACTGGTGTATGATGAAAGATTTCTCTTGTGACTGATTGCAGGGTGAGTTAATAGTAGTTCTGTACAATATGTTGTGTTCCATGGCGTTCGTGTTCATTTTTATGAGAAACAATATAACAAGTGTATGGCTATGTCTGCGTATGTCTGCACATTTAAAGTGAGGTATTACCTATTTAATAATTATTTTGGCTTTTCACAATTAGCCCAAATATTGTGCTGACTAGTATTTGTGTTTACAAGGGCTTCAGAAATCTTCCATTTTGACTGACCGCATCAATAAGATGGTGATACTCTTGACTCTTCCTTCATTCTTCATGAAACTTTGTTGGGGTTTCCTCCAGAGGCCCACACTGTCATGTATTTTATTCTCTAATCTGGAGAATGAGTTTGTGTCTCTCTGTGAGTAGCATCTGCTTTGATAGATAAGGAATATCCTCATACCTCTGTTTCAGCTTCCTTTTGCCAAAATGACATTAATCCTCTTTAAGTCATTTTCATGAATCACCAAAGTATTTCTTGGTTGTAGAGAAGGGAGTAATCTTTCCAAATTACTTCTTGCATCTTGTGGCTGTTTGTTGGTGGTGGGCTTTTTCTGTTTGTTTGTTTTGTTTTTGCTTATTTTCTGCTCCAAAGCTGATATCTCATTAGTTCTTGAAGAAAAGAGGCTGTAGAGGAAAAGTCCATTTGTTGTAGTGACAGCTAGAGTCAGGACCCAGTATCTTTGGCTTAAGCAAAGGCTCAAATGTTGGGTGGATCTGAGTAATTCAGGCAAAGAAGTGTAATTATTTGCTACTTTGTGCACTGGATTGGTGTACTATGGTGATAAACCGTAACAGAAGAACAGATCCAACTTCAGTTGCTCCTCCATGAAGTTAATTCTGGAGTCAAGATGGAGAATATTAATATACTAGGATGTTATCTGGGGCTTTGGACAATTATAAGACATATTGGTACCTTTAGTTTTACATTTGAAGTGTTTGAGAACCCTTTTGTATACAAAGCTTGCTACCTACTGCTTTTTGTACTTAAATCTTTTAGAAACTGTTTACTGCCTTACTATGTTAATTGCTGTACAAAATTTGGCTGTTTCATGTTCCTTAGAGAAGCATGGAGGAAAGGGAGAAACAGTGATGAATTGTCTTGATAAGAACAAATTTGCCTTTCCTATGTGGCTTATTTTTCTTTTGTTCTTGTCTTTCAGTTGTGTTGTGCTGATGTTCATGTCAGTAGTTCTGTATTGTTTGTGGCTGTGTGGTGTTAACTTCATTTGCAACTGCAGCTTGTGGTTTCTTAATGATTTTCAGTGTGCACTGAGAGGTGGTATAACTAATCTGAGAGTTTAAATTCTGGTGTTTTTGCAAACATAATTTAAGAGTTAAAAAAAAATATATATAATGAAAGTTTAAAAAGCCTAGAGAAAAAAGACATGAGGCTTTCACAAAAATGCTTAAATAGTCAGATTTTTTACTACCACCCTATTTTGGAGTGCAAAGCTCAAAAATTACAGTCTTTAAATCGCTTGTAGAGCCACTGTCTGATTCTCTCTCTTCATAAGCATTTAGATATATATGTTGTCTTAAACACTGAAGTTACCAGGCTCTCAGAGCTTGTACCTGGGATGTGCTACACCTAAAAGGAAATGCTAATTATTTTGCTTTCTGTGTGAACTGAAGACTGTGAGCCTGAAAGCTGCTCTTGTTTCTTGTGCATGCACTCCAGACCATACCTAGCTGCCTCCTTCAGGTCTGTGGATATTTGAACTGTCAAGCTGCAAGGGAGAAGGAGGAGGTGAAGTCCTTCAGATATGTTATAGGAATTTTTCTCTTGCTTCTGGACTTAGAGGAATTCTGTGACTGCAGTATTTTTACGGAATATGTCCTCATTCCAGAAGAAAAAAAACTGTAAAATGACTGCTTATTTCTGTTGAAGGTTAACCCTTGCTCTAGGCCATTTCTACTAGGCAATTGTTTTCTGGTGTACTGTGGCTTAAGATGGCTTTTATGCTTTTGGAATACACGTTAATATTCTGTACGCAATTAAGGCAGAACTAGTGGATTGTAGTAGATTGTTTCACTGTCAGAAACTTAAAGTGTAGAAAATCAAGGATAGGGTAGAGCAGCACGTGAAAGTTCAGCCCACAGTCATCCTCGGTGTTATGTTTCACTTCCTTAAGCAAGTGATATATGTCTCTTCCAGGGTATTACTTTTGGGTTCTTATGCAGTGCTTATCCTTTATTATAATTCTTTGCTTGTCGAAATTAATTTGGTCACTCCCTTTCCATATTTTTGTCATTTTCAGCTATTGGAAAACAAATGATAGTTTGTAGTTCACTGCTTTCTTTACTCTACCGTGTGTGTGTTGTGCATCCCTCCTGTTGCAAGAGTGTCTCATGATGCTCTCTGCATTTCTTGCAGCCTCTTTGTTTTTGTTTGTTTGTTTTTTTTAATCACCCATCCTTATGAATAACTCTATTTACCCCACTTACAGATTTCTTGAGCAGCAGACTCAAGTTGGAATGATTCTTGTTATTGTTATGCAGTCAGCCCTTTGAGAATAACAGAGGTACTTGACAGACTTACTTTCACTTAGTTGCTATTCAGGAGAGCTGTGAGCACCAGGCACTAAAGACATCCTCATGTAGATTTGTGAAGCTAGTGCTTTAGCAGTTTGGTTTTGAAAATTTACTTTCATAGCTCTTAGAGCTAGATACAATTTTAGTTGCAGAGAACAAGAGTCTGGGATCTTCAGTGCTTAGCATTTAAAATACAGGACCTTAGTTTTATATGTACAGAAATTTAAGATGTGAAAAAAAAAAAAAAGTTTTCTGTTTGAAAGCTATTTATATAAATGTCCTAAATTGTAGGAGTATACAGTAAGTAAATAGAATCATAGAGTGGCTTGTGTTGGAAGAGACCTGAAAGATTATCTGGATCCAACTCCCCTGCCATGGTCAGGCACACCTCCTACTAGACTAGGCTGCTCAAAGCCCCATCCAGCCTGGCCTTGAACACTTCCAGGGATGGGGAGATCCACAGCTTCTCTGGGCAGCCTGTTCCAGTGCCTCACCACCCTCATGGGGAAGAATTTCTTCCTTATACCTAATCTAAATCTTCCCTCTTTCAGTTTACAGCCATTACCCTTTGTTCTGTCACTACATGCCTGTGTAAAAAGTCCCTCTCCAGCTTTCTTGCAGGTCCCCTTTAGGTACTGGACGGCTGCTGTGAGGTCTTCCTGGAGCCTTCTCTTCTCCAGGCTGAACAACCCCACCTGTCTCAGGCTGTCTTCACAGGAGAGGTGCTCCAGCCCTCTGATCATCTTTGTGTCCCTTCTCTGGACTTGCTCAGGCAAGTCCATGTCCTTCTTATGTTGAGGGCCCCAGAGCTGGATGCAGTACTCCAGGTGAGGTCTTGTGAGAGTGGAGCAGAGGGGGACAATCACCTCCCTCGACCTGCTAGTCATGCTTTTGATGCAGCCCAGGATATGATTGCCTTTCTGGGCTGCACGCACACATTACCAGTTCAAGTTGAGCTTCTCATTAACCAACACCCCCCAGTCCTTCTCCTCAGCACTGCTCTCAGTCTCTTTTCCACCCAGCGTGTATTCCTGCTAGGGATTGCCCTGACCCACATGCCGGACTTTGCACTTAATAAATGATATGGGCAGGTCCCACTGTATGAGCTTATGTATGGCTGCTTTTTAGAAATTTTCCTTTGTAGCCTTGAAGGCACATGTAGAATATTTGTCCCATTGAAATAAATGGCAAGGGCTCTTTTTAAATCAAAGCAAGGGAACTGCGGATTTGAGGGTAGTCATCAGAGAGAGATAGAATTATAGAGTCATTTTGGTTGGAAAAAACCTTTAAGATTGTTGAGTCCAACCGCTACCCTATAACACTGCCAAGACCACCTCTGAGCCATGTTCCTTAAGAACTTCATTTGCATGTCTTCATGTCTTAAATACCTCCAGGCATAGTGACTCAAGCACTTCCCTGGGCTGTGTGTTCCAATGCCTGACAACCCTTTCCATGAAGAAATTTTTTGTAATATCCAATATAGGATGAGTTATTAAACCTCAGTACCGTTCTTTGTTTTGCTTTAACATTGATATTTGAATTGTAACAAAATGTGTCTTGTTAGATATCTTTGCGGGGGAAGTGGAGGTGGAACCAGGAAAATCTATTTAATTGCTCAAGTACCATAGCAGGATGAAATATATTTAGGAAAAAAAAAAGTGTTAATCCATTTTGTTGTACATCTCCCTAGGTCATTATAGCATTGCTGGATGGAGATCAATATTGCTGATTAAATTTGAAGCTAAGTGTTTCAGGGTGGAATAGATCAGCTTCTCAGACTACTGGAATACAGTGTGAAGTAGATACTTTCAACTGCGAGCTTCATAAGACTTCTGGTTGCTCTTTTCACCAGAGGCTTGAAATCACAGTAAGCTAATGACAATGCTATCCTGGTTCATGTTTGAAAACATGCAGATAAAGGCATAATTTTTAGCACCATTTAGTGGTATTTTACAGAAATTGTAACTCCTAATAGTTCACTAGTTAAAGCAGTGTAAAAATTCAAACTTGTCTGTTGTTGTACCTCCCAGCTCCGTGCTGTGGTGGGTTGATCTTGGCTGACCCCCAGATACCCCACTAAGCTCCTCATTCCTCCTCCTTAGTGGGACAGGGAGGGAAAATAAAATGAAAAGCTCATGAGTTGAGATAAGAGCAGGGAGATCACTTATCAGTTACCATCATGGGCAAAAGACACTCAGACTTGGGGAAATTAATTTAATTTATGGGTGTTCAAAACAGACTAGAATAATGAGAAATAAGAACAAATCTAAAAGCACTTTCCCCCCACCACTCCCATCTTCTGAGCTCATCTTCACTCCCAGCTTCTCTACCTTTTCCCCTAAGCAGCACAGGAGAACAGAGAGTGGAGGTTCTGGTCATTTCATCACACTTCATCTCTGCCACTTCTTCCTGCTCATCTCGCGCTCCAGTATGGGGCCTCACTCATGAGAGATGGTCCTTCGTAAACTTCTCTGAAGTGGGTCCTTCCCAGAGGCTGCAGTTCTTCATGAACTGCTCCAGCATGGGTCCCTTCCACAGTGTGTCACTGTATCCTATTGAATATGTTTTAGAGATATGTGCTGGATCTGTCTGGGATGGAGTTAACTGTCTTCATAGTAGCATGCAGTAGTCTTTTAGGTTTGTGACTAAACCAGTGTTGATAACACACCGTATTTCAGCTGTGGCTGACCAGTGCTTGCACAGCACCAAGGATTTATCTCGCTCTGCTTCCCCCAGTGAATAGGCTGAAGTTGGACAAGGAGTTTGGAGGTGACACAGCTGGGACAGCTGACATTAATTGGCCAAAAGGACTTTCTATACCATATAGAGTCATGCAGAATAATAAAAGATTAGTTTTTTCTTTTGTATTCCAGGGCAGCCGTTGGTCAGAGGCTGTCAGGGCACAGGTCTGCTTGTTGGAGGTGTTGAGTGGTTGCCATTGCATCACTTGTTTAGTGTTTTCTCAGGGGTGTGGGTTTTTTTTCCTTCTTTTTCACTTACTAAACTGTCCTTACCTTGACCCATGAGTTTTTTCACCCTTAGTATTCCTATTGTCTCCCCTGACCCACTGCAGGGAGATGAGTTAGCGGCTCTGTGGGTGCCTGTGGGCTAGGCAATCTGCCACAATAGCACAATCAGAAGGTAGATCTCGTGTCCAGTGCTTCCTACAGCTCAGCAGGACTGAAAAAAGTGTCATGCATGTTGACCCTTGATTAATGTTGTTGTGGCATGTTCCTCTCTTTCCCCATCTTCCCCTACCCTCCACACCCTGCCTAAAAAAAAAAAAAAAGCACCAGCACAGAAACCAAAATGGGTCAACACCATTAGTGGTGAGGTTTGTGGATGTGTCTGTCTAGCTCTTTGCCCATTGGGTATTATGAAGGAAAAGTGTGTTGAGATTCCAATTAGAGATCTGTGAACCCTAGTAAGAATTTAGTATCTAGTGTTTCATGTCAAGTAACTGTCATTTGGTAATACTTCAGTTTTACCCCAGTAAAAGAGTGAGATTTTGTTGCCATTTTATTATGTGCTGAAGCTCCCCACCTTGCTGTCCATTCCAGGTAGCTGATCATTGTTTGTGTCTTCCGGGTTCCTTTCAGAGCAGTAAAATTCACTATGAGGCAAAAGACTCAAAAGCTTAAGTAATTAGGCTTAAATTTGTTGCTTGCTTGTTTGGGGTGTAAGCTAACGTCCTGCTTTGCAGTTTGGACAGGTTAACACTGTACACAAATAATTACTGAGGTGAAGAGTGATAATTTGTGACTGTAACTAATTCTTGTCCATTACCTTTCCCTATATAAATTATTTCTGCTTGTATCCCAGGTAATAAGCTTTTCGAGGAGTCTCTTTGTAGTAGTCAAGTTCTTAAAATTATTTATCAGTATTTTATAAGCTATGTCTATTGTTCAAAATGTGTGCGTTTTGAGTAACGGTGCCTCCTGGAGCTTCTGTGTCTTCTGAAGATTTTAAGGCCACCTTATTTCATGCACACTGGGGAGGAACTTACAGAGAAACAGGTTGCTTGTTGACTTGTGTTGTAAAGTAGGGGAATATATATTTTAAGCAGGGCAGATATATGGCAGTGGAGCCTTGCTACTCTCCTCTTACCGACTCCTGAGAGCTTGGCACTGCTTAATATTTTGGAGTAGATGAGGACTGGTTTTCAAAGTCTAAGCTACAATTTAAAATAAGATGCTCAAGTTAAGCACACATGTTTTTTTGGTTTGAGATATGGTATTTATCAGACTCACTAGAATGTATTTTGCTTTTAAATGCATACTTTATTGTCTAGATACAGTACTTGAGAAACCAGAGGTTCTTTTGCTATTACTGCTTTTTCAACTCTTAGATGTTAGGGAAAAAACCTGATTTTGCCAGTGAAAGGATAATTCTTCTAAGAACTGCAGGTTTAAAATTAATGTATATTATGGCCAACATTTCAATTGCTTCTCTATATGACAAAGTAAGAGCTGCAGTCTGGGACAAGCAACGAGAGAGAAGTATGCAAATTGGAAGCTAAGAGAAAAATATACTCATTTTGCTTATAGTCATCCTAGCTGAGATGCTCTTGAACGGAAGTATTTTATTCTATAGAATCTCATTAGCGAATGTGAATACTTGATGTTATCTGTTAGTCAAGAATAACAGAGGTGGGGAGTTTCCTGGAAAATGGGGAAGGAGAAAGGATGGAATCATTCAGAACTAGAGAAATAGTCATGAGCAGTAAGTGAAGTCTGATATTTTTGGATACTGGAGTGACAGTAAGGTGGGATTTTGATTTATCTGAATAACCTGGTATTTTTTTTTTAAAGAATGTCTGTAATATTGCTGAGTGTCTGCACTTATATGCATTGACTTACCTTTGTAACTTATGATCCAGTGGTCTTTCCATTTGGCAATGGCTTTCCATTTCCATTTAATTGTAAGTGAATATTTTATTAGAATTCAGTCTGTCTAGCACTAGAAAAGCACTTCTGAAGTGAAATGAAAGCATATTTTAAGTTTTATTTATTAGAATACCAAGTCTTTGTGTGCATCCTAAAGTATAGGAAAAAAAATGTATTTTTGTACTTCACTGTCATATAAGGATTGCTAAAACTCTGAGATTAGAACTGTGTCTATAGTACTGCCAGCTGGGGTTTTAGAAAATAGAAAGCATTCTTTCCATAGTTTATTAAAACATACTGAAAACAGAAGATTGATAATTCTGTGAATTTTCTGTAGATACCCACTTCAAGTGAAAATTGTACAGAAAAAAAAATGGATTCCCCAAGAAGAATGACGTTACCATGTAATGAGAAAATACAGCAATAACTACTTATGACTGGATCACTTTCTTGTATTTCTCATGTGTGTAACTTCACCATAATAGACTACTCTTCCTCTCCCCATTCTCATTGTTATAACAATGATATCACCAAGAATTTATTTCATTGACTTTAGCACAGTGAGAACAAACAATAGGCAATGCAGACATACATTACTTAGGTTTTTTTTCCAGTGCATTCAGTTTTTAGCATTTTTAGATGACCATCTCATTTTCTTTATTATTTTTTCTATACTTCATACATAGATCACTTTTTTTAATCTATATATAAGCATTTTTTGTTCATTTTCAGTTAAAATGACTGATGAGGCAAATCCCTCTGAAAACTTTTAGTCTTCCGTAATTACATGTTCGTACTATTAAATAGATACATTAATATTTCCATTATTTCCCATCTGAGTAAACTGCAAATTCTAGTAACTTTTAATTTGAACAAGATTAGTTGCTTCAGGAGTCTGCTTATCTTTTTTTGTTTGTTTGGTTTTTTTGTTTGTTTTTTTTTTATATAAAGCAGCCATGCCTGTTCAATTGCTGAAGATCATTAAAGGAAAATCTGAGACTCCACTGCCAAGCCATTTGCAGGAGGAGGATTTGAAAGATTTGCAAGAAGGTCTTGATCATACCAACAAATATGTTCAGGTAACTTACTAATAAAATAATTTTGGCTTACTTTGAAATACCTTCTGATATATTTGTATGGGACCTCCATATTCCGGCTCAGTTGATGACTTGCTGCAGCTGTGGGTCTCTGAGTATATCTGTTGCATATCTTCAAGTGAGGCAAAATTATGACCCTGTTGAGCTTTGTGACATTGTTGCTATTGACTGCATTGATTGACAATTCTGCCCCTTTCTCTTACGTTGTCAGACTTAAGTTTTGTAAGAGGCTTCATTTTCTTAAACTCTGGGCCTAGTAGGAACATGTTAATATGCAGAAGGTTATGCTGAAAATAGAGGGATTGGGGAGGTTTAGTGGTATTTTAAAAATGGTAATAAACATCACCATCCCGATTAAGATCAGTTTTCAGAGTAATGACTTCTAAATGAGGTTTTTTTTGTAGGAAGCAATGTAATATTCAGTTTTATTAAAAGAGGACTCTGTAGCAACTACCAGCATCAGGATACAATTAGTTTTTTTTATCATTATCAAGTGTGCATTTATATTTTACAATAGTTTCAAATATATTTCAAACTGGAAGTCTGAATGCTAGTGTACTAGTGAAATGCAGAAGTGTTTTTTCATCCCTAGAACAAGTATACTCTGTAAAATGCAATGCCAATTCTTGAAGGTTGTGTGTAAACAGTAAGTCCTTTTAATCATCCTGATGCTTAAGTGGTAGGAAATCAACATCATCCTAGGCTTACCTTCACCCTATTACAAAAAAAAAAAATAATGGGGAGGGCAGGAAAAAAAAAGCAACTAATTCTGTAGAAAACCTTAGGTGGCTTGAATCCTTAAAAAATTGCACAAATATTTTAAAAATATGAGCTGAACTGGTCTAATAATTTTCTGTATCCAAAAAGCATGTTTGCTTCTCCAGTTGTATGTTCCTAGTACGAGATCTAATGCTTATCTGACCCTGTGATGAGTCCATTCATGAGAAATAGACTGGCAGAATACTGTGCATATTGATGGACAGGGGGTAGTTTTCTGCTGCTCTTGCTCTCTGGATTGGTTCATAATGGTATCAGAGAGATACCAGAAGTAGCTCAATTAGATAAACCAAAGGAGCAAAACTGCCCTTTTTGGAAGCAGTCCGCAGTAGAGTGAAATAGGAGGTGATTTGATTGAGAATGATCCAGTGTCCCTTAGGTCTCGTAAAGGGACAAATGGAAACATCAATAACCAATGCTGCTGGTAAGCAGGGTTTTTATTCCTCAGGGTGTAGTTTTCTGTCCCCATACACCTGCAGGGCATACAGGCATTCCTGCTTTTAAAAACCTTGTCTGCAAGCCCCTCTGACACTGAAGGATAGCAATTCTAGTTCACAAAGGAAGTATTGAAACAGTCAAAGACTGATTATCAATTAGAAAATGGTTTTTGCCAAAATAAATGTTTCCATTAGGAAAGCAGAACAATTATTACCAGGCTATCGTTTAAAGCATACATTCAGTGTGATAGCTGGTTGCTGAAAGTGCGTAGAATCCCCTTCTCAGGCTTCTGCCTTATGTTAAGAAAACTTAATGCTGCTACTGACAGGGATCAGTAGGTGACTAAAACAGCTTGGCATGAAAACAGTGCAACTGAAGAGCTGATAAAGCTGATGCTAATGCACCATTAAATAAGTAGGAAAATGCAGTTCTGCAGGCTGAGCTTGAAGTGAACCTTAGAATGCACTGATGTTAGGTTATCTTAGTGGTGGCACAGCACACTGTCACTCTAGACCTGCCAAAATAGGGACCAGGTCCTGCTTTGAAGAAAGAGGAAGGGAAAAGGATGATTTTTATGAAGTGTGTTCTGGGAAGAAACAAAACAAAAAAAACAACATTCAGGATGCTTCTGTCTAGCTTGTGTGCCTCAGTCTTTTCATTCTTCTGAAACTTTTTTACTTTATGGCATACTTTTGAATAATACAAGTGTTACTTTAAATTTGTGGGAACATAGCACAAGGAATATTCATAAATCTTCAGTTGTGATGTCCTCTAACTGAACCTGCTGCCTTCTCCCATTAATTCATCATCCTCTGGATTTTACTGTGACAAAGCAGAACCAAAAATGAAAATCAGCTGCCAAATCAGCTGCTGGACCAGATTGAGGAATGAGGCTGCAGCAAGGAAGGAGATGCATTCACTCGAGCAATTGCATGTAGTTTGATAGTGAGTCTAGTGGCATATGGAATGGGAAAGACTTTGGAAGAAGTTGGTCTGTGGCTTAATAAACAGTGCAGATTTGTGGGAGAAGAGTGGATTTGAGCAAGTTTTGGTAGGGTAGGTTTGGAGCCCAAGTTTCAGGCATGCTGAGGAAGTGCCACTATTTCTGCTGAGGAAGAGAGCTACGCTATAGGTATTTGGGATACAAAGGGAAGTGGTGGGGGCAGACTAATGTAGCAAAGAATGTGATCCCAGAATTTGAAAATGCATTGGAAAATACCAGGGTTTAAAAGGAAAAATAAAAAGTAAAACTGGTCAGAAAGCAGTTTATCTCATAACTGTATTCTGCTTTTAAAGAGCATACTGGTGCAGATTGAGATTTCTTTAGTAAGAAAAAAAAATACGTAAATCCAGACTATTCCAGAGGTTACTCTGTTTCATTGCAAAAACTTTCTTACAAGAAAAATTGTGTAGTTTATTTCTCTGTGAGTACTGTTCAAGACAAAAAATCTCAGCAAGAACAATTATATATAATATTTGGAATTTTAAACAAAGTTGTAATTTTGAAAACAAGTGACAGACCTTTCTGTAAGTATTCATAGGCAAATCTCAGAACATTATTCTGCAGATGGTGATTGTTAAAATAAGTATTTGATAGTTAAGTCTCCTTATAAAACTCATTAGTCTTCCCTGTGAAAAGTAGGAACTTACCTGTTAAAAACATTTCATCATAGATTTTTGACCTTCATTGTCTCAAAAGCAATAAAGCAACATGGTACATATTAAATCGAATTCAACATGGATGGGTTTTTAGTGTAATAAAATTAAAATATACTTTGGATTGGAAGAGGATGATTTGTGAAGCCTTAGTATTTCTTTATAAAACAGATAGTAAAACAAATTGTTGAATTTGATTTGGATTCCTCCTCAGTTAACATGTTATAGGTCTAATTTTACTCTGTAAAGTCTCTACAGTAAGAATTCACTGCTATGTATTTTATCCTAATTTGGTTTAAGAGGCGCTATACTAACATTTAAGTCAAGCTTCCCACTGTATCACTCTACCTTTTTAGCTGCCTTTTAGGTTTTGTGCTAAAACTCTAGCTGTTATTGTTACTAGTAAAAGGTGCTTCCATAGCTACTATTTTGTAGTAACTAAATTGTTTAGACTAAGCCTATCATCTAGGCAGTAGCATCTAAGTAGTATTGACCTGTAATATTTCCTTTGTTACTTGCTAAGAACATTGCTCTTCACTGCTGTCTTTTGCAGTTTGTTTTTAGTTTTGTTTTTTTAAAAATTCAGATGGTAATTTGCACTTATCACTTAAATTCTACCTTTTGTAGCTTATAGATGTTTCAGCTGTTTTCAGTGTTACACAAACTTAGAGGTGTACAGTCTTAGTTCACTTTTTTTTTTTTACTTTTTAGGGAATAGTTATTCTTTCCTACCCACTAACGAAACTTGGAGATGGGACAGACTTTTTCAAGGTTGTTCTTCAAGGTATTACATTTAAGTATACATATTAAATTTATTTTCTTGAACTTCTTGACACTTTTTTTAACTTCCTGTTTTTACATCACTAGTACCTACTTTTTTTTTCAGTGTTCAGTGAAATGTTATATTTAAAATACTCTTTAAAGTGTTCTCTACAGAAATAGATTGTTTTAAGCCTATACCAGGTAAGTTAATGGAAACAATACAGTCTTTATATTTCAGTAGACTTCTTGTTGCAGAATCCATAAAAGACTGTCCTGGAAGGGCATTAGCTATATGCACAGCTATTAATAGTGTGTTTTTAACCTGCTTATCATAAATAAGTACTATAGAAAAATACACACTTAATAGTTACCATATAATACAGATAGTATGTACTATGTAATTGCACATTTAATAGAGCTCAGTAGGTTGATTGGCAGAAAAATATTTGTATTTCATTCTGTTGTAATCTAACCAGTCAAACGGGATTTCTGCTGATTACTCAGGTATTCAAGTATTAGTAGACCCATTAGCATATTGAAAGACTTAAGTTGTTCATCATGTAATAAATAAATGACACTAAAAAATAATACGTCCTTTTTAAGTCCAAAGCTCATCACCAACCCCAGCCAGGAAGGAGGAGATGTCCTTAGTCAGGGGTTTATGTTGGATTCAAGAAACTTTCCATTTCTTTCCATTTCCTTCTCAGCTCCTTCCTTACACTGGCTGGAGAATCACTTGCTCCCTCTGAGCCTACAAATTCTGTAACTGTGACCAAAGAGCAGGTTGGGGGGTGCAGGTCCTACCTGGTCATAGCGCTTGTGATGGTCCCAGCAGATGGGACCTGAATCAATGTCCCTGCTGGCTTCAGGGTTCCCAAAGAGGGGCGCAAAGCTTCCTTGAGTCTTTCTAATTTCATATGGCTGTTCAGGAGGATTGAGAGTTTCTGCACATTATCCACAGCCTCAAAAAACAACTATGTGCATCTAAGTCATTACCATTGTTTCTGAAACAGTAACAGGTAGAAAAATATTTTAAAATAACAACATAATTTCTGCTTCAGTCCTCCTTGAAGGCTGTTTATGGATATGTCTACATCCTGGAGTAACTCCAGTTTATATAGTTCTACCAAATGATCTGCGCTAGTGTAAAAAATCAAATGTGATTGGATAATATTTCCTCTTTAATACTATACACTGGATTGTCCAAGTGGAATTTCTTGTCATTCCTGTTTAATGTACACTGATATACAATGTGTGCACATTGTAAATGGTCCATTTTTGAAGAGTATTCTTGATATATGTATAGCCACCACACAAAAAGCAGTTGAATAAGTATTTGAAAGGATTTTCTGTTTGTAGATTAATTAGAATGAAAAGTATTATACTCTGTAGGTTAATTTATTTTGGAAATCTCATTGCTGTTTTGTGTTGGGGAAGATATGGTAAATAGAATTGCTTCTGCTTTTTTATCTAGATTTGCACAACTTGTCACGGATCAACAGCATCAATATTTTAATATATGGGAAAATGGCAGAGGACTGTGCAAAAGTTATACACAATGGGGTAAGATATATATATATATATATATTTCTTATTTTATTCCACAGGTGTATGTTGACTTCATATACTATCTTTGTATAACTAACATCACCAAAATTAGAAATAGCCTATTCTGTCCAATTCTATAAATATGAACTAGAAAAAAACTAGAAAAGGAAAGTATTTCCTTTTAACAGCAATATTGAAATAAAGCAATTCTTGTTGTCAATGCTGTTTACCTAGCAAGTAAAGGATCATGAATATGGATGATAAGAACATAAATGGATGACTTCTTAATTTGAATTTCTATTGTCATTTGATAAGATAGATTTTAGAATTAAATTGATTTAAAAGACAGTTACACTAAAAGCTTTAAAAAAAAATTCAAACAACGCACACTTTCCTTTATTAGTTGAGTGCTGGCATCTTTCTTTGTTTTGATTAGCTCTGGGATAAAAGACATTGGCGAGTCAGCCTGTGTGTTTGTGAGACAGTGTTGCAACTAAAGAAGGAAAAAAAGCTGAAAACAATTATCTCAACTTAATACTGTTTATTGGTTTGCCCATCACTTTGCTAACATTGCAATATAAAACAGATATCAAATTAAAATTAGCGTATAATACATTATGAAGTCATTTTAGGGCTTTTTCATTTGTGATTTAAATTCACACTAAATCATAGAGTGGTTTGGGTTGGAAGGGACTTTTCAAAGCATTTTATTAGATTGCAGTCCTTTCTTAGGTGTTTTTTGGAGGTCACATTAAGCATTGCATATTACATGAGTAATAACCAGTCATTTAATATTATTCACAAAAAAAGTTTCCATTTATTGTCGACCTGTGTAAAGGTTTGAGTCTGTCTAATTCTAAAGTTCGTTCTGACACTGGAGGACGAGACAAGTCAAGTCAGCTGTACAGAGCTCCAGTCCTGACTCAGCAACCAAGTTCCAGAATCTTGTGTAGCCTGCAATATAATAAAATGCTGAAAAGGGAATAAAGTATAGCAGGGCATAGCTTTTTAGATTGTTTTCACCGTTGAAGGAACACTGTGAATGAGCATCGGCAACAGCAAAAGAGAAGACTCATGCTAACACCTAGTTTCTGCAGAGTAGCTGAGTTTTCTGAAGCTTGTATTTGTGTGTGTTTGTATCTGGAAAGAATGAAATAACTTTAATGTATGTTAGCAGGGTGGTATGTTCCAAGTACAAGGAATATTGAGTTGTCCAATTGTTTTGACCCATTTTAACTTACTTACTTAGAGTATGGCTTACATTTAAGTGACTTACCTATTATCTTTTATTCAAAATATGCATTGTATTCCCATTTGTGATGCTACCTGAAAATCACTGTGCCCTAAGTAGTTTCATTGTTATTGAACTGTCTGATCAAACTCATGTTTTCTGCAGTAGTTTTTTTTTCTGGCAAAACTTTTAATAACTAAATATCTCTCTGTCACTTAAGCTAGCAGCCTTTCTTGCACAAGCCACTAAGGTTTTGGATCAGAAATAATTTAGAATACTATTGTCTGATTGCTGAAATAGCAAAAAGGAGCTATCATAGTGCAATGTTTGGCTTAAACTGTCAACTTCAATCAGAAAACTCTTTTATTTGTTATAATCAAATAAACACATGAACAAAAGTCATTCGGTAAAAGCTTATGGAAGTGCTTTTGGTAGAAGGTCAAATAGAAATAGGGTTCCAAGTCTAACATGTCTATTAGAATGGATCACAGAGGTACAGCCCTGCTATACAGTCCTGGTGTCAAAGGAGCTGACTGTAAAGGAGCTTTACATTGTATCATAGTTCCCATCATTATCTCTATATCCTAAATTTATTTTCTATCTTCTCCTGGTGGTTTGGTTTTGTTTTGGTTTGGTTTTTTTTGGTAAAGTTGCTACTAAAAAGAAGAGCTACTGCAGGGGGACATGAATAATTTACCCCCTAAATCATCCTTTTCTTCACTTCGTAGTGTCTGAGGAACTTTGTTCCAAAGTGAAAGTGCAGCTGCAAATACAATTGTTTCCTGTGCCATAATCTCAGGGATGACACCAGAGAAGTTTGTAATGTCTCTTACTACCAGAAACCTAGCTTTTGTTATGGTAGCTTCAAGAGGGAAAATGTTATCAGAATTTGAAAATTTGAAAAAATATTCTTGCTGGCATTGGTTAGAAATATGAATTCTGCAGGTAGAAGAGCTTAATAGAGAAACACAGTGTTCAGAATTTGTTCTGAATTTCTGTTTCTTGAACGTCTTGACACTTTAGGGTAAAAGGTCATGTCAGATACTCTTAAAATAGAGTACGTGATTCAGTCCTGTGTAATCATGTGTTTATCACCCTGTCCCCACAGGACACCTTTGTAGTTGCAGGATTTAAGTTGGCAAAATCGCCTACAGCAAAAGAAGATGGTAGACATAGTTGCCACCTGGAGGTGTCTGAAGAAGCTGGATCAGCCATTTATGTGCGTGGGTACTTAATTTTCTTTTAATTTTTTTTTCCCCAAACACCAACATTAACACCTTTTTTTTACAGTAGAAAACACAATAAAATCCATTAGAATCTGAGGTACTACAAGTTATGTTAGTTGGCCTGTCTATCAGGAAACAATCAGAACACATTTGTGTGTGTGTGCATACAATTCTATAATACCCTCATTCATGCAAGACCCAAATGTTCCATATAATTGTTGTCTGGCAATAATTTTAAATTTAAGAAAACATGCCTTTTTATTTCAGAAAGCTATTTTCTTCCAGAATTGACTTCTGTAGATAATTATAGCTTGGCATTCAGAGCAATGAAAAACAATCTGAATTAAAATTATAATACAGACTATTTCATGACTTCATCTGTTGATAACAATGAAATATAGGTAGAAAAAGCATGTTTCATCGAAGACAATAGATAGCAAAACTATGCCCTCAATCTGAGTGAATGTGTCTAAACTAAATGTACCGAAATTTTAGGCACTGCATGAGGCACGCTGTTGAGTTTTGACAGGACCTCGTGATATGTACTCAAATCCCAAGGAAGATATGCAGCTCACTGAACATGTAGGTTGTACTGAGGAGATGTCTGTCCCATCATTGACCACAGAATGGAGCTTGTGGCACTTAATTTCCCGACACACTCATTGAATGCTTAAAACTAATATAAATGATCTGAATTTTTTGTGTGCTTGAATTCCTCATTTATACTGTTCCCCTGACTATTTAAAATAAATAAATAAATTTAAGTAAAACTAGCTTTAGGAATGCAGTTGAGGGTAGAGAGCAAAACAAGACCCCTCACAGGAGTCTGCAGGCGATGCACAGCTGTGACATGGGACTGTGTGTCTGTCAGACAGGCTGAGCTGTCACATCAGGATAGCAGCTGAGCCCCATGTTTCTCTTGATAGGGTGGGTATGTGCTGGTGCTATGTCAAGTCACCACAATTAGTTCTACAAAAGACCTTACACTGAAGAGAAGTCTGGCGTATAAGCATGGCTCTCGAAGCATAGGAACTGCCTTTAAACTGAAATTATCCCATTCTGGTGAATTTTCCTGGACTTTTTTTTTTTCCCCAGGGAGAATAACGAGTCACTGAGGGTAGACCTGCTCTAAGCAGGTCATATACAAAACCTAAGTCCATTTAAGTTCTCTGTTCAACAAGTCGCTATTAGAAAATACAGTTTTAAATTTATGGCCTACAACTTTCAAATGCTGATGCTACTAATGTGACCTGACTCATCCAGCCAAGTGTATTTCTACTTTACAAAATGCATGTGTTATTTAAAGTAGCTTTTGTCTGAGTATAATTAGAGTTAATATATTATTTTCTTTTTTCTGTGGAATAAAAGTTTACTAGTTTCAGAGGTAATTCACATAGCGAAAGTGCCGATAATGCTGTTTTGTATTTGCTTACAATGTTATATTTGCTTCAGTGTTATCGAATCTTGTTATATTTGCAATGCCTTCAATTTTTTAATCAGTTTCCTTTGGTTTTTGTTTGTTTGTCTTTCTTTGGGTTTTTTGTTTGGTTGTTTTTGTGTTGTGGTGGGTTTTTTTTGTTTTTCCTCTTCAGATTTATACTACACCAAAAAAACATGCTGCTTCAGAAACTGCATCAGCGGTGAGTTTATATTTGGAATGTTTTTAAACCATGTGAGACTAACTGCATAGAAATAAGAATGTGTGGAGTTCTTTTTCTTTCCTGCTTATATTAGTTCCGTACTCTCATCCTAGCAGCCATTTGTTTAGCTTTTTCTTTTTCAAATAATATGCCTAGAAAACAGAATAAAAAATGACAATGCAGTACTTTTTCTATACTTGCAGTACAGTTCCCATCTTGATCTCAAAATAAGCTGCATGGTGGCTTGGGGAATATGAACTGTAAAGGTAATTTCCATTCTAAAGATAATAGGCTTCTGCTTTAACAAAAATGGAAATACAAATCCTCCTTTGATTTAAAATCAGACTTCATGTACTAGTCTTATCATTTGTTTGATTATATATGCCTAAATTAAAATTCTACAGGAAATACTATATTAAAGGCATATTGGTGTATGGAAATTTATTTTCATATTGGTGTATGAAAATTTATTGTTTATCATAAGGTTAAAGATTTAGTATTGAAGATGATACAGCTTAACTTTGTGTTAATTTTATGACGATTTTCATTTTTTGTATTCTTTAAAAGAGACTAATCAGCATATAATGTAACCTTAAGATGAGAGGAGAATAGTCCTAACATAGAAGATAGTCTTTCATTTATTTAATCCACCAACAAGTGTGCTACTTTAATAGGAGGACTTTCACAATGGCTGTGAGAAGTAAACCCCCGCCCAAGGCACTGATTCTGTGCAGTGACACTGCCAATAAGAATTACAAAATTATTTATGGATGTGCTTTAAAAAGCCCTTTGGATGGACGTGTTAAAATCAACTAGTAAAAAATTACATTCCATCGTTCTTTATTATAATGATTTTTATTCACCCGTTTCTTGTACTGAAACTTCCTTGAACTGACTAGTTAGTTCATTGTAAGGAAGATGTCTTCACAAAAAGAATGGAAATAAGTCATGTGCTTTATTGCCTGTGAATATATGTATATATATTTAACTTTATAGAGTCTAAAGTGACTAGGATAAAAAGAAATAGATAATCTATATATTTAAGACGAAATAAAGCATATCTGCGGTTGGATGGTGTTAAAAAGACATTCTGGGTGAATATTTGAATAATTTTTTCTTTTGTTTCCCAATTTTATCATGCCTTTCCAGTCTGCTGCACCAAAATATGTGTATACTCCTCTGAATCACCTTAAACACGGAACTGTAGTGAACTTGTATGGCGTTGTGAAGTTCTTCAAGCCTCCATATGTAAGCAAAGGAACTGGTATGTACTATATTCAAGAGATTTAAAATCTCCTCCTCCAAGGAGAACTGTTTCTACCATGTTTGTTAAAAAAACACCAGAACAACAAATTCAGGTGATCTTTTAACCATGGTTCTCAGCTAACATCAAGAAAACAAAACACTATATAGGTAAGGGATATCAGACTTGGCTTAGACAGACTAGTGGAGAGAGCAACTGAAGAAAGTATTTATCAAGTTAATACTACCCATACAAGACAGGGAAAAGGACCTGTAGCAAAAAAAAAAGTACCAAAAAAAAAGTACAAAAGCCCTGCACCTGTCCTTGTGGGAGAAGATTGTTGTGTAACTATGTATAATTCTTCTGTGAGATTTTGACAATAAGTGTTATGGTATGCTATAAATGAGCTGCCTGCATATTTCTTGCTTTTAAAAGCTGTGCAACAACTGAATCATTTTTTGTCTCTGTGAGGTGAACACCTGCGGATTGTGCTGGTTTTGCCAGAAGTCTGTGTCATTTTACCAGGTGCTCAGCAAATACACATCTACGTGATAGCCCTGCCGAATGTGATTAAGCAAAAGAATTTCTTATTTGATTCAGAATTAAAGTATTTTCTTACTAATATAAATTTACTGTGCATTTTAAAGTTGTGGGTTTTTTTCCCTTCTAAATATATTTCTAATGGAATGAAAAAGGAGATACTATGATGGCGATTGATTTTTATGGCCTTAATTATGCATGCACGTTTCTTGAATAATGTCAAGAGCCATGAATTTGGCTTCTAAAAACAGGAATTTAAGTGAGCATTAAATCACAACCAAGAGTTAGTGGCTTGTCTACAAAACCTTTTGCAAACAGATTTGTGTGATCTTGCTTGCTCAAAAACTCTCAGCAGCAGTCTGAAGGTGATACACTCAGCATAAGTCAGTGAATATCTTTGTAAGAGCACAGCGCTACACCTGTGGTACCATGGCTTCCAAAAATGAGGTTTGCTTACAGTTAGGTAACTTGAAACATAAGCACAATAGCTGAAAGCTGTGCAAACATGGTGACATACCCAAAAAAGTGCCAAGTCCAACTAAGGTTCAACTAATGGCTTCACTTTCTGAAGACAAAGCAATCTTCAGCCTTTGTTTGAATCAGTTTAGAGTGAATGAGTGAGTGGAACGTCTGGGAGGTCTGTACAGAAATGTGTGTGCTGGCTTTGGTGTGTTCAACTGAACTGTACTGATATAATCTGGGTGTGGATATGCTTAATTGCTTCAATCTGGTGCATGTAGTATTCTAGATAAACAGATATACTGGTATGTATGAAAGACCCTATTGAAGGAAATATTTTCCCTCACTTAAGGCTGAAGTGTGGCTTCACTCGTCGCTAAAGTGTGGTCTATCACGTGCCACAGAGAAGACAGAACATGAGGATGCTGTTCTGTGAGCTCTCATACACCGAGTGTCAGCTATATTAAAAGGCAGAGCTATGTTGTGTAGTGCAGCAGAGAGTTTTTCAAGAACATATTAGATTAGCTGGGTCCACAATCTGATAGCTTCTGGAAATTCAACAGCATTTTTATATACTGTTGACGGTGTCAACAGAGGAAACCCTGTACCTGCAGCACTAGGGCTCAGTGCCCTGGTGTCTGCAGGAGAGCAGCTCTGTGCTTCCCATACAGTTAGCTGTTGAAGATGATGAGAAGACAGTAGTGTTCCCCAAAATAGCTCTGAAACATAAACAAAAAAAAAAGCTGAAGAATATGGGATAGTCTAATTTAAATGTTCACATTTTAAAATAAATGTAGTCATTAAGTTGGGAACTAAGCCAATAATGGTCCATCTGTTTTTATAGCAAATATAGTGCATGTTTGTTTTTTTTCATCTTGAGACTAAATTAAAATGAATATTATCATATTCTCCGTAGTCATTGATAAACTAAAGTTATTTTGCTAAACAATAAATTGCAAATCTTTAAGATGAAATATTATTTTGTTTTATCTAGGAAAAAGAAAATAATAGTTGTTAGAGAAAGCTGTAGAAAAGTTGAGTGTCACTGTTTTTTCAGAAAATAATTGGGTTTTCATAATATTGTAGACCAGTAAAATTGGAGAAGTGCAAATGTCAATTGTTCTATGTCATGAATGTTACAACACAAGAGATACTTCTAGATGTAAATGAGGAATAATGGTTAAGTGAAAGTATCTGCAGGAACTCAATGCATTTAGACTGGAAAAAAAACAAGTGTTCTGGCATCTAATTAGAAATGCAAACATTCATAAAATATTATACTAAATTAAGTGTGTGCATGTTTATTGTGTGTATAGCAAACCAAGTTATACTGCTGACTTAGAAGTAATAGTAATAAAAAATATTCTGCCCCTAGAGCTGAATACTTACAGAACTGTCTTGTGATTTAGCTACAGTTAATACTTAAATAATAATATTTCAAAAGTATTAATTCAAAGAAGGACTCTAGAGGGAGTTCTCCAAAGGTTGGAGGACTTGAGCAGTGTTATCCCAAAGGACTGCAGCCCATGAGAGGACCTGTTTTGGAGCAGGAAAAAAGTGTGAGAAGAAAGGAGCAGGAGAGAAGAGGAGCTGTTCTGGACTGACCACAACCCCCCATTTCCCTGTTGCCTCTGGAGAGAAGAAGAGAGATGGTAGAGATGTTGGGAATGAAGCAGTGAAGTTAGGCCTGGAAAAAAGGAGTGGGGCGGAGGTGTTTTAATCTTTATTTCTCACCATCTGGCCCTGTTTTATTGGCAATAAATTCAGCTTCCCCAAGTTGAGTCTGTTTTGCTCATGATGGTATCTGGTAAGTGATGTCTCTGTCTTTATCTCAGTTCATGAGCTTATTTCTGCCTTATTTTCTCCCCTGTCCTGTTGAGAAGGGAAAGTGAGGGAGTGGCTGGGTGGGTGCCTGGCAGCCAGACAAGGTCAACCCAGCACACATGCTGGGACTCTCCAGGTTTTGCAGACTTTCTTGTTCTTTGGCTTATAATAAAATGAGGACAACCCTGGAGAAGGGATCTTGAGAAAGAAGTTTCCTTTAAAAATAAGAATCTCAGGGTAAAGAAAAATCTCTTTTGTGTAAAAAGGAGAACAATAACAACACATAGTTTTTATGCTTTCTCAAATGCAAGGACCCAATTTAAAAGTTTACAAAATACCTTCTTTGTGTAGGAGATATCATCACTGGTACTGTTTCCTGCTTGACTGTAAAAGACTTCATTGTAAAGGTAAAAATAATCTAGACCTGTATAGGGCATAGAACGTATTTTGTTTTTAATGTAAAACTGATCAATGATTTCAGTATTCATTTACTCTATTTGATCTTTTCTGCACAGGCTGGCAAACAACATGTTTGTCACTGTAGCGAGCTTCTCAAAATCTTCATTTTGTGGTGATATCTGGTGATTGCTTGCTTATGCTATAGACTTTTTAAAATGCTATTATTCTTAGAATATCTATCCAGATATATAGAATACGAATATATATATATTTATATTTGAAAAGTTGGACTCTCACTGATGTTGTCAGCCTGCAATTGTAATAAATTTCTTAGCTGTGTTTATAAGGAACCAGAAATATTATCTTTATCTGTAATAATTCAGGATATTGCCAGTGGTAAATGGGATGTGCTTTCCTCTTGAAAAATATTGTGGGTTTAAAACTCAGGCGTAAAAGCAAAGAAACAAACAAGACAACCCTCACAAATCTTTTAAAAGGTTTTGTTTCCTTGGTTCACATTGCTGACAACAAAACGGGTAAGAAGAAAATAATTAAAATGTAGAAACTACTACTTTTAGTCTTTGACTAAATCATGAAGGGCAGTTCTCGAAGGATCACATAGTGTAGATTTGTCATTTGTCCAGCTGCTTTAACAGGACTTTAGAGACTCGAGGACTTTGAATGTCTTACTTAGACAAGTACTGGAAATTAAGACGGCCATTCTTTCCAGATATGCAAAAACAATACAGTTAAATGGACTGGGTTTCAAGGTAATATGTCTCTGAAACAACTCAGTTGCAAAAATCTGTACTATTAATAGTTATTTGACAACTTAATCACTTCAGTTTCATAAGTAGTAGAAATTTAATAGGGAAAATGATGATTTACTTAAGAACTAGTCCTTGTCTAGATGTCATTAATAACTTCATAATATATCTTCCCTATATATTTTCAGCTGGTAACATTAAAAAAATATAACATCAGTGGAGATCATGTACACAATCTGAAGTTTCTTATTTATGATAATAGTTATTGTTCACTTGCTACTTTATCATTAAAATCTCTACAACAATTTTAATTTATTTGGGTTTTAATATAAAAATATTCACTACTCAGTTAAATATTTCAGTGTTGGTTTGTTTGGTTGGCTCTTTTTGTTGTTTTGGGTTTTTTTTTGTTTGTTTTTTTACACTATCCAGAGCTATGTCTGTTTGAGAGGGTGCAAGATGCGTAATGGTTGCTCTGAATTGCCAGTGCATGAAATGGTTCTTGTCAGAAAATTCTGTAGTCGCGCTGTATCTGGCACAATCCTGCGCTAATATGTTCTCTTTCTGACACTCTGTTAATATAATCGTGCAGCTTTCAGCTGGTACCTACTGGAAGCATGGGCAGTCAAGCCACTGTTCTTAATCCGTACGAGTCTTTATTCAGTGTGTAGATATGCCCTAGATATGAGATATTGCTCCATCTTACGTATTTTAAAGCTTAAGGCTGAAGCTTTGCACTGTGTTCCCACTGAAAGCAAGTGGTACCTAAATTAACTTTGTCAGTTTATGTAATCTGTCATTAAATGTTCATCTCTTTGATTACCATTATTTCATTAGATTAATGTCAAAACACTGAGTGAAATATCATAATAAATAATTATTTATTCCAGAGAAAGCTGTTGTAACTGAGCATGCTTCAGTTTGAAATGTCTATATGGGAGAATTTTATGTGTTCTGAAAACCATCCAGTGAGGTCCTGCTTGGTGCAACAGACAGTCTGCTGGAAGGTCTGTTGGAAGTGTTCAGAATTATATTCTAGCCTTCCTTCCTGAATAGTTTAAGAGTCTTAGATATCTTAAACTTTTTAACAAAGGTGATTCTCTGTTCTCTTTCCTACCTTAAGCCCAAGCATACCTCAAGTATTTAGCATGAGTAAAACCAGTAAATATAAAAGAAAAAGAGCCTCTGTCTTTGTACTGTCCAATTACAGAGATTATGTGCTTGACCATGAAACTTTTGTGACATTACAGTGTGACACCACTACTTCCACAGCTCTTTCTGGTTTTTTTCCTGCAGATATTAGCCAGTGTTTTTCATAATGCAGGGAAGTATTATGGCAAGAAGAATCCTTGCTGCTGTTTAACGACATCACAAGAGTAATGTCCTGTTTTCTTGGGGAAGCCTCCATTCTGCTTCTTTTCTTAGATATATGCAGTATATTAATATGTCTTGTTGAATTAAAACCTCAATATAGCCTACCTAGATAGGCATGTGGATGGTAACTATTTTATTTTTTACAAATGTTTCTTAAAATCTAAATTAATAAAGAATAGCATTTTCAGAAATTATACTTCTAAAAACCTTGAACAGTTCCACGTCAGCAGTTCTACATGCTCAAAATACAACTTAAGGAATGTAGATCAGATTCTTAAAGGTATTTTGGAGCCATAAGTTTTATCTTTATTTTCAATTTTTATCTGATCTTGAGCCAAGTTCATCAATGTTCTTAGTCCAGAATTGGTTTAAAACTATGTAGATGAAAAAATATTATTTTAAACTATAGCATGTGGGCAACTTCAATCAAAATAGTAATTTTTTTAGTAAGTTATAGCAAACCAACATTAGAGTACAAAACAAATCAATCGCAGAAAGTTGTGGTACCTGATGGTCTATTTGTGAGGAAGCAGAGTCAGAGTTAAATCTGCAGTGGTTTTGTTCTTTCAAGTATTGTGTTCCAGTTTGGGTTTTTCCAAATCAAAACGTCGAGGATGTTTTTTAAACTCTGCAGAACAGAATAAAAACTGTTGCAGAGGTAAAGCTTGTGTTTTCATTTTGGGTGCCTAAAGATGAGAGTAATGTTCTTTTCTCTTCACAGTGGTTTGTGTGTGTTTCTTTTCTAAATGGTCAGGGTTTCCTATCATCTAGTATTGAAGATGAAGTTGAAAAAGTTTTAAAAAGGAAATAAACAATTAAACAGTTGAATAAATAGTTAATAGAAAGAAACCTCAGGACAGTTACTTTGATCTACAATTTACAAATGATGGCATTAAAGCATCTGTTTAGCCAGATGCTTCTGGTAGTTACTGAATGTATCTCGTAAGTATGTCGCCACGTTAGAAATAACAAGCTGTAGTAAAACATCTTCAATTTGATTTTTTTTTTTTTTTTAGACATTTTGTTTGGAGTTTCTGCAATATGTGTGTATGTACCTATGTATACACACACACGTAGTGTGTGTACATTCATACTATTTTTCTGCGTTTTGTTGAACATGGTAAGTTGGCTAGTTCAACTGCTTGGTTTAAGTACAAAGACACTTGTGTACTGAATGACATCCGTAATTCTTCAAAACAGTATTATTGTTTGGTGTAGTTCTGAAGAGAGAGTAATTTGCTACAATAATGACTCTCCTTTCGTATGTACTGAAATGCAAGAAACAGAAGGCAATCTCTAATTAGAGTCCCTCATTGCCAACAACATAGCCCAATATCTTTTTATCTCTTTGCAGGGGGAGGTTACTGATTCAGGATAGTGGCTTTTCCACTTAAGTGTTAGTCAGGAATACATATGTGATTGTCCAAAAGGGGATTTGTAATTAGATTGAAAAATTTATGCAAGCGTATTTGTTAGGAACTGCTGAAGTCCTCAGTAAAAGTAAAATAAATGTTTAATTAGTAAGTACTAAATGCCTTCCTACAACATCAGGAACCACTAATCTGGAAAGCTTTTGTAGCAATTCTGGTTTCCTGCAGATGACTGAAAAACAAATTTGTAATTGAAGCTGTGGGTTTGGGGGTTTTGGTTGGATTTTTTCATATATCTGTACGGTGTGCAGAGATGCTGACTTTCTGAGCATGCTGATTACTGATATAACAGTCTATAGAAGAGTGCAAAAACAATGGCATTTATAAAAAGAAAGCTATGGCTTGAAGAATGAACATAAACCGTCATCACAGTGGAGGAAAACTTACCTTTACAGGGCTACAAAATATTCATATTTCAAACTATGTGAAGTCAAGACGTAGGGGCTTGGAGATGAGCACTCTCCATGTAGTTAATGTAACCTTCTAGTGATCTTGACTTGGAATTATATTGATTTCAGAATAGTACTTGCAATAATAATGAGTTCCTTTTGTTGCATAAATGTATTTTCTGTATAGCTGCTTCACCGCATACTGGTGGGATTTTATGAAATGAAATAAAAAAATAAGGAACAAGTTAAATTAATTGTATTTTTTTAAGAATAGGAAGGATGTAAGAAGCATATCAGACAGATGCATCACTGTACTTCTGTTTAAACCAAACATCGCTCTCCTTGTTGCTTTCATAAACACCAGTTCTGAGGTTTTAGAAGCATCCTTACAGATAGCCGTGCATTGCTGGTGGTCCCTCACATGATGTTAAACCTGAGTGGTTATACCCTTTCATAATAATTAAGTGTATTTAAAAAACCAGTTGCTGTTTGTAGTTCTGTATAGTATCAGCCTAAAATCAATGTTTTTACTGAATCAATCTAGTACAAATTAAAAACTTATTTTATAGTATATATTTATAGTATATAAATCTACTGAACTGTGCATCCATTGTGTCATATTTTAAGGCAGATCATTACAAATAAATCTTGCCAGTGGTAAAATTTGCCTTCTTTAAAAAGAGTAAGTTTATCTAGTGAAGGAGAATTGACTCCAATGTGTAAACTTTCGTTTAGGCATTAAGGTTTGTTGTTGTTGCTGTTTGGTTTTTGTTTATTTGTTTTAGCTTGGTAATGGAGGCATTTTGCTTCATTGGAAAGTGTATTGTGAAAATCAAAAGTATGAGCAGTAACATTTAGTATATAATTTCCTATAACACTGGGGCACTATTTAAATTCAGTAATTCTATTTAGAGTTTGACAGTAAAGTGAATTCAGTTGCTGAACTATAACGCTGCTATGGAAAGCCAAAAGCAATTTTCACATTCTAGCTGGAGAAGGAAATACAGGTGGCTTTTTATTTTTAACCTTCCAAAAGGACTTGCTGGATGAGGATTTATTTACAAGAAAGTCAGTCTTTTTGCTTTGTTCTTGAAGAGCTCTATTTTAGTTAGATTTATTGTAGAAGTCACATTTTGAGGTGATAGTTAAGAATAGAAGTCAGAAATCACAGAGAACCTATATTATATAGAAGGTTTTCCTCAGGCTATATACAGCAAGTATAATAATTTATACTACTTTGAGTAGGATGGTTATTAGTCATTTGAGTATGCTAATTGCACAGAAAATGGAGGGAGTGTGTTAACTCTTCCCCTCTTAAATAGGCAGCTGCAGATGTATGAAGCTGATCAGGTTGTACAATCACAGCATCAGAGAGTAACCACAGTTCTAAGGTGGAATGTTTTTGTTATTTCACTTTTTATTTCTGTGTTTGATTGTATCAGTGCACTGTAGCATGTTATCTTGTATCCTCAAAGGATTGTAAATCTGTGAACTATGTTTGTTTGTTTTTTTTTTTTCTTAATGGCTCATTTTGCTCATATTGCTTTGCAGCTGACCTGTTAAGTTAACCTCTAGAATTCATACTTGGAGAAACACAACAATCACTTGTTGGGTTACAGTAGTAAACATTTGGAGTTTTGTCAGCCACTGACTGGACTATATTCATGTCTGCTTATCCTAGCGCAGAACGCCAGAATAGGTGCTATGTGACACTTCATCGTGTGCCTTTGGTGGAAGTGTGCAAAAGAATGACACTTAGCAAATTCTGAATGCAGTAGATGAGAACCGATGATTATTGAGTCTGTGTAAAATCTTGGGGAGGAAGAATAGAATATATCTGTAGGAAAAAGTAGCTTTATTGGTAAGCCTTCACTAGATTTCTTCCTTCAACACTTCAGTCCCTCAAGTCATTAGAAAATTTAGACTTTTAAAGTTAAATGATAATAAAATGTAAGAATGCATTTGCTGGAGATGGTGGAGTATTTATTTTGAAGACATTGACAGTGAACATACAAGCATGTTATTTTAATCCAGTCTAACACATCTGTCTTCAAGTTTGGGGAATCTGTTCACAGAGTTTACATATGACAATTGTCATCTTTTGACTGCCTTCCTGTAGTTTTTATATAAGGCAAATGTGTCAGTTTTAGTAGACAGAAAATGTTCTCTTTCAGAGCTTTCTAGCAGCGATTTATGTGTCCATATCTTCATAAAAGGCATGATGGAGATTTTGACTTTTTTGTTAGTGCTATGACAGCTTTGTACCGTTCCCAGATACGTAAAGTCTGTTTTAGTGTCATTATCAATAGCTCCCTTGTATAATTAGAGCTGGGTTTTTTTATTTGTTTGGATTTTGTTTGGTGTTTTATTTTGGGGAGTCAAAAACATGTCTGTCATGGGAAAAACTGATTTGACTTAGGGAATTTAATTCATTGCTAGTCAAAATAGACATGTACTACCTGATTCAGCTATTGAGAAACAAAGAAGAGAAGTATTTAAATGCTTGGGGAAAACACCTTTCCTCCACCTTTCCAGGCTCAGCATCACTGCATACACCTCTCGTTCCCCCTCCTGTCTCATGGACACATGGTGTTTCTTAGGAGAGCGAAGGGTGGCACAGACTGGGATTGGTATGTGGCAGTTTCTTTCTGCTGCTACTTGTTCCTTCCATTTTTTATCTTTTTTTTCCTCTCCCCTCCCTGCTGTACCTACTTAGTAGTGTCCTCTGCTTCAACGGGGGTTCCTCCATGGGCCTCAGTCTTTTTGTGGGTATATCTGCTCTGGCATGGACGTACCCACAAGTCATGGCCACTTCAACCTTGAACTTCATTCATAGTCTTCTGGTGTTTAATTTCACCCTTATAGAAGCTGAGAAACAGGAAGCTTCTGATCAGTTGTTTCAAATATAGTTCTATAGTTTGTTTAAATATCAGCAATAGAATTAATAAAGAGGTTTATTTGTTGTTTGTTAATTTTGCTTCTTTACTATTGACTTGATGCCTACTGAATTATGATCATGTCTCTGTGTTACTTTGTTTAGAGAGTTTTATATCTTGAACAGTGTTCCCATTCTTGGTACCTCAGGTGAATGTGTGCAACTCATCTTGCAAATCGGTTTCTAAGAGTTACAACTACTTTTGTTTTTTGTTTTTTTTTTTTACAGTGTTGAGATTCTGTTGTTGAATGTTATCAAAATGCAACATAAAAATTGGCAAAGAACTTTTAGTTTGAATGGGGGTCCCCAATAGTAGGATTATAGCAGAAGTAAATGGGTTCTGTATGTAGGGAAACTGTTCCTGCTTCTAGACGGTATATCTGCATTTTATATGCAGGTCAGCAGTATGTATAAGTAACTTTTACAAGGAAAACGTACGTTCTTAAAATAGGATTGTGAAAGCAAAAATGTGAGTTAAAGTAGATGGCATTAGAAAATTGGCGAGTTGCCTAGGCATTTGGGTTAATTCAGATCTAGAGATTTAGATTTTTTTTTTCCAGTCAGAATGAATGATAGCAAAATCATTTCATTCATTATTCCAGTCTGAAAGCACTATGTGCACTGCAAACAGTTTAGGCATATCCACTCTCTTCAGAGTACAGAAAAATGCTAAGATAAATAGTAAATCAGTGTTATACCAATGTGGAAAATTACAAAATTATTTTTTCAGAAGTTTTTGTCACTCTTACTAATACCATTTTTTTGCTTTCTCATTCTGAGATTTAAGAAAGGTATGCTCAAATTCACCACTGCAAGCATTCAAACTTTAGAGATGTTAAATTGTAAATCATTAAGTACTGTTAATTTAACACCTAAAAATTATGTGTTTTGCTTGAAGATCTTGCTAATTCTTTCTAAAAGCCAAAATTTTGTGTGCATAAATGTATCAAGGTAAAAATGTTGTGATGTCATAGCTCTGCTGATGTGCTGAAGAAGTTGCAATGCAGCCCCAAACTGTAAGTTTCACTAGATGCTAGCAAAATAAGCATCCAAAACAAAAGCACTTGGTCATCTTGATTAAAAGCAAGTAGGACAAGAAATGCAGATGTTTGAGGTTCTGAACATACAGCCATGTTGATATTTGGTATTTGAAACGTTCTCAGACAAGTTAACCAGCTACCATGCTGTGAAACAGCAAGTGTACTCTCCATTTTACATTTGTGAGATATCTGAGCACACATGCTTCTGTAAGCTGAAATGGGAAATACAATTGTCATTTATGTCATCTGCAAATACTGTTCTATTCTGAGCTGTTTTCCTGTCCTATTTGTATCTTGTTTTGAGTTTGCTTTTTAGGTCCTTAATAAAGTGAAATTCTATTAATGAAGTTTAACTTCAAAAGGACATATTTCAGATTCTTATTATGCTTTCTGACTACACTGTGTGACTGTATCCTTGCAGTATATATCTTGCATGTTTTGTTGAAGTGAAAGATAAGCAATTTATGCTTTAATTTGCTTTTAGAACTTGCAGAACTCATAACCTCTTCAGAAGACAGTGCAAAAATAAATCTTAGGAAAGGATTGTATAAGATTGTACATGTACTCCCCATTTTATAGAGGAAGTAATTGAAACATGAAAAAATAGTGTGCCTGTTGCAGATGGAATAAAAAGTTTTGTGTGTTCCTGGCTCACAGACCTGTACTGAATCACCCATTTAATTTTCAGTTATTTGGGCTAATTATTGGTGAGAGAGGCCACACTTCAATTGTTATGCTACTCTAACTAAATTGACTGTGGATGAGTTACACAGATCACAGCAGAAAAAAATTGCCATATGGTTGTTCATCCCATGTCTAATATCTGTATATTAATAACTCTGTAATGCCTGTTATTCATTGAAACAATTTCATATTTTACAGATTATTGCTCAGTTGTAACACTCGTGGATCCATCGAATGTGAAGTTAACATGCACTCTTTTTAGTGGAAATCTAGATTCCCTACCAAAAATTTACAAAGTCGGAGATATTGTTCGATTTCATAGGATAAAGGTATGTACTAGGATGTTGGGGGGTTTATGTGCTTTCTTTTTTTGCAGTGAGAGGACCCTAACAGTAATTTAATTCATTGCGTGCTGAAATTAACACATGCAGACATCGGATAAAACAACTGATTGATAAAACAGCTATGCTTATTATATGGACCACAACTGGAAATAAACTCAATTTTATTAAACAACAACAGAGCACTAAACTGATATCTCCATTTAAAAACAGTGATACATGTGGTTATGACAACTCAAGAACAGCATTTTTTTTTCTTAGTACTTGTTAAACTAGTTGACAAAAATCACGTGATAATACTTCTAGATGAACAGAATTTAACTGACATAAATGTGCACGTTATCCCTCTTCAAACTGATAGACTTGAGGGATTGCTTTAGAGCTTCTTTTTGGATCACTTTAGATCATCTGGAGAGTTACTCAAGTAAATGTAATCTATGTCTAGTTAGTGTGCAATATGCTCTGATGGCTTCTTTGACGTTTTTCCTGCCTTACACCATATTTGTCTGTATCAAAGGCCATGAAGGAAATAGGGCTTATAGCTTTGGTACTGTTTCTGCTGTGTGTTTTTCATATGCCTTCTGCAACTCCATAGAGAAGAGGAGCCACAATACAGAGACTGAATGAGAGTCTTGTAATGCTGGATCACACAGGCTTAAAGAAGTGCAGAATAGCACCAAAGACATGATTCACCTTGTCTGTGTGTACTCCCTCCTTTAGTTTAATCCAGTTTGTTCCGTGCAAGTTGGTTCCTTCTCTTTCTTTCTCCTTGATGCAATATAGAAGGCATTGAGACAGACACACAGGAGAAGTATCCACTCACTTATTTCTAGGCAGCTCTGGCTGTAGCTGTCAGGTTGATAAAGATGAGAGGGGAAAGTCTGGAGCTTAGATGTAGAACATATTGGGTGAATGTTACACTTTGGCAGAATTTAACTGCCAGATGCTTGGTGTCCTCTGAGTAAATGTGGTCTAAATATATAAACTTGGCCAAGGTTAGGTTTGAGACTTTTTGCTAAAAGGGATCTCAAAGAACATGTTGTCTGCAAGACTGCAACCCTGTGGAGTGATAGAATTTCTCCAGAATTTGAAATTTTAGAATTTTGCACATGTTTGCTTAAATTTTCATCTGAATACTTTTGGTCAAGTTACCTGATCACGTCTTAAATATGTAGGGAATATTCCAAAATAGTAATTTTTTCTTTTACCACAATTTTCTCAAATATATTGTGCCACTTTCTCTGAGGAATATTTCTAAAGCAGTGCCTGCTGTTTTGTTAAGTTATTATCGAAACAAATTATTTCAGCTGATTTAAGTGTATATACTTTTTGCATACAGCTTTTTCTGACAAAATAGTTACAATATATTCAGGTCAACTTATAAATGAAATGTAAAATGTATTGTTCATTTTCTTCTTTAATTTGGGTTTCTATTGCTGCAGACGTTTCTGATAAGCTTATTTTGCAGACAGCAATTCTCAGGAATAGTAGACGACAAGCTATAATTTATAGCCCTAATATCTAGATGTATTTTTCATGTCTTTGTAAAAATTCATTTTATTTCCATATGACTAGCCATGTTAACTTTCATTTGGAAGGTGTCTGTAGGTAGTTCTTGTAGTTCGGTCTTCTTGCCGTTATATTCAAACATGTTCAAAATGTTTTAATTTATATAAGGACAGAAATTATTTACTAGGTTACTTCAAATTGCTTCCCTATTTCATCTCTGTTCATGGAGCTGGAGGTACATGTACACAAGGATTACATTATGAAAATAGAAGAAAATATGATCAACATACCATATTATCCAAACTTGTTTAGACTGTGATTCACTTTATGTGAGAAAACATTTACAAAATATAAGGAAATATACCAAATGCGTTCCGGTGGTTTTTTTGACAGAAAACTTTTTCATATAAACAGCATCAGTGACAATAATCAAACTGCTACAAAGAAATTAATCTCTGGATCTGGTATGGTGTTAATGCTCAGGTTCAGTTGTGGAGCATATTTTTTAGCAATAAGTTGTTAAATTAGTAACAATTTTGACAGATCATAGTGATTTTGGGGGTTATTGGAGTCTGTTTGCATGTTCTGTTATGGAATGTGCATATCATTCACATTCTTGATCTGAAACTTTATTTTAGCTTGGAATTTTGTCTTCAATGTTTGTGATGGGTTTTATTTTTAGCCTTCCATCCCATCCCACACACCCTCGTGCACTGCATGATGCTCAGAATGGAAAGCGAGCGTTTACTGTTTCCAGATTAGTTTTAGAAATGTAGGACTGAAGTTGTTCTCATGTTGCCAGGTCTGGAGAAAGGGCTGGTGAGAAACATCTCCAAAGGTCTTACTCTTACTTTTAGCCTCTTAGCCCTGGGCAGTTCCTAATAAAGCTCAAGTGTTTCAGCAGCAGTGGAACAGGGACAGACTAAGGAGAATAGTTATTAATATCCTTGTAGGTGATGCTGAACATACAGTGTAATGTATTCAGTAGGTACAGTCTCCAAGATGGGCAAATCATCATAAATCCAGGCCATGTGTTTAACTGAGGGGAATACATTGCTGTAATTCTTGCAGATACATTGCCTATAAACAATTTTGCACTCTTTCCTTTTCACTAGCATCCCACATATACTACTTTTCTGCAGTTAAGGGAAGACTGGGTAGCAGCACATGAACATGGATCTTCTCTTATTTTGTTGTCAGCCGTGAATCACAGGGGTCACATGTTTTTGACATCTGATTAGGTAAAAGATACCTTACATTTAGGTCTTCAGCTGAATATATACTCGAATTGGAACAGAAGGTACAATAATTCAAATTGAAAAAAAAAAAAAAACAGAAAACAACAACACACAACTTGATGTCTTGAAATAATTTTATATGTATAAACAATAATCAAGTTTTAAGCTTAATGTACTTACATTTCAAAATATTCTCTTGAATTCCTGATCCTTCCACGTATCAATAGTTAAATTTATTTTAGAAAATCTTCCTACTTAGTGTAAGAACATGTACAATAGCTTAGTATATGTTGTTTTACAAGGCATTTTATTGATATTCTGAGATGATCTGTGACTGCAGTGGTTTTGTAATAGTCCTTTGCTTCTGCAATTTAACAATCAGTTTTGATGGAAAACTATCTTGAAGATGCTATTATTCCAGCTTTATACACTACTCACTATCACACTTTTCTATTGAGTGAGGTGAATAACACCAGCTTCAGTTAAAAAAAAAATCAGGTGGTTTAGGTTGCTATAAATCTTATTTATAAATGTTTCAAGATTAGCTTATTTTCTGTAGGCAGATTCTGGATAGAGTTGTACTCTGTAGAAATCACTAGATTTCATTGTCCACGCAGTCTGTTTAGGTGACATTTCACCTTTTGTTCTTTAATTCATATAAAGTATGCCAAAGACTCTTGCAATATGTATTGGAATTTATTTGCCTGCTTAGAACAAGCCAATACATTGTATCTGCTCGGTTTTTGTCCCAGAAGATATTTTTGCTTAGCAACCATTATTTATTGAATTTATCTAAAATTCTCAGGGAATTTTTAAACTCAGGCATCTGACCTCTTTCCCTGTTCTTCCCTCACAACACAATTTTGTAAAAAAAAAACCAAAACCTCATGACCTCTAGAAATGATGAAAGCCTAGTGAGAGAGAATTATCATCATATACAAAAGTCCCAGCTTAGCTCTTTTCCCTAAGGTTAATTTCAAAATTGTTTGTGTGTGGAAGACATAACTAGTTTACAGTATCACAGCTTAAAATGATTTGAGATCTACTTAGAGTGCCATAATGAAACAACATTTGCCCATGGATTTAATTTGTTTTACACTCCAGTGATTTCTCGTCACTTTAGCAATGATTTGTTTTTAAAGGATAAGACCAGAGAATTTCTGTTGACCATCATCTGTTCTGTCTGTCTGACATAAGTAATTTTCCAGCTATGAAATATATTGTTCTGTAGCCCATTCTACATTTACTTTTCCTGTTTGAGATGGAGTTGTTCACTAAATAATAATGTTGAGCGCTGTTTACCTTTGAGATGACTCAGTGGCTTCTTCACACACTGATGCCTAAGGACATTTGATTTTGCTTCAAGATCATTGGTAATTTGCTCATCATGACACTTCAGGTTTACCTTCTTACATATTTTATTTCTTTTATTGTTTTATTACTGCCTTTTCCTACATTAAGGCTGATTTCAAATCCACTAAATGAGGGTACTAGGAGATGTCAGAAGTTCAGTATGTCCAAGCACAGCCTCATCAATGCTCAGAACGTGACATAAAGGATTGGGGAAATGGGGAAAATAGACTATTGTGAAATATTAGTGGAAGCCCAGAGGGACAAAGTAGTTTGTTGAACTGGTTTTCTGGAAGGTTTAGAGCCCTCATAATTAGTCTAAGGTCTAGGACAGAATTTGTAGTAAGAAGGTATTTTGATAATGATTTAAAAAAATTAGTGAAGTAATAAATAAGTAGGTAAATTGCAAATTAAAACACTTTGAGAAATATTTGACACGTCAGACAAGATGCTTAAAAATACCTCTTTTGGTAGAGGGTGAGTGCGGAAAAGTGATGAAACAGAGTTTTCCTCCCCTCTGGATGTTACGTATTTTGAGGAGCTGTGAAATACAAGGCCAGTGGCAGCAACTAAAGTAAATCTATGTATTTACGTTAGATAAGGTCTTAGTGTTATAGTGGAACATTTTTTTCCAGATCAAGTGTAATGAGCACAAATAGATTATGTACCTTTGTATTTTCCTGATTTGTCCATGGAATTTTCTTGTATTTTCAATATTTAAATGTAAAGGTTAAAAGACTAAAGCTTTTCAGTGTTATAGTGAAGAAAAACTACATCATGAACTGATGTACTCCATTGGTCAGGTCTGGAGAATGCTTAGGGAAATGAAAGTTTATCCTGGAGATGATCTGTAATGCATTTATGTGTTACGTCCAAGTGGCAGGGATTAAAGGAGTTCCTGTCATCAAGATTGAGCTGCTTTTTTAATTAATTTCCAAGGAATACTTGATTTGTGTGCTTTTTACATTTCAGTGTGTTGATGAAATATAGGCCTAAATCACTGGCAATGGTTTGGTAAAAAATGTTGCTGTTTAGACCTTCTGTCACATCTTTCTGATTCTGTACTTCTGAATCAGTAGGATTTTCAACCATTTGTAAATGGAGCACTGGGAATCCTAAACTAGATTGCCTCACAAATGCTATACTCAGAAGTCCTGTTGCTTTTTTTGGTAAGCAAATTTTAATTAAAAAGGGATGGATCAAAACAAACGCTTTGAGATTTCTGGATAACGAGTCATGCAGTGCTTTGATATATATAAAAAGTGCAGGGAACAGTAAGTTTAGACTAGATCCTCGAAGGAATGCTTCAGACTTTGAACACTGTGTTTTATATGGTAGCAGATACACAGCTAAATCAGCAGGATACAGGGGACCTGCCATGTGCAGGCAGTAGACATAGGAGTAGTTGTGAAAGCTGTGTTCTTTATTCAAGGGATGAGAGACAATCACTATTTGCTTTACATATAAAAAAATAGCTCCTGGAACTGATACTTTCATTTTCAGTTCCATAATATCACGAAACAAGGCTGTTGTTAGAGACAGGAAAGAGGAATCCATAATAACTTTGTTCTGCTATTGCTCTGTTGTGTGACCCCTAAAAATTAATTTATCTCATGCCTCAGTTTCCCCATCTCTGAAAGCAAACTTGACGTGTTCCACATACAGACATTTTGAGATTTGTGAATAAAATACTCTGCACTGATGCTGTATATTTACAAGTAGGTATTAGTCTGCCTCTTAAAAAAATGTTTGATGTTAGATTATATTTTCTGCTTATTCATTTTGTTTTGTTGTTAATTTCCTTTTTTGTTTTGTTTTTATTTTGACTCTCTTCTCCTAATAGCACCACAAACAAAAATCATCAGTGATCCATTCTTCATCCACATGATAAAAAAGAAACATACGTGTATTTCAGTGCACTGCAACCTTTTTTTTTCTTCGTATTTTATTACAGGTCAGGGAATACAATGGACAGATGCAGGGAATTACCAGTGCAGGGTTTGCATCCTTGACATTTGATGGAACTGTAGGAGCACCAGTACTTCCTCGAACCTCTAGCAAAGTGTACACTTTCATGAATGAAGAACAGAAAACAATAGAAGAATTACGTGTTTGGGCAGCCAGTAATCTTACCATCCCTGGACCAGCCACAAAGTTGTCTGGTGTTCAGCCAGTGATGTTCTTTGATCTCACTTGCCAGCTGGTAGGAAAAGCAAAAGTAGATGGATCTTCTTTTCTTCTGAAGGTAAATTTATTTGTTAAAAATAATTCGTTAGATTTATTTATTAAGACATTGTTATTCAGTTTTCAATGAAACAGACATATTCATTGACTTAAGTAATGTTATGTAGATAGATATTTTGAGGTTAAGCAAATTTATGATCCTTGACCATTTTATTTCTATGAAAACAAGACAGAAATCTCAGCTCTCATTAAAGTTGTTCATCTGATTCATTTATTTAGAGAGGTTTTGTAAGATGGGATTGGTATGGATCATTGTTTCACAAACATTTGTAGATAAATATTTCAAGATTTCCTAAAGTCAAAAAATTAGTTTTAAATTTTAACCTTATTTTTTAGTTAGCAGTTATTGCTTTTTTTTTGTAAATCTACTGGATATAATTAATGCAATAAGCAGCACTATCTGGAAAACAAATGTTACCTATCTCCAAAGATTTTAGGTAACTTCTTTTATTTATACATAGGTACTTTGGCTCTCAGTGCTCACTGAAAGTACAAAATGCAAAGTGCCACACAGCAGGAGGCCACTTGCCAAAGGTGACCCTTAACATCAGCTCAATTAAAAAGAAGATCTGCATAATTTTCCAGATACATCAATCTGATGCTATTCTGGAACTCCTTTGTATTTCCTTTTGTTTCTTTTATAAGTTGGTTGTTAAAATGTTAGAGATGAACAGCCTGTTATTTTTCCATTTGATGTCTTAATAGAATTACTTATTGGTTCTGCTGTATTAAGCTGTATTGTTACAACATTTTTAGAAATGGTGCACTGCATTATTCCTTCATTAAAGCAGCAAAGATTTTTCTTATGCAGCACAATGCGTGCATTACGCAGAAACAAACTGCAAGTGTCATCCTATAATATGCTTTGCAGCTGTTACAAATATTTCCATTATTCCTTTTGAAATAGATGTCAGATGAGACTCAGTAAAATTTCAGAACTTTATGGACTGTAATTAAGTTGTTCATTAATAAGCACATGTTCAGCATTGAAGGACACCTTGCAAGGCCAGAGAAAAATGCTTTCTTAAATTATTAATAGTTATTTACACTCTTTTCTGTGTTGAAAGATCTGAAGTTGATTTTGTCAGTTTTGTGTAGCAAAGATAATGACTCGGGGAGGAAAATGTAAGATAGACTTAGGAAGGTAAAAGTTTGAAATCAAATAACAGTAGATAATTTTTTTCTGATAGGTAATTCCTTTGACAGTATACATTTTTAGTAGTATAAAATACTAAATAATTAAATCTGTATTAAAATACATGAGACAAGCTTAAAAATGGTAGACTAACATTGGTATGCTGTTGCTCATTTCCTCTATTTTTCAAGCAGGGCAAAATCCCTTTCACGTATCAAATGTTGGTCATGATAGAAGAAAAGCGTTTTTAAAATATTGTAGACAGATCTCCTGATTACTTTGTTGATTCACTAAACAAAAAAAAAAAACATGCTAGCTCAGGTGGAGTGATCATTAAATATTATTAGTGTTATATTATTTTGGTTATACATTTTATAATAATAATTTAAATTTATGATGTCTTTCCAAAGTACAGCAGTTATATTGACAGTCGATTAATGCTATAAAATATAATGATTATTTCAAGCATTGAGCTTATGTAACTAGTGAGGATTGCTTCAAAGACAACTAAAATGAAATTCAGTGATTTTGTGCATCAGCCAGGGCATAACTTTTAATATTACACTTGATAATTAATTGGGATATGCACAGCACCTGAGACTGACATGGCATAAAGACAGTATTGCTAACTTGTTAGTGCTTACCTTTTTCTGAGAATTCTGTTATTCAAACTGCTGCAGACTAAAAACCTCACACGAGAAATTATTCTGTCATTTATGCCTTTCATAAGAGTTTTACTATTATTCTTTACTTTCATTCTGTCAGTTAAAGTTAAGGTGTGTCACACAAGTCCCATACTCTGCTGAAAGGAGAAACAGGTTTCATTATGTCTCTCCCATTTCAGTGTTTTGCCAGCCATGGTGATCAAAGGTGTAACTCACTGTTCCTTAGCTCCAGATTGTTCGTGACTAGTAATAGAACTGTTTGCTGTTTCTTATCCAGAATTAATTTAATCAGTGTTGCTTTTTAGATCAGTGTTAGTTTTTGAAATTAGAACTTCTGTATTTTCACCCATTGAGTAAAGTGAAGCTGGCAAGCTCCCAAGGTAGGGCGCTTGATATGTTTTCATATTTGTGAAGAACATATTAAAGCTAAGTAGTCATCCTTGTATCTGACAGGGAGTATTCAGGTTATTTCAATAGATTTGCTGGATCCATCTCTCTACTGTAGAACTACCAAAGTGTCCCAAGGAAAGCCAGTTGAAAAATAAGGGGAAGCGTGACAAACTGGAGGTTCTTTTATTTAGTCACAGTGACTAAATTCATAATATGTATGCACTAAATCTGTGTTTCTCAAGCTCACTTCTGGAAAAGGTTTGATAATTCAAGCAATGGGCAACCTCTCTTTCAAAGATGGTTTTAAGTATTTCATGCTACGGGATCAGAAGATAATAGGCTTTTTTTTTAAATCTGTGGCAGTGTTTACCACTTCATTATCTGGGTCCTTCCAAATACACTCCCATTTGGGAATGTTAATTTGATGTTATGGGTCATTTTCACTGTGAACAGTTTACCCTTTTATCTCTTGATTTAGGATGAGTATTTCAACCATGAGTTATTCTTGGCGTATTTACACATGGCTTTGCTGATTCTTAGATCTTTTCCTGTGGGTCCTTTGATCCACAGCAGTTAAGTATAAGGGGTAGAAACGCTTTAAAAATTAAGCTGTGGTGTCTTTTTTTCTCACTCTCTACAGTAGCTCACTCATGGGACAAAATGCCTCGATATCACAAACTGTCTGAAAATTAGCTTCTGTTGAACCTATATGCATGAAATCCGATGAAATGCAGCATTTCAGTTTTACAGTCCTCATGCCTCCAGGTTTTCTCTGCCAATATTTCAGACCATTCATTTTTGTCTTTGAAAAGAGTATATCTTCAGGAACTCAGAAAACCATAGTTTACAGAATAGATTGTAAGGAGCTATCACTAAAATGTTAATATTTGATTTAAGTGGTAAGATTTTGATTCCAAAGTGCTAAGTCTGCTGGTAATCTTACTCTTTCACAGTAACTTTGATAGCTCAAAAATAGCTCTATTGACATTTTAATTTTTAAGTGTCTTAAGAATTTAGCTTTAGGCAAACAATTTCTAAAATCTTCTTTATTATGTATTAAATACTGATGTTTTTCTAGTACATTCTGGGTAACTAGCAGTGTATACTCATATAGGTGATCATCAGTAATTAAGGGAGTATACGCTGTGTACTCAGTCTTCACATACTGTAGCTGGACTGTTTAAAAAACCTGTAGCAGGGTTAAAATATTAAATATCAACAGTTCTGCATATAGTGAATTCTAGTAGTTGTAACTGCTGGATGAAGAGTTGAGGTTTTGCTAGTGCTATTTTGTTTTGATTTGGTTTCTTTAATAGAAATAAATCTCAGGTCTTAACACTTCATTATATTCTCTATAGAGGATGTTTTATACTCAAGAATAATAAAAGTAAAAGCAACAACAACAAGCAGCATAAAATCTAATTTAAGGACTTGGAGACTCCAATAAAGATTTCTTATTAATCAATTATTATTATTATCAATTTTTAATCAAACAACAATTAAAAAAAAAAGCGCTATTTAAAATCTCAGTCTAAAGTATTCTGAGCAAACTGAAGTAGTTCCTTTGCATTGCAGGTGTGGGATGGCACAAAATGTCCCTACCCAACATGGAAGGTGCCTGTGGAAACAGGAGACCTGGAAGGAGAAACAGTTCTTCTTCATCATCTGCGAAATCTAACGGTGGATATTCTAGTCTATGATAACCACGTACAGCTGGCAAAATCACTAAAGGTAATGAACAGTTTGGTATTTCTAACTCGTTTTTTGGCCTATTTCCTGCTTTGAACTCACTTCAGAAAATGTATCAATTTAATTCTGCTGTTAATTAGTTTCAGATGTTCCTCTTTATCTTTCACTATATTTCCCATACCGTTTATTTGAATGCGAAACTTCTTCAACATGTGTAAAACAGCCTCATTACTCTAAAATTGCCATGAAAAAGTTCTTCTAATTAAGCAGTTCTTGCCAGACATTGTAATACCATATATAATCGTGTGAAAATAATGCACTCAGAATATGTCTTTTATGCTTTAGAATTATTTTTTAAATTATATAAAGTGGGGTTTAACTTGCAGTCCTATTAAAGACCCGTAATTCTAATGTCAATAAAACATTTTCTTTTCTATAGACTTTGGCAATTTGCAGTGCAGTCTTCATTTAGTGGGTCAGTAATGTTGATTATGCTTAGAGAAAACAACAACGTAATTAAACATTTGATCTTCAGCAATACTGCCATCTTGCTTCAGAATACAGTAAATTAGCAAAGAATACGTCTTTCAGTTTATGCCTTGCCTCCTATACCCAAACATTGTTTTCAATAAAGTGTTTACTGCAAAATAAAGATAAGTGATAGCCATTTGTTAGTCTGGGGCTATCAGCAGACGTCAATTCAATTTGATATATTAATGCCCATTCATAAGTAAATGACATATAGCAAAATAACTTGCCTTTGTGTAAGAATTCATAACAAAACTTACAAATGCATTTCAGAATTTTTCTCATGCTAACTGCTGTAATCTATTGATACAAATAACTGCTGACATAGCAGTGAAGCAATATGTTTGGAAAATTAATGGAAAAATATTTTAATAGTAATAAAATATATATTCTTGAGTAGCTGATGATACTCCCAGTATTACCCTCTCCCATTTATATTCAGGAATTCCTACTGAATATGCGGGATGTCTTCATCAGCTCTCTCAATTTTTTCCTTCCTTTGAGGCCTTTCTTTCATATCTCTGAAATATCCGTGCCTTTCCTGAATACTTCACTGTGTAGCAGAACCTCTAATGTCAAAGGAAACTGTTAAGAAACCTGGTTTGACTTACTGAGCAACACAGGCTGTTTGTCTCTTTCTGGAGATGTCCAAAATTCAGTAGTTTCACTCACACAGTTTGTGGAAGGTTTAAGTTGGACCATTTTTGAACACTGCTTTGTAGTGGATTGTTTTAGTCAAGTTATTGAAGAAAAAGTGCTGATATCCTAACAATTAAACTTCAGGAAGATTTATTAAGTTCAGGTTGCAATACGTACAGCTAATTTCATTTCACAGGATAGTCTAGAGATGATAAAATTTTGGAGAACTCTTCCTAAAGTGGAAGATTTTAATAAAAGGTTTTTTGTTTTGTTTTGGTTTGTTTTTTTTTAAATACTAATGGAAATTGTTTCATATTATAAGAAAGTATAATATTAAGTATTATATTTTATTTACTTCACAGTCTTGTTATGCAAAGATTATTTTTTGTAATGGTTTATGTAGAAGTATAAAACTGGTTAGCGTTTAGTGTATGCACGTGCAACTCCCTGAGAATGAACACTATCCATCCAGCATGGATAAAAACTCTACTAGATCTTTTGCCAGTTTATGGTTTCAGAAACAATGTGAGTGCATTATTTTTCAGCCATCTCTTCCGCATTTCACAGTAGCTTAGAATTGCATTTTTTAATGTAAAATGTTATGGAATTGTTAGGTTACACTATCCCCTGTTGCTGTGTACCATTTGCAGTGACAGTCGCAGCTCTGAAATGATATTTTACGTAGGAACAATCTGTTTTATGCAGCCTTGTTATACCAGAAGGGCAGATTGAAGGAGGGAAAAAAAAGGTTCTCATTTTGAAATTATATCTGTAGGCACATGTTCCAACAAGGGAGCTCTGAGTAAGCACTACAGTCCAGATAAAGTGGGTAATGTAGTGCAGTGAATTTTTAGCAAATCCTGGGGCAGAGTGTCAGGGATATTCCTACAAGAATTTGTTAAAAGCTACTTGTTTGGATTGTCTGTCCAGAAAACACAGAAGATATGACCGTTTCATCCCATTTTCTGAGTTGGTTAAATAATATTTACAATTTTCGATTGAGAAAACTTTAGTATTGTTGAAAGTACTCTACTTGGTACTGTGAGTAGACCTTTTGTCCCCTATATTTGCTGCCCTTCCTTTCCTGATAGATAAGATTGTGACTTTTCAGCATTTACTGCCTTAGCAGAGCATAAACAGAATTTTCGGAAATCTCATCTCAGAAGTAGATTATTTCCTGGGGCATAAAGACACAAGCATGAGCTACAACTAAGCAAAGACAGTGGTGTTTACCACTTTTTCCTGAATGTCCCTGTTCCCCTGTGGTGCATGAGGCTTTCTTGTTATTCTAGGAACCCCAGCCTGCAGCGCTGACTCTCTGGAGTACAGTTGCTCCTCGTAGGCTGTAGCCTTTCATATTCCAGTTTTTCCAGAGGTTCTCAGGATTCACTCAGACCTTGCCACAGGACTTGGAAATAGGTCTGTGACATGGGTTTCTGCATCTGGGGCATTTCGCTATTAATAGATGGTTGAGCGTCGAGGTGAGTGAGCGTCAGTGGTCAGGCAGTGCACAGGAGCGGTCCAGCTGTCCACAGCACGTTGGAGATTTCCTTATGGACTGTCATTCATTGAATACATGGGACTGTGGTACTCTTATGGCTTATACGATCACTTTTGTGTTGCCATGTGTTTTCTGGATAGTACAGTTCAAACAATTAGCCTTTTGCATACCTACAAGTCCTACTCCATTGTTTCACAGAGGTTGTTTGATGCTATATATGAGCAGAATTTGAGTCTTTTCAGCTGTTCCTCCCCCTGTGTACAATGGCATGTCTTTTTTGATAGTAGTTTGGACTAAGACTTGCTTGCTTTTCTAGTATCTGAGTCACATTTCCAGCCTGTGACTTAATGAGTTACATGGCCATTGTTATCTAGCTTCATATTTTTCAGGCCCGGGTAGCATTCCTTTGACCCGTCAGTGTTATTTTCACCACTTCTGTCTTTGTACTCATTAAAAGGGGAAAAAAAACAATCCACAATACCCACTCATCCCACCCCCAAGTCCACCAAACCCTTTAATGGAATTAAGTTGGTAGTTTTTATTGCAAAGGACCACACACAAATGCTGTGTGTATTCTTCCTTTCATTTGTAAACAGTTGTGCACTATTTAGTCAGTAAAATTAGACTTGATATGATTAAATGAAGACAAAGAAATCTCATTGAATACCATCAGCCATAAAACAGGCATAAAAATTAGTACAGATGATTTTGCTATCCTGTAGATAAAGACAGCCTCTTGTCATGAGTGTCTTTCTGGCCAAACCTGCACATTAAACAGCTGTGATAAATGACTGTTCCGAATTCTCAGTGCCTTAAATGTGAACACAACCCAATATGCTTTGAAATAATGACGAGAATTTGCTATGCTAAAAAGTTGTTTTAGTTGGCTACTTAGAGAAACCTGCATATGGCACTTCTTCATTTTAATTCTTTTTTAAATTGCCATATTTTAATTAGACTGCAAATAGGGTATTAGTATATTTTATATTACTGCAAGAAAAGTGTTCTTGTTGCTCTAAGTTTAAATGAACTTTCTCTAAATGAGATAGGTAGTTCATAAACAGAACTGCTGTAAATTCAAGTAAGGAGTTGGTTTTGTACTAGATTTAATGATGACTCTGTAAATCATTCTGTTCACTTTAAAGTATATTATATACTTGACTGAAAAGAAATTATAAAGTGTGCTTGGACTACAAGCATTCTGTAAACAGCAATTCAGGAACATTTTTAGCCGCAGCACCAGCATTTGCTCGCCACTGCTAACAAACAGTAAGCAATGCTGCCTCTGAAAGGAATTCACAGAAAGTGCACTTCAACTTGCCCAGTCAGATCTGGGGGTTTGTGCTGAAATTTGTCACCTTTCAATTTGTCACCTTTCAATTCATTACCTTTCAATATTTGGCAACGCTGATTATAACACATTTTTTTAGTATAGTTCTGAGTGATATTCAAATATTCAAAATAATAACATTTTGATAAAAGGGATCTAATGAAATGCATATATAGGAATATACATTTTGATAGTGATCATAAATCTTGGGAAGTTGGTTGTTGCACTGAAACATGCAATTTGCTGGACTTCTGTGTAAATTTCAGCACCAGAGTTTAGAGGGCAAAAGAAACATTTTGTTTTCTGGGCTCTCCTCTCCCATGTTTAATATTTTATATTTGTACTTACAGTAATTTTTTTTTTTCTTCATAGGTTGTGGGGTTTTTTTAAAGAAATAAATTCTTCAATTATAATCAAGTTTTTGCTGCTTATATATAAATTACTCTTGAAGAAAAACTAAGTAGTTTGGCACTATTGTATTGACATAAGGTTATTTGATAAACAAAACTTAGCTAAGAATTCTTAAAAAACTTTCTCAAAAAGCATTTGTCATAGTCATCAGATTAGTTTTATAATATGACTGCCTCTTGTATTTTTGGCTAATAAACATAATTAAGTGAAATTTATCATGTGGAAAGAAAAAAAGAAGCCTCCAGATAAGCCTCTTGTCTGCTATCCAGATGCACAAGCTGACCTGTTGATATGCTTTGAATGAACAAAATGAGCAGCACCCTAATGGTGCAGATCAATTAAAAATCTGGTAAGAGCTCCATACCAGAAGCAAAGTAGGTGCAGACTGAAGTGTGCTTTTTGTGTCCCTGGTGCCTCACTTTGAAAATGTGCTGCCTTTTTCATGTGTGATTATTGTTTAAAAGAGCAGTTTGATACTAACATGATATGGTCATAGTCTGTTCCTTGACACAGAGGAGGATTCCAGCATCTAGATGCTGCTCTGTCTGCTTTTATCCATATATACATACATATGTAATTTTCATACTAAGGCCTGGCAAGTCCCATCTAATAGGAATACTTTTTAGGTTTCTACTGATTAAAGCAGGAGCTGAAGCTGAAATAAGAATTAACAGACTGGCTGCTGTAATATTAATGTTAATTAAAGACAATTTAAAATAATTTATCATTTATGTAGGGCTATTTAAAAGATATTTAGAGGGAACATAAGTCCAGCTTATTGAGTGTGTGTAGCTTGCCAACCATCAGCTGGATCTTAGGTTATATTTAAAAAAAAATTATTGTTAGTTAATTGATTCAAAGGCCTTTCAAACACATCAAAGGGAAGTTAACTGTATAATTAAGTCTCTAGGTTATCTACCCTTAGAACTTTGGGTTTGGTTTGCGTTTTTGTTTGGTTGTTGTTGTGTTGGGTTTTTTATGCTTTTTTTTGAGGGGGGGGGGCAGGGGGGAGGCTGATATTGGGGTTGGTATTTTGAAATAAAAGCAAAATAAAAGCAAAGTTATGAAGATATGTTCAATGTTGAGCACTCCATAACTTCTTTTTTTAATAGGTACTTGTGTAAGTTAGCCTAAGTCCACGTTCGTAACTTGATCAAGTTCTTTCAGAGAACATAAAATAATTCTAAGCAAAAAGAGAATTATATTCCCCGTGTACCTGAGGAGAAAATCTAGTAGAGTTAGGAACAGTGCCAAAATCTTCAAATTTCTAGCACATGTTGCCTTTTGTCATCGTGCTGAAAAAAATGTTATCTGTAAGATATGATAAAGAAATCTGGGTAAGAGGATGTGTTTGCCTGTATACGTAAACAGAGAACATGCTATGCGTGATGATGGACATGAGGTCAATTGCTGAGTGCGATCATACATGGACAAATCACAGCATGTCAGTCTCTGGAGGGCTGTGTTGTGAATATAGAAGACAAATTATGCCCTCAGGAAAGGAATATATTGACTGGTTTGATCTGTCTTCTGAAGACTGCTTGAGAAACAGATTTAGTAAGAAGGCATGTTCTGGTTCTGAATCAGCCTTTCTGCCAGTAGTGTTGTCTGATAAGGCAAAACAAACAGGTTACCCAGAGAGGATTTTGTGTGTCCACCTTTGAAGTGATTCAAAAGACAGCCCTGATAAACCTGCTCTGGGTGACTCTGCTTTGGGCACGGAAGTTGGCCCTGACAACTTCAGCTTTTCTGTGATTCAGTGAAAACACAGAAAAGAGCTTTATGAGGCCTAGAATTTTCCAAGTAAATAGCTAACTTTGTGTTACCATATTTTTTTTTCTTTTTTTTAAGATTGGAAGTTTTCTGAGAATTTACAGTATTCATACGAAACAAGCAAATTCTGACAGTGATGTCTCATGTATAGAATTTCATCTTCATGGTGGCACCTGTTACGGTCGAGGAATAGGAGTCTTACCAGAAAGTAACCCAGATGTTAAGGAACTGAAAGCGTAAGTTATATTTCTATTTTATAGTGCTGTAATAATAAGACCTGGCCACATTAACATCCTTAATCAGTTTCATGATGGAATGTAATCTTTTAAATATAAATGCTATGGTTAAGCAAATTAGTTGAGCATGTTTTAAGCATGTACCTATGTTTTACTTTGAAATTATGAGACTTAAAATATGTTAAAATGAAGCATATAATATAAATGCTTTACTGAAATGTGTTATATACATAAGGAAAGACTAAGTAACCGAAGTCTACATTCCTTTATCGGGAATTCTGTTTACGGTAGTGTACGGATTTATTTTGGCACTATATTGTGTTTAAAATTCCAGAAGAGGTTTGGAAAAGTGTGTCTCATCTGCATCATTAATATGCACTCCTTTAGCTTCTGGCTCAATTGAAGTTTGTGTTTCTGCTTGAGAATTCATGTCTGAGTGTTTTAACTGTCTATTAGTAAAGAGTTAAATGTATGTATAGTTATATATATGTGTGAAAGACTATTCTAGGTTATAAAATATTTAACCATTTATTTTTAGATTCTTAGAATCGGTGGATCTGGCAGAGAGTCAGAATATGGAAACCATGTCTTCATTGGAATTAGATGGCACTTTTAACAATATTACAGGTAAGAGCAATTGAAAGCTCATCTGCCCTTTCTTTTAACATGTATATGGTCAAGGTAAGGTCACAGTTATTGCTTTTCTAAGTGTGTAATGTTGCTTTCACATGCAAAGCTTTAGAGAATTCTTTTGGATTATTAGACTGGAAGATGATGTATCCTGTCTCACAGCAGAGGCCTTTCATATACAGGAAAAATACTTTAATAGGCAGTAGTGAATAAATTATTAAACACAGATGGTGTTCTTCATCATAGTATATTAAATCATAAAGCAGAGGGATGTAACTCTCTCCCTCTAAACAGGGATTCCTCAGAGACAGGCACTGGAAACACTATTAAACAGCTCTTTGCTGAAGAGCCCTTCTAAATCCATTGGACAGAAAAGTAGTCTCATATAGACAGTTCCACAGATCCAATATTTTATTGATGTTTGTTGTTATTGTTTTAGTCCAGAATAAAAATAACTAAAAGTTAATTAAGCTCTGAAGTTAGTTGGTCATAGTCTGCATCTTTGCTTCTAGCTTTTAAAATCCTCTATTACTTAGCCATTAGCAACATACTGTGACAGGATATTTGTAAAAGGATGCAAAAGTCAAGAATTAATAAATACTTCATGTCTAGACCAAAACAGTGCTCAGGTTTACTGCACGGTATATGTGTAGTCAGAGTTGTTCAGAGAGGGGACCAGACAGTCCATAGGTTTTTTTAGAATCATTTTTGTATGCTCTGGTCCAGAAAGATTACAGAGGTATGAATGCAGTTTATGTCAGCGTGATCATTCATTGTATACATTTGAAAAGTGTTCATTTTGATGGGCATTTCAATTTAATATATGCATTACTTCCTCCTCACATATATTAACTCTTGATATCCAGTGTTTGTCTCCTGTTTACTTTTTCCTTTTGCTACATTGTTTGCATATAATATTAGGATTTCCACTTTCCTTTGTTCAGCTTTTTGTTCTGTATATCTGCCTACCTATCTGTTTTTGTGTGTCCACATGATAAAGAAGATAAGAAGGAAAATAATTAAGAAATTCTTCTTGATTTTTAGATCTTGAATCACACCTACAGAGATGTCAGCAGTTATCTGTTACAGGTAGGAAACATTTTAACCTCAAGGTTAGTTTTATTTTTGCTAAGAACACAAATATTTTTGAGACATCAGCTCAAATGTTGAAATATCATCTTTTACTTATTATAGTAACAGCTATTTTAGGAGTGCAAGTTTGTGAATGTTACATTGGTTTTATTCTGCTTTTAAAATAATACGACATATTTGTATATTGTACTTTCATTTGTTTTTTTCTACATGTTGAATTTCTGAACCCTGAAGTACACCATGCTCACACAACCTATTGTGATTTATCTTAAAGACTGTGGTAAAATGTTGTATTGATAAAACTGAGGCTGGAGCTGGGGAGAGAAGGTGGGAATTAAGGGAAGATACATACCTGCAGTGGCCATTTCCCATATTCCAAATATGATGCTTAGAAGGTATGCGTGGTTCTTTTTTTGTCTTGTTATTTTGCAGTATTAACAGATCATCAGGATTTGAATAACACAGAACTGAAAACCATTCTGAACAGCACAGCTCCTCAACAGTATCGCATTAGAGCAAAGCTGAGAACTTACAAACCCCAGAAGCTCTATCAGTCTATTAAACTTCATTGTTCCAAATGCAACTCTTTGTAAGTGTTTCACACAACTGAGGTAATTAGGAATTGTTCTGTATGCTTTGGGATTTTCCATGTGTTTTCATTTTTATGTAAAATGAGCTGAATGTAAGTGTATATCGTATTTTGAGCAGAGACTTGAAATTCAGTGATAACAGGTAGGAAAATTTTAAATCATCAGATGAGTTCTAGTTACAGACTTTTTTGAGTGGTTTCAAAACAGTATTTTTTCTTTATTTTCAAATTTAGCAGTGCACTTTTTCCCATACTGAAGTTGTGTTTCAATACCTGTTTCTGTTTTGAGGTTTCAAAATAGGTATATGCAAAAATGTATGGTAGTCTCCAAGTGAAGGAATAAAATATCTTTGGCTAAAGTGTATCGTCCAAAGAAGTAATCTTTTGTTCATCCAAAACTTTCAGGGAAACACCATTCATCTTGGTTTTTTTGTCTTTTTTATCTGATTTGAGTCAATTCACTGCCATTTTATCTTTATTATTTCCCCTTTAATGCCATTTGTCATTATATCAAATAGTGTTCAGTCAAATAATCATATGCCATTTCTGCTGTATATTCATCTAAAAATGAAAGAAAGTTTGTTTGAAATGGCCTATTTACAGTTAAAATACTCAGTGACATACATTACAGTGCTATTCATGATCATCTGAATCCTGTATCACTTTTTATTTGCCTGACTTAACCTATCATCAGTCCCAAGCAAACAATTTCATTGTTACTGGTGTAAACTGTTGCCCTCTTTAAATGATGACACATTAACATTCTCCTAGCCTTTTGAAATTTTTTGTGCAATCAGGATTTATTAGATACAAATATCACTGAGACATGAAATTGCCCCTACTGTCGTGTCTTACAGCTTTTGGATGCAAGGTAGCATGCTTGCAGCTTGAACGATATTGGTCCTTATCCAGATGATGTTAAAACATTCTCTTAGTTGCTAATGAAAGAGGAAGCATTTCATCATCTTCACAGCAGACAAGTACATAGTCTTTATTGCCAAGTATAAAAAGGAGATAATTACCAGTTATCTCTGCCACTTTTGTCACTTTTCTGATGTATTTACCAACTCTCTATAGTAATAAGCAGATACAACTGATAGAATTTTGTTTGTTCCTTATAAACTTTATCCTTATCCCACAATTTTCCATTATTACTATAGCCTTTTTATAGATTCTTGACTTGTTAGTGTCTTCATTTCTCTTTGAGCATATCACTATTTTCTCTTTGCCACCAAATTAGGGCAAGCTTTTAACCAGATAGATTTATGAGGCTTCATTTAGTGTATTTCCCACTACTACTACCACGATCCTGCTGCAATGATGGGATAAATTGCAGTGATTTTCCAGAAATTTAGCTTCTCTTTTGGGTGAGCTAAGTGGCCCAGGAAGGAAGCATGATTTAGGGGCATCATTCCCTGCTACATCTGAAGTTGTTTGCAAATGCTGAAGAGCCTCGCTGAACAATGCTCAGTGCAAGTTTGATCCTGTTTGATCCTTCATGCAGTAAGATGTATATAATGCTTGGGATATAAAATCCTTATAAGAGATGTCTTTTTGGTTTTTAGACTTTGACTGAAAGCTTCTCTGTAAGTAGCAAAATATCGATATATGTGGATCTAGTATTATTCATGTATCCACATTATTAGAGAATTTTAAATCCTCATGTTTAGTTCAAACCCAGTTCATTCCATTCCTGCCTCTGTGGGAAATCTGCTGGCAGGCTGTAGAGGTTGGAAGAGTTTAATGAGTATGTCTGGAAAGATTACCTGCTATGTTAGGTTCATTGCTTTTGCATTTAAAATAGTAATCCAGGAACAAAGGTGGAAAGAGCTCATGTGAGCAGCACTGTGTTCATGGAATTAAAGTTCAGGAGGACCTCTTGCGTGCCCGTTCTGCAGTCATAGCAGAAGAATATCAACCTTTGGTTTCATAGGCAAGAATTTTTCTATTCAGTGTTGGAAGCAGCTGCTCTTGAGTTTAAAAATGAAATTGTCAGAATAATCTGCAGGAGTTGAGGCTATTTTTTTTTTTTAATACATTGTCCTTTTTGTCTCAGTTCATATTCCACCTAAAGCCAGCAGGTCTGTCTTGCTTACAAGAAATCGTTCTAATGCTTTTTTTCTTTGTGTGCCAACTACTGGCTTTTTGCCTGTTGCTGGTAATACTGGTAAAATTTGAATGGCCTGCATTACTTCTCTGTGGGTGACAACTGGAAATGCATGAGTGGTGCACTCTAGCAGGACAGGAAAGAAACTGTGTCATGCAGAGTTGCAGATTTTTCCCTTTACAGTGCACGTGGGAAGATCTTCTATTCCTGCCCTTTTTCTTTCTCCTGCCCCCCAAAATATGCTAGAACATAAAACTTGAAGTTATATGAGCTTATATGGTCATTTCACTCTTCTGAAGTGGTGTGCAGTTGTGTGGCCCTTTTAAGGCCTAAGTGAAACCACATCAAGCTGATATACTTTTCTTTGGATTTATATGTGTGTGGATGAAGCCACTAGACTATCTCCACTCCTAGGTAAGATTAGATTATGTAACATATTTACTAACATGAAAATTAATTATCTTGTCATAATTTGCTATACAGCTCTGAATGTTTAAACTGATATAACAACCAAGTTATTTTTCCTGTATATACTTCCACTCTGATGACTGTATTTTAAAACTTATTTTGAGTACTATCTTCCTTGTTGCTAGATTGCTTAAGGAGAAGCTGCTAGAATTTACTTACTCATTTTGGAATTGGTTTAGGCAAGAAGTTCCAGATGGAGGTGACTTTGACTTAATTTTACAAGGCTCTGCAGTTACTGCTCCAAACCTGGAATTACACAATACATCCTGGTATGATTCTGTAATGTGGACTACACGAGACCAGAAACAAAGGAAAATAGTTATCCATTTTGTAAAGCCTGATGAAATGCTTCAACAGCCCGAAGATACTTTGCTTATGATAGAAGGTAAGACAAATTGCCATTTATGGCACAGTTTCCACTCAGAGTATCTACGAAGTTAAGATACATTGAAGTTATATTCAGTGTAACTAGTGATAATCATAAAGGCATTTTGAAAGAAAAGCTCAGCTGGAACTTAAAGTTTCTGTTGTGCAAACAGGAAAAAAAATCATCTGTGAAGGTCTCACAAGGTGCTTCTGTCTATTTTAAAACTATACCAATAAGTTTATTGTTGATTCTGCTGAAATTACCATGAAAAACTGTGCTTACTGATTTTTCAGTTCTGATTTGAAAACTTGCTGAGTCCTCTAAAAAAACCCTTATTTTTAGTCCTAATGCAGAGAAGTGCTGAGAGGCTTCTTATAATACAAGCCTACGATGAATTTCATCAGCCTCTGGATGTCAGTGTTGTTTCAGATTAATAAAGCTTCTTGCAGCATGAGGTTGGTTTAGTTTTTATCAGATTTTCTCAGAGAAGAACTTTAGCTGCTGAACTTTAAACAAAGTAATTTAGCAAGAATGCTAATAAAGAATGCTTTGAATAGAATAAAAGTAATAAATAGTTGCATATATTAACATTCCAAGTTCAAAACAAAGTTTTCAGTTGTGCTCAACTGGAGATGTGAATAAGCAAATGTAAGCCAGGTGGTCCTTTGCACAAGGGTCAATGACAAAACCCCTTCTGTTTTGTTTTATATTCAACTAGTTCTGATATGTGCTTTATTTCTAGCATGTTCTAAACTGACTTTTTTTTTTTTTTTTTTGGCAATCTAACCTTATCTTTGCGAAAACAAAATATAAAAGAATCTACTTCTACTCGAGTTTCCTAAAATAACTGAATGGTATAACTTGGTAAATCTTCTTCAGACACTAAAGTGCCAGCAGCTAGATATGTAGTTATCTGTGTATCACATTGAAGCACAAGGAAAAGACATAATGAGTGTTTTAGCACTTTTCTTCGCAGAACATTGTTGATGAACCTTGCCAAAGATACATCCTATTCTGATTTTTATATTTAAGTTTTTACAGGTGGAGATTTTGAAGTCTCCCTAGAAATATTCCCAGCACTTTTCCAGATACAGACCACCATCAAAAGCCAAACACATTATGACATTTCTTAGACAGCCACGGTCTAGATTCTGCTTACTTGTTAAGCACAAGTATTTGCTCTCCTACAACACAATACTCTGTTCATCCCCATATTCATTATGCTGAGCCAAGAACTTCGTTTTCAGTGTTTGGAATTGAGGAAAAAGTTGGATAATGGCCCAAATTTTATGTGACCCTGAAGTGAGGGGAATCCATAACCATTGCTACAGATCAGTTGAACTGAAGAGTGAAACGTTACAGCTAACAAGTAGACTAATGCTCCTTGCATATCCTCATTATTTGTACATGAAATCATTGTGATTCACATCATTGCCGACCACTGGTAGTTCTCTGTGTTTTATGCCAGTCTCTTAGAAGCCAGGATACATTTACTCACTGTAACTTAGTATTACAGCAAAGTTGAAATTCTGGAGAGCTTTGAGCAATGTCAGTTAAAATCACCTTCAATTTGTATGTTAACATATGAGACACTTTATCTATGTCACTGTACTTGGAGGACCTTTGTTTTCTAACCTTTTGGGAAGCCATTTCAAATATCTGTGCCTTTTTTTTTTTTTACTAGAGGTTGATTTTTTTTTACTAGAAGCTGATTAAATAAAACCTTTTTATTGAACTGTTTCCACATAACTGTTCTCTGTGTGTTAATTTAATAAATTTACCACATTTCCACTGAATTGGTGATACGTCAGAAAGATTCCATAATTAGTTCTGCAATTCATACTACAGACACTGAAGACAGCTTTTCATGTGATTTAAAATAAATTTGAAAGAACTTTTTTCCTGTCACCGGAATTGGAAAATCTCAGGGTTCCAGCTGTAATATATTAAATTTCTTCTGTGTTCCTAGCATGGCCCCAATTAAAGTAGCATTCAAATTAGCATCAAGTTGGGTAGTTCTGCATTTCCCACCTCATGTCAATTATGACACAGTTGAACAGCTACTTTTTCACAAACTGCTCGTTAAAAATTAATAGAATTTTTCCCTTAAAATCTAATAAGACAGTTACTTAGGAGCAATCGCAAAAAGTCACTTATTCTCCCCCCCTCAAGAAAATTGCTAGTAAAATCATAGCAAAAATTATATTAAAGTGATGCTAACTAAATACAACTTAATGGCTACAGTGATAACTATGAGAAAGATATTAAGACACCTGTTCTGATAAATGTCCATCTTTGTTTCATTATTGAGTCTGTTGTTGAAAAAGAATGAGAATGTTACAGACCTTTTTTTTTTTTTCAGTTTTCTATAGTGGGTCTCAATTCTTATTGAAGGTGCTGAAGTCAACATCTAATTAGCCAAGAAATGCAAGTTGTTCAATTTATTCTTGATTGCAGTTTAAAAAAACCATGTTTTTCTGTTTTGAACAGGTGGTACACTAAAAGAAATCTGGAAGCTTACAAAAAGATTCAAATGTGTTATTCCTGTGAGATCTACAGAAGACGATCTTGAATTACTAGATCTTTCAGCTCCTTTTCTTTTACAAGGGAACATAAAATATTATGGGTAGGTTAAAATACTTGTTGCTATTTCAGTAGCTGCAGTAATAGAGAACATTATCAAGGGATAACTTACCTAAATTTTTTGATGCAAAATATATAACATGATCAGTAGTACTGAGTTCAGGGATGAAATGCCATACTGCTACTATATATCAAAGGACTCAACTGCACTTGCACTTCATCTTCTGCTATAAATGTTAAGCCCTTAATTACACAGCACCCTGGCTTCTGTCCTACCTGTGGTGTGTGGTTAGGGCAGTGTACCACAGAGACAGAAATGCACAGATGAGTCTCTTCAGGCTGCAAAATGCCAAAATCTTACTATTTTAGTCAAGATCTTCTATTTTCTAGCCTTACTATTTAGATTAAGGTCAAAAGATATGTTGCTTTAAAAGTGTAAGCTGATTGGTTTTTTGTACACAGATAATATTTAGAGACCTGGGAAATAATTTCAGGCCATCAATCCATGTCTCGTTCTTTCTCATTGCTAGTGTTTCAAATGCTTGGACTTTGGAAGAAATACAGGATTTTGAACAGTCTTTCCTCACTAAGTGCCATTTATTTGGATCCACAACACTGCAAACACTATTTGTAGACATCAGTCGCTGTAGGGCAACTTCAGCAGGTTTCTGGATTCCACAGTCACAGAGCTGTGGACCATGGTGCCCACATCTGGGTGTGATATTGCTGCTGTGTCCTGCAACACCGAGTTCCTGCTCAGTGGGAGCTGGCAGCTGTGTGTTCTCCCAGCTCAGAAATACCCGTCTCTGCCATGCAGCTGTTGAGTCCTCCCACAGCAGCCCCAGCAAGTTGAAGCAGAACGCTGTGTTGCGCTACTTCAGTCCTGTGGGCAGTTAAAAAATTTTTGTGCAGAAATATTGCCTGTTTCACGTGAACCCTAAAGCTTCCCATAAGGGACTGATACAACGCATACAGATAATTATTTCTCTTGGTCATATATTGTTTTGACCTTTCCAGATATGTCTGTCCACAGCTTTTTTAAATAAAGGCAATATGTGGGTATTCCTGCTGGGAGTACAGAGTATTTCCCCTTGCACTTTCATAATCCATATATTTCCCCAGCTACGCACAACTCACATTCAGACATAGTTCTCTGTTTAAATTACTGTATTGTAGAAGCCAATGCTCTATAAGATTGTTTATAGGATATTTTTGAAGGAACTTCACAAGTATGTTGACATTTGAGAGCTTTGTTCCCTCTTCTTTTTTATCAGTAGCATATACTTAGCGAAGTCTAAAAAAGATTCTGTGTAGCAGAATGAAAAGCAAACTTATTTTTGCTCTAGGAATGAGCTTGAATACCCATATAAATATTTATGTGTGCATATGCATGTATATTCATGCGTGTGTGTATATATATATATATAAAAATACACACACACTTGCATACAAAAAACAAAATTCACAGCTAAGTTACTTTATTGGAGTTTGAGTGTTTTTTAAAGGAAAAAATAACTTCTTTAAACTTGGCTTTATATCACTTGAGCAGAACTAGTATTAATTTTTTTGACACTTTGTATGTAATTCTAAAAGGTAATAACTATTTTAAGTTCTAATTGTAATATACTAGCACAGAAACTAGATTTGAAAAAAATAGTTCTGTAACTTTATTTCTTCAGCCAAATGAGAAAAATTTTGAAAACTCTTATTCTGTATTGTCATCCACTTGCATTTGCTTACTATGTCATGTGTAAGAGATTTTTTTAATAACTCACAGTTAATATTTTAACATGGATAAAGCCAAATTTCACCTCTAACCCTGTTGTTCTAACCATTTGTGCTACAAGTTCAGATTAATTCCTGCTTTTACAAAGTGTGATGTTGTTTGTATTGAAAGTAGTGATATGTGAATATATGTTTAGCAATGTGGTGATCTTAGAATCATAGAATGATTTGGGTTGGAAGGGACCTTGTAAAGATCATCTAGATCCAACCCCCCTGCCATGGGCAGGGACACCTTCCACTAGACCAGGTTGCTCAAACCCCATCCAGCCTGACCTTGAACACTGCCAGGGATGGGGCATCCACAGCTTCTCTGGGCAGCCTGTTCCGGTGCCTCACTATCCTCATGGGGAAGAATTTCTTCCTTTTATCTAGGATAAATCTCCCCTCTTTCCGTTTAAAACCATTGCCCCTTGTCCTGTCAGTATGGGCCTTGGTAAAGAGTTTCCATCTTTCTTACAAGCCCCCTTTAAATACTGAAAGGCTGCAATAAGGTCTTTCCAGAGCCTCCTTTTATCCAGGCTGAACAACTGCAACTCTTTCAGCCTTGATGTATAGTTTTTCTCTTCTATTCACTGAGGTGGTCTTTCCCAGACCAAAATGATTTCTTTCTTGTCCAGGATAATTCAAAAGCAACATTAAGGGTTTAGATGTGGTCTAAAGCTTGTGTGTCTGCTAAAATAGTTACTTTAAACAGCAATAGAAATACTTCTGTATTCCCACTGGGTAAAGAAATGGGAATTTTTGTTTTTTTTTTTTTCTCTGCAGAAAGCTTCTAGTATCAATAAATCAGTGTTTGGTTAGTCTCAGTATCTTGTTTCAAATGCTAGGTGCAAGCAGTGTTCAACTCCAAAGCCTATCAAGAGTCTGAGTTCCCTTGCGACAGAACAACAACCATCATGGGAACCAGCTGAAATAGCACAAGGTGAGCTGACCTGATACTCTCCTGAAATACTTTTCTGTCTTGACTATGAAGTGTTTAAATAAAAGAGTTTTGTTTCTTGTGTTGCAGTTTTGTCCAGAAAGCATGTAACTTATGGTTATGCTTGAATATAAAGCTGTAAAATGTATTCACCTTTTGCCAGCTGAAGTAACATATTTACTTTTGAAATCGTTACACTATGAATTAAGGGACTTTATATGTAGAGTAGCTTCTTCTGCTGTTGGTGTCACTAACACACATCGTAGTACAGATATGAATTTTTGGTTGCAGATGTCATTTTTAAACTGTATACGTACTTGCAGTTCTAGAAGTTATTCTTGCTTTTCCTTTTGAAGATACAGTTTTCCTGACCTGAATTAAAGAGAGTTGTATTTAATGAGAAGTTAAAGTTAGATTTTTATCTTCTCTAAGCCTTAGCAATGCTAAGCATATTCCAGAGAATCTGCAAGAAATAATATTCAAAGGAAGGTAATTATACCATAACATGTATGTGTGTTCCATGCTTTGTGTGTTCCTTGTGTTACTTTAAGTAGCCAACACATTCAAATGCCAGGGGTTAAAATGGAGCTTTAAACTTTACAACACATTAAGGAAAACAATATTTTTGTGTTTATTTTCTAATATGTTAAGTTGAAATACCTAGCAGTATATAAGCTTGGTAAAGACTTTAGAGAAGAAGAAACTATTTGAGCAATACAGTTAGTTCTCTTAAACTGTCATATTCTATTAAATAGATATATAGTAGTATACAACTGGCAGTGTTACAGCATCTGTGATTGACGTTTAATTCTCAGAATGAATATTCATTAAATGCTTTCTGGCTTTTAAATTATTTTATGTATGTTATTGTCTTATCATCTATATTTTCAGACCAAATGATAACCTGCAAGTATATTGGATCAGTTGAAAATAAAATGACTAGCCAATATAAGTAAATGTACCCAGAAAAGACTGATGCAGAATTGCAGTAACTTTGTATATTTAAGATATTTTATATTTGCAGCATAACAGTTACTGCTTCCAGTGAGAGAATGACTAGTCATTTACCTATCACTGAGTTGAGAGCAAGTCTCCTATAATCTACTGTGGGTAAAAGAACAGGAGTATCCTACCAAGGTAGGACCTAAGATATAAGCAAATATTAGCATTTTTTTTTTACTTGGATGAGTATAAAAATCTCTGCAGTTTATAGACACATCTATTTCTAGGCAAATTGCACTCTCAAAACATGAGCCTCTAGTTTTTGACCTGTCAGTTTGTACTTTCAATTATACAGTATTCATCAGTTACTATTAAAAGAGGGATATTGTCAGCTTGAGTTGTTATGTTTTGTCGCCCGTAGTCACTTTAAGAAACAGATTAATATGTTTTTATTCAGTTTTAGGTATTGAGCTGCTCCAGTATGTTTTTATTATGAAGTTTACACTGGTTGATGGAACAGGAGCAATAAATGCATACCTTTTCGATTATGTAAGTAGATCTAGGTAAAGGTAGCCTATAGGGATTTTGTGGGTTTGGATTTTATTTGTTTTTAAAATAGCAAATGTATGTACAAAAATATTCATTCCATGTTACCTGCAGTCTTTTGTGGGGACAGTTACAAGTGTTGCGATGTTATTAATAGTGTCCATCAGTTAACATAGAGAGAATGGAATTGTTAGTAATTTCTTAATAAGATATCAGAGTATAAAATATTAAAGCAAAAAGATAATACTGAAGCTTGTAGGTAGATCATTTAGTATTTTCCTTAGCCTTTTATACATTTCCATCACTGAGTTTCCCTTTTATTGGCAATGTTAAATTAGGCAGCCTTCATGCTGTGTGAATGATGGGAGTGTTTCAGGATTTATGCAGATGACATCTGGATTAGTTCAAAATCTCATTACTACTTTTTTTTTTTTTTAACTCCATTCAGTAATTCTTGATTTTTATTTCATATCACCATGAGGCAGAGAGGCCTCTGCAGAATTCCAAAACTCTCTACTTCAGGGTAACTCAGGTTGTTATCGGGTACTACTCAATCCTACAGTTTACCTGCAGGAAAAAGGCCCTCAATTTCTTCTGAAGTGCCAGCTACTCGCATTCCTGCTGGTGATATTTCAAACACAGGCCAACACCTTCCACACCTAAGGAACTGGGCTACTCTGAAGTGCAACTCTATGCTAGCTTCCAGTCACACTTCTGTAGGAATGCTCTCAGTTCTTTTCTTCCTCTTCTCTTTATAGGAAAAGTAATTGAAGGAAAAAATTGGAAAGTTTTATAGTCATAAGAAGAAGTAGAAAATGAGAGGAAAAAGTGATCGGTCCATTTTTCTGCTGGATTATTTGTTAACTTCTGATCACTTCCATTAAACATGTCATACAAAGATTTTAGGAAGACAGATTATTCTGTATTTGTATCTTTTAACAAAAAGGAGAAATTGCCATCAAAAACCTTAGCTCACTTTGAGAAAGTATAAGATGATGAGTCTTTGGAGATACAAAATCAGGTAACAAACTTGGGAGGAATCAAATGGGAGTTTTGTCAGTCATGTTTACTGTATATGGCTTAAAAATACACAGAAAAGGTGTCTAACATTTAAGTGTTTCATTCTTTATTTTTCTTCTCCATTCAGAAGTGTATCCCACACCATAAGCCTTTCTTCATAGTTTCTAAAACTGTCAAAACATGAAACTTAAACTAAGGGAGTTCTGCTCTCTGCAGTCAAGGAGTGCAGAGGACTGACCGTCCTCTCTGGCCATAACATTATGGAGGTTTATGAGGAATATCTGGAATGTGTGCTGTCTGGGTGACTGTAGTCCCTGAATAGTCAGGTGTACTGAAATACAGACTATTAATTTTTTCAGAAAGTTTGAGGTTTTTTCTGTATCTGCACGGTTATAGAAATAATATTCTGTTGTGTAACCTATCTGCATAATTTTAAGTTCCTTAAATTATAAAAGAAAATAGAGTCAGGGTTCTGGCTAATGATTTCTTACCCCTCTTCCAACACCTCATATTTTTGTGTTCTCTTCCAGGAAAAGTTTTTCCAAATTCCTGCCTCTGAAATCTTAACTAATAATTTTCTTCAGCAAAAGATGCAGATGACAATGAATATGCTTTGCCCTCCAGGAAGAAAATTAGGTCAGTTTGACATTATTTTAACAGGGATATGGGAAAGGAAAGAGTTTTTCAATCTGCTATTGCATATACAAAGTCTTAGAATTCAACTTAGGCACAAGCAAAACTCAGAACAGTGAAATACAGGAGTCTGTAAGGAGAGTTCCAATTAATTCGTTTTGATACATTTATTTAACAGCAGAACTCCCTCTTGAGAAAGAAAACTAATGGTTCAATAAATTCTCATGTAGCATGCAGTGATGTGTGAATACAGGCACTAACATTTCTGTTCAGATGGCAGTTAACCAGAACACCCTTATACTGAATGCCGCAGCATGGTAGGGAAAATGGAAAGGGTGTTCAGCACATGGCACGTGCTTTGCATGAGATTCAACTCTTGAAGCACATGCTGAGCTAGAGCATCCCTTGCTACAGGAAACAACCACGGAAACTGAGCAAATACTTAATCCAAATCCAGTCATGGAAGTTCTTGTGCGCTATTTCTGTTGTGCTTAACTTACCTGTGTCCAAGCTTGCTGCGTGTCTGCCGCAGCTCCGACCTCTGGAGCGTACCCCTCTCAGTACATGGCCGTCAGTGACCACCACGACCATGATGGAGTCTTTGCCATACTTACAAAAAGCATGTAAAGCATGTTCCTTTTGAGAGCAAGGAAATTGTATCATTGGGGCACATGGAGAGGAGTTTTTATTATTGGAAAGTCTTTGTGAGCTGTACTGTGGTACACTGGTACCAAGTGTTTTTGGGGGGCACTGGGGCAGAGAGGGCGAGGCTTGGAAGGTTGTCACTGAACACCATTTCAGATGGTGCAGGATATTTTAAGATACAAATTGGAATTTCAAAATTAGTAATTCATGTTTATTCCTATTAACTGTTGTATACATTTAGATATCCTAGTTAAGATCCTGTTCAAGTTATATTTCTCTCCTATGAAAGTTAGAAATGAGTACTAAACAGTAATTTGGCTTTTGTTTGTAGATGACTTGCCATGGCTGGAATGCTTCATCAAATCCTATAATGTCAGAGATGCAACAAAACCTCGAGTTTGTTACCAAATTTTTGACACTACAATTGCTGAAGATGTTGTATAGTGATGTGTTGCTAGTAGGAAGTAATCCAGAAGAGTTCAATTTTGGGTGGTTTTGGGATCAGAGACTGTATACAAGAACCTTCGTGCCTTTCAACCCGTATGACGTTTTAGTTTGTATATTAATGTGAATGGGAATTATGCTTTGATGTATTTACTACTTTCCTGGTGTTCAGCCTTGTGACCGAGTGCAAGTGGAGGTGCTAAGCTTTTCACGGGAGGCTGCTTGGCTCAGGCTGATGGAAGCAATCTAGTACCCATCTGTCCTGCCAAAGGGTGGTGATGAGGTTACTCTAAACTGGTGAGTTTTATTCAGAAAATATAGTCAGAATTACGCTGCTTTGTTCTTTTCTGTATTAAAATAAAGAATGTTAGCAGAGATAGGGCAAAGGAGCTCTGCAGTAAACTTTCTCTCAGACTACTTTGTGCAAGCATATATTGCTGTTCTCAGTTAGCAAGTTTGACAGGGAGGTTGTCTGTGTTTAGAGACTTTTTTTGGTTTTGCACTGATATGTACATTTAGAGAGAACTCTTCCTGTTAATCATACTAGGATAACTGCTATGCATACTAGTTAATGTAGATTCCGACAGAACTATGAATGTCACCGTGTAATGATTATCACTAAAATTTAAGTCAAGCCATGAAAAGTAAGTAGTGTAAAACTGTAAAATGCATATTGACATTTGCTAGATGGTAATGCTTTCTAAGGTGGCCGTATTGGGTACCACAGTTGTCAGCATGCTTATTAGCTGGGTCTGAGTTTTAAAGGCTCTCATATGTCTGCCTAAATCTACTGTCAGATTACACTGCCCAGATCTTCCTTTGCTGCCTTACATAATCAGATTGTATGACTAAATTTAGAGATACAGAACAGTGATACCATGGATTGTAAATACTGCTGGACGAGAAAATTTACTTGGTGGTTTTACTTTGCGTTCAGAAGTCTGTAAGAGATTCAGGACATGTTTCTCCAAGGATAATTAATGTAGAAATCCTTGTCAAATCAAATGTTTTCTATCAGAGCAAAATTACTTAGTATTTGCAACAGCTGTTTCTTAGGGAAGTTCAGAAGCAAGATGGAATACTTGTAAGAAGATCATCATTCTGATAGTAGATTATAGTTTATTTTTGCATTTTTCAAGGCTGTTTAATAGATTATGCAATTTGTCATTTAAAATTTCATCTAAATATCTTCTGATAATTTTCTGGTACTCTAAAAAATATATCTTTATTGATTGATTTATAGGGAGAATCAATAATAAAAGTGGTTAGTGGTATTTCCTCTAAAAAGTGTGGGGAAAAGAGCAAACAATTTTGGAATTGAACAAGCAGTTTACCAAAGTGCTGTACTAGCTTATGAAAGCTTCCTTGAATCTGTGAATAAATGCATAAACAAAAAATAGTTGTAACAAGTTATTAAATGAATATTATGAAACTTTTGACACTAGCCATAGCAAAATTCTTTCAGAAGCTAGGGGTTAATTTGAAGGCAATCTTTTTCCTTTGCTTGTACATCGTGTGTGAGAACATTGGAAGGAAATGTTTTTATTTTTATATTTTTGTTAACAACTATGACAGACATTGCTATTGTACATTTGTTCTAAATAAGTCTTTGTAAAATAAGAATATGTTTTGAACTTCAGTGTAAACTGAATGTACTTCACCATATCTCCTGTCTGAGATCCCTGCCAGAAAGCTGTGTATGCATCACTTGATTTTTTTACTTTTGAATATTGTAATAAAAATGTCTAATAAAGATTTTTCCAAATATTGATGTTTTCTTATTCTTGACTTTTAGTTCCAAGTTCATAAGACTGTGAAAACTTTGCCATCAGTAGCCTTTATGCAACAAAATGCTCCAAATGAATGTTTGTATAGATTGTTGGATGGAAATGTGTATGTTTAACTCCCTTTCTAAATATAATACAATCCATAGTTTCCCTTGGCCAGTTTCTTAACCAAGTATGTGATTTAAGTTTCTAAAACATTAATAAAAGGGCAAATTTATATTTTAATAGTTAAAAAAGTGCTGAAATAAATTACTGAAATAGATCATAATGTATTTAAAGACACTCCAAAGTTGAACCAATAGTAGTTCAGGTGAACATCGGTCCACTCAGATCAATGAAAACTTCAGGCATGTCTTCCTCATGTGTCTTCTTCTTCCTCCATGCACATAGATCTCAGCATATAGGGGAACTGCTTCAGAACATCAGCTTCTTACTGGAAATGTGGACTAAATGGGAAAATGGCAGATACACAATGTGAAGTACATAGCACACAGCAACTTCACCAGAGGCAAGGTCAAAGAATATCTGATTGTAAAGGAGGGAGGAGCTGTGAGGGAAAGCAAAACTGTAAAATAACAATAAAGGAACATTAACCCATTCCCCACTCCAGTTACACAGGTAAGTGCATAAAAGTGGTAAAATCATAATTACAAAATATATATTTATATATATATTTATATATATTTAAATATATTTTTATATATATATTTTATATATATATTTATATATATATATATATATATATATAAAAGAAAACAAAATAAATGTGCAATAGTATTTCCAGGAGTGCCTGTATGATTTGGCTCCTCGAAGTCCTTGTTTTAGAGGAGTTTACAAACGGAAGATCAGAAGTGTTTCCCAAGTCAGTTGAATTTAAGCTCTTGGGTGCCTCACACTCTCTTGAAACTCCAGCTGGAAAGACAGAATGTAAATAAATAACATACAGTGCAGAAATGAGACATTCCTGATGGGTTACCTGCTGTTCAGTGGTGACGGAACTTTCTCATCAGCTTTTGCTGTTATGGGATCCGGAGATTTACAGACAAGAATTTGAAATGCTTTGCTGAATATTTGTCCTTTGGCTGCTGAGCAGCAGAAGTGGGATTGCAAAAAAGACGGCAGAGCCCGCAGGCCCATGTGCAACAGAAGGAAGAGCGTTTATTGTGTTAACAGGGATGAGTGCTCAGCTCTTCAATACTGTGGTGTTTTACATCACAAGAATTTATTCATGTTAGGTCACATTTTGTCCAAAGCCATTGCCTTAGTAAGTGAAACTGGCAGGAACTGGTGCACTGCAATAAAGGGCAAGGCCAAATATTGAAATGAAGTTGGGAAAAAAAATAAGCAAATATGTATGCTCAAGTTCCTCACATGGGATGGGAGCACTGCAGAATTTTTTTTCAGTGGAGGAGAGGAAAAAAAAAATCAAATAAGAATTTATTTCAAATAAGCATTATTCCAAGTGTACTGAACAGTGAATATTAAAAATTGGAAACAAGGAAATTCAATGGGAGTTAGAAAAGAAAGAACAGTTTCAGAGGACAGTAGCAAAGGCAAGAGGTGAGAGAGTCTCTTTGAGACAGTTTGCTGCAGCTCCTATTCACAGCATTTCTTATACATTAATTTCTCAGTAAGATCTGTGGTTTGTGGAAACATCCATCTGATGAAGGGTTACCAGATTCACAGTGCTTGGAAAAAGTAGAGCAGAATTATAGTTAATGAGTTCAGCTGTGGCTGGACTTCACCCCAGAACAGTGCTACAACGTGTTTTCCTTCTTGTTTTCTGCTGCAACTCAGATACATGAATATGGAAGTACCTCCATAAAAGTGCTGCAGTGTTACAGTCTGTCTGGATAAACCCAGCGCATTGAAAGTGTAGGAATAAATCTAAATTTAGTAGATACTTTTTATTAATTTTGAATTTTTACAAGTAATCTAGGAGGAAATATAGTTAATGAGGAAATATGTGTCAGACAGGTAAAGATTTCTCTTTTTTTTTTTTTGTCTCTTAACTGTTTATTACACTCAAAGCTTTAAGCATAAATTTGTTCTATACCTTCTCTGTGTGTACAGCCTGTGGGCTACCACTGTTAAAAAAAATGCAGTTTGGTGGAGTACAAGCTACACCTTTGTGATTCAGTCTGTATTTAACTGTAACTTAAAAGTTTAGCTATCAGGTAGCTCTGAATTATGGAAGTGTAACTTCACTGAGGGCAGTCCTCTGAATGGCAGCGGTTTAGAAATGCTGCTTGAATTTTGTGGCTAAAAGGGTGGCAAAATGGAACACTGAAATCTGCTGATAAGACTGATCTAAGTACAGACTTTCTTTCTTTCTTCTTCTCTCTACAAATGACCCTTTAAGCAACGCAAAGCCCCTCTAAAGCAAAGTTTCAAATGACATATATGATCAGTCACAGGCAAGATGGTTATTACCAGGGGATTTTTACTGTTTTTAACAGGGGGGGTGGGTGACGAGCTTGCAGCAGGGTTTAATACAATTATTCTGGCATAAATTCTTATGATACTCCATCTTGAAGGATGGTCTTTTCCTATGACCATTTACCAGGCTAAGGTGCAAAATCACATAAAAAAGTGAAGCAGTTGCAGTGATTGTGTTTGATATAAACCTACAGTATAAAGAGGCGCTGCCCTTCCATCTCTCATGCGTAGGTACCCTGGTACCTGTAGTGACAGGCTTTTCTCCTACAGGTCAGTTAACGCATTTGCTAGTGATGTGCTGCTGCTTGGGTCCTTCTCACAGGAAAAAGAACCGGAAAAGGAAGCCTGAAAAGCTTAGTTTGAAGGGATGGGAAAGGTCAGAAGTTAGACGTGAAAGGACAATTAGGAACGAGGAGTACCCTTGAAATATCTAAAAGTGTGCTTCTAAAAATGAAATATTCTAACTTGAAAATTGTGATGCAAATTTGTTGACTGCCATGATCTGTATGATTTAATAATGAATAACCTTTTGAATACTATTCCAACCTGTAACTGATTAACTAGACTATTAATTCACAATTATATTTCTAAACAAGTTCTAAGCAAATTCCTCTGGATCTAGTTACTGGAAATCATTGCTATCTGAACTGAGAGTATTCAGCTTGTTATTCCTTTAAAAACTGAATGTGTGAAAAGAAAAATCAAACCTTGGCAAAATTACAGTATTCATAATTAGCTAGACTGATTCTCGCACTTCACCAAGTGCCTGGGCCTGCTCAGATAATTCTTTCTGGCAAGGACTATATCACAAAATGAATCCTTGTAATTGTACCTTTTCACAGCAAGCTTACTAAGGCATTATATAATAAAAATAGCAGGAGTTTTCAAAGCTCATTTAGCCTTTATGTAAGGCCCAGAAAAATGTGAATGTCTTTGGCTTACTTTTCAATCTGAGTAAAGAGGTGACTGATCTGATGTGATGGAGCAGGGAATTCTTAACTCATTTCTTAGTGACTATGGCAAAAGTACTCAAGCCTCATTTAAATATTGAGGTCATTGGCTAATATGTGTCAGGAAAGCACAGAGCTGTACCAAACACTCCTGTCAAGAGCACATGCAGCAAAGCAAATCGAAATTGGAAATCAATTCCAATTGAAACTGACACAAGGAAAAATGTGGCAGTAAAATATTCTGCTTTTGGTAATTCCGCTTTGGTAAAGCATTCTGGTCTGAAACTGTCATGTTTTAACCCTAGCCAGCAACTAAGCACCGTGCAGTTGCTTGCTCATTACCCCTTTCTCCCCATGGGTATGGGGAGGAGAAAAACAAACAAACATACACAACAAAACTAAAAAGCGAAACCAAAACAACAACAACAAAACTCATGTATTGAGATAAAGATAGTTCAATAGTACAGCAAAAAAAGAGGAAAAAACCAACAATAATGATAACTGAATATACAAAGTGGGTGATGCAGAGCACAATTACTTGCTACCCACTAATCAATGCCCAACCCACCCCTGAGCAGCAATCACCCAGCTAACTTTTTTCCTAGTTTATATGCTGAGCATGATATCACATGGTGTGAAATATCCCTTTATTAGTCAGGTGGGGTCAGCTGTCCTGACCACCCCCTCCCAACTCCTTGTGCCTCTCCAGCTTTCCCACTGAAAAGTTCTTGACTTGGTATAAACCTTGCTTGGCAACAACCAAAACATCAGTGTGTTATCAGCATACAAAATCCAAAACACAGCACTATACCAGTTACTAGGAAGAAAATTAACTCTATCCCAGCCAGAACCAGGACCGAAACTTAAACCAAATAAATAAAAACTTAATCTGATGAAAAACATAATGAAACTACCTGCTCAAATAGAGCAGAGACCTCAGAAGAGGCACTGTATTGAGAAGTACTTTTTTTCTTATTGAAGGTCAGTTTGTATTCCTTGAGTGTTTCATTCTTTAGGCTTTTCTCCCCACAGTCAGTATTTAGCTTTCAAATCCATTCCAACCAACCCTTTATTTTATTTTACTGGAACTGAAATCAAGTCATCTATGTCAGTATAGAATCACCATCTCTTGGAGACTGTCATTGCTTGAGGGTCTAGGAGGCTATCCTGCACACATCAGGTGATGAGAAATGTCATTAATATTAGTTAACAACACCTCCATGAAGTCTTTCCTGTCTGTAGTGAGGCAGCTGGAAGACTACTGTAAGAGCAGTCGGAGCGCTGTGTGCTTGCTGCCTTCTCACGTGCACAGTACACTGAATAGCATGGGAGTGCTTACAAACAGAGTAATCCAGGATTACTCAGGTTTATGTCTATGTACCTTGGATGCCATGCAACTGCTTTATACAGTAGCATAATTAATCAAGGTATACCTATATAAATGCATAAGTAACCAATTTACATGTATTCGATGTATTCATCATATGTAGAGTGCCTAATCTTCTGCACTTCAAATCATATATGCACCTCTTTGGAAACCATACCTTTATTGAGATAAGAATATAGGAGCACACTGTCCAAGAGACTCGTCAAAGCTGAGTCCAGATTCCAACCTTGACAGCTGTCAGTAACTGATGAGTCTTTATCTAAGAGTGCCAGTGCACGCAGAGCTGTGAGCCCCACCACCAACCAGAACAGCGTGTAGTGTGCTGTGACCCAGGAGGAGAGACCCGGCTGATTCCGCAACAGCTGCGCTTCCCGACTTCGAGACGGACAAAAGATCGCTGTCACCTTTACTATAATTTGCATTCTTAATAAATCATCTAACCAGCTTTGAGTGTTATTGCCTTCCTTACTGACAACACAGAAGAACTGGCACCTCCTCAGTGCAAAACACCTTTTTTTTTTTCATAGAACATATCAGTACTCCCTTCTTTTTCCTCAAATTCATTCACAAAGTAGAATATTAAAAAATACAACTGTTGATCTTGATCAAAGGGAAAATGCTGACAGGTTCAAAATAGCAGCAACAGATTAAGTCACAGTTTACGATAGCTGTGTCTGCACAGTTGCAAAACACGTATGGATGAGCGTGTGTAATGCCAGGTGGTACTGTAGTAATACAGCCCCTTAATTCCTCCTTTTTGATTTGTGCTTACTTTCAGGGTTTATTTTGTTGTAAAATAAATTTATCCCTGGTTAAAAAATTAAATTTCCAGTTTTTGCACAGGGAGCAGAGGAAAACAATTGCTAATTAGCAGTGTTTGAGTCTTGATAAGCGTATTTTTATTAGAAGACTGTAGAGAATTAAGAGCCATAGCAGATGGGATCCGTGGTAATAGATATATTTTCTGTAACACTACCCAGAATCCCACCATATTTCATTGCATAATGGCTTAGAGAGATGGGCTATGTGCAGTATTCTCACTACAAACAAACAAACAAAAAACCCCACAACTAAACTTAAAAACACTACCAAACTTTCCCAGACTTTTTGTAGTTGCAGTGGTGGATGTGGATGTATATAAGGCACATAGGTGTGGTACTGACAGCAAATGCAAAGGCTCCTGAACACAGTATAGCTTGCTGAGTGGTACCCAGTGGAGACTGGAGAGACAAATTAAAGTGAGAGACAGACTTATTTGATTTAGACAGTGATATTTTATGAGAGGACTTCCTGGTGGCTCAGTCTCCCTACTCTGAAGACCTAAGCCTTTTTTTTTTTTTCTTTCTAAACCAAATTAGGGAGAGGTTTATTCACCTTTGCATACAGAGTACCTAAATCTGCATCTGTAGGAATTCACTCACCTTTACACCTCTGCTGACATGTCAGTGGGGTGGGAGGGAAGATCCCAGTTCCCTGCCTCGCCGCAGTGGGCTGGCTGGGGCTGGCTGCTGGATGCCCACCCAGACGCTCTCTCACTCCCCCTCTTCAGCAGGGTGGGGGAGGAAAAAAAGATGGAAAAGCTCATGGGACACAATGAAGACAAGGAGATCACTTATAGTGGGCAAAACAGACTTGACTTAAGGAAAATTAATTTAATTTATTGGCAGTCAAAAACAGAGTTGGATGATAAGAAACAAATATAAGAACTAAAACACCTTCACCCCACCCTCTTCTTCTCAAGCTCAACTTCACTCCTTCACGCCTGGCTCCTCAACATCCTCCCTCCTGAGAGGCAGAGGGGGTGGGGAATGGGGCTGTGGTCAGTCCATAATAGCTCCTCTGCTGCTGCTCCCTCCTGCTCACGCTTCACCTGCTCCAGCGTGACTGCAATCCTCTGGGATAAAGCCGCTCCAGTGCAGGTCCTTCCCGTGGGCTGCAGTTGCAGCCAGGAGCCTGCTCCACTGTGGGCTCTCCATGGGCCACAGTTCCTTCAGGAAACATCCACCTGTTGTGGCGTGGGCCCCACCACAGGCTGTGGCATGAATGATCAGCTCCTCCACGGTCTCTCCACAGGCTGCAGAGGAGTCTCTGCTACAGTGCCTGGGACACCTCCTACCCTCCAGCTTCTCTCACCTCAGTGTCACAGGGCTGTTTCTCACACCTTTTTTCCTCGCTCCTCACTGCCATGCAGTGATTTTCCCTTCACAAAGTCATCATTTGCCACTTTCCACCTCATCTCCCCCCCACAATCATATTTTCCCTTTCATTAACACTTAAGTATATTTTCCCAGAGGCACCTCCATGGTGTCTGAAAGGCTCAGCCGTGCTCTGTGGTGGGTGGTTGGAGCAGCTGGAACTGGCTGTGTCCTGCACGGGGCAGCCCCGACCTCTGCTCACAGAGACCCCACAGCCCTCACGGCCAGTGCCTGGGCATGGAGCCTGACACAGTGTCTGGCTTTGCAGGCACAGGAGCAGGCTCACACACACTGAGACACTGACATCTCTCCATTGGTGCTTGAGATGCCCTCCCTGGTTTTATAGTTATAAAGGGAACAGCGTGAAAATTGACAGCATAATAAATTATGTCGAAAGTTGTTAATCCAAAAATTCTAGCCTGTTCACTGATGGAACAGAGCCAGGCTCTTGATAAGATGTGAGGTTTTGGTAAACACAAATGTGTTTGGTTATGATCCATAGATAGCCCAATTTCCCAAATTAAGAACAGAAATAATGTGGGACAGAAATGTGCAGTGTTCTACCCTTCTTTCCCTAGCTATCTAAAAACCACATTATTAAACACTTCAGGGTATATTCTTCCCTATTCTAGATGTACACAACTTCGATGATAGTTGGCGATAGAGTACTTGAGTGTTTTAATCAAGAGAAGAATTTAACACTTAAGGCCTAATTGTACAAATAACCCATCTGTCTTGTAAAGTACAGAACCAGAGTGATATTTTTAAGGCTAAATCAACCCCTTAGAAATTAGACAATCTGTTGCCACTTCTACCCAGCTGTACTTCAGGCAGTGGTACTATTATCCATTAACTTACTTAGTACTGAGCAACATGGAAGTGGAAGGAAACAGCTCCAAGTGATCATCACATCTCTTCTTTTAATGGTACTGCAGGTACTGCAGCCCCAAAGGTATATGTACTCACTGAAACAAAATGTTGTTTCATCTATAAATGTGTAAAAGAAGGAACTGGGAAATTCTCAACAGATTTCTCTCCATCTATATTTTATTATTATTTGCAGATAATGTACAATAAGTGCTTTTCAAGTAAATGAGATTTTCATGACAAGCCCTCTAGTGTGAACCTTTTCCTCTTTCCCTTTTTCTGTAATGGGAATCTCTTCAGCATGTATCTGGAGGATGTTTAAGCTTTTGTGGTTTACCCTTATTTTTCTGGTTGTATCAAGATGCTTTCAAAGGGAAACCCACTTTGAATATACATAAATGGAGGATAATGTCAGAAAGTTGGCTCCAGAGAAGGAAGCAGCTTAGATACAATTCCAGTAAGCCTTTTGTGAGTCCTTCAGCAGTCCTGTCCAACAAGACCATGACCTTTTATTTTAAAGTTTTGCCATAGGCTTACTCATTCGGCCAGCCGTGTTAGCTAAAATCCAAAGACAAAACCTGTGCAGTATTTCTTAAGGCAGTGACTATCATCTGGGCAGTCCAGTACATTTATTCAGCTATTATCTTTTGCAGCCACTTGAGATAATAAGAGCTTTGTGAAGCTGAAAAAGAAACTTCGAAGTACACAAGTAAATTCAGATATTCATTCAGGATAGGTTAATAAATCAAGCAGTCAGGTGAAACTCTTCCTCATTATCTAAAGAAATTGCTAATATCTGAAGTAAACAGTAACGTCTCTGGTTGAAAAATGTATTAGATATAATGCTACTTGGGAAATAAGATCTTCATTTGCCTTGTTTGTTTGTTTGTTTGTTTGCTTTACCAGAATCAGCATAGTGATAAAGAAGTATTTTGATTCACTGTAGTCATACTTCAAACTTAGCTGAGCACATCCAGTGAGATTCAATCACAGAAAACAAATAAGAAAAAAAATCTGATAGAATGGGCTGAAAGAGAAGAGGGATTAGTCAGAAAAATTACCTTCAGACAATCACACTAGCAGCCATATTTCATTGTAATTTACTTAAAAGACTAAGACCTCAGCCTGAGCAATCATGTTATCTTGTTAGAAGAGCTTCTGAAGTATTTGCTATTTGATCTCCGTGGACATAAAACATCTGACTAATACATGTTATTTTGAAGCCAGTCAAGCCAGGGACCATGGTCAGAGGTGGGAGTCATGTGTATTATGCCCCTCATAGACAGGCATATGGAGACAATCCTTGTAGATTATGCATGTTTATGATCAGATACAACACATAAATGAAACAGATGAACAGAGGGCATGTGAAAGTAAGGTTGTCAGGATAACAGTATAAGAAACTTGCATAGCAGCTACAGGCCAGCCCATCATGTCTGATTTAATGGGAGGGGAGTCATTCCATCTCAAATGCACTGAGTACAAGCAATTTAGTTTTCTTTCTTGGCTTTGCTACATGTCAAGGTTTCAAATAGTGCTCATCTCCCACCTGAGGAAGTAACTAAGTTTTCAAAAGCACTTTTTTGAGAGAAGTTCAGCTTGTCTTTTGAAAAGCTGGCAAGAACTTAGCCCAATAATTTTGTTAGAAGCTTTCATTCAGCGCTCTGAAACACTAGTGAATTATTCCTTTTCCTGATGAAACAGACTCAAAGCAACAGGGCATCATGCACAAAGTATGAAACAGACCTTTCCTCTGTGTTTAAAATATTGCAGAAAAACTAATGTACATGGGGAAAACCAAGTCTGATTAAAAGGAGTAGATAAAGCTCCTACTGTTTGGGATTATACACCAGAATCTTGACACTGTGCATAATGCTGTGTGGGTGTGAAAAATAGCTAGGAACTAGATCTTTACAACTTCATGGTCATTTTTGTGCACATTCAAGTGAGGCAGGAATCAATTTTTGAATGTTTGCCCAATGTATCCAGTGCTGGCTTTCATTTTCAGGCAAGGTTAAACATATTTTTATGCCAGCAGTCTTAGAATTTGAGTTGAGATTGACATAGCCCTTCTTAGAATGTGGATGAGTGATCACTATCTTTAACGTTTTATCTTTGGAAATATGGAGATGAGTCCTCTTGTTGCTTCCTTAAGCTCAATGAGCCTTATTCATCCATTGTGTAATTATGGCAATTTCAAAGCAGTTACATTACAGATAGGTTGGACCACTCATGTGAATCCAATTCCTCAATGTACGGCTATTTCTAGATAATGGAATGAAGACCTAAATGTATTGCACTTTATAGCAAAGATTTACTGTTGGCTTCAGACTGCTCCAGCTGATTGCTAATTAGACATTTGGCCTTAAAAACAAAACTTTATGTGAACACACAGAAAAACTTTCATTATTATGATCATTAATCTTGTTAGAGTGGCACAGTTACCAAAACCATCATGGGAAAGTAAGTATAGTTATTGTACCAGTACAGGCAATAGAACTTTGAAACTCATTTCCTTGGCAAAAAGCTAAAGCTCAATTCTTTCCAACATGGAAAGCAATTATTATATCTCAAACCCTCTAGTTCATTATGTGTTGGTTTGGTACACAGAAAATAATTCCTCTAACAGATTTATCGCTTTAACAGATAGGCTATCTCTTATGTTCTGCATTTTTGAGAAAAGGAGCTTGTGTGTATATATTTAAAAGGTTCAAGGCTCCTGCAGAAATTCATGTCAAATTGCTTCATCTGTAACAAAGAACACAGGTGGAATTGTTGCACCTGCATGCGAGAGGAGCTGATGGCCCTGTCAGCCTGTCCTGGCTTGATACCAAGCTCTGTGGAGCTGCCTCTGTGTCTGATTCACCTGGCTGCATTCCGAAATGCTGCCTTGCTCTGAGAACTGTGTTTCTGAAGTGTAGCACTCACTTCCCAGTCTGGGAAGGACAGTGTTGGTTCAAGGATCCCACACTGATAGTGAGACTTAATGTTAGATGGTAGGTCCTCTGAATTACATCTGGGTTCTGTGAATCCAGCTTGTGGCTTTGCTCTCACATACCACTACTGATATCCTGAAATATCACCACTGGGTCTTGAAAACAATTACTGCTCCCTTAACATCTCCATGAAAGGCCCTGTGTGTCAGCAAGTTTTGCATAGACACAATTCCTTCTGAAGATGCAACGTCATAAATTACTTAAGGCCCAGCAAATCCATTATACCACCAGAAAGATGTGTCCTGCGTTTGTCTCTGGTCATAAGTTCTCAAGCCCTCCTTCATGCTGGTAGTGGTAAGGTTGCATGATCTGGCTCATAAGCTCCCTGATGTAGCCCAAATCTAATCTTTGTAGAGAGAGAGAAAAGGTGAGAAAAATGTCGAAACTATGTAGATGCAGGGAGCAACCATTCATTTCAGCAGAGTTATTGTCTTAGGACTTAAGCAATTAAGAAACTGTGTCCAGTCAGGGGCCATTATGAAAGAAGTAGTCTTAGTGGTTGGCTCTCCAGAGCTCCTGGGAAAAGCTCAGATTTGCCTCCTCTTGCTGCTGGAAAGATTTTCTATTCACAGTGGACTGTGCAAATCTTTGCAATATGATTTCTCCTTTCAGTGTGATTTGATCAACAGTAACGTCATTAAGCATATGACCATAAATTGCTCTCATTATTTGTCATAGCCAAGATGAGAGCAGCTTACATGTTTCAGGACTTATCTCAGCTTGTCTCCCTGTGGACTGAGGGAGCAATTCCTGTGCTGCTTTATATTCATCTTGCTTTCTGTTCCCAACTACAGAGTTTAGATATTTAATTTTCTTTATTATCTATCTATCTATCTATCTACTTAATTTTGGGAGTAGGAAGAAGAATGTACATTTTTGAGGATAATAGGCAGGAAAATACTATTTGCATGTCCTTGTTTTTGCAGAGTGACTCTGTGCCCTGCAATGGCTTTAGCAGCTACCTACAAAGCCATCTGAGCTCCTAAAGTCCTCTCCCAGTACAAACATGACTTCAAGATTCCAGTTTTACAGTCACTTCTCAAAATCAAAGTATGTTTTAACCTACAGCAAACCTTTTACTACCATCCCAGCTGCTTATTCATGACATCATAATCAGCTAAGATGTTTCTCCTAAATATGACAGATATTCACAAGAGATTCAGCACTGAAATTGCTGAATTACTTTCTACAATGTCACAAGATACATGCAATATACCTTAAGAACAGCTTTCCTAGTATTACCACTGATATAAAGAGACAACATGGTCAATACAAAAAGAGTCCTCTTGTAGGCCAAAAGTGAAGCTGTGTTAGAGAGTGACTCAACAGCCCAATACTGAATCTCAGAGAAAAGGTGTATTCAGATGTTGATCTGCAGATAGGAACACAAATATTTTACAGCTAGGTTCAATAAGGAGTTTAGTACTATGCATGCATATGTATCTAACAACTGCTACATAAAAACCAGAATCAATCCAAATAGCAGAGATTAGGACCCTCCTGGTCCTGCAGTAGAAGAGCAGGAGGTCACGTATAACCTCGTTCTCATCGGCTGGCTCCAAGTGCTGCACTCCCCATGAGACATTTTGAGTTAAGATTGCAGGAATGCAACTGTTTATGCAGGGCTGATCTTATGGGGCTGAAGTTCTTTACTGAGCCTAATCATTAGCCTCTGATTTCTAGCTTCTTCATATTGAATCTTCTTTCTACCTCGTCGTCTTCTCTCCTTTGCTGCTCAGTGAAGGGCAAAATAGCTTCTTGAAGATCTGCGCACTTTCCTTTACCAATGAATAGAAAATGTGTCTTTTTTTTTTCCTTGGGTACTCTCTACTTAGTAGGGTTGTCCTGACAATATGCAGAGAAAGAGGTTTCATCTTTAATAAGTCTTGGTTTCATTCATCAGCACAACCTGCTGGATTATTTTTCACCTCCATGGACCATTAAGAGCCTGGTGGCTCTTCCTTACTGTCCTGTTCTGAAAATTCTTGGTGAATTTTGAGAATTTCTCCATCAAAATCCAATAAAAAGAGAGCTTAACTGAGAGGTTTCAATTTTTAAATTACAGTGAATTACCAGCTAGGGGGAAGCAGCTTTCTCTCCACACAAGCTTCTGTTTCAGTGACAGCAAATCGACTTCTGGATTTATATTTGTACACAGCTCCTATATCCACTCTCCAAAAGTTTATAATCTCCTCTGGATTTGAGCATGGCAACTCTTCAAACAATTTTTAAATGGCTTGGGTTAAAAAGTGACCACTTTAATCTACGTTATTCCACAAGTGCAGCTGTGGGAACAGTTACAGAAAAAGTTGGCTTGCCAGTGGGAATAAGTAACAGAAATGGTGGAGCTAACTTCCTAAACTGGATTTCCTTGTGAGAGTAAAGTGAAATGTAAGCTAGAAAGACCAAATGGGTAGGGCAAGCCTTGGGTAGTGTACCGCAAAGTATCTGTACTATCTGGTTTTACTCCTTGTTAAGTCTTAAAATCTGTTGTACTGGAGGACATTTGGAGATTTTTTTCAAGTTTCAAAATTGCCTCTGTTAATTTCAGAGTGGTTTTCAAAAATAATATTCCTGGATAATACCAACCCTTCTCTTCAGACTGAACAACACAGTGTTTTGCGCTGCTTTGCAGGCTATACACCACCCTCACTCTGAGCTGGCCAAAAGCCACAGGAATGTGCTAGGACAGTGAATGATGACACCAAGCTCAAAACTGTGCTAACCACACCAACATGGATTTCATTCAGCTCAGAGTAGTGGCAGGACACGTTTACCTTTTCCTATGAAATACCCCATGTGAAAGACTGATTCTTCTGCTGAATAATTACAGCACTTTGTATAGAGAGCATTGTCTTTTTTAAGATGTGGGTACCCTTGCCCTAGGAGAAGACCCTTATTGCACTGAACTCTGAAGTAGGCAAAGTGAGATTACACCCAGATGAATCCATACAAGGAGTACATAACCAAGGAAAGAAAAGCAACTTTCTTAAAGAGCATCTGTGTCCTAGAATAATGCAGGAGGATCCTGTTGGCTAAACTTCAGAGAAGCTCACTGAAGCATAAACTGAGAGAAAACTGAAGAGAAAACAGAGGAGATGGAAGACAACATTACATTTCACGTGCTTGTAATAAACGTTCCAAAAAAAGCTTGTGAATTGCAGCCAATGACTGTAGATATAGAGGTGAAAAAGTGAAGGAAAATGTTACACAATGATGGAGACACTGGATTTGTTGCTCTTGATTTTAGTTGCATTTTTTAGCTGTTCAGAAGGGTTTCTAGCAAATCTTTAGTACTTGATTGTCAAGTGAGTTTTCATCTTTCTGAATTAAAATACCTGTATTCTCCTCCAAAGCAACTTAAAATATTTTCCACACCACAAGTTCTACCCATGTCTGAACTGCAAAGTCCTCACAACTACAAGTTTACTTTTACTACATTGATAGGGAAATAAATGTACCCACTTCCTAACAGAGATGGATGACTTGTGAACATGGAAATGCACAAGTGAGGAGAGTTCCAGCCTAAACAGTTGACAGCCAGTTCAGAGAAACAAACAAACAAACACAATTGCAGTGGCCTCAAAGTCCATGTGGAAAAGCCTTTATGCAAAGAGTACCTTTGGCTATTTTCCGAAGAGTACCTTGGGCTATTTTCCGAAACATATGGACACATTTGAGAATTAGAAGGTGGAGCATTGCTTTCTAAGTAGCTCCATATTCCCACAAGGACAGAGAAATGGACAGAAGTGCCGCTGTGGGCTGTTGAACCAACACAAATATGAGATGTGATATCGCAAAAGTAGGCTAAAAATTGCTTAGTAAAACTGAAAATGCCAACTAAGTCTTAACACAAATACGTTACAGAAATGCATCCCATTCAAACCCTTCTGCTGAAACATAGACAATGCTCAGCTGGAGGCTTGCCAGCTGCCTGGCAGCACCAGATGCTGAAGAGCCTTGTTTTTCAGGGTTTATTGCTTTAGGGCTGCGTCACCATGTGAATGGCTCTAGGCCTCCAGAGTTCCCAGGTTATTTGCTTCCCATCATGGAGTCTGGAAATGAATAGAGCCTTGACCTGAGCCGAATGTGTGGAGGACAGTCTTCTCACTCCTTAGCAGGAGGACATCCATCCACAGAACCAGCATTAGGGTTTACTTCAGTATTGCTTTTTGGTTTTAAGTCACTGTTTTGGAATTATTAGCACATCTGAAAAAAATTAAATTGCTTATAATAAATACATATTTGCATAGGTTCCAGTGGAAAATCAGATTTTAACAGACCATCTAGTCTTTTTCCCACCCTCAGACAGGATAGCTATGCCTGGACCTTTCCTATGGATGTTTGCTTTGACCTGCTGTAACTGACCTTACTGGCCATGACACAGTCAAGAAAAGGAGCTGGACAGGGAATACTGTGAGGTTAAGTGATGCAGCACAGCAAGAATTAGAATCTACATGTTGTTGTGTGAGGCACAACATTTGTAGGATTTCCTTAAGTCTATTTCACTGCATAGCCAGGATGACCTACATTGAATCAACAACACTTCATATTTCTGACTGGAAAGACCGAGTGAGCCACCTCACAATGCACATGTGGCCACAAAATCTGCAACATGGATTTAAGCTTGTAATGGCGATAATCCATTCTGAATTTTCTGTAAGTAATAAGTACTAAGTAATAACTAGCTAAATTAAAAAGTCAGTTGGGTGAGGGAAAAAAGGAGGAGAGAAGCACATTATAAAACTGAAGTGCTGAATAACATTTGAATAATCAGTGAATATTGCATGTCTTTTTCTTAATAATTCAGGAGAAACTTATATATAGATTTCATTAACATGTTCTAAAACTTGGCATGTTATGAGAAATTGTTTACAGAGAAAATGCAGCCTTAAGATCTCACCCAATCTGTCACTAACAACAACAAAAAGCTAAATCACTAAACAAAGATCTTGTTTTGAGAGCTTTGCTATCTAACCAACAACATTCATGATTGTACCACATTTTAATCATTTGACACATTATTTATAAGACCAAAACTACATATTTGAATGTGAAAATAAGAAAAATATGTTTATTATCAACTTGCATAAACCCTGATTTCAGAGCAGACAGTGCAAGTTTGTCATGTATCATAAGAAAAAAACACAGATTGAACTGGATATTTTGGTGAAGTAGCAAAAGACGGAAACGTGAGAAGCTAAAATCTTACTAGCTATTTGTATTTACCTTAACTGTGTCAAACCTTCAGTTGAGTTAGTAATAAGCATGCAGGTCATTAAACAGCTTAATTGAATTTGAGTGACGTCTGCTTTTGAACAATTAGGTGGCACAGCATATTTTCATAATGAAAGAATTGACTTAATTTCCCTCTTCTCTCACTGAAAGTTTATTAAGCGGTTCAGTCATTAAAGTGCTTATTTATTAGCGAAGCCCAGATGGCCAACCACTCTAAGCGTAAAGATTAGCTGAGCCATGGCAGACCTTAATTAAGTGATTGCAAATTAGAGGAACATCACTCAAAGTATAGAAGCTGAAATTACACTTTTCTACCATTATAATTCCATAATTATTTGTGGAGAAAAAAAAAAAAATCTAAATATGGCGATTTCAGAAAGTAAATGTAACCACAGCACAAGGAAAATGTGTAACATCCCTGCTGCCACCCCTGTACTGAAGCTCTGACACTGATTCTGTTGGACTTGCAAGCCCTGAATAATCTTTCTTATATGCGTTTGCAAGGTGCTATCACCCCTGTATTTCACATGCCCTCAGTGGGAACTGAGGGTACTGAGAAGCTGAGAAGTTAGGTGAGAAATTTGTCATATGTATTTAGTTATAAATCTGCCCTGTTTTCTCACTCTGAAAGGAAATAAGCATGTAATAACCAGGCACAATTTTTTTCACTTTTTTTTTTTTTTTTTTTGTGGCGAAGGAGCACAACACGGAGGGAGACAGGTGTCTTTCTTCTCTTGTTCGACTGGTTCATTTAACACGTGTCAGTTCCTGTGGGACTGTTTTCTTGGATGAACAGAAAGTAGAGACCCACAACCCTCCCAGGCTCCATCTTAGCAGATTTTTTTTTTTCCCAAATATCTTCTTTACAAAGGATGGAGAAAGGAGTTGCGATTTAGACTATAGTAAATTTGCATTTCCTGATGATCCTTAGGTACCACTCAGGCCAATTTTCTGCCTGCTTTGAACAAGGCTACTGGAAAAGACATCCAAAGACCAAGTTTATTAACAAAGGATCATGACAAATTTAAGCCTTTTATAAATATAGATTTATGGTTCTCATGAGATGTTGGTTTTGGTAACCAGGTTTTTCTGTGGCTCAGCTTTTGTTTTCCTTGCTTATTTCTAAGTTAAGTACTCACCAGAACTATCACAGATTAAATAACAAAAGCAAATTGTGTTTGATGTTAAAACTTAAGCACAAGAAGAGTTTCCAGAAAAAAGCGTAATTCTAAACCAAGATGGGAACCATTGCAAGCCATGCATTCAATACTGTTATTTAAATAACTGCAGATGCTAATTAGACCCATTGTCCAGTCTAGTGCTCAAAAACTGAAAATCAATTTAAAGCTTAATGTTGCACATAACCCTTCCTGGTATAAAGACTGTGAAAAATCTATAACACACTTAACTTTTCATTTAAACATTTAGGGACTTTCTGTATGTTACTATAAACAAAACAACTAGAAGACAACAACTTTTATATGAATGCAGTCATGACACAAGCCCACCAGTCCTTTTTTTCCTATCACTGGGTCCTTAGTCTATGCAGTATCACGAGGAATGATTTCTCAGGCAATGCACTGAAGGTGACATTGTTCTCAACTTCATTCTCTTCCTTTTGGTTTTAACTTTTTTCAGTTCTGAAGACCACAAGCAATGAGGATTTCTTCACAGCCAAGGCTGATGTTACCCCACTGCAATCATGGGACCTCAATGCAGGAGACACTTGATGAATTCGGCCATGGTTTTAGGGCATTATTTGAAACTCTCAACAGTTTGCTCTTGTGAACTGAGAAAGCCACTGGTCAGGCCACTTTTCTAGCATGAAATGAGAGTGCTCTCAGTGCTCTTTCTTATACGCTTCCTCATCTCTTGTCAGATTGGAGAGACAGGGCTATATCTTATCAGATTTTTACAGTTAACTGACTTGAAATTGTCTTGCAATTACACCTGGAGGAAAATGGAAAATGTTTGAGAGTTTACAATTCCCCTTGTAACTTTGTGATGAGTGTACCAACTGTTCCTTTAGCTCACATTATGTACAATCATATAATATCTCAAGTTGGAAGGGATCTATAAGGATCACTGAGTCCAACTCCCTGCTCCTCGCAGGGCTACCTAAAACTAAACCATGTGACTTAAAGCATCATCCAGATGCTCCTTGAACTACGTCACGGTTGGTGCTGTGACTGCTTCCCTGATAAGCCTGTTCCAGTGACCAACCACTCTCCCAGTAAAGAACCTTTTCCTAATGTCCAGTTTGAACTTCCTCTGATGCAGCTCCATTCCATTGCCTCAGGTTCTGTCACCAGAGAGGAGATCAGCACCTCCCACTCTGTTGCGCCTGTTGAAGAAGATGTAACTGCAATAAGGTCACCTCTCAGTCTTCTCTAAGGTGAGTAAGCCAAGCAACCTCAGCTGCTCCTTGTAAGTCTCAGTATATTCCATTATAGTTTACCAGTGAGTCTGATAATGCAAAAGATACTATTCTTAACAAGACAAAACTGCCTTTTATTTTTTTTTTTTTTACAGGACTATAGTGTATTTATTCAACCGATGATAAACTAAATGGCTATCTATTCAATCTTCTTAAAAAAGCCTTCCTTTGTATTATAAAGTGGGTTTGGCTTTTTGCATCAGTAACTATTCTCACCATTTTTTCTTTGCTAAAGGGATATCTTTGAAAAATCAGATATGCTGCACTGGAAGGTATATGTATATTTATGTATTTACATACTATTCTCATCTGTGGCCAGTGTGTCATTTGAAAGAAACTGGGACAGCACAATCAGTCTCAGTAAGGTTATGCCATTTATTGTGTCTGAAAAATTACAATCCAGAAATAAGATGTGCAGTCCACCAAACTCCAAAGCACCAACAACTCCAGAAAGTAATTGTGGGCTTTAAAATATTTGCTGGATGAAAAAGAAAAAAAAGAAAAGGGAACAAAGAAAAGTACATCAAGAACTCCATGTTACTAGTTCTGTCAGTAATAATTCTGTAATGACTGTGATCAGATCTTAATTCCTATTGCATCTTGGTCATCTGGGAAGATTTGTCAGGAATCAAAGAAAATTCAGAGAATGTTACATGTCAGCAGTGACAGGTGGAGACCTGAAGTGCTTTATATCCTGAACCCTGCCTAGTGGCCTGTTCTCATGGAAATGAGAATAGAGATGAAACCTCTTAGCTGATCACCATCTTTTTATTGTTCTTAAAATAACCAACTTCCTTTTGCCAGCTTCTCCATAAATGTGTGTGTTTTATCAAATGCAAGAATGAGCGTTTCACAAGAACTCTTGTGCCATATATCGTGGTCAAAATCAAGAAGCTTAGCAATTTGTTTTTGCTGTAAACATGCCATGGTATTTTGCAGATCGGATGCTGGAAAATCATTGACATTCACATTTGACAAACAGTTTTAATGGCTTCTTATTAAAATAACATATGTCTGGATCTACTTTTTTAGTAGTAGTGAGTTGCTCATTTTTTGTTATTAAGCATATGTTGAGAATGATGTGTATAAACACTGGGAAGATTCTCTTCAGAAAATCAAGCAAAAGAGTCTGAAATTGGCATTTATTAACTCTTTTCACTAAAACAGGCTCAATTCCCACTTGTGTAACTCTGAGGGGGATGTTTTGAGAGTGAGAGTTTAAATTTCTAAGGTAAAGAGATGCTTCTTTACAGCCATACTTTCAGAATCAAAAGAAGCAGGTTAGTGGGAATAAAAAGAATGGACTCTTTAGTAGGTGTTATATAGTGAGGTTAATAGTCGGTTCTGTCACTGTGGGCATGCAAAAATACATAGGATCTGGCAAACTTACATTAATTTCTAATGAAGGTCAACATATAAACTTCTTAATTCAGTTTCAAAATCCAAGTGCCTCGCTCTTTCCACCCACTCCACACCAGAAGGGGACAACTTCGATTCTGGAGTGAGCAAAGGTTCATGCACCCAGACCTGCCCATTTACACCAGGGCTCTGGCTGTTTATGATCTTAATCCTGGTATTAGCTGAAGGTAATGGCAAAACTTTCCTAGATATCAGTGGAGTATGCTCAAGATTATAGTCTTCTCATTTAATTTCCTAATTCTGGGAAGGTCTCTGATATGAGGGACGAAGACTGAATCAAAAATACAACTGAACTAGAATAGGTTTAGGTAAGCAGGTGGTTAGTACCTTACAAACTCTTTGCTAGCCCAGACCGCATGCTGGGGACCTGAATTTAGCTGCGGGCTACTTATAGTGTAATCAGTGCATGTGGGAATAGAAATGGACTCTTAATGCCTGTTTACTAGCATCAGCAGCAGTTCAAGATCAGATGCACGTGAAAAAACAGAGATGTGGATATATATTGTGACTTAAGGGACAGATAGAAAAAGAATTGCCAGATTCTGACCGGTAAACCTCTGAAAACAACCTCCTCTCAGCTGCAGCTCTGAATCTGCCTTGGCACATTTTATTGAGCGTTAAAATATCTCTACAAATTTGATGGATAACAATATAGAAGTTTATTGTTGTAGATATTATATATTTTTTAAATTCATTCTATTGATTCTTGTAATTTCATACTCCTAATCTTAGCACTAGGGGAAGAGGGGGACTTCGATCAACACTCACATTATATTTATTATTTGTATTGCTGTTACACCCAAGGATCTCGATTAGTATGGATATTTCTAAACATCAGTTGAGCAAAGGCATGCAGAAAATATTATCTAAAATATTTTTCTTCTTTAGTAAACCCATTAATTTACTTCTTAGGCTATACCTCTTCCAGAAAGTGCATAATCTGTTAAACTACTTCATACATTTTCTTGCAAACACATGATGTGTTAGGATTCATGAAACTGAATTGTAAAGCACCAAACCCTGACCCTACAATAAAGTGCTTTTGGGGGGAGCTCTTCTTTTTTTTTTTTTAAGGAACAGATTGGTCTCTGTATATGCCAGTCTTACTTTTTCTCAAAGCATTTGACATCAAATACTTCTGAAGACAACATATTATGAGAGATGGACAGACACAGCATCTGCAGTTCTTGTAGTGTTTGTATTCTTACACTGTTATGCTGACTATGAAACAGATGCTTCTTTTATCTTCTTTTTATTGGAAGAACAAATTAGCCCTCCAACCAGAGAAGTCTAAGAGATGCAAAGTTTGAGTATTCTTAGGGAAGAATTTCCTTAATGAGCTGTTTCTATTGTGTTTCTTAAAGATTCTTATTATATTTGCAAATGAATTTACAACCTAGATGTCTGACTATAATTCACAAATTGCATAGTCTACACATAGGAAGTACTGTACAAATGGATCAGCAAGTGCAGTTTACCACTGGAATCCAATTAGACAGGCTGATTTTCCCCTTAACACTTCAGGAACAGGTACAAGATTGGCTCTGCATGGCTTGCAGCAATGCCTTCTGTTTTGCAGGGGAGGGAGCTATTCCCTACATATTTTAGGATGTGGATATATAAAATCATTCAGTGTGCTAAAGAGAAACACATAGCAAATGCAGCTATGCAGGATACACTAGGAATGTCTGTGAAACAGATATTGTTTTGTTATGTCTCCAAGATTAAAAAAGCGAAATAGAGATTTTAAGAACAGAAGAAATGTTCTTTCTCACAGATCTTCAGCCTAGCATCATGTTCCAGTCGCTTGCTTTGCCTCTATATCCGCATCTCATCTAGGGAGGAAGGAATATTTAGCTGAATCTTCTGGTCTGTTCATAGGTAAATGTGTTTACACATGTTTGATAGCGTTAATACTGCATTTTTTTTTTCAATACAGATGAAATATATTGTTAAAATAAATATAATTCTTCTACCAAATTGTGGCTATTTGTTGGCATTTGGTGAAAGATTTCCATCCCAGCTTTGTGTCCTCTCAAGGTGGTCAGTCCCAACAGGGATGCTGCATTAAAGGCCTTTAAACTGTGAGTTGGAAAGTCACAAAAATGTCCTCATCTGTAGTATCAGTAGCACACAACTCTTAGGGCACATTACAGGTGGCTCTTGCAGGGTGGACAAGTGGCTCCTGTGCAAGTCAGAATGTGGGCAATGCTCATTGTGCTCTGTGTGTGTGTGTGTGTACACCAGTTCATCCACCTGTGTGGTACCTGGGAGGGCAAAATCTGAGGCAAAAATGGTTTCTTGTCTTATTCATATGTAGCCCCAAACTACTATTTAAAATGGGAGAAGTGTGCATTAAAAGGAAAAAAAAAAAAAAAAACCCCCACACACCACCATTTAGAAATATTGATAGTGACAGCTGGAATTATCTCTGCCTCCTTTCATTTAGTTCCCAATTCAAATTTCCATGCAGGCCATGTTTATGCTGCATAACAGTTAACACTGCAAATTGATGTGATTTTAACACAGCCTAAACCATACAGATGAAAAATATGCAGAAACATATTCACTATATTAACTAGCAAAATCATTCATTCACTTGCACTGTAAATTGAAAATCGCAATAGGATAGATTGTATTGGCCAAACACTTTCTGAAAAGTGCTGAACACCCTCTGGATGGGAGGCAAGGGAATGAAAAATAACTTCCTAGGGTTTATAGCATCCCCTGCACCCAGCCTTCCCTTCCTAAGATTGTATTCATTAGTAAAACATGTTCACAAGGGACTGAATATTCCCTCACATCTGTTTCTTTGTACAAAAGGTCAAGCAAAAAATCAAGTGTGGCTCAAGTTCATAAACTACTGCAATTTCAAATTAGGAGATAATGATGAAATTGGTAGGGCTGAAATGTAACTTCTTCTGTTGTCACTTTTGCTCTGTAATGTTAACATAAATTTAATTAATTAATTTATTTATTTATTTTTTAAGTCTTTAGCTTCCAAAGGGAAAACATACGTGCCAGAAGTTCACCAGTTTATCTCAGCAAGTCAACGGGACACAAATTGGAGAAAAAGTATTGTCATAAAGAACAGAATCACTTTGATATTGACTGATGGTTGTTATGGAACACAAAGAAAAAACTATTTTTACAGTGATTGTCATAATTTCGAATGGCGTCCTCTATAATTTTCTCTCTTGGGCAATTGTACTTGTAGATGTTAATAGAGTTTTTATTTCTGCGCAAATTCTTCTCCTGCAAAACAGCTACAAACACTAGTATAAATTGCCTACAAAAATCCTCTTTAAAGATCAGTTTGAGTCTATATTGAGCAGATTGATGTTGAAGAAAAACATAAAATTTTTGCCCATTATTACACAGAGAGGTTCTTCAGGCTAGAGAAATAGCCATCCCTTGCTTCTGTCTTGGAACCTAATGTTGTTCACCACTTAATACTATTTATTACCTATACACAAATAATTTTTAAGTAGCCTTACATTTTAAGGTCTTTACTGAGTGATTTTTAAAAAAAGTGTTATAGCTTTATAAGACAGGTTCATGATAAATATTTGCATTTTTAAAGTTATATTTATGTGCCATTCTTGGTACAGTATTTTTGTGCAAGTATTGCTGTAATTCCGTCAGTTTTATGACAAATATACTGTAACAAAACTCCTCGGCATTTCACTTTTGTATTGTAATTTTTACTGGCTGAGAAAAAGGAGCTTCAAAGCCATCTGATGCATATGTCTGGACACATTTTATTTGATCTTGGTATGAAGTTCTATTTATTCCCTTTTGTCAGTCAAAGCAATTACAGCAATATGATAAATAATCATACGCATACATGAGTTTTGGGGTTCCACAAGCTGGACAAATAACTAAATATGATTGCAAAAACCCAACCTTTTGGCTAAATTTGAACAGCTTGGCTCTGATTTCGCTCATGGTTATTAGCCTGAGTAAAACCAGGAAAAATAGCCTGGAAACAATGAAGAATAATTTCAACAACAAACAAGCGTGAGATCAAGGGCCTAATCAGTCAAATCCTTTTCTTGTTTTTGTGTGTTTTCCTGGCTTTTAGAGCGAAGAGGTACTGCCCTGAGCTCAAGCCAGAAATGAGTACCTGAATCTGTGAATGGAGCCTTCAGGTCCTCAGGAGAACACCAGGAGCTCAGCAGAGCTCCATTATGCCTAGTGTTTCTGGACTGCCAGGGCTGCAGCTCCCCATTTGGGAGTGCAGCTGACAAAGTATCTCAAACACTCCATCCCAAATAATATTCATTTTCTGTCCACGTTAAGATTTCTGTTGCCAGTAGAGCTCAAGAAACGTTTCCTCCCGCTGGTGGATGGATGGTCAGCAAGCTGCTCTGATACTGCTTTGTTACCAGTAGAGTTCTACACACAGGTTTTCCCCTGGATGCTCAGGATTGATTCTCAGGGAGTGGATAACATAATATGCAGAAATGCCCTGAGGAACAGAGGTGGGGAACGTGTTTGTCTGCTTCCCAGGAAAGTCCTAGCCCTAGGACATGAGTTGGGCAGGAGATAGGTGTCTGGGAGACTCAAAGGAGGGAACTGAACATAGGCTGCTATTTCCCTGTGGATGGTATTAGTCACTAACCTGTTATGCAAAAGATGAGTGTCTAAGCCCTCATTTCTGGGGCCACTCTTTCTTCCTTCCTTTTTGTTCCTGTCATTCCTACATTTCTTACTACATAAAGGAAGAGAAAATCTGTACTGGTCTGAAAACAGTCATATTGCTGGCCAAGCACCTTAACCATTAGAATATAAAAGGAAAATTGGCTGCTACTACTACAGTGTCATCAACTTCAATCAGTTTGGATCAGACATTTAATGCTTTACTACCTGTCAACTTCAGAGAGACTAAAACTCTTGTCCCTCCAGTAATTATCTATCTTTGCTGCTTCATTTCTTCTGCCATTCTTTATGTCCTCCCCAGCATTCACACTGCATGCTTCTCACTAATGTCTCTAATAGTTCTTGCATTCTCTGTTAGTTACAGCTATGAATTGCTAAGTTGCAGCATATTTTAATAGTTTGCTTGATATCTTATTGTTAAATACTTAAGTTGCAGCTCATCAGTTTAATTTTTTATGCTGTTACAGCAAGATTGTTGAGTTTTCAATGGTAATAACAGTAGCATCCTTAGAGGATTTTCAGAGATGCTTATTGCTAATGGTACTCAAACTTCATCAGTCTTACAATGAGGTGAGTGTATTTTTTTAGAACTGACAAAGTATCTCATGAAACATAATTTCTCTTTATAGAGCACATTGCAGCAGAAATGGCTAAAAACTTTCACTCTCATTCTGACTAAGCTGCCGTAGGATTTAAAAAGTTCTTGTGAATTAATTGCTGTGATCCCAGTGAAAAATAAGAATGTGGGTCATGGAGGAACCCCAAAAATCAATTTGGGCAGGTGAGAAGCTTAAAACAGACAATATTTTAACCAGAATTGTTTAGTGGAGAATCGACTAGACAGGGTTTATCCAAAATCATTCAGCAATCCAACAACTTTATAAAACGCAGATTCAGATACTGGTTGTGAGTTCAGTTACGACACAGCTGATTCAGACTCTAGACAAGAAGATGCTGTACTGGTATCCCACCATGGCAGCTGATTGTCTAGTCCTTCCTTACAATATCTAGATGCTAAGATGTCAGAAATAGCAGTATTCTGGTAACAGGAGAGAAAAATGGCTACTCTTCCTCTTCTTGTGATTATATGCGGTGGGGGAAACCAGCAAGAAAAATTAGGAACTTGTTGTCTCAGTTATACAGAGGCATGTACGAGGCATGAGTGGCACAAAATGTCACAGTTAGAAGAAATATGATAGACACATTTCTACAGGGGTAATCCAGCATTTGTAAGTGTGTGCATGTATTTGTGGTCATCAGTGTCTTTAAAAAACAAAGCACCAGGGCACATGTTAATGAAATGACATTCCCATTCCTAAAAGTTCTGCCACACTGAGCTGGGTTGTCCGAGTTGACAATGACTCTCTAGGATAACAAATTACTGCAGACCCCATACAGTTGGTACCAGGATGCATCACAAATATATTTTTAGAAATTTGCTGTCAAGCACAAAAATAAAAAGGCACAAATGTTCTGAAAAGTATTAATTCAAATTTAATCAGTTAGAACATCAGCTGAAACAGTTATGTGGAAGTACTGAATATTTGCCCTCAGCTCCTTTGTGAATACACAATTAGCATAATAGTTAGTATTCTCATATTAATAAACATGAATAATTTTCTCAATTGTTGTCTGCTTGCTCTGCCAGTCTACCAAGCTATTAGTCCATGTCAGTCTGATGTAAAAGGTAGTTTAGAACAAGTGGATAGAAATATGTCAAAAAGTGGTACTCAGACAAAATAATAGATTGATAGGCTGGTCACTCATTTAACAGGCTGGTCCGTAAAATAGCAGCAGGGATCCCATTATTTTATCCAGTGTATTGTTTCAGGGAAGTGTTATAGGTGTTAGCATTCAGATTTCTGAATATCTCTTGATGCAGCCAAGGTCTTGCTGCTTCTCCTTCATGCTGGCAGTCAAGACCATTCCCCTTTCTTTCATTCTGTGAATATGAATCATAAAGACTCAAGAAAAATATCTTTAGCAGCATATATGGCTAAGATGGAGAGGCATTTTGCTCAGAAGGGGCAAGATCTTGTATTTCACACAACTTGCAAATGCATTCACTGTACGCAGCAGGCACAGGGTTAGAAGAGCTGCCAGTCCTCTGGGGGAAGCTGCTAATTGAACCTTCATGGTTTCAGCTGGGTACACAGAACAGCCCCCTGCTACCACTGCTGCAGCACTCCCTGCATCCCCTCCTCCCCTGTCTTTGGTGACTGATTCTTTTTGCGATTATTACCAGCAGACACACAGAGCAATTTCCTGACAGGGTATGTCAGGGGCAGGATACCCAAGGCAGCATTATGTCCCTGTGCATGTGTGTGAGAGAGAGAGAGAGGGAAGGACTGCAAATGCAGCCCTGCCTTGAGCCTACAGTGCCTGAAGGTCCCACCCTTTAACCAGCAAGAGAGAAGAGCCCAGGCTGCCTTTGCAGGGTGTGTGCAGACCCCAGCACTGCCAAGATCCGCTGAGACAGCTGCCAGTCACTTCTGGGGGTCTGTTACTGTCTGCATGCAGTAGGTATTCATGGCCCATGAGCTCACGGCACAAGAACTGCTCCTGCTCCTCTCTTGTGCAGTAGAAGCCCAGACCAGGCTCTTGCCCTGACACACTGACAGTAAATAATCTGAAACAAGAGGAAATTTGCCTCTGGAATACTTCTGAATCTGTGGAGGGCTGCAACTGATACTTTTAGCTGGAATAATTTCTAAGTGGAGCTTTTTCTCTGTGAATATTTTTAAAATAAATAGTTGTGCCTTTCTTGATCAATCCAGAGACCTGAACAGAGAGTGAGGATGCAGAGTTGCCACAGAGGCACACAATGGGTTTAGACTTAGGAGCTCCAATTTGTCTCCCGTGGTTTGGTATAAGTTTTGCATGAGACTGCAGCAGATTTGTCTTTTATTTTTGTACTTCTCTACACTTGTTGTCCCAGCTCCCTTTCCCATGTTGGTGAACTGAAAGTGGTGCCTTAGCTCCACTTCTTTGCAATCTTCTCATGGTTTGCCTGTCTGTGAGTGGCAAATGATGAATGACACGTCCATATGTCTCTTTTGAACATATTCCCATTCAGCAAAGGTGTGTTTGCTCCACCACTACACATTGCATTTGTGCTACATCATACTGTGTGTGTTGTAATAATTCTTCTTGTTAACTATGACATGTGGCTTTTGTTCAGGCTTGTTTCTTGCATTGGTCAGAGTTTTATCTCAAGCTCCCTTGGCGTTTCAGATCTGCATGGTCAGTCTACATGAGAAAGTCTGGAAAACTGAAGCAAAATCTATTGAACAGATTTTGATTCAAGCAAGCCTGAAAAATTACAGTCTCGTCTTTTCCTGATCAGAGATATTGCCCTTGCCTGACTGAAAATCTTTAGTTAGAGCTATCCTACGTTTACAGCAATTGTATTAGGAGCAGTCTGAAGCCTGATCTGCCAACAGTCTGTCCTATGTTTTCCAAAGCCTCTCTTAAAACAGTGCTGGCTTTACAATAATGTGATTATGATTCCAACCAGGAAATGATGATACATTTTCATCACTAAGGTGATATTTTCGTTCTTGGAGTTTCCATGTTTATTATTATGATGAAAGCTGCGATCTTTAAACTGCATTGCAGCCTAAATTTCTGACTCCTAAACTGAAAATCAAAATCGAGCTACAGGGAGAGAATAAATGAGAATGGAAAGAAGCCAGAGGGAGGCTAGCAAAGCTACAGAAGCTTTCTGGAATGTATCAAACAAAAGAGGAGGTAGAAATGAGGAATAACTGGAAATCGGTAACTCGCAACTGGCTGAAGTGATACATTCCTTTGTTTTAACTGGGCTTTGTCTGAGTGAGCAGAACGTCGCATTGGACTGTGCAGTGCGAGAACAACCACAACAGGTAAGTCCTGCCCTGACGCAGCAGCAAGTCTTCTTCCTCTGGCACCTCGCGGGGCCACGGTCCCCTCGCAGCTGCACCAGGGCTCACATCCGCGCCGGACACCCTGCTCAGCAGGAGTGAGGCTCGCACAGCTGGATCCTGCCTCAGTCGCTGGGTCGCCAGGTTTTCTTGCTTGGCAGTTGATTCTTGCAGCTCCTTCAGACAGGCCCTCATCTTGTGCAGCCGCAGACGTTGTTGACAGCAGGGGTGTTCTCCATACATTTGTTGGGAGCTTGTGCAGTTCAGCCAAATGTACCTGCCTACCTACCGACCCGACTCACCAACTCTCTGGCCCTATCGGCTCAAAAGCCTGTGGGAAAATTTTGGAAACTTGCAAACCCGTATGTGAAAAAAAAAGTGCACTCAGTACACAGCTACCTACACTAGAAACTAACAAACAAACAAAATAACAAACTTGCTAGATAACTCACAAACAAACAAGCAAACTCTCTTGCCCTACTGGCTCAAAAACATAATGGGAAAATTTTGGAAACTTGCAAACTGGTATGTGAAACAGAAGTGCACTCAGTACACAGCTACCTACACTAGAAACTAACTAACTAACTAACAAACAAACTAACTAACTTGCTAAGTAACAAACTAACAAACTAACTAACAAAATAGCTAACTTTCTAAGTAACCAACTAACACGCAAACTAACAAACAAACCAACTAACTTGCTAACTAACTAACTAACAAACAAACAAGCTCTGGACCGTCCAGCCGAGCCAATATGAGGGTGGCAGTAGGAGGGCAACTTCCTCAGTCAGTTCTTCAACCTGCCTTAAGAAAGAAGCGGGGAAAAGACAGGCATTAAGTACAAAGCTGAGAGGAGAACAAGCAACTCGTGCTTTGCCGGGATAGGCAATCCCCATCCACAGTTCTCCTCTGCAGGATTCCTTAGGGCTGGGTATTAGGCTTTGGTGTTTTGCTATCAATGATTTGGACGGTGCGAGTTTGGGGAGGCTTGAGCGGACACAGGGGCTTTTGACTCAACTGCCGTACAAATCTATGCTTCAAGGGCCAGGCCTGGGTACAGCTGCCGTAAGAACAGAGAGTAAAACTGAACCAGGGTAAAGGAAGGAGGAACCAAGACAAAGATAAGCACAAAGGCAAGAGGAAGAACTGTTTGACAATGAGCGCGGTGAAATACTGGCACGGGTTGCCCAGAGAGCTGGTAGATGCCCCATCCCTGGAAACATTCAGGGCCAGGCTGGACGGGGCTCTGAGTAACCTGATCTCATTGAAGAGGTCCCTGCTGATTGCAGGGGGGTTGGATTAGGTGACCTTGGAAGGTCCCTTCCAACCCAAACTCTTCTTTGATTCTAGGATTCTAAGTGCCAAATGAAAGCTGCCAATGCTGGAGTGCTCTTTGCCTCCAGACATCCCCCTTCTCCCAAGGGAAGGGGAATGCTTCCTCTCTGGGGCCGTCTCTGGGCACCACAGAAATATTTCCTAGACTCAGAGCAGCGTGACTATTGGAAAGAGGGAGAGCAGGCTCTTTCACACACCAGGGCTCCTTGTTCCTCTCGCCCCACCTGGCTTGGCTCAGTCGCCCGCTCCTGAGCTCTCTGGCTCCAGGCTCCTCCTGCGCTTGCTGGGCTGCGCATCGCTCTCCTCTTCGCGTGGGAGTTTTCTCTTCCGGGGGGAAGGGTTTCCCCCCTCCCGCAAAGAGCCTGGCAAGCTTTCCATCCAGAAGGATTGTTAGGCAGGTAAAGCCATGACAAACAGGAATCAATTCTACTCTAAATCGCAGCTAGCTCATGTTACCTGCTGTGCCCAGAGGAGCTACTCTTGCCTTCGCTTGCTGCAGCGACGTCAGGCACCTGCAATGGAAACGCAGAAGATGCCACCTGCCCCCTGCCCGTTTTCCAGCTCAGCTCTAAAAGGCAGAGCCCTTGGGTGGCTTTGCTCAGCCCAGCTGTGCCACTTCTGCTGGGGCCACTGCACAAAGTGTGATGGCCAATCTGCGTCAGCCTCACTCTGCACTTGTGCAAAGCTGCAGGTTGGTGGATGAACTTGCTGGTCCCTGCAGCGGCAATCCCGCCGTCTGAGGGGGGAGGCGTTCTCTCACGCTGTTTGTGGACCTCACCTACCTCGGCACTTTCCGCCTCTGCTCCTGCTGCCGGCGACTCCTCGGCCCCTTCAGCGGCGAGCCCGGCCCCCTCTTCCTCCTTCTCCCGCTCCTCCTCGGCCTCAAAGAGTTCCTCCCGGTGGTTGATGAGGAACTCTACCAGCTGGGTGACCTGCACACAGCAAACCATTGGTTTCCAACGCGCTGGCTGCAAATGGCTCCAACAGCCCTTCCCACTCCTCGTCCTGCCTTGCGCACAGAAAGCTGCAGCTGTGCGGCTGCTCTTCCCAGCAGCTCCCCTGCCAGCACTGGCTGAAGATAGGAGGCAGCCAGGAACCTCTGAAGAGCAAAGCTGGCGTGGGCCTGGAAGGCTGCAGCGAGCTGGGAAACGCAGCGTACCTTGGCGGTCACCTGCACCAGCATGTCCAGAGGGAGCGTGTCCTCCTCTGGCGGGCCGAGGAGGTTGGGCCCCACGCAGATGGCCAGGTTGCTGGCTGACATCTTGCTGACGGTGGCGTTGCTGCTGATGTTCTGCAGCAGCCGCAGCAAGGTGTTGAGGAGGAGGAGGTTGGCCTCGGGTAACTTGCGGGCCACCCTGCGGGAACAGCAACGCAACGTTCAGAGATGAAGTAGGCGTTGTCAAGACAGGTGTCCCATGCGGATGTCAGCCAAGCCCACCCCAGGGAAGGCTCCTTGGCCAAGCCGGCTCTACAGCAGAAGCGCTGCCTTCCCTGGGATACTGCCACCTCCCTCCCTGCCTGCCCTTCTGGCCACAGTCCCTTTGCACAAGGAGCCAGCCCCAAGGCCTGCATCTTTTTCAGGCAGGCTGTGGCTTTGTAGGCGAGTGCCGGGCTCTGCCAGTCCCTGCGCAGCAGCCAGGCTGCTGGCCACACTTACTCTTTCAGCCCCACCAGCCTCTCCTCGCTGCTGCTCTTCTGCAAGGCGGCCATCCACTGCTGGTAGAGCTCCGCCACGAGGAGCTTGGAGGGGATCTTGCGCAGGAAGTCCTGCAATGCCAAGGGCTGCGCGTCAGGCTGCGAGCGCTGCTGCCGGGAGCGCGGGCAGCATCCCCAGCACGCTGGGTGCCGAGCAGCTCCTGCCTTTGGGCTCCTGCCAGGGCAGGTGCCCGTCAGCAGCGCCAGAGCCGGGAGCTGCCGGACTGCAGGTCAGCAGGGCTCACCTTCAAGATGACGGCCAGGATGTGCACCGGCTGGCTTGCCAGGTGGACCTCGGTCCCGCTGTCCAGGGCCTCCCTGATCTCCCGGGAGGCACGCTCGCTGGCCGCCAGCCGGAAGATCCCCTCCGTGGATGGCCCCTGTTCCTGCAGCAGAGCCAGCAGGTCCTGCAGGGGAGAGAGGAGGACGTTGCTGGGCTGGAGACATGCCCTGGGAGAGGCCAGGCTTCCTCAGGGGCAGGAGTGAGTGTGGATGGGGCTGAACAGAGGGCTGGCTGGAGTTGGGTGACGTGGAGAGGAGCGCGCTTTGTCCCCAGGACTCCTCTGGGATGCCTGCCATGGGGACAGCGCCTCTCCAGAGGAGCCAGCAGGATGGGGACCAGCTGGCCAGGCTCGCTTACCTGCATGGGCTGGGGCAGCATGCCATCCTGGCTGCAGAGATCCGCCAGGGGCCGGCCAAAGAGAAGCCCCGTGCGGGCAGAGCCCGACGGCCCCGGTGCCTCTGCAGCCGCCGAGGTGCCCGGCCGCACAAAGTGCCAGGGCAGCCACCTCCTCCTCCTGCTGCGGGCGCCACCATCTGCCGAGGAGAAGAGAGCAAAGAGAGGTGGAGCAGAAGCGCCTGGCCAGCGCTCCTGGGCCCTGGAGCGCACGGGAGAAGTGTCCTTTGGCAACGAGGGATCCCGAGGGCTCAGGTCTCTCCTGCCGCAGAGTGACGGGGACAGACGTGCCCTGCGGGAAGGGCAGCAGCAGCCCCAGTGCAGCCTGAGTGCCCGTCCGCAAGAGGAGGAGGGAAGGGCCGTCCTGCCCTAGTCTTCTCCAAACTCACCAGCCAACTGGCCACTTCCACCGTTGGGCGTGCGTGGGTGCTGGGGCTCGGGCTCAGGCTCGTCCCTGCGGAGCAGAGGGCGTCGGGCATGAGAAAATCGGCTGCTGCACGGTCCGGCTGTTCTGGGGTGTCCCGGAGCCGTGCGTGGGGGGAGCCTACCTGGAGCCGCGGCAGCAATTCACCTGGCCCATCGGGACGAAACCAACAGTAGGGCACGCTTGTGGGGCGCAAGGTGTTGGCCAAAGAGATGGACAGAGTCCAGCAAAAGCGCCCCAGTGCCGTCCCAGTGGTGCAGGGCAAGAGCTTGGCTCTTACCCCTGGCACTCCGAGTTGGCACAGAAGCGTTGCCGGGACAGCGCCAGGTCAACACAGCCCAACATTCTGAGCGCAGTGGTGGGGGAGGGGCACTGGGGGCTCTCTCCCCACTATGCCCATGTCTCTCTCGCCCTGGGAGCCCGGCCCTGGGCACAGCACTTCAGGCCTGGCCTCAGCAGCGCCGAGCAGAGGGGAAGAGTCCCCTCCCTCCAGCTGCTGGCAAGGCTTTGCCACGTGCAGCCCACGGCACCACTGGCTGCCGCCTTGGGCCAAGGCCACCTCGCTGGCTCCTGCTCAACTTGCTGTCCACCGGGAGCCCAGGACCTTTTGTGCCACGCTCTTTGCCAGCAGCTTTGCCAAGCTGCTTTGGGTCACAAGTCTGGGTGCACGTGTCCCAGGATGTTTCATGCTCGTAGCATTGCCAGACGTTTCTCCTCATTTCTAGGCAAGAACTCACCAGTGCTATCATCCTGGCTGGCTGATTGCTAATAGACACCCACAATGAACCTTCTTTGTTTTCCAGCCCCTAATCCTCACTCACAGGCTCTCAACTACATCATCCTAACCCTAAGGGCTGCCAAGTCAAACCTCTCCCTTACATACCCTGCGACTCCCCCGACCTCACCTGCCCTGTCTGTCCCTCCTCAACAGCCCGTTCAGCCCCCCCCGAGCACTCATTCTTTCTTTCCATTCTGCACCAGGGACAGGAAAGCTTGTGTGCAGGAGTTCCAGCTTCACAAGAGAGCATGGTCGCCTGAAGTGTGACGTAAATATGGCATTGGCATGGAAGCGTGAGCGGTTGCTTACAAAAAATAGATGTTTTTCCTCAGTCTGGTGACACACAACAGCTGACAGCACATGAGCTTTTCATAAGAATCTCCCCAAGCCCTTCCATTTCTCCCCGGATATTCCAAAGGCACCTGAGTCACGTTTGGACAGGGACAGCCATAGCCCGCTCCATGAGGCTCTGCAAACAAAACATCGCTCTCTCCCGTGGCACATGCCAGCTGACTCCTGGAGATCTAGGCTGGGAACTCCACTAGCCACCTTTGACATACGATAGAGTAGTAGGTTTTGAGAAGCAGCCAGAGGTGCTGAGGCCACCCACTCCAACACCAGACGCCAAATTGGGCATTCAGCTCCTCCCAATTTACAGAGCTCTATTGCAGCTTTGCATGTGAAATAATGCCAAGATCCCATTCTAGTTAGTGGAGGAAGGACTTATTCCTACTGTCCTAAAGCAGACGTCTTTAGGACACCTTTAGACTTAAGAGAGTGTATCAACTAAGGCCTCAGTTGGATTTCCTACGCGCAGGCAACTTAATGCCATTTCAGATGCTGTAACGAAACCAGCACCTGGGGATCAGCAGATGTGATGCAGGACCTAGGGATAGCCTGGCCCTTCTGAGGGGACAGCTGGAGGTCAGAGAACATCCTCTCTAGAATCTCAGATCATTCCCAAACCATGCCCAGGGAGAGGCTCTGTCATGAAGCCCTTGCTGCCCACTCACTCTAACGGCTTTGTGGAAACCACATCCCAACACAGACAGCCAAGTCGCAGTGAACCGAACCCCACCCTGGCTGCCGTTCCCTCTTCCGCCGAGGAGGTTTGTGTCCTGTATCCCCATAGCTGAGACCCAGTGGGAGCATTCTCCGCACATTTTTGGTAGCTCGTGCAGTTAAGAGCAAATACTGGGGGCTAAGGAACGCGCTTTGATGTTGTTGTTCTTGTTTATTTTTTTTACTGTGTCTTGTTCTAGCCATCTCCATTTGGCAAGTTTCAAAAAACACAATGGACTTAGTGAAACAAGCTTTTGACCTTTGAAGAAAGGATGTGTCTCATGTCTGTTTCCTGCAAAGAAACACTCCTTTATTGAAGAAAATGTATTAATATATAACATCTCTAAATACTACAAGACATCGGCCAAAGTGAAGAGACGTTTTTAAAGTAGTCATGAAACAGCAAATACATAGGTCCACCCATCGCTCCTGCTTTCCGTTGAATACCTGAGTGAGTTTCACAGGCAGCGTCTGGTCAACCAACATGCTGAAAGCAACAGGTTGAGCCCACAGCAAAGCGCCTGACCGCAGCTAATGCATCGTGCCCTGCCAGTTTCCCACTGAAGTAATTTCAAAAGCGCCAAGCCAGCGACCGCTCTTTGTGTGCTGTTGAGCACCAGCACAGTTTAGGATGAAGAATCTCGCTTTGTCACGTCACCTTTCAGATTACGTCTTTTCATTCTATCATGAAGCATGTCTCCCTCTAGTAAATACATTTTGATACAACAAAACTGCCCATGGAATACAAGGTTTCTCTAGGTAACCATCATATTTCTGTAAGCTGCATTACAGACTGTTCACCGCCTGCGTCTCACTGTTTCTTTTCTTCCACGAAAACCTCTCTAAGTTGACTTTGGAGGTTCTTCAGGACTTCTGCTTTGATGTCTTCTCCAGGTTTGGTTCGTTTTGGCTTTTATAGGGCTCAAAGCAAGTGGCTCCTGAGAACTGTCATGCTGAGAAGTGACGGGATTGTGATACAGTTCACACGCAATAGGTCTGTCACCGTTCCAGACTACCTGACCAAGCAAGCCGGGAAAAGCGCGCAGCTGGCTTGAGTGATGCAGCTCCGCGTGCACGTTCCTTCTAATGCAGTAAGAAGGGCATAAAGCAGCAGCATTTCAGGAGGGTCGAATGCCTCACCCATTTCCGTGTGTCTTCATGAGAGATGGAGTTCATCTCAGTGCTTGCTACCTGTTTTCTCCACCGTGCAGGAAATGCCTTCAAATGCCCATTTTATTACCTCTTCCGCCAAGGAGGTTGGTGTCCTGTATCCCCGTAGCTGAGACCTAGTGGGAGCATTCTCCGCACGCTTTGGGTAGCTTGTGCAGTGAAGAGCAAATATGGGGGCTAAGGAACGCGCTTTGTTGTTGTTGTTTACTTTTTACTGTGTCTTGTTCTAACCGTCTCCATTTGGCAAACTTCAAGAAACACTAATTTAAACATTTAAATACGGAAAGCACCTCAGTGCTTGCTACCCGTTTCCTCCAGCCTGCAGGAAATGCCTTCAAATGGCCATATTGTTACCTGTGTCCTTAGCGGAAACTCCTGCAGCTCAGCGCGTGCCTTCTGCAGCACGTGCAACTGTGTAGAAGTATTTGTCACGTCATCTGAGCAAGACATATTCGAAGATGGTCAGAATTTAAAATGCCTTCTTTTGAAAGGATGTACACAGGATACACAGCTTCATCTTCTCGACATTGGTCACCTACTAAAGGGCCCGGGCTGGATTTGTGGAGCATATTAGGGGAAGAACATAATACCGGTTTTTGGCAAAGGCATTTTTTAGCTGCTAGGGTGTATGTTGCATGTAAGTCAGCTCACCTTGCTGGTTCCTGGTCAACTTGGTGTGCACCAGGACCCCCAGGACATATTCTGCCACGTTGCTTTCCAGAAGCCCGGTCAAGCTGCTTTGGATCACAAGTCCCAAAGTGCGGATGTTTCCCGGGATGCTTCACGCCCGTACCCGTGCCATCTACAGTCGGTCCCACGCTCTTGCCGCACGTCTCCTGTTGCCACTGCCATGAGGATGAGGAGAGCACGTTTCCTCCAGCCCGAGCAGTGGCGCAGGCGGAAAGGCTCTCTCTTGTTAGGGGACAGGGAGAAAGAGGATGCACCCTGGTGACAGAGTCCAGAGGTGGAGTTTCCGTAGAACTCCATCCTATGTCTTTTTTCCCTAACTCCAGCTTTTTCACACCGACTTTGTTCTTCACAGAATACCTGGCTAAAAGGTGGTGGTTGGTACTGTCTTTCAGACCCCAGCCTCTAAAACATCGAGGAGAAACTCCAAGAAACAGAACAGATCAGAAGAGTGCAAGCCAGGGGGTTGCAGTGACATCCTACCCACTTCCCACTCTTCCTGGGGTGCCTTAGACACTTGGCAGAGACAAGAAAGCTGTCCTTCTGCCTCCTCGGGCCAGTCTTCTTGTCTCTTTGGCTCCAAATCTACAGAGCAAAGTCAGGAGAAGCCCAAAATCCAAACCCAGGCTGTTGTGTTCCATTTTCTAGAAGGGAGGAGGGGAGGCAGGGAGGCCGGGAGGCAGGGAGGCAGGGAAAGAAGTGTCACAGAGGAGCGATTTAGGGCCCTGCTTGCCCCAGAGCTGTGTTTCAACCACTTAAAGAAGAGTGCGACTTCACAAAGGTTGATGGCAAGGGTCACCCTTTCACTGCATGGAGGAAATGTGCCAAGAAGAACTGGGTGAGAGTCACTTTAGAATGGCCATTTTATTACCTGTGTCCTTAGAGGAAATCGTTGCAGCTCAACATGTGCCTTTTGCAGCGTGTGCAACTGGGTAGAAGCCAAAGGGCAGTGACAGGAGCCTTTGGAATGAGGTTTCTGCTCTTGGTGTCTAACGCACATCAGGCTTTGGGCTAAACCAGTTACTATCTGAGGTAATGTCAGTCCTACATATTTACCCTTAAAATAGGGAAACAATACTAGTCTCAGTTCACGAGTGTGGAAAGGTGGCACAAACATATCTAGTGACCCTCAGAAGTCCACAGAGAAAGAATGGGGGAGAAAAGGAAACAAAGCCCCAGCTCTCCACTCAAACCACAGTAGAACATGTCTTCTCAGAAAGAATAGAAACTCGTCCTTGCCATGCAATTCTTAAGGTTTTAGCCAGATTTTTTTGAAGTCCTCAGTCAAGAGCAGGATTCCTCAGTGGATGTCATACCTAACCACAGGTATTAAATACCTTGGATTTTGCATTATCAAATTTGAATTTCAAAACCAAGAGCTAAATTTTAGGTTTTCTCCAAAGGAAGACCCTTCATGTTCTCACAATGTCACAAACATTTCTCCAGTCGCAACATCTGAGCTGTGACAGGACATAAGAGCCTGAGGCTGGAGCAGCTCATCTGGATCGACTGGGCTGCTCTAGAAGGCTGCCAAACAGGTATTCAAGAGCAAGAACTGGTATTTATTAATAACAGCAGAAAAAACAGCGGCACTACCCTGCGGGCATATGCAGCAAGTGTCTTGTAATTCAGTAACAAAGAGACACGGTCTCTTGCAAAGCCATCTCGTGGAAACCGTTACATTAAGACCAGCTAGTGACTGCCTCCCTGTTTACAGAGGCTTCATTGGGCCTTTCTTGCTGCCCGTACTCCATCTTTTCTGCAGTTACAGACAGTCACAGCTTTCCTGCCAGAATTACATGTTCATAGACACAGTTTTAGAAATTCACAAAAACCACAAGACCACCACTATAGCTGATTAGAATACCACAACGTTTAGTTATTCATAGCAATATATAGAACACTCCATGATAATTTTTTCTTTTATAAAGATGTTGATTAAATTTCAAAAGAAAGCAACACAGGAAGCATCTTCTTGGCATTCTCAGGTTTATTTTACTGTTATTAACTTCAGGTGGAAAGGAGGGAAGGTATTGATGAACATCTCCAAGTTCAACATTAAGTCTGTAACAGTTCAAGTGGCAGAATCAAGGTGGTTCATTCTAAAACCTCTCTGAAACTTGCAAAATCTTTAGTTACAGAAACTTTCTGGAATGTATCAAACAAAAGGGGAGGTAGAAATGAGGAATAACTGGAAATCGGTAACTCGCAACTGGCTGAAGTGATACATTCCTTTGTTTTAACTGAGCTTTGTCTGAGTGAGCAGAACGTCGCATTGGACTGTGCAGTGCGAGAACAACCACAACAGGTAAGTCCTGCCCTGACGCAGCAGCAAGTCTTCTTCCTTTGGCACCTCGCGGGGCCACGGTCCCCTCGCAGCTGCAGCCAGGGCTCACATCCGCGCCGGACACCCTGCTCAGCAGGAGTGAGGCTCGCACAGCTGGATCCTGCCTCAGTCGCTGGGTCGCCAGGTTTTCTTGCTTGGCAGTTGATTCTTGCAGCTCCTTCAGACAGGCCCTCATCTTGTGCAGCCGCAGACGTTGTTGTCAGCAGGGGTGTCCTCCATACATTTGTTGGGAGCTTGTGCAGTTCAGCCAAATGTACCTGCCTACCTACCGACCTGACTCACCAACTCTCTGGCCCTATCGGCTCAAAAGCCTGTGGGAAAATTTTGGAAACTTGCAAACCCGTATGTGAAACAGAAGTGCACTCAGTACACAGCTACCTACACTAGAAACTAACAGACAAACAAAATATTGAACTTACTAACTAACTCGCAAACAAACAAACAAACAAACTCTCTTGCCCTACTGGCTCAAAAACCTATGGGAAAATTTTGGAAACTTGCAAACCAGTATGTGAAAACAAAGTGCACTCAGTACACAGCTACCTACACTAGAAACTAACTAACTAACTAACTAACTAACTAACTAACTAACTAACTAACTAACTAACTTGCTAAGTAACAAACCAACCAACAAACTAACTAACCTGCTAAGTAACAAACCAACCAACAAACTAACTAACAAACTAACTAACTTGCTAACCAACAAACTAACTAAAACAAACTCTGGACTGTCCGACCGAGCCAACACGAGGGCGGTAACACGAAGGCGACTTCCTCTTCAACCTGCCTTGAGAAAGAGGGGGGGGAAAGACAGGCATTAAGTACAAGGCTGAGAGGAGAACAAGCAACTCGTGCTTTGCCGGGATAGGCAATCCCCATCCACAGTTCTCCTCTGCAGGATTCCTTAGGGCTGGGTATTAGGCTTTGATGGTCTGCTATGAATGATTTAGATGGTGCGAGTTTGGGGAGGCTTGAGCGGACACAGGGGCTTTTGACGCGACTGCCGTACATATCTATGCTTCAAGGGCCAGGCCTGGGTACAGCTGCCGTAAGAACAGAGAGTAAAACCGAACCAGAGTAAAGGAAGGAGGAACCAAGACAAAGACCAAGACAAGCACAAAGACAAAGGCAAGAGGAAGAACTGTTTGACAATGAGCGCGGTGAAATACTGGCATGGGTTGCCCAGAGAGGTGGTAGATGCCCCATCCCTGGAAACATTCAGGGCCAGGCTGGACGGGGCTCTGAGTAACCTGATCTCATTGAAGAGGTCCCTGCTGATTGCAGGGGGGTTGGATTAGGTGACCTTGGAAGGTCCCTTCCAACCCAAACTCTTCTTTGATTCTAGGATTCTAAGTGCCAAATGAAAGCTGCCAATGCTGGAGTGCTCTTTGCCTCCAGACATCCCCCTTCTCCCAAGGGAAGGGGAATGCTTCCTCTCTGGGGCCGTCTCTGGGCACCACAGAAATATTTCCTAGACTCAGAGCAGCGTGACTATTGGAAAGAGGGAGAGCAGGCTCTTTCACACACCAGGGCTCCTTGTTCCTCTCGCCCCACCTGGCTTGGCTCAGTCGCCCGCTCCTGAGCTCTCTGGCTCCAGGCTCCTCCTGCGCTTGCTGGGCTGCGCATCGCTCTCCTCTTCGCGTGGGAGTTTTCTCTTCCGGGGGGAAGGGTTTCCCCCCTCCCGCAAAGAGCCTGGCAAGCTTTCCATCCAGAAGGATTGTTAGGCAGGTAAAGCCATGACAAACAGGAATCAATTCTACTCTAAATCGCAGCTAGCTCATGTTACCTGCTGTGCCCAGAGGAGCTACTCTTGCCTTCGCTTGCTGCAGCGACGTCAGGCACCTGCAATGGAAACGCAGAAGATGCCACCTGCCCCCTGCCCGTTTTCCAGCTCAGCTCTAAAAGGCAGAGCCCTTGGGTGGCTTTGCTCAGCCCAGCTGTGCCACTTCTGCTGGGGCCACTGCACAAAGTGTGATGGCCAATCTGCGTCAGCCTCACTCTGCACTTGTGCAAAGCTGCAGGTTGGTGGATGAACTTGCTGGTCCCTGCAGCGGCAATCCCGCCGTCTGAGGGGGGAGGCGTTCTCTCACGCTGTTTGTGGACCTCACCTACCTCGGCACTTTCCGCCTCTGCTCCTGCTGCCGGCGACTCCTCGGCCCCTTCAGCGGCGAGCCCGGCCCCCTCTTCCTCCTTCTCCCGCTCCTCCTCGGCCTCAAAGAGTTCCTCCCGGTGGTTGATGAGGAACTCTACCAGCTGGGTGACCTGCACACAGCAAACCATTGGTTTCCAACGCGCTGGCTGCAAATGGCTCCAACAGCCCTTCCCACTCCTCGTCCTGCCTTGCGCACAGAAAGCTGCAGCTGTGCGGCTGCTCTTCCCAGCAGCTCCCCTGCCAGCACTGGCTGAAGATAGGAGGCAGCCAGGAACCTCTGAAGAGCAAAGCTGGCGTGGGCCTGGAAGGCTGCAGCGAGCTGGGAAACGCAGCGTACCTTGGCGGTCACCTGCACCAGCATGTCCAGAGGGAGCGTGTCCTCCTCTGGCGGGCCGAGGAGGTTGGGCCCCACGCAGATGGCCAGGTTGCTGGCTGACATCTTGCTGACGGTGGCGTTGCTGCTGATGTTCTGCAGCAGCCGCAGCAAGGTGTTGAGGAGGAGGAGGTTGGCCTCGGGTAACTTGCGGGCCACCCTGCGGGAACAGCAACGCAACGTTCAGAGATGAAGTAGGCGTTGTCAAGACAGGTGTCCCATGCGGATGTCAGCCAAGCCCACCCCAGGGAAGGCTCCTTGGCCAAGCCGGCTCTACAGCAGAAGCGCTGCCTTCCCTGGGATACTGCCACCTCCCTCCCTGCCTGCCCTTCTGGCCACAGTCCCTTTGCACAAGGAGCCAGCCCCAAGGCCTGCATCTTTTTCAGGCAGGCTGTGGCTTTGTAGGCGAGTGCCGGGCTCTGCCAGTCCCTGCGCAGCAGCCAGGCTGCTGGCCACACTTACTCTTTCAGCCCCACCAGCCTCTCCTCGCTGCTGCTCTTCTGCAAGGCGGCCATCCACTGCTGGTAGAGCTCCGCCACGAGGAGCTTGGAGGGGATCTTGCGCAGGAAGTCCTGCAATGCCAAGGGCTGCACGTCAGGCTGTGAGCGCTGCTGCCGGGAGCGCGGGCAGCATCCCCAGCACGCTGGGTGCCGAGCAGCTCCTGCCTTTGGGCTCCTGCCAGGGCAGGTGCCCGTCAGCAGCGCCAGAGCCGGGAGCTGCCGGACTGCAGGTCAGCAGGGCTCACCTTCAAGATGACGGCCAGGATGTGCACCGGCTGGCTTGCCAGGTGGACCTCGGTCCCGCTGTCCAGGGCCTCCCTGATCTCCCGGGAGGCACGCTCGCTGGCCGCCAGCCGGAAGATCCCCTCCGTGGATGGCCCCTGTTCCTGCAGCAGAGCCAGCAGGTCCTGCAGGGGAGAGAGGAGGATGTTGCTGGGCTGGAGACATGCCCTGGGAGAGGCCAGGCTTCCTCAGGGGCAGGAGTGAGTGTGGATGGGGCTGAACAGAGGGCTGGCTGGAGTTGGGTGACGTGGAGAGGAGCGCGCTTTGTCCCCAGGACTCCTCTGGGATGCCTGCCATGGGGACAGCGCCTCTCCAGAGGAGCCAGCAGGATGGGGACCAGCTGGCCAGGCTCGCTTACCTGCATGGGCTGGGGCAGCATGCCGTCCTGGCTGCAGAGATCCGCCAGGGGCCGGCCAAAGAGAAGCCCCGTGCGGGCAGAGCCCGACGGCCCCGGTGCCTCTGCAGCCGCCGAGGTGCCCGGCCGCACAAAGTGCCAGGGCAGCCACCTCCTCCTCCTGCTGCGGGCGCCACCATCTGCCGAGGAGAAGAGAGCAAAGAGAGGTGGAGCAGAAGCGTCTGGCCAGCACTCCTGGGACCTGGAGCGCACGGGAGAAGTGTCCTTTGGCAACGAGGGATCCCGAGGGCTCAGGTCTCTCCTGCCGCAGAGTGACGGGGACAGACGTGCCCTGCGGGAAGGGCAGCAGCAGCCCCAGTGCAGCCTGAGTGCCCGTCCGCAAGAGGAGGAGGGAAGGGCCGTCCTGCCCTAGTCTTCTCCAAACTCACCAGCCAACTGGCCACTTCCACCGTTGGGCGTGCGTGGGTGCTGGGGCTCGGGCTCAGGCTCGTCCCTGCGGAGCAGAGGGCGTCGGGCATGAGAAAATCGGCTGCTGCAAGGTCCGGCTGTTCTGGGGTGTCCCCGAGCCGTGTGTGGGGGGAGCCTACCTGGAGCCGCGGCAGCAATTCACCTGGCCCATCGGGACGAAACCAACAGTAGGGCACGCTTGTGGGGCGCAAGGTGTTGGCCAAAGAGATGGACAGAGTCCAGCAAAAGCGCCCCAGTGCCGTCCCAGTGGTGCAGGGCAAGAGCTTGGCTCTTACCCCTGGCACTCCGAGTTGGCACAGAAGCGTTGCCGGGACAGCGCCAGGTCAACACAGCCCAACATTCTGAGCGCAGTGGTGGGGGAGGGGCACTGGGGGCTCTCCCCACTATGCCCATGTCTCTCTCGCCCTGGGAGCCCGGCCCTGGGCACAGCAGCACCGAGCAGAGGGGAAGGGTCCCCTCCCTCCAGCGGCTGGCAAGGCTTTGCCACGTGCAGCCCAGGGCACCACTGGCTGCCGCCTTGGGCCAAGGCCACCTCGCTGGCTCCTGCTCAACTTGCCGTCCACCGGGATCCCAGGACCTTTTGTGCCACGCTCTTTGCCAGCAGCTTTGCCAAGCTGCTTTGGGTCACAAGTCTGTGTGCACGAGTCCCAGGATGTTCCATGCCCATTGCATTGCCAGACATTTCTCCTCATTTCCTAGGCAAGAACTCACCAGTGCTATCATCCTGGATGGCTGATTCATAGTAGTCACCCACAATGAACTTCCTCTGTTTTCCAGCCCCTAATCCTCACTCACAGGCTCTCAACTACATCACCCCTAACCCTAAGGGCTGCCAAGTCAAACCTCTCCCTTACATTCCCTGCGACTCCCCTAACCTCACCTGCCCTGTCTGTCCCTCCTCAACAGCCCATTCAGCCCTCCCGAGCACTCATGCTCTCTTACCATTCTGCACCAGGGACAGGAAAGCTTGTGTGCAGGACTTCCAGCTTCACAAGAGAGCATGGTCGCCTGAAGTATGACCTAAATACGGCATTGGCATGGAAGCGTGAGCGATTGCTTACAAAAAATAGATGTTTTTCCTCAGTCTGGTGACACACAACAGCTGACAGCACATGAGCTTTTCATAAGAATCTCCCCAAGCCCTTCCATTTCTCCCAGGATATTCCAAAGGCACCTGAGTCACGTTTGGACAGGGACAGCCATAGCCCGCTCCACGAGGCTCTGCAAACAAAACATCGCTCTTTCCCGTGGCACATGCCAGCTGACTCCTGGAGATCTAGGCTGAGGACTCAACTAGCCACCATTGACATACGATAGAGTAGTAGGTTTTGAGAAGCAGCCAGAGGTGCTGAGGCCACCCACTCCAACTCCAGACACCAAACTGGGTATTCAGCTCCTCCCAATTTACAGAGCTCTATTGCAGCTTTGCATGTGAAATAATTGATAAGATCCCATTCTAGTTAGCGGAGGAAGGACTTATTCCTACTGTACTAAAGCAGACATCAGGGTCCATCAGGGAGTGTGAAAAGGAGATCGAGTGGTGGAGTAACTCCCTGTCATTCTACTTAGGGAGGCTCCAGGGAGAAATCCCCCAAAAGGTGATGGACCTCTTGCCCTGTCAGGCAGAGGGAGAAGACCTCAGGGAGCCTCTGCCTTGTTGCTGTCGGGCAGAGGTAGGGGACCGAAAAGAGGACAAGGGTTGGAAGCTAGTTCCAGTTTGGGGCAGTGGGCTACCCCTCTCCCTACCTGATTTGCTTCCCCAGGTGCCCCTCTGTAATAGGCAGTTGACCCCGCGTCTCAAGACCACCTCAGATAAGAAAGAAAGAAGGGTAACTGTAGTAGGCAATTCCTTTCTGAGAGGGAAGGAGGGCCCAGTCTGCAGAGTTGACCCTCATCGTAGGGAAGTGTGCAGTCTACCTGGAGCCCAGATCAGGGACATCGCCTGGACGCTCTCCAGTCTGGTGCACCCAGTGGATTACTACCCACTGCTGACCTTCCAAACAGGTGGGGAAGCTGCATCTCGCAGTCTGAGGTGAATGAAAAAAGATTTCAAGGCCTTGGGATGGATGGTAAAAGAGTCTGGGGCTCAAGTGATTTTCTCTTCCCTACTTCCAGTTTTGGGTGATGATATGGAATGGAATAGAAAAATTCAGTCTGTAAAAAATTGGCTACAAGACTGGTGCTACAGGCAGGGCTTTGGATTCTTTGATAACAGCTGGTTTTACAAGACACCAGTCCAAAGAGTGTTATGTAGGAAAGGTTTATCTCACAGGGGCAAAAGGATGATGGGACAGGAATTAGCAGGGCTCATTTGGAGAGCTTTAAACTAGATTTGAAGGGGGATGGGGTGGTAGCTGGGCTTGTATCAGTGGGGCAGCACTCTAGAGTTCCTGAAGGCTGGGAGGCCTCCCATACCCCTAGGGTGAGATCGGTGTGCTCAGTTCAATCTCTGAAATGCCTGTACACCAATGTGTGCAGCATGGGGAATAAGCAGGAGGAGTTAGAAACCTGTGTTCCCGCAGGAGGTTATGACCTAGTGGCAATTACGGAGACATGGTGGGACAGAAAACATGACTGGAATGTGCTCATGGATGGCTATGTCCTTTTCAGGAAAGACAGGCCAGCCAGGCGTGGTGGTGGAGTTGCTCTTTATGTGAGAGAGCAACTACAATGTATTGAGTACTGTCCAGGGGCGACTGAGTAGCGAGTTGAGAGTCTATGGGTGAAAATTAGGGGGCAGGCTGGCGGGGTTGATACTATTGTGGGTGTCTATTATAGGCCACAGATCAGGGTGAGAAAGTTGATGAGGCCTTCTACAGACAGCTGAGAGCAGCCTCACAGTCACAGGCCCTGGTTGTTATGGGGGATTTTAACTTCCCTGATGTTTGCTGGAAGGACTACTCAGCCAGCCACAGTCTAGGAGGTTCCTCCAGTGCCTTGACGGTAACTTTCTGATGCAAAGGGTGGAGGAGCTGACTAGGAGAGGCGCACTGCTGGACCTCATCCTCACTAACAAGGAGGGTCTGGTTGAAGTGGTAAAGGTTGAGGGCTGCCTTGGTTGCAGCGACCATGAAATGGTGGAGTTCAGGATCTCCTGTGGCAGGAATAGGATAGCAAGTAGAATTGCAACCCTGGACTTCAGCAAGGCAAACTTTGGCCTTTTCAAGCAATTGCTAGGGGAAATCTCATGGGACAGGCTGCTTGAAGGTAAAAGGGCCCAAGACAGTTAGTGTTCAGGGACTGCTTATACTAGGCACAAGATCAGAGCATCCCGACACGTAGGAAGTCAAGGAAGGGAGCCAGGAGACCTGCGTGGTTAAACAGGGAGCTGCTGGGTAAGCTCAAGTGGAAGAGGACGGTTTATAGATCATGGAAGGAGGGGCTGGCCACTTGGGAAGAATATAAGGCTGTTGTCAGAGGGTGTAGGGAGGCAACTAGGAATGCTAAGGCCTCCTTAGAATAAAACCTGGTGAGAGGGGTCAAGGACAACAGAAAGAGCTTTTTCAAATACTTGGCAGATAAAACTAACACCAGAGGCAATGTAGGCCCACTGATGAATGAGGTGGGTGTGCTGGTGACAGAAGATACAGAGAAGGCAGAGTTACAGAATGCCTTCTTTGTCTACTCTGCTGGAGGCTGTCCTGAGTAGCCCCATACCCCTGAGGCCCCAGAGGAAGGCAGGACAATGGAGGAGTTTGCCTTGGTTAATGAGGACTGGGTTAGGGAGCAATTAGGCAATCTGGACATCCATAAATCCATGAGTCTGGATGGAATGCACCCGTGGGTGCTGAGGGAGCTGGCTGAGGTCATTGCTGGACCGCTTTCCATCATCTTTGCCAAGTCTTGGGAAATGGGAGAGGTACCTGAGGACTGGAGAAAAGCAAATGTCGCTCCAGTCTTCAAAAAAGGGCAAGAAGGAGAACCCGGGTAACTATAGACCAGTCAGCCTCACCTCCATCCCTGGGAAACTGATGGAATGACTTATCCTTGGTGCCATCTCAAGGTGTATCAGGGATAAGAGGATCATTAGGGGCAGTCAACATGGGTTCACCAAGGGGAAGTCATGCTTGACCAACCTCATTGACTTTTATGAGGACATAACAAGGTGGATGCGGTCTACCTTGACTTCAGTAAGGCATTTGACACAGTCTCCCACAGCATCCTTACATCTAAACTGATTGAGTGTGGTCTGGATGACCGAGTAGTGAGGTGAGCTGTGAACTGGCTGCAGGGAAGAAGCCAGGGAGTTGTGGTCAATGGGGCGGAGTCCAGCTGGAGGCCTGTATCTAGTGGAGTGCCTCAAGGGTCAGTACTGGGGCCTATATTATTCAATATATTCATAAATGATTTGGATGAGGGAATAGAGTGTACTATCAGCAAGTTTACTGATGACACCAAGCTGGGAGGAGTGGCTGACACGCCAGAAGGCTGTGCTGCCATCCAGCGAAACCTGGACAGGCTGGAGAGTTGGGCGAGGAAAAATTTAATGAAATGTAACAAGGGAAAGCGTAGAGTCTTGTATCTGGGCAGGAACAACCCCAGGTTCTAGTATAGGTTGGGAAATTACATATTAGAGAGCAGCGTACGGGAAAGGGACCTGGGCATCCTGGTGGACAGCAGGATGACCATGAGCCAGCACTGTGCCCTTGTGGCCAAGAAGGCCAGTAGCATCCTGGGGTGTATTATAAGAGTGGTGGTTAGTAGGTCCAGAGAGGTTCTCCTTCCCCTCTACTCTGCCCTGCTGAGACCACATCTGGAATATTGTGTCCAGTTCTGGGCCCCTCAATTCAAGAAGGACAGGGAACTGCTGGAGAGAGTCCAGCACAGGCCAACAAAGATGATTAAAGGAGTGGAGCATCTCCCTTATGAGGAAAGGCTGAGGCAGCTGGGTCTCTTTAGCTTGGAGAAGAGGAGACTGAGAGGTGACTTCATTAATGTTTACAAATATATAAAGGGTGAGTGTCATGAGGATGGAGCCAGGCTCTTCTTGGTGACAACCAATGATAGGACAAGGGGCAATGGGTTCAAACTGGAACACAAGATGTTCCACTTAAATTTGAGAAGAAACTTCTTCTCAGTAAGGGTAACAGAACACTGGAACAGGCTGCCCAGGGGGGTTGTGGAGTCTCCTACTCTGGAGACATTCAAAACCTACCTGGACACATTCCTGTGTAGCCTCATCTAAGTGTTCCTGCTCCAGCATGGGGATTGGACTAGATGATCTTTTGAGGTCCCCTTCCAATCCCTAGCATTCTGTGATTCTGTGATTCTGTGAATGCTGGAAGAAGGAATTTCCTTCTTTTTGCTCACTGTGTCTGCAGTCAGATACATGTCCATAGCACCAGCAATTGGGATGAGCAATTACCAAGTCAGATTTGGTACTATTCCCTTGGGATGGTGAATGTTCAGTGCACAGACACTGGTACTGGCATATGTAGGCTTGGTCAGAGCGCTGGAGCATCTGCAGTGAAAACAGGGTGTGTACCAGGCATCTTGCAGAGAGAAAAAACAGCTGAAGTGGAATAACATTTCAGGGAAATAAGGAAAGGGAACCTCCTTTTTCTCTGTTCTTCTGCAAGACATTTCAAGCTTCTGCTTGAAGCTTCCAAAGGAAACAGGTGTCAGCATTTCATAGTCATCAAAACAATATGTTGTTTCTTTAATACTCTACCCAGAAACTTTCCAAGAAAATAGCCTAAAAATTCAGCCCAAAGCAAATAATCCTACTCTGTCTTGCCAATTTCTAGGCAAACGGAAAAACTCTGGAATTAAATAAAAGGGTAGCATTAATTATAGGTGTCATTACCTGTTCTGTCCATTCAAAAGTTTAGTATTGTTTAGATTTTCCTGCAATTTTTAAATAAATAATCTTTCTAATCCATAATGTTTCATTCTAGCAATGAGAGGAAATGTCTGGTGTTTCTGAAGCTGTTCCTCAGTAGTATTTTTCGCTGTTCATCAGTTGCAGCTTGGAAGTGCATACAGGTCCAAATAGCATTGGAATGTTGTGTGTTTTTCACTTTATAGGTGTTTTGCTACAACCTAGTCATGTCCCCACGGGCCTAGAAATATCAAGGCAATTAGAAGATGAGAAATAGTGATCCTCTTGTAAATTAGTGGTACCAAATAGCGGCCAGTTGAAGCATTTAACTAAAAGAGCTCTTCAGATCCCAGTACTGAGCTTCTGTCTCCCAAGGTCTTACTCATAACAGCATCCTTCTTTTTCCAGCTGTCTAAAAAATGGGAGATAACTGGCTCTGCTGGGTAATTATGTGTCAGGGTAAGGGAATTTGAAATGTGGCACCCTTCAAGGCTCTCTTCCTTTCCCATTTCCCATGCTGTAAATATGAAGCCTCTTGGTGAGATCAATACTAAACAGAGGACAGAATATTACCATTATGCTGATGATGCAAGATACATTTTTCTGGTCCTGTAGCTGCAGGGCTTGTGCCATGGGAAATTTTGAAAGATACTGTTAACTGAATGCATCAGTAGTTATTCATTCCCAAACCTGAGAAGATCCGTGTTCTTGGCAGAGGTCAAACACCTCAAGAGGGTACTCAAAAGTCCCCAGCCTATCACCACACTGCATGTGCTAACAGAGCCTGTCTTATTATTTTTCTTCAGTTGCATTATTCCAAGACCCCATCACAGGACTTTTGATAGGGCATTATTCCAGCTGTATATTATCTCAATGTGATGGGTTATTGCGACACATTATGTCCACCCAGGAATTTTTTTGCATCAGCTGCTGCCTATTATTTCTAAATCTTTCACTGGGCTTTACTTTGGCTATATTTAAGAATACACACTGAGCTCTAAAATGGTGTGCCTCTGTGCTCATACACCACCCACTGTTGAAAGTTTCTACCTTTAAATATGAAGTCAGCTGGATAGCTTAATTCTCACAGCCCTCCAGAATAAAATCCCTTCTACAACACATCTGTTCCTGTTTATCCATTCCCAGTGTTATGAATTTTGACTGAAAATATGCCTCTACCTTCTTGGTTTTAACATTAACATACAACACAAAATAGAAAGTGTGACACATACACTTTAGTAAGTGTATGACAGTGCTTGTGTTTGTGTGGAACTGTACATATGCATTTACAACATACAGCATCATAAAAATGTAATTAATATTAAATTGGACTATGTGATCTGTACAAAATCTATTACAGGATATTAGTTATACATTTTTATATTCCCATAATAATTTTATAAGCACTCTATGAAATAACATGTAACGTTTCTATTTGGTCTTCTATGTGCGCAATTGCATTCTAAATGCAGTTCAAGATTATACTCTCTTGTACTATACAGACATCACAGAATATATAAATATTTTATTGTAAAATGCACATACAGTGACTTGTGCCTCAGAGAGTATTCCCTAATTTATAAGTGCTTGATGAAGATGTTGAGATTTTATTTAATATTATTTATTTTTGATAGCATAGCAGAAAAGCTAGTGTGCAGGGGATAATCTTGATGGATTTACTATGACAGATCTAGTGTTTTATAAAATCTTCTACCCCAAAGAATTCAGTTCTGCTGCAGTGATGGCTCATGGGAAACTCAGATCACTTCCATTAGCAACGATGCATTGGTATTATTACTGTATTCAGATGTTGGGAACTCAGTTTAAGATTGATACAGTGAACATAAAGAAAGCATGGCATTTTCTTGGATGGATTCAAAGAAGCTGCTGTGCATTACTTCCCAGTGCAAAGATACTTGCTATATTTGTATTTTTCCTTCCATTTTGCCAGCCTTCCCTCACAGTTGCTCAGTCACCACCCTGTATTTTTCAGGGAATAAAGATACTCTCACCACCAAGAACACTCCAGGGCCCTCTGATGAGAAACTCCTTCCCCCACACATGGCCTCTGAGTCTCACATCTGTCTGTCTGAAGTCATTAATTCAAAGGCTTCAATGAAGGCAGGATTCTTGCACTAACAAGCTGGCAGCTTGGCTTGTGCTCTGCTTCCTGGCTCTAGCCAGCACCTTTCCTGCAAGTGATTAGAAAGAGCAGCCCCTCATTTTAAGCCATGCTCAAGTGGGTGACCTGAGCTAAACTTATGAGTGCTTTTCAGAGAGGCTCAGTCTCAAAAACAGAACAAGGCATCTTCACACACATAAAATCACAGTCTTTTCGTTTTAAAATAGTAATTAAATATATTTCTTAAATTCTTCACATAAATCACTCCTGCTGTCCCTTACCGTTGTAATGTTGGAAGGGATATGACAGAAATGGTAGCTCACAGTGAGATACAATTCAGCCAGGCTTATGTGTTTCACATAAAATGCATATGTGTCACTCTACAGTAAGCTAACATTTTACCAGCACCCAAATGAAATAGAGTTTGACAGTGGCTGCTAAGAGGAAAAAAAAAAAAAGCATATCAAAACAGATAACATTAATTTTAGGAATTAGACTATAATAATTCTTAATTTACAGCCTGCAAGTATAAACAGAAAGAGAAAAATAAATGTCATTAGCTTTCTTTCAAATAATAGTTATTTAAAAAGAGATTATAGATTATTTGGTGGATTTTTAATTATTATTTGTTAAAACAATATTAAACATCTCTTCCAGCCAGGAATATATTTTCCCTCTGGAAAACATGTAGCTTTCTCTGTTTTTCAGGCTCCTACATAATTCAGTTCTTTCAGAGGTCAATAATGCATTTCTAAAGTTCTTTTACAGAAACCAAACTGAATCCTTGGCCTTTTTCTTGTCTCTTTATGTTATGAAGTATGCATATTAAAAAGCAGCTAAAACAAAGCAAGTGAGACTTTCCTGATTTAAGAAAATTGCTGATTGCCAAACATCATCTAGGCTGGCTCCATGACACCCCTCAGGAGGAAAGAAAGCTGCAGATAACTGTCCAGAGCACTATTTCTGTGAGCATCCCTGAACCCCAAAGCGGTTTTTAGAACCTTCAGAATCCAAGTAGCTAAAAGGCAATTTACTTGTAACTCTGCCCCTGTATCTTTGTTGACCTGATTAGCAAAAACCAGACACAGCCAAAAATTTTTCCCACTGTTTAAGTCATTCACACACCACTCAAGTGAAGACACTTCTGGTATGGGAAATGACCACACTTTCAATGTCAAGATATCCTCAGTCTTGTAAAAAGCATCCTGGAATTTATTAATGGCCACAGCTAAAAAGTGCCTCCTGATGATATTTCATGTGACAGAGACATTCTGGTAACAACAGTGCTTGCTTAATTAGGGCATTCACCGATGATTTTAAGGGAAGAATGTACTAGCTCATGCAGCAAGCTGAGGTTTCCACCTAAACAGATGTGAGTATTGATGCTATTTAGGTAGAAAAAGCACAGCCTAATACAACATGACCACAAGCAGCTTTTACCAACGCCCTCAGAAGCCTCATGTGGTCCAGGACATCAGTAATCAGAAGACCAGCGACAGAAGAGCTGGCATCCCTCACTGCTTCTTCTGCTCAACAGCCTGCTGACATGTCCAGTGACTTTACACTGTGTCCTCATTAAGAGATGCTGGCAAATTTGAACAATGCTATAGAAGGCAAGAATTTCAATCTTTAAACAAATATGGAAAATTATGCTAATATGGAAAAAACAAGCTACATCTAAAAGAGGTAACAGATATGTCCCTTATGAGGACATAACACGAAAATGCACAAAAAATAATGTTTCAGCTGATGAGAGGCAGCTAATAGATCTTCCTATTCATTGCTAACCTTTAGAAGCTATCAGTTTACCATGGGATATAGAAATGGGAGAGAGGAAAAATAATAAAATAAAAAAGCAAAACAACAAAAAAACCAAACCAAACCAAAACAAAACAAAAAAAAATAGAAAAGAGGATCCCAAAGTAAAACAAAATATGAGATTTGACAACTAAGGGTGTGATCCAAATTAATTGCCGTGAATTGGAATATTCTCATCAACTTGAACACACTCTGTGCTTAACTGAGAACAAAGATTATATGAAAAGAGGAATGTGTATGAAATACATCATGTAGTTTTAAATAACTGTTCTCCCCAGGGTGATGTATTTACTTATGAAGAAGAAAGGAAACAAAATATACAGAATAGGCTAGTATTCAGGGAAAAGAAGAACCATAGAAGGTGACTTGTATAAGCAAAAGCAAAGCATAAAAATTTATGCTTAACCTGAATGCATGAATATTCCCCAAAAAAAGCAGTATTGTGACTTCAGCAATGAAAAGTAAATATATTCGTACAGTTTCATTAGACCATGGTTGCAATGCTCAATGGCTTTCAGGATAAAGCCAAGAACAAGTTAATGATACCAAAGGGAATTGTTAAAAGATATAAAATAAATGCAAACATAGTCTAGAAGTGGGGCTACTTTGATAGGATAGAGGCAGGCAAAACTCATGGTTCCCAGATACATGTATTTATTATTCATTCTTACTGAAAGCAGAATGTTTGACAGAAAACATTAAAAATTTCTATTGATATCACACAAGCAAGAAAAACAGATGTTTCCAGACAATTAGTCCAGGTTAAAGGCATCCCTGAGTACACACTGAAAATACTAAGCCCTCAAAAATTATTTCTGAAAAGTCATATAGCATAGCAAGTATAGCCTCAAACATCAATAAAGGGAAGAAGAGTGGTTTATTAAGCAAGGAGTCTAATTTCAAGCATATTCTGTAATGTGAAAGAAGAGAACAATTGCTGAGGGGAAAATTAAAATAAACAGGGGAAAAAAAAAGAACAACCAACTCCAAAACACTCCTCTAAACCTTCAAAGGATAATGGAACGATAAGCAATAAGCAGCATGGGTTCATAAAGAACATGTCGTGCCAAGGAAACGTGATTGCTTTTTTGATAGAACTGCAGAAATCCTAGATGAAAGATACACAGTATGATTTTAATAAAGGATTTAATACAAGTGTCTCACTAAATCTCCCAAAACGAATTCAAATTGCTTTGGACTTAAGCACTGTCATGTAAATTGAAAACAGGTTAAAGGATCACAAACACTGGCTGATGAGTAATGGCAGCAGATCGCACTAAGTCATGGGGAAGTATGCAGTGGGTCTACTGCAAGGTGTAAAGTTGTTTCTTGTTTTAATAACTTCATTAATAAGCTGGAAGAAAAGGTAAACAGCATGTAAATGAGCTCTGAAGATGAAACTACAGTTGGAGTAATGTTAAAGTGGCAAAAAACAACAAAGGTCTAACTTTAAAACAAACAAACAAAAAGACAGCAGCAAGCTACTGCATTGAAGAGACAGCCCACAGCAGAAAAACATCTTGTATAGGGAAAGTAATGGTCCACACTTACCCTTAGGAATGAGGGGCAGAATACATATGAGGGTTTGGCATGAACTTCATTGGACAGAAAAGCTAATGTATGTTTGGGCTGCATATTTTGTAGTATAAAGTGGCACAGGAAGAGAGAAAATCCTCTGTGCATGAAGGAAACATAAAGTGTTTACAATTAAATATATTTTAGCATTCCAAACTAGAGGAAAGTTTGAAGAGCATGCAAGAGAGAAAGACAGAGCAATGGCAACACGTTCAGGCTAAGCGTATCACTTATTCAGATAATGAATATTGGAGATGTCAGAAAAAACATCGCAGGCATTGAAAGCCTATTGATTTCTTTATCATACTCGAAATGCCATAGAACTCCAACAAAGAAGAACAAATGTATCTGGAAACATTTCAAATTCCATTTTTATTTTCATGTAGGAACATGTTTATTGATTTTCCTTTTCTAAATTTTGGCTGCAAAAAACATCTCTAAATTTTAGTTCCCTCATCTAACAGAGAAAACTGTGCCTTTTTTTTTTAATGTATTATAAGTATAAATGTTTGTGGTTTGTGAGACGATTTCTAAGCTGATGCATGAATTGGTAGGAAGATTGTCAAAACATGTATGACTTCTTTAGAAGAGAAGCACACTATGAGTTGTGAAACCCTGACTGAACTGGAGGCCATATCAGAATATGAGAGAGTAGAACCTTTATCCTAAGGCAAGATCTTATCATAAGAAGTACCAAAATTATTTGAAAGACACAGGACATATGCACCACCACCCCCCTTCTCACTTTAAAAAAAAAAACAACCACCCCTTTTTCCTCAAAATATCCACTCATAAATTTTATGGACTGCAGCAAAATTTCAATTAAATATTTGAGACCAAAGAAAGTGTGAAAATGCAACCTTCAGACATTGACTTTCAGCACAGAACAGGGCAGCAATAGTAAATGGGAACTATCGTAACAGCAAATTAACTGCTTTTAAAGCCAGCAAAAGATGTTCTTAGACTGGCAGAATTAGGTAACTATGGTGAGGTGCAGATACACCTAACTCTGCAAAAAAACTACATCTCAACTTGGAGAAGAAACCTCTAGGAAATATAATTCATCTGATTCCCTTTGATGTAAATGTTCCAACAAAACAAAAGCCCAGAAGAACACTTCCATCATGCCTATATAAATACAACAAGCTTCTCATTCCAGGCAGGGTGGTTATGTGGCTACAAGCTACAAAATCCAATTTTTTTTTGCATGTGCTGTTCTTTGTAACAAGCCAAATAATTAATGAAGTAATATAAATTTGACAAAATGTAAGCAGAGAATAATGATTTACAAGACTTCTTGTGGTTAGAAATTAATTTTCTCTATTATAAAGCAGGTGGAATGCTGACAGTGGAAAACCTATACACTACTCAGTTCTTATCTCACCCTTAAAGGATCAGTGATGTAAAACAAATACTGCTTAACCTTTTCCTTCATGATCCATATTTCTTGCAGAAGTATGCAGAAGGGCAATATGCCTGCTAACTTCTGTCTGCTCCTTTCATATAAAAGCCAGAAGTAATATTCCTCTGTATCCTTTAAGAATAAGTAGTGAATTTATCATATCTGTTTGTAATGTCCTTTGGGACTCTTCAGGAAGAAAGGCACAGTAAATGTAAGCTCATTATCATCATTAACTCCTTTTATACACCAGCTGAGCTCAGAAGAAACAAGTAGAAACAAATAGGAGAAAAATATAAGGGAAAACATAGGTAAAATATATTTACCATTGCCCTCTATTCTCTTCCTGGTAGGTTTTTTGTTTGTTTTATTAATAGATACCTTTATTAGATAAAACTTTTTTTTTTTTTTTTAGGAAGTCTTAAAATTAGCTTGATCATTTAACTCCATGAGATGACACACTGCTAAGGAAGAAGAGGAATTAAATGGCTTGATTTATAATAGGGGACATTGCACCCAGCAGTGCCCAGCCGATTACAGTTGTTCTCATAAGCTTAGAAACGCCTCAAGGTTCCCACAATCACACCTCACCTACATGTGGAGAGAATGGTTTCAGGAAAAGGAAAAGCTTTTTGTTTGTCCTGTTTGTGTGTTTTCTGGGGAATGGCACTATATCAAGATTTGAATGGGACAGGACTCACTAATTTTAGCCATTGAAAGGTCACATTTTTCATCCAAAAGTAATTTTCTAAGGTCCTTCTAGGGTAAATGCTGTGCAAGTGACACCTCCAGACAGCAATTTAGACAACACACAATGGACATTAATACCAGATAAATGACCTCAGGAAGGCTCTTTTCTCTCCCTGTTGATAGCAAGGTCAGCCTAGTGAGTACCTTTAGGTAAGGTCTACCTTTCTGCCAGCTACTGAACTCATGCAACTGTGTTTTTACAAATAAACAATAGCTAACAATTAATATGAAAGAATCCTTTCAACATTACAGCTTGATTCAAACCCTTTGAGAAAAAGTTGTAGTAATCTTGTCTCTGTTATCACATCTGATACATTAAGGGTTTTGGTTGTGTGGGGGTTTTTATTGTTGGTTGGTTGTTTTTTGGTTTTGTGTGGATCCAACATGTATTTTCTGTTGCTGTAGATTTATATGGTTTTCTTTCTTGATCATTAACACCAAGGGGAAAAAAAAAAAAAAAAAAAAGGAGTCCCAACCTGCAATCATATCCCACATACTTGGTATCTCAAGACTTTAAAAACTGACTCACGAGAAAAGAGTTTACAGAACTATAAGCTCCATAGTCCTCATTTCAGTCTCTAAAATGGGGAGGTCTGGTAGCTTTGACTAGGTTTCTGATCTTTACTTCTATGAGTTTGAGGGGAGTGGGAGGAAGAATGTTTCTCAAACTGCTTTATGGAAAAGCTTTAAAACTTAAAATTGTTGGGAATAAGCTACCCTAAAACTCTTAAAAATGGCAACAAAGGTGATAGAGGATCCTTAAGGCTACTTACGGTGAAATGTTTATTGTATGCAACTTTGGTGAGCTAAGAAATCACCCGAATTAAAAGGAAACATAACCAAACCAAACAAAACCCAAAAACAAACAAAAAGAAAAAAACAAAACAAAACAGAAAAAAAAAAAAAGAAAGAAAGAAGGAGAAAGAGCTGTGAACTTTATCTGCCTGTGCAAAGGCAAGAAAATTTAAAAAAAAAAAAAGAAAAAAAAAAACAAAAACACACAGATGAATGTTCAAACCAGGAATGAAATGTAGACCTCTCCAGGCACTGAAAATTGAAAATATCTGAAGACACTTCTGATGCTGTTGAGCTGCGGGGATGATGTTTTGAACACCATCACCATCAACACCACCCTTGTGCTTCATTTTGTGCTCTCATATAGGAGCACCCCTTTCTAACTCCAGCCCTTCCCCCCGTACAGCAAGGTGCTCTCAGGGGCTCGTAAAACTTCCTCTTTCACTCAAATGCCGACAGTTTCCCAATCATCTGTCACCCTCTATTCCCGTCGCCCGGGATTCGTGCCGGGGTGCGAGATACCCCTTACGGGAGCAAGGCGCTTCGCTCGCCCATCGCTCCTAGGGCCGCGCTGACACCTGCGAGCCGAGGCAGCCCCAGGGAGCGGGGCGCCGGCAGCAGCGCGGGGAGAGCGCGGGCCCCGGGCTGCGAAGGTGCCGGCAGCGAGCGCCACACCTCCCTGCACGCAGAGGCGCTGGGGAGCGCGCTGGGGAGGGCACTGGGGAGAGCAGGGCTCGCCCAGCCCCGCACCCGCCCCTGGCCCCGCCACTCGGCTCCCCCGGCGGGCGGGCGGCGCCTCGGCCGGGCGGCGGATCGGCCCCGCAGGGCCGCCGGGCGGCGCTTGCGCACTGCGGGACCGCCGCGATGCTCGCCCGCCTCTCCGGCGCGTCCCCGGGAGCCGCGGCGGAGCCGAGCTGGAGCGGGGCGAGCGGGGCCGGAGCCGCGGGGAGCCGGGAGCCCGAGCGGAGTCCGCCGCAGACCGCCTCGCTGCGCCGCGTCTCGCCCAGCCCCCGCTTGCCTGGGCGGCCGCGGCTGCCGCTGCCCGCACGACTCGGGGAGGCAGGAGCAGCCCCCGAGGGGTCGGTCCCGCGGCTCCGCCCGCCCGGCGCCGCCAGCAACTTTGCCGCCCTGGCTGTGCACGCCGCGCACCTCCGCGGTGCGAACGCTTAGTCGGCGCGGTGATTAACGCCGGGAAGAGTTTTGCAAAGCTCTTAAACACCTTAAGCCGCGCGCAGCAACCTGTTTTCTCCGAGGTTGCTGAAGAGGAGGAATTAGTGCTTGCGATTATCCGGAGAGGGGAGGTGTTTTCCGCAAGGAACCCTTCCTCACCTAAAAAGCCACGAACTGCCCGCGGCGGCGGGAGGATGTAAATAGGCAGCACGACGCCGGTTCTGCTGCTGGCGAGGAGGCAGCGGTCCCGGGAAAGGGCGGAGCGCCAGAGGGGGGCTGCTCCCGGCGCTGCACTTGCTACATTAACTCGGCGGGTCGGAGACGGCGACACAACTTTCCGGGTCTGTCCCGGGAGGCGGCAAGAAGAGCCTCCTCACTTCTCCGCTTGCCGCGCCCCCAGCACCGGCCGCTTACCGCGGTGGACCCCGGCGGCAGCAGGAGCCGCACTCCAGCGGCAGCACCGTCGCCCCCTCCCCGGCGAGGCAGGCTGTCCCCGGGAGCCGGCCGGGCATGTCTCCCGCTCCCAGCCCCGCCGAACGGGGCGGCCGCCGCCTCTGAAGGGGAGCGGGTGAGCCCCGCTGCCTCCTGGCCATGCAGCCCCTACGCGCTCCCCTCGCCCTGCTCTGCCAGGTGCTGGGCGCCTGGGTTGCCTGTGCCCTGGCCCCTGCCGCGGCCGTCGGGCTGCCAGCGCTCCCGCAGCGCGCCTGCTCGCCGGCAGCTCCGACGCCCCTTACTCCTGGCCGGCGGGCGGCCGCGGCGTTCCCCGGGCGCGGAACCCTCCTTCGCGAGGCCGACGCTGCGCCCGGTGGAGCGGAGGGACCGCGCGGCAGCTGCGCGCCCCGCGGGGCGGCGGGGGCCGGGCGGCGGCGGGCGCGGAGCAGCGAGCGCGGAGCCGGCGCGGCGGCGGGGAGGGGCGCGTCGGGCGGACCCCGCTGGCTGCCCCTGAACGGCTCGGCGGATGGCGAGGGCAGCGCCGGGGGCCGCGGCAACGCCACGGGGCGCCGTGCCCGCCTTCGCAACCCCTTCTACCCGCTGACCGAGGAGTCGTACGGCGCCTACGCCGTCATGTGCCTCTCCGTGGTGATCTTCGGCATCGGCATCATGGGCAACATGGCAGTGATGTGCATCGTCTGCCACAACTACTACATGCGGAGCATCTCTAACTCTCTGCTGGCCAACCTGGCCTTCTGGGACTTCCTCATCGTCTTCTTCTGTCTGCCGCTGGTCATCTTCCAGGAGCTCACGAAGAAGTGGCTCCTAGAAGACTTCTCCTGCAAAATCGTCCCCTACATTGAGGTAATGGCAGTGGGAAGGGATACCCGGGTCCGTGCACCTCCGCGCAGTCCCGGGCGGCCCTACCGGTCGCTCCCTTGCCGCCCGCTACTACGTGGGGGGCCCGCGCTGCCCGCATTCATTGCTGCCGGCCCGGGGACGTCCGGGTGCGGGGTGGTCTGTGTATCCTGGGCACTCCTGAGGCAGAGCGGGGCCCTGGCACGGCCCTGCAGTGACAGGAGGAGGCTCTGGCCGCATGGGGTCCAGCAGCATCGGGATTTCTGTAGCCTTAGACTGAGCGCGTCGAGCTCTTCTACCCACATGAGTTCTGCCAGACTTTCCTTGCTCTTTGTCATCCTTCAAGGAGAAGAATCCTTTCAGAATTAGACTTCAAGTTGCCTTTTTTTTGTTGTTGTTGGTTTTTTGTTTGTTTTCCTAAAGTGGAGTGATTTAGGAAAATGGAAGGAGGGGATGGCTGGGGATAAGATGCAAGAAGGTGATTGTAAAAAGGGCTATCAATGCGATGTATATGCTGTTAATTTATACTTTAGCATTCAAATCTCACACTTTTTAATTTGTCTTATCTTTATTAAAAAACAAACAAACAAACAAACAAAAACCCAGCTCCTTTTAAATTGCAGCTTCTTGGCAGGTGTTCAGAGGCCATGTCAAGGAAGCTGTCAGCCAGCTGGCCAGAGTCCTGCCAGCAGCGTTCAGGTTGTGCGCTTTATTTATTTACTGGAACTGAACACTGAGGCCTGTTGGTAAGGTGGTAGCCTCTAATTCTGGCTGGCTTTACTGTATTCCTGAAACCTTATGTTCAACATTATTCTGTAACCGAAAGCTGAGGAAATAACTGTTGATTCTCTTGTCCTAAGAATGAGATATTAAGGAAAGAAAGGAAAAAAAAGGCAAAAATCTTGTTATTAATGCACAGAGTATCAGTTTCTACAGCACACTGGTACACAGTAATACATAATTAACCCGTGAGGATATTTTTAAGAAAGTGTTTATAAACATATATGGTGTGTGTAGCCACCGAATTGCCACGGTATTCATTGCCTGTGATACACTTGATTACTGGTGGTATTGGACAAAGGGTGGAGCTGTGCTACACTTAGATGAATTAAAGGCTAGTAGAATACCACTGCATTTGAAAAACTCCAACTACACTTAATTGATTTGCATTATGAAGACATGAAGGAGTAAATATGTATTTGTTGAGAAACCGATAGTACTAGGAGCTTTTAAAATTTCTGAATTTGAGTTCTGTGGCTACTGTGTTAACCAAAAAGTAAGTGGTACTGCTTCAGTTCAAGTGTACCCATTTCACTTAAAATAGATAGTTCAAGTGTTTTCAGGACTTTCCTGTAGTGACATTTTAGGCTTCCTAACTTTTTTTTTGGTGCATCCACATACAAAATATAAATGTTTCTTTGTAATGCTGATTCTCTCATCAAAGATCAGTAATTGAAATTACGTGCATGGCCACACTGTTCTTCAAAATTAGTTGCTTATGCTGTGCAATTTTGGGCACTAAAGAGTCTGTCAAACTGAAAGTAGTTTATCTGAAATGTAGTTGCCAGAATTAAAACCTATGATCCTGAAAAACATTCAGCTACCGCTATCCCCCCCTTATGCTTTAGCGACATCTTATTTTTCCACTTTAAAGTTCTGTAGATCTCTAGAGTTGAGAATTGGCACAAATCCAGTTGCGATGGATCAGTAGCACGGTGTCTGTCATAGGCTTAATTGTTACTGGGGTCTAAAAGTGAAACATTCTCCTTGTCCCTCAGGAAATTTAATTAATTTACATCTAAGGTACAGATCTAAAATGATATAGCCTTGGGATCCTGTATTCCTCCCAGAATTGTACATTTTTCATTCAGCAGCCATTAAATATAATACTCATGCATGCAAAGTGTAGTCATCACCCTGGGAACAGTAAATGAAAGGCTGGTTTCCCCCTCCTTTGTAGCCATGAGTGGTGGATACTGAACACCACGAGTGGATTGTGCCTCTCCATAGCTTGTCTCAAGCTTGGTGAGGGGGACACGGTTCTGGAAATCAGGATTTGACTCTGCTGAGTTTAAGAGAATTAGAGTAGTTTTGCCGCTTTCCAAGTGTTGTTCAAACCCCACAGGGGTTGTGCAGTGGCTCTGACACCATGAGGAGCAATGCAGATGTGGAATATGCAGTGAAACCTGCTGCTCTCTGCTCTGTCAAGGATCGATCACTGCAGCGCTCTCATCTGACAGCTGAACAATACTGTCTTCTCTCTTGTTGTAATTTGCCTGGGTAGGCTCATCCCCTTCTTGCACAATAAGAGAAGGATGAAGTCTTCCCAGCTCCTTGAGAGGAAAGCTATAGATAGCTGTCTTCAGGAGAGATTTCCAGACCTTGATAGAGTACAAATAGAAGCATCATCCTGAAGATGGACAAATTTAGAGCTGTTGTCTGTGTTTTCCATAAGTTAGCCCATTGTTTTGTTCTTTTAAGTGTCTCTTTGTTCCATGTTTTGCATCTCTTTTTTTTTTTTGCATGCGAGTTCTCTTCGTATGCTGTTTAGGGAGCTACATGTCTCACCTAGAGTTGTAGATTCAGAAGTATCTCTCTTTCAAGCATCAAAGACCCTTACTGGACTGAGTCCTCTGTCATACCAGCTTGTACTTTCAGAACTAGGGAACAGGGAATGTGTAATTATCCAGAGCAAATGATATGGTGATCACAACATTTTAACATAACTCAAGCATGCTTTGTATTGTGTTTGAAGGTTTCAAATTATTCCAGTGAGGAACCTTGAGTTTTCTTAGTTTAGCCTCTTGTGGCAAATGTTTTTTTATTTGTGCTGTTTAATGGCTATTGTGCAAAATTTCAACAAAGTATCTGTTGCTAGTGATAATACATATGCACACAGTCTGGGGAATTTGTTTTATGATATCTTTGAGCACAATTGTATAGGTAAATGTTGAGTTCCCAGCAGTGGAAGGTCTGCACAGTATTTAATTTAATTTAAAGGGCAGTTTTCCCATACCTAATAAAGATCTGCTGTGACCAAGTATATTAAACAGTCTTTTCAGCCATATATTGTATCACAGTTTGGTCACTTTTATTTAAAATTATCTCATGGCTATGCTTGCATAAGGAATGCTGTGCACATGACTGAGGAAAAGGCTGAGTAAATTAGCTATTCTGTGCTTCTCACAAGGTCTTTCGGTAATGAGAGTAAAACTACTAGAGAACAAAGCTAGAAAGACAGATGGTTGGTAGAAGTGGATAAAATGATCTCCATCAAAATCTTCACTTGACCCCGATGATGTCACTGTCCTGGAGGAACAGTTTTGAATGCACTGAGAGGGAATTGAGAAGGGAATTAGAAAAACTGGAGCAGCTACTCTGCCTATAAGAATGTATAGAGATGTGCTTCTCCTTTGCAGTTTTAATCCTCTGCTCAACAGTTCTTAAAATTTTACCACTTTTCTGCAGATAGTTCAGAAGTCTAGCTTTAGGCAGGCATGTCTGAAATGTTTACCTGCACACTGTCTTTATGTTTTCTTCCATATACTTTTCTCAGTATTGCCCAGAATCAGGAGATATAGAGTAAATGACAAAACAAAGACCATGGCTTTGGCTAATTCCTGTTCCACAAGCCCTGCCAATGTGGAACCCTTTCCTTTTTGTTTTAGCACACCTAGTCTTTTCAACAAAAGGACTGTGGCAGGGGAGGCAAAGCTGGGAAAGAAGTGCAGAACAATATAGTTCAAGTTCCCCTACTTACAGATTTGTGCCAGACCTTAATACAAATAAGTGTGGATGTAAACAAAGTCAGTAGTTATACTGTGCCTCTAAATATTTCACAGCTGTTAAATATACCACTCCTGTGAAGTAGCATTTTTATTTTAATACTGGAAGCCGATAGTGAAGTAGTTAAGTTGTTTAAAGCCCTGAGCAGCTTGCTCAAGATGACAAATGGATTGTGTCAGCTACAACTAGAAACTATCTTTTGGACTTTAAAAGCTTGCTTGAGTTGTGTGCATTCTGCTCTTTGAGGTTAGGCTAGAAGCTGGATGAATTTGAGGGGGGTTGTAGAAGTAAGGATCACTTTCTATGCCAGCAGATTGAGACAAGCTACTTATAGTGAAGTAAGGATTTAGAATTGGGGAACGGTCTAGAATGTGGATTTGCAGAGGCTGATTTACCATCCTGTGCAGTCCAGCACAAAGCAAGAGGTTGATACCAGTGGTAGTACTTAGCCTTGCATTCAGAGCTAGTAAACATGAGTCTTTCTCATACTCCCCACAAATAAGAGAAGGACAAAGTTTGTAGTGTCCTCATCTGGACCATATCATGCATATGAGACTGGCTTGACTCTGGAGCAGGCTGACAGTGAAAGCCTCTGAGCTCTGGTGTCTAGTCTCTGTGTGTGCTTTTGGCAATCAACTTGTGACATGACTCCCATTTCCGGTAGGTAACTTCCAGCTCAGGAAAGCTATCACAATTAGTATTCTTAGTGGAAAGCATGAGGATTGTTTTGGACTGGAATACGAATTAGTCCCTTTCCCTGGAGATGATCCTCCAGGGCAATTTCAGGTGAGGCTTTTTCCCCTTTCTCTCTTTTACATGGTAGAGGCAGGAAAGAGGCACAAAGAAAGTGACTATTCTCTGCCTGTTCCCAAGCTGTCAGAAGAGATCCTTATTTTAAGTTTCACTTCAGGGAAGCACATACATTTTTTATGGGAGTTTATAAAAGCTGTGAATTATTTGTATTTTCTGTGTCTTTTGTTTTGTGGCATCTTCTTTGTGTCTCTTCTTTGACTGTAGTCAGAGCTTGGCTCCTGAATCTCCTGTAGGTCCTCTGGGTTGACAACAAAGATCCACAGAGAGCTTTGCAGTTTCAAAGCTTCATACAGAGAATTTTCTAGGGCAATGACTACATGTGTCTTTTGCTGAGCAGAATATCTTCAGCACTTATCACGCAATAAATAATTATTTAAAACAGAAGTATTAGTCTATCTCTGCCCTTTAGGTATTAATGGCATGATGATAGTAGCTGCCATGTTGACTATTCTGTCAATCTTTCCTCTGGAAACCCTGTCCTTAGGGGCTTATAAGTTGTCCATAAAAATTTGCTTTTGGCTTAAACTTTGCATGTGGCATTTCAGCATGGAAATGAATTTGTGTCAGATGAGGTTTAAAATTGGGTCAGTAATATTTAAGTTACATATGTGTAGAGAGAGAAGGCAACATCTGCTATGCCGGCACCATTGACTCTAGTCTGAGCACTGGGGTGTCATTTCTCCATATGACAGGATTTTTCCAGAAAAGGAGAAAGTGGCAGATTTGTAGCAGCAATTCCATTCCATGTTGTTAATTTTAAAAATTAGTATAGGAGTCACCTGTGTAGCGTGATGAGAATTTGATCCTCAGTGGAGAATGGCCTCTTTTTTCTTTTTTTTTATTTTTTTAAAGTAAATTAAACTTAACTTGTATGGTAGCATGATAGATTGTAAACAGGAAGATGAACACAAATTAAATCCTTTCGTGTTTTGCAACTTTTCCAACCCTCTGGATAAGCATGTGGTGTACTAATGAGTATTGAGGGGCAGGTCCTGTCTGACCAACCTGATCTCCTTTTATGATCAGGTGACTCACCTGGCGGATGAGGGAAAAGCCGTGGATGTGGTCTATCTGGACTTCAGCAAGGCCTTCGACACTGTCTCCCATAATATACTCCTGCAAAAGGTGGTAGCCCATGGCTTGGACAAGTGTACTCTACGCTGGGTTAAGAACTGGCTGGAGGGCCGGGCCCAGAGAGTGCTGGTGAATGGGGCTGCATCCAGCTGGCGGCCAGTCACTAGTGGTGTTCCCCAGGGGTCAGTGTTGGGTCCAGTCCTGTTTAACATCTTTATTGACGATTTAGATGAGGGGATAGAGACCATCATCAGCAGATTTGCTGATGACACCAAGTTGGGAGGGAGTGTCGACCTGCTGGAAGGCAGGAGGGCTCTGCAGAGGGATCTGGATAGACTGGAAAAATGGGCTGATTCCAATGGGATGAAGTTCAATAAGGGCAAGTGCCGGGTGCTGCACTGTGGTCACAACAACCCCCTGCAGCGCTACAGTCTGGGCGCAGAGTGGCTGGAGAGCAGTCAGGCAGAAAGGGACCTGGGGGTACTAATTGACAGGAAGCTCAACATGAGCCAACAGTGTGCCCAGGTGGCCAAGAAGGCCAATGGAATCCTGTCCTGTATCAAAAATAGCGTGGTCAGCAGGACAAGGGAAGTGATCCTTCCCCTGTACTCTGCATTGGTGAGGCCACACCTGGAGTATTGTGTTCAGTTCTGGGCCCCTCAGTTCAGGAAAGACATTGAAGTGCTGGAGCGGGTCCAGAGAAGAGCAACACGACTGGTGAAGGGACTTGAACATAAGACCTATGGGGAGAGGCTGAGGGAGCTGGGGTTGTTTAGTCTGGAGAAGAGGAGGCTCAGAGGTGACCTCATCACTCTCTATAACTACCTGAAGGGAAGTTATAGCCAGGTGGGGATTGGTCTCTTCTCCAGGCAGTCAGCAATAGGACAAGGGGGCATGGGCTTAAACTCTGCCAGGTGAAATTTAGGCTGGATATTAGAAAGAAATTCTTGGCAGAGAGAGTGGTCAGGCATTGGAATGGCTGCCCAGGGAGATGGTGGACTCACCATCCCTGGAGGTTTTTAAACTGAGATTGGACATGGCACTTAGTGCCATGATCTAGTAAACGGACTAGAGTTGGACCAAGGGTTGGACTTGATGATCGCTAAGGTCTTTTCCAACCCAGTCGATTCTGTGATTCTGTGATTTCCAGTGCCCTGATGGTGTGGTTGGCTTTTGCTTCCGACAGAATTCAAATGCAGCTCTTCAAAGTGGATTCTGAACACTATTACTCTTAAGGTATACAGAAGGATAAGAAACACACAAAGTATATGTGTTCATTTCTCCCTGATATGAATACTGATAGTACTACAAAAGAAACAACCGTATTGTACCTTTTGTTCCACATGTGTAGGACCTCTCCATGGCAGTCGTTTCCAGAATTACCATCTTGTCTTTGAGGTAATTAATGTGGCATAGTTTTTCATCCAGGATGCTTAAGCTAATTGCTAACATCAGAGGGATACCTTGGCCCCAGTACTCCTTATTTGGTTTTGTTCTTTTATAGTGATGACTATTATTCTGGGTTTTAGTTTTTGTTTGTTTTTTTTTTTTTTTTTAATTGAAAGAACAGAAACCAGGAATCTAGATAAACTTAATTATATAATTGTTTGCAATGGGGTGACCTTTTATTTTGCAGTAGTTCAGTCATATTGCTAGACTCTCTACTGTAAATATAGAGTAGCACGAAAAATTATTTCAGTCTGTACTAACTCTGTTTATTTATCTTAGGCAAAACTCACAAGTCTGCAAAAGCCACTATGTTATGTTGCATTAACATTCTCTACAGCTATGGAGTTTGATGTAGATATAGAATAACCATAATAAGATTATAGACTATAAGGGCTTGGGGGAAAAAAATCAGTCATTTATATGATATAACAGGAATGGAAATAAAGAGTCTACAGAGTGTCACTGAGAGCTTAGAGATGGTTTGGCTAGTTGACATCAACCTTTTCTCTAGTTCAGTTTTCCTATTACAACAGGAAAATGTTTTAAGTACTTATCCTACCTGTTTGCAAAGGAAGGAAGAGTGACATATAGTTTAAGAAACTGTGTTATCAACATAAAATATAATCTATTTTAGAAAATCCAGCTTCAGCTGGTAGAAACAGGTACTTCATATAAATCTTTATTTAGTCTTGTTCCATATAAACTCAGTCTACATTTTTTCCTCTCACTTTTCCATCAGAAGGCATGCTCAAGAACATGATGCCTGAGATGATTAATGGTCCCTCTCATTTCCAGCCTCGAGTTGCTCATGGCTGGTTGATTCCCATTCCGTTATATTCACTGTCCTTCGGCTTAAGTAACCTTTGTATATCAAGGTAGACCTATTTATATATACCAGCAATATCCCTTCTTGGTCTTCATCTTAATGGACTGAGTGCCCCAACCTCTTTTATATTAATTCAGATAATTTAGTCTTTGTTGACCTTTTCACCCAAATCACCTTTTCTGATCTCGTTTCTGGTTTTGTTTTCATTACCTTTATCTAGTCAGGCAGATATTAGCGAGAGAGAATTCAAAGTGTTATTTCTACTGGCATTGCTCACCGTACCTCATCCGCACTTCTTCCCTGGTCAGGCAGAGGCTCTGCTCCCAGAGGCCAGGGCCAAGAGCTGCGGGACCACAGCCAGGAGAAGAAGTAGGACAGGCCTGGGAACATTTTGGTAATTGTTAAAGTTCATGAAAGGAAATGGGTATGTTGGAGGGACAAAGAGGAAACATGATGCAATTAGGCTGAGCATTTCATTAGCATGCTGTTCTCTCTGGCCTCAGTTCCCCAAATGAGTTTTGACACAGTTGACTAACAGCTGGTGAGTTAATGACCAAAGATTTATGCAGTGTCTCAAAGGAGCATCACGGTACCCACTAACATCCCTGCCCGTCAATGCTTTTAAAGGAGCAACAGTATGAAGAGAGACTCTCTTGTTGTCTTTTGTCTTTTGTGTGTGTAGCTGTAGCTGGTAACTTCAACAGTGGCATTCTGCCCTGCTCAAAGCAGGGGTCACTTCACCACCTCCTCAAAGCAGGTCAGTGATCATTCAGTTAGAAACTTGGGGACCTTTCTGATATAATCTGGTAAGAGAAAGACGTAAACTACTGTCATCCTGAATGTCTAGAGATTGAAGGAGAATCTTCATAAGGACCGTATGGAAACAAATCAAACAACTAGAAGTGATGATCAAAAACTACTGAGCCTGACTTGCCCTTGCTTTGCCTCACTTCCAGACAGGTTGTTGGAACTAAGACTGTAGCAGCATATCAGCATGTCAGAAACTTAGCTGTTACCACAAGAGCATCAACATTAAACTCCACACTCACACCACTTTAGGATTTGTTGGTTTGTCCTTTAGCTACTCCTCAACAAATTAATTTTCTTAATTCTGTGGTTATTGCAGGGCAATGTAACTGATTAAAAAGGAAACTTCTCTGGCTTCTTTCATATTTTCAACTTAACTTTAATTATTAGTATGACTGGTATGAAGAAACACCCCTAAACTGAAATTGTGTGAACATACAGAATGCATGTCCCAGTTCTTGCCCACATAGATTGTTAGCAGCACCCATTGATTTTGCCGGCTGTTGCTCATAGTCTGCAGTGTGGGGTAAGTAATCAGACCCTTAAATTGCTATAGTGCCTTTAAGCAAGTCAGCTGGAGTGAATTCTTGTTCATCTGCCTGAGAGTGTTTGTTTTTTTGCAAGCTTTGCCATGGCATCACTAACTCCGTTAATCTACAGAAAATAGAAAACCATTGCCTGCTCCTGAGAAACACGTACTTTGTTTGGCTTATTTTGTCAGTAAATCCACAGGAGGGTTTTTAAAGACGACTTCCACTGTTCTTAGTTGTTTCCTCTTGCTCTGTTTCACTGTCTTAAACCTCTAAGTTGTTGGTCAATTAATGTGACAGGAACCCCGTAGGTTACGTTTGTTCATGGTAGACATGTCTTCTTCCATTAGTCCAACCTTAACAGCTGCAGAGTTTTAATGTCTTAGCCACTGTATAACCGCCTGTTTGCCGTGGAATGTAAAAGCATGTGTGTTGGGGGCAGGGAAAGCTCACATAATAGCTGAGAGGGAAAATGTTAATATACAAAACCTCAGATTTTCCTCTTTTCCACTGATTGTTATTTGAATCCCTATTCATTCCTGAGTCTCAGTTATTTACGTGTCTCCTGTAATTGTAGAGATTTGAGTCCTGACCATTTTCTTATTCATGTTGGATTTTCTGGCTAAAGGTTTTGCCATCACTCTAAGGCATCTGAAGATTGCACACACATTTAAATGTTCTGGAAACAAAGTCACCAGTCTTGAATTTAAAAATCTGACTCTTATAGTGTGATACATGAAAATTATCTTTCATTAGCTTTGTTTGTCACTGTTCATTAAGATTTCCCAGTAACTGTAATTTTTCTTTAATTGTGGCTGTGTTTACCAAGCTTTCTTGAATTTTTTCAGACAGTTTAACTTCCTAAATCAATAACTTTGCCTATTAAAAATGTTTACAGTACTGCTTTGTCATCATTAAAGATTCCTGCAAGTTAATTAGTAAGACACTGCATCTTACTCATCCTGTCTTTTAGGAAGCTGCTTCAAAGAAGTCCCCGAGTGAGTCAATGCCTGACAGCTCTAATCCCAAGTGCCTAGTATTTTTCAGTGATATTCAATTTTAGCAATCTGATATGGCCATTAAATATTGAAGGCCAAAATTAATGATATATATATATAATTGTGCGTCATTGTACTATCTATCTTTGCAGAACTTTTTACAAGATGTGCATAAACAGGAAAATTTCAAAATTATTGTGTAAATAAAAAAACATTTTTAAAAATCTACCTATATGAATTTTAAATAAGCCATCACACATCAAATTTGAGTGACCAAAATTATAGTGAACTGCCTAATATTACCCTAGATTTCCCAGTTATTTGCACAGACACGTGGCTTATTCATGATAAGAATAAGGACTCTTTGCATTTATTAGGAATATTATTTAACAGTTTCTTTTGCATCAACACATTTTCAGCATAACACAAGCATGCAAAGCCAAGAAAATAAATGAATTAGAATGCAACAGGACACCTAATCTTTCTCCAATTGAAGTTAATGTCAGTTCTGCTTTGAATTTGAACTGAAGCTGAATTTATTGGAAATAGGATTAGGCCAAAATGTATATAGTCTTCTTGCAAATTTCTTTTAAGGAAATTTAATTATAAACAGGATAAAATGATAGGAAATTATGTTTCATGCAGTACAAGATTTCTATTCATGCATAGAATGATGGTTATTAAAGCTAGAGAACATAAGCATTGCTCTGTACTTGCTCCTTACATTATATAATTGAGAACTCTGTCCAATCCATCTTTAAATCATTTAATCAAAAAAACTTCCGCCATTTGTCCTCGCCTGCAGTACACTCTCTCACAGGATGTTTCCTATGAAATGAAGCCTAGATTTGCCTGTGATTTTTTTTTCAAAATGAAAAGTTGAAGATATAGATTATTAAAGCCTAACTCTTACAGTCAAGGCTGATTTTACACAAGCTCTGGAAATTTGAAGGTTTCAGATACATTCTCTTTGAACTCACAGCACAGGATAACTTTATGTGCCTACATCACATCAAAGTTTCACTTAAAAGCCTAAGTCCACGAAAACAATTGTCGCATCCTACTGCATTCAGTAGATCCCTAATCTGCAAGGTTCCTAAATTTTGTAAATAAGGAAGGTTTTGATGCTACAATCTTCTGCATCCTTGATGAGCATGTGGTGTGAGCATAAGTTCATACTAGTGCTGAAGTAAAACTCTCCCTTTCAAAATAAATTCTAACTTGTGTGATGGAACTTTCTGAAAAGCACTGCTTAGAAAAATGAGGGGGAGGAAGGTGGTTAGTTGTGCGTATTGGTCAGTTACCCAATTTTTTTCCACTCAGTGTTGCTTTCATAGGCCTCCAGGAGAGGATGATACCAAGCTGAAATAAATATTTCTAGGCAGAAAAACAGAATGGTATAATCTTTTGGGATGCATCCTGGGTGGTAGTTCAGCAAACACTGTGATACTTCTTTTGATGGTGCTCAGCACCATGGTCTTCCCATACCTTTGCCTGCAAACTACATGTTCCTTTGCCTTTGTCAGTCAAGAGACTAGACTTGACTGGTGTTTCAGAGGACAAATCAAGCTCTCTCTAACTATGAAAGAGTATAAACCTCTTCCAGAGAACAGCTCAATGATAAAAGCCTTCATCCAACATAGAATAAATTAATTCCCTCTTCAGCATGAGTAAGTTCAGGCCTTTACCTGCTCTCTCTGAGAAGACTGCCACCAAGAAGGGACCAAGGGACTTTTGAAGGAGATGTTTGCCCACTCTCCACTGAATAATGGACTGTACCCTTTTAGCTGTCCTTTTTTTTTCTCTCTCTCTCTTTTTTTTTTTTTCCCCTCAGACAGCACCTGTCTTAACTTGCATTCCCTTTTCTCCTTCCCAGGTGGCATCTCTTGGAGTCACCACATTCACACTGTGTGCCCTCTGCATCGACCGATTCCGTGCTGCCACCAACGTGCAGATGTACTACGAGATGATCGAAAACTGCACCTCGACGACGGCCAAGCTGGCCGTCATCTGGGTGGGCGCACTGCTGCTGGCCCTGCCGGAGGTGGTGCTGCGCCAGCTGGCCAAGGAGGACCCCCAGTACAGCGGCAGCCCCCCAGGCGAGCGGTGCGTGGTGAAGATATCCACCTCCCTGCCCGACACCATCTACGTGCTAGCTCTCACCTACGACGGGGCAAGACTCTGGTGGTATTTCGGCTGCTATTTTTGTTTGCCTACTCTTTTCACTATTACCTGCTCCCTGGTGACAGCGAGGAAAATCAGGAGAGCGGAAAAAGCTTGCACAAGGGGGAACAAGCGACAAATTCAGCTGGAAAGTCAGATGAATTGCACAGTGGTGGCTTTGACCATTTTGTATGGGTTTTGCATCATTCCTGAAAACATTTGCAACATTGTGACTGCCTACATGTCCACAGGGGTCTCTCGCCAGACTATGGACCTCCTCCATCTCATTAGTCAGTTCCTTTTGTTTTTTAAGTCCTGTGTTACCCCAGTTCTCCTTTTCTGTCTCTGTAAACCTTTCAGCCGGGCCTTTATGGAGTGTTGCTGTTGCTGCTGTGATGAATGCATCCAGAAGTCTTCAACAGTGACAAGTGATGACAATGACAATGAGTACACCACAGAACTGGAGCTCTCACCTTTCAGTACCATCCGTCGTGAAATGTCCACTTTTGCCTCTGTGGGGACTCACTGTTAATTGACCTTAGGACGTTATTTCCTGTACCTTTTTACTTTGTTGTTTGTTTTGTTTTTTTTTTAAACTTCGTATTTTTCTTCTTGAAGCAAAATGCAAGAAAAAATGGTTTTTGAAAACTACTCTGGAAACCTATCTGCATATTAACAGTCGTGCTTTGAAAAATAATTTGTTTGGTTTTTGAAATGAAAGAAAGAGAAAGAAGGAGAGCCAGCACTCAGTTTTAAACAATTATATTTTGTATGGTGCTAGGATTTTATTGTTTGGGGAGGAGAATCCATATCAATCCACTTTTATTTAATTCCATAGTATTTTTTTGATAATCACTGTAAAATGATTATATAGACATTGTGGGTTTTGCAAGATGTTTCATGTAAAAGATGTGATGGAAAGTATTTGAAGGTAGTTTTAATCCAATTACTGTACGCTATTGTGAGAGGACTTGGACTTCAGAAAATTTATGAAGTAGCATATTTTATTCTTTAACTTCATTGTCAATCTGCAATTAACAAGGACACCTATAAGTAGTATTAAATTCCTTCAATAAGTAAAAAAGTCTTTACTTTGCATAAAAATAATTTGAATGGCTGTATTTAATTTACCATTTGTGTACTTACCCTTGGAGGCTATAATTACAGTGTTTAAGGAAGATCGTTGTAATGGTATTAGATTTACATGAATGTTTTTTTAATCTACATTACAAAGGTTCAATGTGCCTCATTGAAAATTTCCTTCTTAACCAGCAAGAATACAAAACCTGAGTTATTTTGTACTTCTTACAAAGAAAGATTTGCTTTCTTACTACTTTTTGTCTTGTGTGGTTTCAAAACCAAGTTTCTTTCCAATTTGTTATTTGTTTTCCATTGAGGTTATGTCCTCAGTCTCTGTACATATTGCTCCTACTGGCTTCAGGGAGAGTCCCATTTCAGAGAAAGGCATTCTTTTGCCAGAGGTTTTCTGACAATAAATGCAAGGGACTGAAACATGTGGAGAGTGAATTCCTTCTTCTTTAAAAGGTATAAACACACTTGGACGCTTGGGGCTTGACCCAGAGCTCATTGCAGTCAATGGAAACGTTTCCATCAATTTCAGAGGGCTTTGGATCAGACTGGCATCTCCTATTTATTCTGGGATATGTAGCATGAATATTAATCATGGGGGCTCTGTACGCCGGTTATAAATCGTGCTGCTCTCACAGAGACTGCTATTCACCAGCAGCTCACGGCTCTGAAGCTGTTTTTGAGAAGCACAGTGTGTTTTGCTCATGGCTTCTTGCTGTCTTTAGAGTTATTAAAATGAGGGTAAGTCAACAGTGCCAGCAACAGTGCGATATAGTAAAATGTGAAGTTGTTGTAAGCAAGCCAGGTTGGAGACTGGAAAGTGCCGATCTGTACCAGCAGAGCTTGTTTGCCCCACTTCTTGCTTGCAGTTGACAGGCTGTTCTTGGTAGGCAAGCTGGTTCGTATTTACACTGGGCAGCGGGCTGAAGTGTAGACACATGCTAAGGAACTGAGTTTGTTATAATGAGCTTATATTTTAATACTAATTAAATAAATAATACAATTGCAGTTGTATGTGCAGACGTAAAATCACATGCATTTGTCCTTTGAAATTAAGAGTCATTGTGACCGATGTGTTCTTACTTCCCAATACGGGCCTGTAAATATGTTAAAGAACTTGTTACTTGTAACTTTTGGAAGGGAGTCTATTTTTTTTATTTGTAGATTCTGGACTTAACATATTTAAAATTTGTATCTGCTGGGGCAAGCAGTATTTCTTATTTTTCTTCACCATTTTAATCTATAACAATTTCAACTGAAAAGCAGTTGAAGGTAGTTAATCTGACTATGAGTCCAAATATATATATACACTTGAGTTCTTTTTCTGATTTTTTAATGAGACATTGAGCCCTATCAAAGCAACCTGCTTTAAGCACAGGCTTCAATTTAAATGTGTTTCTGTTTAGGACTTGCAAAAGTACCTATGTTTTTAAAATCTTTTTGTAAGATGGTCAATCACTTCTGAAGGCAGGGGAGCTATTTCTTCTTTATAAACTCTTCATTGATTTCACATTGATTGATTACGTGCAATAAACTAGGAAAGGTATTAAAGAGAAAAGATAATAACAAAATCTCGCTGTTGTCCCTGTCTCTCCACAAATACATATTCCCATTTCTGCATTTTGATTTGTACCATCCTTCTTTTACAAGTGCCAATATTTATAAAGAATGGGCATAAAAGCTCCTTTTTATTCCTTCATTGTGTTGCTTGTGGAATTGTTTCTCTCAGATGCCTTTTCAGTCCCAGCATGAACAGTGGCTCAAGGACCTATGAAAAGAACAGCAAAATGGGAGGAAGTACTTTTCGTAAAGAAGGAAATATAGAAATTACTTGGGAGTACTAAATGGTCACATTTCACTTATTTAGGTGAAAGTCTTTACCAGGGCAGGAAAAGTCCCCATTGCTGTGGATGCTGGGTGCTTCCAGCTTTCCAGCCTGTGGTAGCTCTGCCAAGGACTGCTGCTTGCTCCCAGGTTAAATGTTCTGTGTCCCTGAGTGGTGCAGATTCCTTCTCTATTGAAGTATCTCCATAATATTTGTTTGCTAATCCTATCGGGTGTCTGGGGGGGAGGGAGACAAAAAAAAAAAATAATTAAAAAGTCATTGGTGAAGGCAGACTATGAAGATCAATAATGCTATGTTTGGAAATAACCCTCCTGCTTGTGTGGTGGAACATTCTCCAGCCTTGTGTTCAGTGGGGTTTCTTTGTATCCAGTGTAACCTTGTCTTTTCTGCCACTGAAAGATTATTTTTCACAGCTATTTCTCCTCCATGCCTTGTACTTGCATAGCAATTGGACATGCAAGACATTCTTTTATTCTAATTTGTTCTCTAAATTGGTTAAACTAATCCCACATTAGCAGGTTTGCATTGTCACTGCTATCCTGATACAGGCATGACTTGTTAATGCATGTAAGTGTCATGATAAATGATTCCTTTTGTTGAAGACAGGGTACTGCATTGCTTTTCTTCCTACATTTGCGCCTGATACTCTGAAATCTTGAAAGTTTCCTGGTGTTTCCTTTTCTTACTTTCCTCAGTGTTCTTAGAAGCTATTTCTGTCTGTTTTGAATGCAGTTCTGTAAGACATTTGTCTATTAAAAAGAGGGCATTTAATGGGCTGATGAATCAAGATTTGGAAATGTTTATGGCAAGGATTTAATTCTTTTACATAAAATAGAGAAACATGCAGTCCATGAGTGATCAACATAAAAGAAGGGTGATGGAATGGAAAATAAGATTGTAAGGTAGGAAAACATTATGCCTTTCAGGTATGTAAACCTTTAACACATTAACACTTGTCGTCCCAGCCCTAGTCTCATTAAGAAATCATAAACCATAAAACTCTAGTATCAGTTCCAGTATCTCCAATGAGATCATGTTTCATGACCTGTATCAAAATATGATCTTTGTGTAGGCCAAAGTACAAATGGTAAATTATTGAAAACAATTACTCTGTTAAAAAATATATTTTATTTTACCCCTTCTAAGATAAATTCCTGGATTCAAACTTAAATAACTCCTGCCCTTAAATGACCTAAATGACTTGCCTAGCTCCTGTTCTGTCATTGGGACCCAGAGATAAGCTTCTCCCCCTGCTGCTCCAGCAGCTCTGGGAATGGCTCCTGAACACAATATAGAGGTTTTCCAAGCATGTTGTCCTACATCTTTTCATAAGAAACTGGAGAATGTTAGGCTATATGGTGAGACTTTCATTTGGTGTTCATTGCATTCTACATTCTATGGTGTGAGTTGCTGATGAAACTCGTGGTAGCTTCTCCAAATTCATTAAACAACAAGAGTATTCAAAACCTATCCTAGGATCTGTAAGCCATTGTCTTGACACAGTACAAATATATGCAACTTGCCCTATGTACGCCTAACTGCTGCTGATGTTCTCAAACACATCACTGAGCTTCTGGGCTTTTTTTGCCGGGTTAACAAAACTCACAAAACACATAATTCCCTTGTTACTGTGTTGGAGTTAAGACTGAAGGCAAAACCTGCTCAAAATTATAGTCTTCTTGGCTGGGCCCATCCTTGTGTGTGAATGGAGAGCACATCTAAGGTGGCTGCAGTAGATCCAGGCTTATCACAGTAGCATCACCATATATATATTTGTTCATGTTCTGATAAATAAAAAAAAAATAGGTTCTGTTAATTCTAGGATGGAAGAGCTATATTCAACGTCCTGCTATGGTTAATTTATACCTGATACATAAATGTTGTGGTTCCTTATCTCATCAGAAGGGCATAACCACTGTAGTAATAGTTATGCTGGTGAAAAGATTTTTACACCTCCTTTTGGAGTTGTTTCAACTTTTTTTGGTAATGGAATATTGTAGTATAGACTTCAGCCTCAGTACCAACATGTTGACATAAGCCACTGTGCTGTAGAAACAATCTGTTTTGTTCACTCTCTGCTCCATGAAATGGTTCTCAAGGGAACAGCTACTGTCAGAGAAGTGGAGAAACCCTGACTCAAGAATAGCTGATAGGCTGGACAGTAAAGTGGTCAGGTGAGAAATGAGCAGTTTTCCAGTGTCTGCAGTAACCCAGCCTCTTTTGGAATACATGTACTACCCATGTCCTTAGTGATTCTTCTGTGGTAGAAAGTTGTGGATTTTTGTCTGTCCTGGATGGGGAAATCCGCACCTACCTGAGTGAACTGTCTGTTTCAGGCGACTAATGGGAGAGTAGTCATGGTGAACCTAAGAAGAAGGAATTCTGGTGCCCTGTTCATCTGTATTTCTCTCTTGCCCAGCTATTCTCCATCTGTTGGTTTCTGAAGGTCTTTTGTCAGATAAAGATATTTTGCAGGCAATGTGGCAGCCCTCCTGGAAGTTAAGTGGAGCAATGCTGGGCAGATACCTGCATACACATTTGAGACTCTAGGTTGCAATCCCTCTGCCTCATGAAAATTATATTACCTTTATTCTGGAGGGCAGAACCTATGAAGCAAAGTGCCTGCAGGAAGCTGGCTCATCTCAGCTCCCTAAGTACCCAGACCTAATGATTTGTCCAGATTGCCAAGGCAAACTGGGACCTTGAAGTGGATCTTCTATGTCCTTATATCTTCACCCTGAGAATAGCCTTCTTCTTTTTCAGGCTGGAAATATAATAAGTGACAAGGAAGATGAATTTTCATAATAGCACTGAGAAATGTGGTTAGGAGGAGTTATACCAGGCATTTTCTGTGATACAGCCTCATTTTCATTTGTTTGGTTTTTTGTTTTTTTTTCAAACTTTCTCCCTCAGCCAAAGTCAATGTGAGATGGTGTGAATCATTAAAACTTAACAGCATACTACGTGCATTTTCTTGTGCTTCAGCAACTGCACTTTTTTGGTACTACTTTGTATTTGAGGGAGTCATTTAATACCTATACTTAGCAAATGTTAAATCTTCAAAAGTTGGCTGTGTTTTGTAGTGAACAAGAAACAATGAACACTGATTTATGTTGAGGGCTGAGGTTCATCAAACAACCAGGCGACCTGTATTTAACCATGTACTGCATCTAGCCCCTGAAAATCCAGGCTACTTGCTTTCCCTGCGATACCATTTGGTAGGTTCAGTCTTTGGTTTTCAGACAGTGAAAGCTGGGACAAAGATTCCCTGGCATTTTCAAAATGTCCATGACAGCACTGAGAGCCAGAGTCTCCCGGTGACATATTCCCTATGTCACTCAGAGTGCCAGGATCCGTAACCTGGAGCTATCCCAGCCTCTTTCAAGGATGAAGTCAAAGATATCTGTCCCTGTGCACTGTAGCTTTAGTTTTGCATCACAGCTTCTTATTACTAAAAAGCAGAAGACATTCTTATCCCAATTAATCTGTTTGTGGGGTTTTATCTTCAACTAGAAATGTGACATGTCAGAGTTACAGAACTCTCAGATTAGAGCACTTATTAAAAGTGCAAGTGACAGCATTATTAATTAAGGTAGTAGATCAGTTATAGCTAAAGAGAAAGCTTTTACTTTGCTTCGTGGTTTTTTTTATTTTTTACCCTTTATTTTTGTGTGATTACATGGGGTGTTTTTGTTGTTGTTTTTTTCCTTATGCAAAATGTAAAAAAAACCCAAAATAAAGCAAAAAAAGAAAAAAAAACCCACAAGCATTCTTTCCTTTTTCTAGTTAGAGAAATTCCATCCTTGGCTTACATCAAGCATCTTTATCTATATCCACAGTGAATTTAGGCCATTGTTCTTTGAGAAAAGAACTGAAAATACTCACATTAGAAACATGGTCATGACTAACTTAATCTTGAAGAGATTAGATTTGAATAAACTTTGAAGGCTGGGATGGTAATGTAAAGCAAGAACTGTACCTTTTTAATAATTATGGCCCTGCAAGCATAATCTTTTTAAAGACATGGGAGATACATACAGTTCAAGAATAGCTTGTGGTTGAATTACGTAACTCTCACAAGAGACTCTGGAATACATATAGTCTGGAATAAAATGATCTAATAGCAGCTGGATGTGCATGTGATAATCCTCACTGAAGACAATGCAACTATTTATGTGAAGGAATAGATTTGAGCCTGTTTGCTATTATACCAGAGAACTATATTCTTCTCTAAGATGTGCTTCCAATTTGATTTAATATGTATGTGTGCTAGCAGAAAAATCTGTGTAGTGTTTTTAGTGTTGCACAGGGAATGCAAAAGCTTAAGAAAGGTGGCCCATCTGTAGCTGTAGCCAGCAGTTATACTTCACATCTTTTCTTCTAAATTCTTTTCTTCCTCTATTTTAAAACAATTTCTGCTGGCTGTTCTTATCAGGCCTTTCGAAGTCTTATTCCATTCACTAACTCTCCCCTGACAATGGAAAATCCCCTTTTGTTTTTCTGGTGATCAGTTCTTTTAAACTGAGCTTGTAAGTAAGTTTCATTCATTTTGCACAATCTATCCACTGGAAAACTTGAAGGTGAAGAGTTCTTCTCCCTATGGAAAGTATTTATAAATAAGGAAGACACAGTTTTTCTTTCTCTATGCTAGCAGAGCTCTAAAGAAATCTCATCAATCTGTATGAGACCTGAGGCCAGAGTATCAGCACTATGTTGTGAATTTATCACTTCAGGTGGGCTCGACTACATGCAAACCATGAGGCTCTGACAACAGACAACATCACTGTCCCCTTGCCAAAACACAGGAGGTATCTCCTGGTATCTCTGTTTCTGTCCTCTTTTCAGCCGGGATAAAGTTAGTTTTCTTCCTAGTAGCTGGTATGATGCTCTGTTTTGCATTTAGAACAAGAATAACATTGGTAATAGACTGATGTTTTAGTTGTTACTAAGCAGTCAAGGACTTTTCAGCTTCTCATACTGGCCTGCCAATGAGAAGGTGTGGAGTGCGTGAGAACATGGGAGGGGACACGGGCAGGACAGCTGATCCAAACTGGCCAAAGGGATATCCCAGGCCACATGATGGATGATCAGTATGATGATCAGTATGCAAACCTAGTGGGACCTGGCTAGGGGCAACCACTGCTCAGGAACTGACTGGATGTCCGTTGATGAGTGGTGAGCAATTGCATTGTGCATCACTTGTTTTATACACTCCATTATTATTATTATTATTATTATTATTATTATTATTATTATCATCATCATCATCATCATCATCATCATACTCATCATCATACTCACTATTATTACTATTATTATTATTATTATCCCATTCTGTCCTATTAAACTGTCTTTATCCTAACCCATGAGGTTTATCTTTTTTTCTGATTCTCTTCCCCATCCCACAAAGGGGAGGGGAGTAAGCGAATGGCTGTGTGTGGTGTTTAGCTGCCTGCTGGGTTAAACCACAGCAATTTCATGTGCTGATTCTTTACTGAATCTCTGCTTCCCTGTACAAAGGATCCCCTTGCAGATAATTAGATGCCTTCGTGACCTCTGAGTAAAGTATTTCTCATTCAGGGTTTCATTTAGCAGACATCAGTCATGAGCTTAGATTAAGGTTTATATGATTAAGCTGGAGGTTAAGATTAGTTGATGACTGTTCTATGATATATGCCCACATACAGATGGAACTCTTTGAAGCTGTATCTGCATGTTGAAAGGACAGGGATCTTCCATTGGCAATGCTACCAAATGAAACTGCAGTACAGCTGCATACAGCTTCCTGGTAGTTTATGATAATTTGGTGACAAGTCTGTCAAATGCTGGAGCTAGGTTTGAGAGGTCTGCCTACCACTGCTTTATAAAAGCTTGAGGGATAGCCATTCTTCTTTATGACATCCTTGTTTGATATGGAGGAAGACTTGCTTTTGGCTTTTGACAACATAAGAGGAAGAAAGGAAGAGAGGCTCAGATGTGAATTAGCTAGGCTTACACTTGTTGGGATAGAATTCTCTAATTGTAACTGTTTCTTAGCTTCCCAGGGTTAAAACAGTTTGGACACCAAATCCTTGACTCTGATATAGACCTCCACACTGCTGCCCAGGGTGAAATGAGTGGCCCTGGTAAAGGAGCCCCAAAATTCCAGAGACAATATTTGATTTTTTTTTCCCCAAACACACAGTCCTTTTCAAGTGGTAAGTCCATTCTGATAAACAGAGCATGGAGAGCATGCAGGTTAGCCTCATTTTCCTTGTCTCCACTTGGTGTTGAAAGGGTTAACAATATTAGCATTTACTCCAGCAGAGCCTGGTTTCAGATGAATGGGGGAGTTCGTGCCTTCTCAGTGCCTCTTTCAGGCTGTCCTCATCCTGCACAAGGCAGCACTGTATGCATTCAGATCCTGAAGGTTCCACCGCCTGCAGGGCTTGACATTTTTTAACTTTTTTTTTTTTTTCCTAAATAAAAGGAGAGCAATAAAGACATCATTAACTCTTTGAGTTTTGAGGACTTAGCTTTGGATATCTTCTTCCTTCTGAGGTACCACTGCAGCATAAATCAGAATTTGCAAATATGTCCATGCCAGAAACTCCACTCTGTAGAGATTTGAACACTGCAAATCATATAAAAGGATGCAAAATTGTGGGTTTACATTGAATCTGTCAGAGGGCAGTCAAACAAGTGAAAAGACACCCCAAGTCTATCTCTTTCTACTTTCAATGCACCACTCCCTGGTTAGAGATTAATATTTGTTTTACTGCCAATCACAACATTACTTTTTAAGAATTCCTAAAATTTCTTGTTCTTCTTTTCTGTTTGTTTTATTTTCCTTTGTCACCTTCCTTCATGCTATTCTTCATTTCTGTTTTTCTTGTCACCTGGAGAATTTTAATTATTTGTGTTGTCCTCTATACACCTCACAGTGACCCCTGTTTAATCAGAGCTTGAGTTCAGTGAGTAGAAGGTGAGTTTAAGAAGCCAATAAGCACTTCCAGCTCACTACATTACCACATATATCTGCAGTTTGGGTCTTAACTGAAAATAACATAAAAGTCACAAGAGAAAGCAGCCTGCCAGTTAATCACGAGCTGTCAGAACATGGAGGCTGGTAAAATGAGCATTACTGTGGGCTTCTCTGCTTCCATTCAGTAGCCAGCTGCAAAACTCTGCCTTGGGATGGACCTGTCAAAAACACAGATGGGAATCCCTTGGAACTAATCTCAAATACAGTGAAAATTAAAATATGAAGTATTTTAAATGAAATACTCAGTGTTCAGCAGAGTAGCATTTGAAACACCAAGGTCTTTTTCATCAGAGCTTACCTGACCTGCTCTACCCCAGAGCTACTGTCAGGCTCTTAAGCTTTTGGCCCTGCCAGAGGAGAAGAACTGTTCTGTTAATTCCAGCATCTAAACCAAATATTAGTGTCAGGCCAAAAGTATTAAAAGAAGAGATTCCTTAGCCGCAAAACTAATTCCGTCTTGACACATTCCTAACAATCACTAGCTCAGGAAGGACATTATGAGGTGAGATTAATGTTTGCCTCTACAGAAAACTTCTTTATTCAAATTAAGAAGAAAAATTAATTTTAGACAAGGTTTGAACTTTTTTTTATAAGCTATAAGATATCTGCTAACTAATTTAATGTGTGTTATATAGGAAAATGGAATATCTCTTCCTTTACCTTAGAACTAAACATTCAGTGACATAAAGACCTAAGGACAGAAAAGCAACAAAGAAGGCTAACTCTTGTATAACGAGCCCACACCATTTCATCCTGTTAGTCCAGTGCAGAAGTCCTACTTCAGTTTTGCATAGCAGAAGCAGATCTAATTGTTTAGTCAAGATGGAGACTCCTGCACTTCCATTTACTTCTAGGGTTAGTTATACTCATTGAGAAAACAGCAACCCTATAATCTCAAGAAACCTTTCATAATTTTGCTAGTACATGTTCGAATAAACCTAGTTATTTAAATGGAGTTGGCTCAGGCTACACTAGAATAACTGAACGGAAGATTGGATCTCTTTCACACTCAGTTTCTGAAGCTGAACAGTTTTCTAACCTGAGCATCCAAAAGCTCACCACTGGATATTTACACATAGGTTTTGATGACAATACAATATAACTACCAATAGTTCCTTCCTCAGCTGGAACTCTGTTAGTGTTTTCTCCTCCTCCCACAGTCAATCCTCTTACAAATGCATGTTGCTCCATTTAGCCTATGCCTCTTCTGTGATCTCAGGATGACACATCATTGTCATTTAGGCAAAGTGTTCCTTCTGACTTTAAAACTATCAATCAACTAAAGATAGTGCTGATTTTTTTTTTTTTTCACCTGTTTTCTATTTATAATTGTTTTCTACTTTCAATGTTTATTTTTACTATGAAATTCAACAGTACCTTTTCTTCAGTCTGCTATAGGAGATTGCTGAAAGGCAACATCTGGGAAGTAGCAAAAATGCCCTAGCTGTCAATAAGCTAGTTAATATAAATTCATCAGAGGCATTTATTCTTTTTAGAACATTACATATTGTATAGTCTGCTAAATATTCTCTCTTAAAGGTAAAATTTGCTACATTTAAACTATAATTTATGCTAATAATATGTTTCAGCACCCATGGCTTAGAATCAGAGACTGATCTCAGGTGTATGAGTGTACACTGCAGGCGTATTACTCCAGGATTGTTCTGATGTAAAAGGTACTAAAGTATCAACAACAGAAGCCCTTTGCAGAGTGTCTAAGTGGCTGCAACCACATCTCGACATTGAGATCTGTTCTCTTTGTGATGACAATACCCCTGTTGTAACCCCTGGCAGTATTGGGTGTTGCACTGCACACCTTTTCCTGGCAGCACAGGCTTCCAGCTCCTGCTGACGGCAATGCTACATGCAGGTACAGGAAAGTGCTTATGTTAGAATGAGAAATGTTGTGTTTCTATGGTATGAATCTGCTAAAAAATAGCAAGGCAAATGTTGTGCATTCGATCTGCATCACTGTTAGGGCTCCCTCCTCAGGACCAAGTCCAGCCCCCCTAACCCATGGAGATTTATTTTGAGGAAAAGAAAGAAAACAGTTCTGAGTGAACAAGCGGAGTGATTCTGCAGTTGCTATACTTCAGATGTGTTAGGGCCTTGGTGGAAATAGGCACTCAATCCTCTTTGTCTTTGAGTCCTCTAATCTCCTTAGGCTATACTGATTTATACAGGAGATCTCTGCAGAGAAGCAGAAGCCTTGTCTAAGTCACCAAAAGCAGCCGTAGTTATATCGAATACATTTTCCATCAGTGAGATCCCAGGTCTCAGAGGAGGAAAAATGGTGCAGGTGGTCAGGAGAAAGATCGGTGCAGTGGTTTTCAGTCGATCTTCATTTGCATCATAAAAGCATCATCTTCCTCAGCACAAAGGAACAGCAGGGCAGGGAACCGGGACTGCTGGCTGGGCTAGTGTGGGTTGTTTCACACATGGCTCCCACCTCTGAAGCCCTTGGCTCTCAACAGGGCTGTTTGTCTCTCACTTTTAAAAGTGCTAAAAGGTTTTCTCTCCTCTCTGTGGGGGGTGACCAAATGCAATTTAAGAAAGTGTGTTTCTGCTGAAGCTACAGTATTTTTTGGTTTCCATTTGTTGTTCTCATTGTTACAATGAACGATCTTTCTGTTAACCCAATCTAAATGATCAGTGCAAAACTATATGTCATTTTTAAGCTACTGTATCATGATGGCCTTAGGGAAATTTTACAGATGCCTTGCCACAATCCATTTCTTCCCCATGATGAGCTACAAGGCTAGCTGCTTGAATTCATTTGCCACAGCTGTTTATCTCTTTGACCTCAAAACTACAAAGGTATAGTGCCAATGAAATATAATGGAGGCTGGCATTTAAATTACTGATTATAATGATTATTTTCTAAAGCAAAAATCAACAGGAGAAGGTATTCTTCCAACTGAAAGGAACTACTTGGGTAAGTATTTTGGCTTCACCTTTTAATAATTTTGTTCCTTCCTTTTTCTGTAAACCTGTAGACATAGATAAATGAGCAACACAATATGAATGTGCTTATTAGTCTGGAATAATTTAAGTCAGACTAATATCTACCTGACAGAAAATTGTCAGCTCAGGTCTATCATGGCATCAGTCATTGCAAGGTATTAAATCCCTACAGCAGAGCTACTAGGTAGATACCGCATTTTATTTATTTCTGCAGTTCAAATATATCCCATTTCCATTTCAACCACAGTTGTTCCTGTCTGGTTGTGCTTATTTATTTGAAGTTATTTATAGGTGATACTGTCCCCAGCTAACAACTCAGCATGAAAGAGCTGCTGAATATTAAACCATAATTTGTCTAAAAACCAAAGGCAACAAATCTAGGTCAAAGATATTGCCTTGGGCAAAGTCCATACAGGTTCTTTTGCATCACTGAATATTACAGCTCCTGTCTTTCTGTTTAAAAATGCTTATACCTGGTCATGCAGGTGCCTTTTTGTGCAGGAAGCTTGTCATTTGAAAACATCTCAAGAGGTAAGTGTACAAATCCTCTGGTATGCATTTGAGAGAAAACCAAAATGTTACCCCACAATATCCATGAATGTAATGACTAGTCTTTGAGATGTGGATTTGTATTTGCTACTTGTCCTGTTTTGAGGAAGAGACTTGTCCCTAAACATCGGGTGACTGACCTAAACAATTAACTAGGGAAATTTCACATTCTCACTTTTGAAGCTAGTACTTGGTATAAAAATCTACTAAATGCCTCTTTTATGTCATTTCACTTTTGTATCTGTTTTGCTGCATAGCTGCCAGTTTCCTGGTCACCATGCCGTGCTTAAACCACTCTATTCACAGTCTCTTCTGTGGAGTGAATTAGTTCCCTCCTAGTACAGGCTAGTTTTCTTCTGGGCCCACAGAGAGTGTGGCTGAAGTCAGCCTTCTGCAGGACCTGCTGGCTTTGAACAGTAAGAACGTGGGCACATCCACACCAGGTGTCTTAGGAATCAGATTTCATTCCTTCACAGTCTACAAATACACTGTTGGCACACTCAGTGAACATAAAGTGGATAATTTTGTAGCCTGATGGCAAGGAACTGAGGTTCAAGATTTTTTATCATTGATCGAGCAGGAAAGCTGCAAAATGATAGAGAGTTCACTGCCTGCCATTTCCCCCCTTCACTTACAAAAAGCACTCAATAGATGTGATTTTGGCATTCATTTAAATAGAGAAGAAACCTGCATTCATGCAATGAAGTCCTCTGTTTGGCTGGCTTCTGTTTAATCTCTTTATCAATGATCTGGATGAGGGAATTGAATGTGCCCTTAGTAAGTCTGCAGATGACACCAAGTTGAGTGAGAGTGTTGATCTGCTGGAGGTTAGGAAGGCCATACAGAGGGATCTGGACAGGCTGGATCATTGGGCTGAGGCCAATTGTATGAGGTTCAACAAGGCCAAGTGCCGGGTCCTGCACTTGGATCATAACCACCCCAGGCAGCGCTACAGGCTCGGGGAAGAGTGGCTGGAAAGCTGCCTGGTGGAAAAGGACCTGAGAGTGTTGGTCAAGAGCCAGCTGAATTTGAGCCAGTGGTGTTCCCAGGTGGCCAAAAAGGCCAACAGCATCCTGGCTCATATCAGCTTGTATCAGGCATAGTGTGGCCAGCAGGGCTAGAGAAGTGATTGTGCCACTGTGCTCATTGCTGGTTAGGTCCCACCTTGAATACTATGTTCAGATTTAGGCCCCTCATCATAAGAAGGACACCAAAATACTAGAGAGAGTGCAGAGGAGGGCGACGATGCTGGTGAGCGGCCTGGAGCACAAGTGTTATGAGGAGTAGCCGAGGGAACTGGTGCTGTTTAGTCTGGAGAAAAGGAGACTGAGGGGAGACCTTATTGCTGTCTACAACTACCTGAAAGGAGGTTGTAGCGTGAAGGGTGTTGGTCTCTTCTCCCAAGTAAAAAGTGATAGGACAAGAGGAAATGGCCTCAAGGTGCACCCGAGGAGGTTTAGATTGGATATTAGGAAAAAATTCTTCACAGAAAGGGTTGTCAGGCATTGGAACAGGCTGCCCAGGGAAGTGGTGGAGTCACTGTCTCTGGAGGTGTTTAAAAAGCGTTTGGATGAGGTTCTTAGGGACACAGTTTAGTGCTAGAGTTAGGTTAGGTTAGGTTATGGTTGGACTCAGTGATCCTGAAGGTCTCTTCCAACTGAAATGATTCTATGATTCTGTAATTCTATTCTAAGAGATGATGTTTGCCACACATAGGTGTGCTGAAAAATTAATGCCACAATAAGGAATTCTTTTTGTTCCTTGGCAGCCTCTGAAGGTGAAGGAATATGTCCATGCCCTTGTATTTTCTTATGGGTGTGAAACTTTTCTTGGTTGCATGCCTTCGATAGTAATTCACAATACAATTAACTCTTTTTTTTTTTTTTTTTTTTTGATTGATAGCATGACTAGAACAGGGAAAAGCAGACAAAAAAGATCATAAAAGTATAGTATAGTGGTTTTTATCACTGTAGTGATATTTTTATGGTATGAAGCATTACTACACTGTTGAAACACTCTCTCTCTTTGATGAATAGTGAGGAGAGACTATCATTTTTTTATGCCTGAATTATGTGTTGATGTCTAGTGAAATATGCAGCAGTACGTTTCAACAGGTCACTACTGTGTCTTAGTCTTGACAATGAAAATAAAAGAACTGCAGCTCTTAAAAATATCAATAAACATTTTTAAGCATTAGTTTCCACAGGAATGTGTGTCATACAAAGTGTCATCTTGTGTGTCACAGGATGGCACTTGTTCTAACATGTTTCGTTTTCATTCCTTGCAAAGGCTTTGATTGCCACTGGCTGCAAATCCCTTCGAATGCTTATAAAATAAATGTGTATACATAAATTTATAACAAATTTACATAATAGTAATTTTAAAAAATGTCTTATTTATTATGCATGTACTGCAAAAGTGGCCCAAATAAAAGCAACCTTCAGTTACGTGTTTAATTTCTTCTGCTTCACTTCCCATACAAGAGTCCTAGCTCTGTGCTTTTTCAGTCATCTGTATCTATCTTACCATTTCCTGCTATTGAATTGCAAGAGAGGGGGCTGCTACTTAAAAATATCAGAAAGATCTAAGTTGTCTGACCCCAGAAAATGGTTCCATATTGATTAATGACTCTAGAGATCACAACAGAATTGTAGATAGCAGTATGTAAACAATGTTTCCAGGTTCCACAAACCTCTGTGATTTCATCTAATCAGTCTTCAGATATCTTCATGTTGATTTCATAAGAGGGAAACAGAGATAGAGAGTCCCTTTTGGTAATAATTCATAGTTGTTTGATGGATATCTCATTAAACACATCAGAAAATACTCTGAATCCTTTCAAAAACCATACTAAAGGCATGGCAGGGGCTAAGAATTCATCCAGCTGTTTCACATAGCTTTCAACAAAAACCTAACTTTTTTGTTTGTTTTTTTTTTTATTTTCTTGATGGTTCTTCTTCATGAAGTTTTCATGCTTGAATACAAATTTAGTCATGATGTGTCTCTTTAAATTTAGAATCACATGTGTCAAGCTACTGTGTGTTAACACCATGCACAGTGCTATTAATATAACCAGCTATTATACCTCAGCACAGACATGAAAGATTCTTACGCTTCTTGATTTTTAAACTGCTAGCATACATATATGGCTTATACATAGTTAGACTACAGCAAAATATACAAAAATATGCTCAAGATTTATGCTTGAGGCAGATTATGTGAAGATGAAGACAGGAATCCTAAACATCCACGTGGTGCAACTGAAGTGGAGGGATGTAAAGAAGGTGACTGAATTAGGTAGCTGAACAATCCTTCTGTCTAAACAGGATCACTGTGGTTTTCCCATATGACATCTGATTTAAAGTAGCCATAGAAGGGAAGATGCAGAAAACAGGACAGGAAATCTCCAAATGTAAGTTCTATGTGACCAAATGCATGAATCAAAGATGCATGAATCATAATGCTGATAGTGACTAATACTCTAGTAAATGGATCTGCAAAAGCAACAAGTTAATTCAACAATACTTGATACAGAAGAAAAACATCTAGTATGGTGTCTAAAAAAAATACAAGTGTATCAGAGAGTCTTGAATACATGATTGAGCTTTGGAATGACTTCATCCCATTGGTTACACAGCACTTAATTGCTATTTTTGCTACTTGCCACCTTATCTAAGTAAGGATACCATGACAAGCTGCTGAAGTTGAATGGTGGGAGAGGAAGACTCTAAAACTGTTCATATGGGATAAAGCAGATGACCAGGAATGGCCAAGGACCCTGGAGTGCCAGTAGTGGCCACTGGGAGAGACAAGCCAATGCGCAGGTAAAAAACAAATAAAAATAAATAGCAGTGTAAACCACAGTGGTCCCTTCTGATTGCAAACTCCAGCTGAAGCTTCTCCTACGAGCAGAACATTTATTAGGTCACCTAACCAATGTAGATTCTCTAGTGTCTAATAAGATGAACTCACATGACAGTCCCTTTTTCAGCCACAATCAATAAGATCACTCCCATTTACAACTTATTTTCAGGGCTTTGTCGCTCTGTCAAATTTGAATGAATTTATTAGGTGGATTAAAGGATGGAACATTGGCTATTGGAAGGAGTGAATATGATGTGGACAGGTACACATATTGAAGCACAGTCACATAAGTTTTGTTGCTTTCAGAAATTAAATTTAAAAGACTATTTAAGAAAAAGTAAACAGAGCCTTTCCTTGAAGTCTTAAGTATTCTGTTTTCTCCCAAGACAACTTTTCAGTGAAAGGCTTCTCTTTAAAAGGTCATAGCTAGTGTCTGCATAGAAATTGCTGAGGTCACCAAAGGTCTCTTTAAACTGCAGACACTATGAATGCTTTGGTTCTCTTTAACAAAATATATCATTTACTCACTGTACTCTTTAAATAATATAGGTCTTTAGATTTTTTTAATAGAATTTATTAAATCTGTCTAGGTGATTTTAAAAAATTCCCTAAGTAGCCATAATAAAGAGAAGTAAAACACATTATGAAAAAGAAAGACTTTGGTTGACCGTACAAATGACACGTATCTTTTCAACTCTCACAAAAAATTTTGTCTACAGACTCACAATTTTTCTGTGCATCCAGATTTGAACATTTTAGGATATAAGGGGGAAATCTCTGGCTGAAAATTTTGACTTTTTACTTCAAAAATATGTTTATTTGTCCTTTTATTGAACATAACAAATGAGCTGTAGAGATTCAGTTGATCAAATTCCTGTTAATGAGTAAAAAGACTGGAAGAAACTATTTAAATGCATGTCTACAACTTTTCTGATTGTGCTTCCAATAATTTAATGTATTTACATTCTTTGGCGATGAAGCATCTTTTGCACTCATCTCTCTTGGAAGATCTATGCTGAACTAATGTGATGGTTTAACCCCAGCACTCCAGCCTACTAGCTGGCAGGCCAGTATGAGAAACTAAAAAGTCCTTGACTGCTTAGCAACAACTAAACATCGATGTGTTATTAACATTCTTCTCATAATAAACTGAAACACAGCACTATACCAGCTACTAGGAAGAAAACCAACTCTATCCAAGCCAAAACCAGGACAACTATTTTGTGAAGTAAACAGAGATCAAATGCCTCTTAAATGTATGTCCTACAGGAGTAGGTAAAAATTTGGGAGATTTAGTAGGTGTCATGCTCAATCCTTATTTGCAAGGTAGCCCAGGGACATATCTAAGTGATAACAGCCTCCTGTCCTGTGAGCTAAAGCTGCAGCACATTCCCTTTCTATTTACAACCTGTCTCCAACACTGAAGACCATGCATGTTCAATCCAAATCTTACCTGTTCTCTTGAAATATGATCATGCAGGTGTCTTCTGCAGTTCCTATGCTGTTAAGCAAAAGACCTGGAATATCTGATGACCTGGCTACATGCTGATCCTTTGGTCTATCATAAATTGATTGATGCACAGGAAAAATCACATTTTTTTTGGCAGAGAAGAACTGCTCTCATTTACTTTTCAATACTGTTTGGCTGGCTGCTCTACTGCACAGGATATTTTCATTTTGAATAGTGTATTTAATAGTTATCAAGAATGAAATTTTTAAAAAGCCATAAAATATTTTGTACTCTAGATACTCTTAACGGTCTCAGACAGGTGAAAGTCTTGTTTTAAGATATTTGAATATTGCTTAAGAATGTTTGATTCTATGTATTTCTTAAAATGAAGTTATTTTTGTTATTCTAACTCCCTGCTGAAAATAAAATTGCATCTGTTTCTCTACAAGCTCATTTGTTAATACACCTGTCAGCCTTGTTTCTTCTAATGTATTATTATGTTTCTTTCCTCGTTAAAACTGAAATAAACAGCAATAATTATGCTGATGTACTTACTTTTAACACATTAAAAGCTGGTAGTTTGGACAGTAGATACTACTTTATAGCTCATGTACACTTTCAGAACTCTAATGTCCCCATTTCCATGATTTCCTAAACTGTATATTAAATTCAACATCCTAAAGAATTCACATTTTAATAAATGAAAAGCTTAATCGTGCAACAAAATAACAGGTTGTTTTCTTGTATTAGACTTTTTGTGCAGAGGAGAAACATGTAGCATCTAAATATATCAGATGCAGAACCAACCCTGCAGGAGAGCTATATCCAACAAAAATCACTCTTCCCTAAATTTCTTGCCACAGCAAAGGTTTGTGGTTTTTTTTGGTGTTTTTTTTTGTTTTTTTTTTTTTTTTAATGAAGTAGAAAACAAATTACAGTTAGATAAGCAATAGTGCTAGAAGGACATAAATGCAGGTTAGGGAACTATTTACTTTTATCTCATAAATAAATTGTATTCCTAACAAAAACAGCAGCAGAACTGCCACTCACTTTAATTAGGCAAGATCAAGGCAATAACTTTTACCAGGATGAACACATTCCTCATGAGTCTACCTGCATTGCCTGCTACATACAAAAGTACAGCAGTTATTGATTAAACCCATTGATATTTAGCAGTTGTTATGCCAAGAATGAAGATGCTGATGGAAGAGTTTCTCCATCCCATAAGATCTGCCAGAAACCCATGTGCTCTGTTGGGCACATTTTTCAAAGTGAAGCCACAGCATTCCAGACTGGAGAGCAGCCCATGCAGGCCCATAAGTCACAACTGATCACTGTCAGCTGTGGCACAAAGGGGTTGTCTATTAACATGTTTTTGCATATCAAGATTTTTTTGTACCTAGATTATCCTGTGCTTTAAAAATTCTGAATATTGACTTCTGAAGACTTTGCTAAATTTGATTCACTTAACCAAATTACCTGTTATTTTCAGACAAAAGCTACACTGGATGCATATGCATTTGCAACCAAGAAATATATCAGTATACATATTTTTGATATTTTTTAATGGTTCATGGAGTACAAATCAATGTGTTTTCCATGAGAAAGCCATTGAATAGGGAAATAATTGCAAATATTAATTTTCCCTGCATCAATACCTTATCACAAATTTTAAGAGCAATCTTGAAGAACAAACCATGGTTTAAAAATCTCTAATTCTGAAATCAGATCTTAACAAAAAAATGTCCTGTCATTGATCACACCGATACATTTCTTTCCTAACAGTACTTTGTAGGGTGACATCTGCATGTCATCTGCTATAATATGCCGCATCAGATTATTTTGATTTGAGTTTTATACACTTCAAATTGTAATTCTCAGAAAGTGGCTTGCAGTTTGTCAGCATTAGAAATCCTGTGACCCTGTTCACCACTCTGAGGATTAAATTCTAGAGCATAAAGCTTTTTCTTATTGATGATGATCTGATTTTTATTCCACATTTGGAGCATATTATTATTAATATTGTGATTATTTATATTAATTTTGTTCATATTATTGCTATTTATTATTGTTGATGCTCTTATGCTATTATAATATTAATATCCCACAATGTATGATAATATATGGTATTAGAGTAATAGCAGCAGTAATAATGATAACTCAAACATAATTAATAGTGGTTTTGTAATACTCAAAGCCTTCAATCAGAAGTGAAGCCACATCAGGTTCTAGAGCACTTAGAAAGCTGCACTTTATCTTCAACAAAACATATACATAAATTCTTTTGAGACAGGGAAAAACATGCCAATCTATGGAATTCCTATGCAATGCAAATTGTAGGGGGTTTTTTTTAACTGCAGCATTTTAAGGAAAAAATATCTCTGAAGTGATGCACATTGTTGATTATTCTTATCCTCGTATAGTTTGGTTGTCCTGGCAAATGGCAATAATCCTGCTCTGAGGCTGAGGCAGCTCACCACAGGGAATTTGTGCTCCTTTCTGGAGCACTTGTTCCTCCTCTTCAGCAATTGCTGATGGTTTTATTCAGTCTCTTTCTACCAGTTAACCTGTTGGACTTACTGAACAATTCTAATTACTTTCTCACCATCTCTTGCTACCAAAGATACTGCAAACAATTATGTTATGTAGGCATTGCCTTAGGAGTAAATATAAATGCCCAAAACAGAATTTAAAAGCCTCTCAAACTCTGCTATGTCTTCAGGCAGCTGAGAAACAAAAAGCTCACAGCTTTCCTAATAGGAATACTAGAATTATTTAAAGTGAATACAGCTTCTAGTTTTCTCCTGCCTCAGAGTACATTCCTTTGAAAACCTCAGCCCAGGGCTTTAATAATTTAAACACTATTTTCCTTTTTTTTTTCTTTTTATTTTTTTAAACCTTGTAGAATATAAGATCTCAAACATAAAAGTCAGTAATAAAAGACTGATGGCATTGTGGACATATGGGCCTGTTTGACCTTAAACTTTGCTATTTAAAATTTCTTGTCTGCACAATATGAAAGGAGGATTCCTTTTCCCTGGTATAACTGATTAAAACAGCTGAATGAGGAGAGGCAGGGAAAAGGGGTGGTGTACCTCGCACAGGTCATTAGCTGCTCTCTATTTCACCTCAATCAGAGCTCAAGTTAAAAAGAATTGACTCTACGGTCGGCTCCTGTGGAAGCCCTGGAAATAAGCAGCGTGCACAGGTATCCATAGGTGCTGCCTGTCTAGCTGGAAGAGAGCTGCACTTCAGAGAGTGGGAAAAAGCTGAGATGTACACTTCATTACTGGGGTTGTGTAGTGTTCTGACCTGCAGAGGAATCCCAAGAGAGAAATGCTGAAGCTAAATTATCTCACTTCCCTAATAAACCAGGTCAATAGAGAATCCCAAGCCACAACTCCAAATCTGAACTGTCCAAAAATCTATTTATCCCTGCATTACAAGACCTGGGCCTGCAAGTTTTCCCAGCCTGCAGCACAGATGTGAATCAGAAACGCTGACTGTCATTTGTTTGTCAGCCTGGAAAGTCAGTTCTAACTCAGGCAAACCTCAAGAGTTTCTAAATTAGGTTTATTACAACTGAGCTCCTGTTCTGGGAAAGAAAATATGCTCTTATGATCAATGCTATCTATCTATCTATCTATCTATCTATCTATCTATCTATCTATCTATCATCTATCTGTCTATCTAATTTCTTCTATGCCTATACCAGCTGATTAGGGCAGCCACAGGTACAGAATAGAAGATGAAGCAAATAAAAAGTTTTCATACCTATAGGAGTAACATATGCCTTCACCAGGGGTTCTCTAGGAGTTATTACCAATATGGTACACTGCTGCATTTTGAGAACAGCCCTGGTCACAATTATCTTCCATACTTCTCCCTGGGATGATTAGGAAATACTGTTCCTCATTCCCATATGCCTTGGACACATTTCCGCTCTGAAAATTAAGATACTTAATAGTACAGACACAGGCTGTTCCATGCCAGTTGGCTGCATTGCCAGGGTGTGCTCATCTTAGGTGTTCTTATCTTATTCATATTTTGTTGAAGGAGGCTTACTAGTTGAACTGTTCAGGAGGCAGCTGTGTCAACAGAAGTTTGGAAGGAACCAAAGCTCTTGGTTGGAGACATACATGCAGCCTTGTGATCACAGCTCATGGTGTATGGGACTGTAGTTGAATGAGGAATGTCTTTGTCTCCAGCTTTTGAAGTTTTTTACAAAAGTGAATACTAAAATGAATAAATATGTGTTGGATCCACTGTCACTTTTCCTTTTCTTATGACTCATTCTGTTTTTCATGTATAAAGCAATACCTGGCAGCCTGACATGGGATTATGGAATATAACTGTATTTTCTCTCCCCAGCTATTTGTGATAGATCTAAAGGGAAGATCATTAGGTAGAAGAGGCATTATACTGGTTATGGTAGAAACAAGGGAGGCTGTATTTGTAAAATGCGGAAGAACAAAAATGTTTTTGCCACTGAGAATGTGAATATCTCTCAGTTTTGCACATATTTCCTCAGAGGTCTGACACAACTGGTTGCTCTTCCACACTGAAACACTTTGTAGTTTTAAGTCTAGGGACAATTTCACAGCATCTGCATTAGACTGAAATTCACTTGGATTAATTCTAACAACCTCAACAGACAGCTGGAGAAGCTTAGGAGTCTTTGTAATGGGAGTTCTTCCCCACAGCTTTACAAATCCCCAGTTTAGGACATCGGTGTAACATGATCTATCTGCCTTGGGCTAACTGGACAGCTGATCATTTGAGGTCTCTTTCAGCCCTGTTTTTCTAAGTTTCTATGAATGTAATGTAGCTGAATAAGAACATGAGAAGAATGAGGCCCTGGCTGAAGTCTGAAGAGAAAATCCTTTCCATGTTCAGTCCAGAATATAGCCAGGGTCTAATTGATTAGTATATACATCATATAATATATTAATAGGAGACCAATTTTGGAACGTGTATCAGCAAAGTCAGAGAGATTTGAATTGCTGGAAGACAAACACTTCAGTGTTTTTTTCTCTCCCCCATCCCTTATGCCCCCTGGTTCTCTAATGTAGAGCTTACATGTTGAAAAGTAAGGTAACCACATAAATTTTAGCAGCACAGTAAAAATAGCTATTCACAAAGGTTCAAAAGGCTAGTAATTAATTTGTACACTCCCTTTTCTTGCTTGTTTTAGAAATGGACATACCTTGCCTCTATTAGATTATCCTCTCCTAGCAAGTGACTTTAAACACTAGTTACCTGAAAAATTCAGGTCAGGTGCTTAGCACCTACCTTACAAGACACTTTGGACTGAAAACGTCTTCGTCCAATGTTGTCAGCCAAAGGATGTGGGATAGGGATTGCACAGAGGTTCACAGAAAGAGATTGTAATATTTAGCAGTTAAAAACATTTCTGATACAATTACAGTTTCGTCCTCTTGTGAAAGTTACAATTGCTTTTGGTAAAGCTCTGCACCTTGGAATACACTTTAAATCTTTAAAAACCAAGTAAACAGGCAACAAAGTCAACAGTCACATTATGACTAAATAAATTGAAAGCATACTTATGTCTGTGTCTTCTTATCTGTCTGTATGTGCAAATACTCTGTATTAAGAATTATAAGCATTAGAATTCAGAAGGGTGATTAGAAATGTTTGAGGATAAAGACAATAAATAAAAAAAAAAATACATGTGTCTCATTCAGTGTGAAACAGTAGTACCAGTAACAAGTTTTGTCCTTGAAAGAAGAAAATTGCATTTTAGAGGAGATAAAGACTTCTAAAATAATGTTCACTCATTGTACTACAGTAATGAAAAAGAAAACAATGGAAACTTTGATTTGGTACAACTAGAAGGACAAAGCAATCATACTGAGTTCAGCAATTCCAGCGTGTGTCCATGAAAGTCTCTGGAAAGACACCTTGGGAGTCTCCTTCCTAGAAAGACATATATTAGTGACAGACTTGGGAAAACTAGTTATGGTGAACCTATAGCCCCTGACCTACTTCGTGCATACTGTATGCATATGGTCCTTGCTGCCCTTTATATGCACCATAATGACACACCCATCCTGCTGCAGAATCAAAAACATGGCTGACATAAGATGAAAGGCACTGATGTGGTATATGCCTGGTTTGCTGACTCAAGTTTATTTTAAAATATTAATAAGCTAACTTCAAATTGCCAGGCTGCCTGCCAGATCAAGTATTATCTGTCTGGATTTCTCTAACTTAATGCTAGATCAGGCTGCTTCTCTTCTAATTGACATAAAACCAGCATAAAAGCACATAGCCAGCACAAATCCTATACAGAGAGGACATTTGCCCATGCATGACCTAAACAAAAGGTGTGTTGCTGTGTGGGCTAGATCCACTTCTAACACACATGGCCTAACAAAAGTCATCTATCTGGAAGTCTCCACAAAGTACAGCCATTAACACTAAAGGATTCTAGCAGAGCCCAGGGAGCCAAGAAAGCCCCAAAGAGCCTCTGGAAAGAAAGTTCTGTCCTCAGAGTCCAACCTATATGTAGCATCCTTGTTACTCCCGTTTTGACCCTTTGTGTCATGACAAGCTAGGGACTTCTGCAATTCAAACTGTGTATCTCGTGAGCACAAATGTGAGTTAGCTTCAGACCAGCCAGCCCGGATATCAATAGCAGATTAGCCAGACTTCTGTCCACCCTGGTTTTTGTCCCAGGCCAGTAATGTATCTATCTCTTTGCAGTCTGAAGCTGTATGGTTATGTGTAACTGAGTGAGGTGGTGTAAGGAGAGCTTGGTACACCTACATGAGCGGCAAGTCATCCCCCTGGATCTCAGTCATGTAATCAATCAAGCGTAACAGAGTTACATGACTCACTGAAGTGAGTGTCAGAGAAACAAGGTGAAAGCCCTAGATGGCCGTGAGTCCTGTTTTTATTATATGGTTTGAAGCCTATTTTGCACGAAGGTAAAATCTATCAAAAGTAACATGTGTGTAGGGGAAAACTGTAAACGCTGACCTTCTACAATGTGAAATGCTGAAAGTCATAAACCACAAAAGTCACAGAAATGGTGCTTGTTTTTAACGGATTAAATGTAAATGTAAATAGAGCTATACAAATAAGACAGTTAACATCATTAAGATTTAATGCCAGCATACTGAACAACTCCATATTTAGATTTATTTTATGAGCTATATTGATTGCTACAAGGATGATGCAAAAATCTTGAATAGCATTTCAATATTATAGTAAGTTTTACAGAATTATTTAACACTAATAATAAAAGGATGGTCTCCAGAAACAGCTCAGGCTTCTAACTTGTTTCTCCTTTTCTTGCTTCATTACAATGATGTTGCCAGTTAGATTCAGTGACAAACATAGCTTATGCATTCCAGGCCAGAGTTTTTTTAAATTATTACTACAAAAGCTGTCATTAGTTAATGTACTAGGAGATGGGTAACTTGAATTATAAGTAATAAAAAGTCTAAAGTAGTCTTATAAAGATTTTTCCTATTTTTTTCCCTATGAGGTAATAAAAGTTAAATTCCCTGTTCTTTAACTTATCTGTTAAAACAGAAGTGTCTGTGTACCTTTGAAGACAAAAGTTCAGTTGGAACTGAAAACTCAAAAGTTCAGAAGAAACTTCAACCAATTTGCATTTGCACTGGCATAAATATAGCCCTCTGGGGCTATTACAGAAACACAGCATTGCTGGAGGGAGAATTATTGAAGTTAAATGTTCTCCATTGTTCACCAGTCCTGTGAAAGTGTGAAAATGGGATCCTTTTAAAACAAAAAGTCCTGAATAAATATTCAAGTCAATGGAAGGTGACACAAGAATAACTATGTTTAGGAATAGACAAGAAAACTACGTTTTAACAAGACATTAAGTATCAAATTAGAACATGATAGCACTGAGGAATTCAAGTTCCTAATACTGCTAACATATTAATATATTCAGCAGTGTGTGACTGGCTTATTTTTTGCTGTATGGCATGGCTGAGCATATAACATCAGCATTAAGCAAATAATGGGAGTGTTGCTACAGACTTCAGTGAGAACAGGCCTTAGTTTAATGTGTTAAGACATCATCCAAAGAATTTTTTTCTTGTCTTCTTCAATTCGGTGTAATACATTATCATAATAAAGCTGGGAGCAGCAAGGCTTGATTAAGTGTCAAAATGCTCTTGGAAACAAGAATTTGAGAGTTTTAATGTCAGTTCTTTGGTTTGGAAATCTGACAGTGGTCTTACAGGACAAAAGAAAAATAGGCAAGGAACAAGTTGTAACACCCATATTTAAAAATAAAAATACACAATGAGTTCCTTGAATTCCTTCTGTAAACAATGCAGGACTGGGAGGGATTCATATATATCCCTTTGTACTGCTGTGACTTTGGTCAAGACCCTCTAAAGCAGACTGGGGACTGAGTGTCCAGCTCCTGCTTATTTCAGGATGCATTAGGCTGGTAGCTGAATACAAGTGTTGGGGCATCACAAGTTTATGCATCTGCTTGTCCACATTAAAAATAATATTTTGCACTAGAAGTATTCAGACTTCTCTTGAAAGCTAAAATAATAATTTTTATAAGATTTTGGTGAATTACTTTATTATTTTTTCTCCATTTTCCTTATGAAAAAAATAGAGCTATAAGGCAACAGTGACTTGCTTAAAGTTATGTTCATTATTTTTTTGACCACTGCCTCTCATGAGGAATACTAGTATCCCCTATCTGCAAGCAGCACTGGCAGGATGAACTAATTAATATTTGCAAAGAGCTTTGGAATCCTGAGCTGCAAGGTGCTAGGTAAGTGTAAATAATTATACTGTAAATTATGCATAAGTATTGTGAATGCTGCTTTTTCAGATGTGTCTACTACAAAGATCACTCAGTAGTTCAGACATCTAAAACACGGATGATGCAAGACTCTTTAAGAATTGATTAGTATACCTTTGGGGGTATAAGAATGACAGTCTACAGCAATACAGGAAACAACAGCTCCTATGTCATGAGGAAAATGACATTTCGATACTATAAGAAGTTCCTTACACCTTTGAAGTTACATCTTAGTTCAAAGTCAGTCAGTATTCTTTATTTTTCATGTAATTATGAAAGTCGCTTCATGTCAATAGGTGCTCTTTTCAAAGTGTAAACAACCTAGATGGAACAGTTCTAATTCCAAGGAAAACTCTCTTCTCTGTTGCCATCAGCCACAATTCAGGCTGATATTCCCAGCTCTCCTGAAAGCTGCTTAGGAAGCTTCTTAAGCAACTATCCACAGTTGCATTGCTTTGAAACCAGGATTGAATGTGAACCATAAAGTATTCTATTCTTCAAAGGCCTGGAGGAACAAGACTGCTAATGAGACAGAAATTACAAAAGAAGGAGCAACATGTGCATCTGGGCAATTAATAATGAAGATTTGTATTATGGGAGTGGCCAAAGATCCCTGGGTAAATAGGACAGTTTTTGTCTGAGTCCAGGTCTATGCAATGAGCAAACTTATTCCACAGAATCACTCACTACATTGACTACCAACCAGACCAGACAGCCCAAGCAAGCTGGCTAAGATCCTGACTTCAATGCCTCTGTTTGGACTGACTGGTCCTAAAATAGAACTGATGGGTCCTGGTGTGGGATTTTCATGCCACAGCAGGAAGGAAGGGACTGCAGGTCTACTGATTATTGCATTAGCAAAACATATTTCAGTAAATAATCTTCAGCAACTGAAAATATGACATAAATTAAGAGAAAGGGAGACAAAAAGTTTTGCCAGTATTATCTTTTCCAGTGCACTGGATGAGTGAAAATGTTCAGCTGATCTTTGAAATACGTCTTCTTCAATAAAATATCTGGATGATATCTAGTAAAAAAATTGCGAACTGTCTGCCACCAAAAGAAGAAATATATGATTTCCTCTTTTTAAAAGAATGCAGCAGCAAAGCTGTCCGGTTCCCTTGACAACCTCAGACTCTCCTCTACTGGCCATGAACCTTCTTCATCTCCTCAATTAAGACATTGGCTCCTGTGCCTACAGGGCTGTCATCTCCTGCCAGCTGAGAGGCACAAATTTGGCGTCTTTAGCACAATCCTAATGTGTATATTCCAGCTAATAACAAAAGGTGGCCTACTAGGCAAGTAGCAGAGTATATGTAGGCTTGGAGGACTGTGATGGTGTGAGCAGCAGCTAAAGCCTAAGTTTGAGTGGGAAAATAAAATTTGTGAAGCTGCACATTAAAGTGGGGAAGAAACACGACAGTCAGAAATCCAAAACAAAAGACAGACAGAACATTACAGCAAGAATGTCAGGTTAAAACAAAATCTTTGCAGTGGACTAATAGTTAGGTAGAAAAGGAGGAAACAAGAGAAAATAATACCTCAGAAAATGTTGAAAAGAAAAAGCCTGAGAAATAATTGGGAGAAAGTTGGAAGGATTGCAGGAATAAGGAGCCTTCTTATGCTCTGTTCTTCATATAATGATATGTCACTGTATGATTTGAAAAAGAGTATGTGTCTTGTTGGCTTTTTTATTTCAAAAACAAAGAGAGAAAAGTCTGAAAAAATGTGACCCTGCCTGTGAGGTTGCAGCAGCTCTGTGGCCTGCATAAGAAAGATCACCAAGACGAGAGTGAATTTCTCATTATGCCCTGCTGTGTCCAATAGCTTTCCACCAGCCTTCCATCAATATTGCCAGTGTATAACAACCCTTCAAATTTCTCATCTCCTACCTGTGGTGAGGTAACTTCTTCAGAGGATTTGAAAGCCGGCCCAGAAAATGAGAAGCAGCTTGAGTCCTGGGTCAGCTTTTCATCCAAACCTTGTGTGATCACCCTGGAGGAGGTGAGAACAGGTTATAAAATCCATCTCGTAAGGGGAGTTTGAACACAGCAACATTTCCAACTCCGGAGACTCAAATTAGTGTCCAAATGAGAAGTCAGGTTCTTTTATTCAAAGGTGCTAATCAAAGAGAAGGTGGTGAAGCATTATAACCCTGACAACCAGGCCAGTGGTATTTAGCTTGTTAAAGGGATGAAGTCCATATTCAAATATTATATGTTTAGCAAAGAACTGTGTTTTCAACGTGAATATTTTGAAAGTAAAAAGGAAAAAAAAAAGTGCTATATTGTTTTGCCATGTTTTTTCAAAACAGAATTCATCCTGGGATTAAATGGGCAGATAATGTTAATTATAGAATCATTTCGGTTGGAAGAGACCCTCAGGATCTTCAAGTTGAACTATAACCTAACCTAACTCTAGCACTAAACCATGTCCCTTAGAACCTTGTCTAAATGTCTTTTAAACACCTCCAGGGATGGTGACTCTACCACTTCCCTGGACAGCCTGTTCCAATGCCTGACAACCCTTTCCATGAAGAATTTTTTCCTAATATCCAATTTAAATCTTCCTTGGCACAACTTGAGGCTGTTTTCAATTATCTGCATAATAAGGGTGACCTGAAGGAATTTAGAAGGGAAACAATAGCTATGCGTGAAGTTCTTTTAAATATCCTAGGGAAGCAATTGGGACAGAAAGAATGTATCCCTCTCATTTTTATTTATTACCTTAATTAGTAGGAACTTTCGGATTAAATGTGACTGTGTTAGACTAGGTCACATACTTGGTAGGCACTACTATTTTACACTGCAAATGTATCATGTATCACATAAAAATGAAAATTGGTTGAAAAAATTATTATCATCAACATGCTTTAATATGATACCAGCTTTTTTTTTTTTTTTTAATGATACATAGAACAATTACCTGAGCTAGTAGCCTTGTTAAGAAATTATCAGCAGATGCAGACAGAGTGAGAAAGAGAGTTTTCTGTTATGGCGGATACTTCATTGTTCTTGAAATGCAATTTGTTATCAGAGATGTGCATGTGAGCTGGAAAGTCACATCCCCTTGCCAGTAATTTACACAGGAATTTAAAATTAATTTTTCATGTAATGCCCAATGCCTTTGTGTATTCATAAGCTATTAGGCCATATGCCACACATTATTTTGCCAGGTATTAACATGGTACAGACAAATTATATGCCCTCCAAGATATCTGAAACATTTTGAGAGACAAAAGTGAAGGTAGAATATAGGATGAAAATAACAAAATTTGGAAAGATTTTTTTTAATTATTTGACTTAAAAACCATGTTCTTACAGCCTCTCAGTAAGAACCTCCACATATACCTTAATCCACAGGCCTTAAAAGATACAGCAGATGTAAAGTGTTGATGAAAGATCTAATTTGACCTACCTTGTCCAACAAAGATCTCACTTACCTACCAGCTTAGGTGTAAAAAGTCCATCTTTAAATGCTTAAAGTGAAGAGTGTAGCAGAAAAGATGGTCCACATAGATTGTTCTAGTACAGTAAATTATTATATTGAGATAGTCTCTTCTTCTACTTTATGTTTTTATCTATTAAATATTACTGACGATTCATTCAGGAGAGGGATGAAAATGAATTACTTAGGTCTGTTATGTGTTAGAAATGAAATGCAGTTCAGTAGTCCATGTCAGGTCCTAGAGAGTGACTATCAGATGCCCACTTCTCATATAATTTCTGAATACAAAAGTAAAAAAAAAATATTGTTTTAATTCCTCTCTGCCTGTAGGTCAAATAAAACTATGAACATAAATTCACAGGCAGTGATATAAAACTGCCATATCTTTATTATTTTCTCATAACAACTTGATCATCTGAAACACATCTATATTTGCATGAGGCCATTTAAAGACACTAAGATGAGCACTATAGAAAACCATTAAAACAGGAAAGCAGATAAATACATCCTTCAGGCATACAACTGGTAACAGAAACACAGCCCATCAGGAGATGTGTTAAATAGTTTGCTCGATTGAACAGATTTTCAGCCTGCTTGAATACTGTTCTCCAGCTCTTGTCTAATCTTAAATTATTGCGGTCCCTAACATATAATCATTTAGTTGTACCATGCTGTGTTTGCCCGCTACTGAAAAGCCAAAGAGCTACTCCATGAGCAAATAATTATTAGGACACTGGTTCACTGTTCACTTAGTAACATCTGCTTGTCAGGTTTGAATCACTTTGTCTCCAGGCAAATATTAGCTGTTGAAGGCAAGAATCACACCACTGTCTGAGGTGCAACTAGTAAATACTTGACAGTGGGAACTCTCTTCATCTCAGACCTCTGCTAATTATTCTGTGCATATGCCTGCCAAATCTCACCAGTTTCCCTGCTCTTTCCCCACGATTAGTTCTGTAGGGTTACCTTCAATGCCATTGTGAAGGCTAAAGGACACTAAACATCTCCTTTATGGCTTGGGCCATGCTGCTTCAGCATGCTTTAGCATGTGATGCTGAGCAAATTGCTTCAGCTCAGAGGTTATGGGTATGATGTCATTTTTATGTGCGAAATTCTGTACTCCATGTGGTTCAAGAGCCTTCTGGCTTTGCTTCTAGGAATGTCCATACACAAGGAGTTTCACAGTCTGTGAACCTGATTGTTAGTCACCCTTGTGATCACTGCTTCACACAAGCTCCTCTGCTGTGTCCAAATGAGTAATACTACAAATGAGTAACAGGTTGAATAGTCAGACCCTATAAATTAGAGCAGTAGCACAGAAAAGTGTTTCACAAAAATATCTATTACAAGATGCTTTCCTTTTGCTCTTGCATAGAAGTTGTAGGTAAATGTTGATGCAGCAGATGGTATTAAGCAATAGTTACCAGGCATTTATTTTGTAGGAGTCAGGAAAGAAAATGTTAACATCTAAGGGTGAGTTCAAGCCAATCTTTACATGGAATTTAGAAGTATTTTAGGTGCAGAGAAGCCACTATGACCAGTGAGGCCAAGAAACCAGTCACTTTCTGCAGGCACAGCTTGGGTGGTGGCATGACTTTGCCCCTTTAGGAAGCCTTGCTTTGCTTCCTCTTCTGCCTTCACGAACAGACTGAAAAGTCCAGTTCAGACGTGCAAGGAGATGGGATCTCAGGCTTGAGGCACCTTTACTATACCTCCAAGGAGAACAAGCACCATAGAAGCTTTCTGAAATTTGAGAAGGGCACCCCAAGGTAGACAGGGACAGAAAGGATATACAGTCCTTCTAAGCTTAGATCTATCTATCAAGTAAGTTGAATTTTATCAATCAGTGATGGTGTTTTTGCTGAGAATTCATAAAAGCATGAGGGGACAGCTCGCTTCAACGTACCCTTTTTTTCTTTTTTTAGCACTGATAGTAGCAGCAGAAGTCCTGTTTTTCTAATGTGAGGTTCAAATCTTTCTACAGCTGGCAAGAACTTAGAGAAGAAAAATAAGTTGATATTCTCAATCACTTCTTACTCAGACCTGAATAGCTATTGACTATCATACTTTCTACCTTTTATCTCTCAATCCAATTAAAAATTCTATAAAATGATAGAGTGTATTAGATTAAGAACAATTTACCAGGGACAGTTCCACTGATTCAAAGAAGACTTGGTACTGTCCTTTACAGTGCAATTTTGATCTAAAATAGGCACTTCATGAATCATTATTATATTATTATTGGGCAAAAGCCCAACTGATTTTAAATAGGACTTCAAGACAACCACTGGGAAAAAAAAAAAAAAAAAAAGAGGACTAGATGAGGTTGAACTTCTATGCAAAGAATGAAAAGTGCTTTTCCCATATTTCATGTTCCCAATTATGATAAAAATACCTGTATATGATATCATATAGCATTTTATTCATAAGACCAAACTCTGCTGGGAAATTTCTGTGCTTTGACTTCAGTAGGGTCACCATAGGTATATGTCAAAGTACAATTTGTGCTACAATATTTACAACTGAATTTTCCCCTGCATTTAATACAATTATGTTTAGTATTGCAGTATCTTTATATGATTAAAATGTCACTGGGAGCTAGATCCTCATGCCCTTATATACAGTGAAGAGAATATATGCATTGGCATTTTTTTTTTAAGTAAGAGACAATTAACTGAAAAAAATGAACAATTAACAGAAAAAAATGCATCCCGGGATGCATCAAACACAGCATAACCAGCCTGTCAAAAGAGGGGATTATCCAGCTGTATTCAGCATTGGTGTGACCTCACTTGGAGTACTCTGTGCAGTTGTGGGCCCCACAATTTACGAAGGATGTTCCTCCATAGCAGGGAAACAAACCTGGTGAAAGGGCTGGAAGGAATGTTTGATGAGGACCAGCTAAGGGCACTTGGCTTTTCTAGTTTGGAGAAAAGGAGGCTGAGGGGCCACCTCATGTCTCTCTACAGTTTCCTGAGAAGGAGAAATGGAGCTGCTGATCTCTTCTCCCTGGCATTCAAATATGGGTTGCATGGGAATAGTTCAAAGGGGAGGTTTAGACTGAACATTAAGAAACATTTATTTACTACGAGGGTGGTCAAACACTGCAAGAGGCTTCATAGAGAGGTGATCAATGCCCCAAGCCTGTCTGTCTTCAAGAGGCATTTGGACAATGCCCTTAATAACATGCTTTAACTTGGTCAGCCCTGAATCCGTCAGGCAGTTGGATTAGATTATCATTGTAGGTCCCTTCCAACTGAAACAGCCTATTCTAGTCTAGTCTATTCTATGCTGATACATTTAAAATATAATCATTATAATCTTACGCATACTTAAAATCTTATAAAATTACCTACATCCCATGTAACATTTTAATGGTCTCTATATTTTCTAAACAAAGTCTGGTTCCACAGCTAAGGGAACATATTCCCTGAAATTCATGGGGCAGAAATTCTGAAATATAAAATGCTCTGCTTAGGGAGACAAGACAACCATCAGTTGACATGCTATTAAACAGCTTTTCTGTGTGTGGTTTCTTCTGTTATTATCCGGTATTTGTTGTTCTGTTGACAGCCAGATTGACCACATAGACTAAACTAGGCCATTCTTCTGTTCTGCTCTGGCAATTCCTTTATTCTTTTGAGAATCTTCTACTTGTCTTAGATGTCCAATATCTGACACTGTGCCCATCACTAAAACTTCCTTGTTACTTCTAAGAGACCACAGCAGACCTTACTTGTGATGATCACATTAGGAAGGAATCTTTCTGAAGGGATATGCTCTAATAGTACAATTCATTCTGTGTAAAGCTTTACTGTAGGGGCTGGTCGATGAACAAACTGTGATTCAGTTTTCACCTTGCTCTTTGAGAGCAGTAATGTACTTTAATCCTTCATTGAACAACTTACTCAGCCATGTGTGCCTACTCAGTGTCTCTCATTCCTTGGGGAGGAAAGCCTCTGCTTTTTCCACTTTCTACATAAACCAGTCATCTCATGTTATCTTTCTGCCTTTCTTCTTTTTTGGGGGTTGTATTTTTGGGCAGGAAGTTAGGAAATGCTTTACTTCTCTGTGCTTTAATAGATTCAGTAACACTCTGCAAGAACTTTGGTCATGTGGTCTGCAGAGGCCAACAGGAAATCAGAGTTCATTGTCAACAGAGCCCCTGCAACCCTGAACATTTCTGACTTTAGTTTGGAGAAGAGGAGACTGAGGGGTGACCTTATTAATGTTTATAAATATATAAAGAGTGAGTGCCACGAGGATGGAGCCAGGTTCTTCTCGGTGGCAACCAATGATAGGACAAGGGGTAATGGGATCAAGCTGGAACACAAGAGGTTCCACTTAAATTTGAGAAAAAACTTCTTCTCAGTATGGGTGACAGAGCACTGGAACAGGCTGCCCAGGGAGGTTGTGGAGTCTCCTTCTCTGGAGACATTCAAAACCCTCCTGGACATGTTCCTGTGCAACCTCACCTAGGTGTTCCTGCTCCAGCAGGGGGATTGGACTAGATGATCTTTTGAGGTCACTTCCAATCTCAAACATACTGTGATACTGTGATACTGTGATAAGAAAGGCAGTTCCTGTACTGAGTTGTATCAATAGGATTATTGCAGTAAATCAAGTTTGATGGAAACACCTGTATAATAGTGCTGCTTTGGCTTTACTTGAAGTAACATCCACATTTTGGGATGCTCCATTTCAAAGAGAACAGAAATATGCAGAGAATCAAAAGAAAAGCAGCGAGCTTCCAAAGATACTTAAAAATTTGATCCATGAGTGTGGGATAAGAGAACAAAGCAATGAGATAATATGAATACCCTATAAAATAAATTGTAAAAAAAACCCCACAATACTAACAACACAATTTTAGAAGGAGGAAATCTTATGTCATAAGCCATTATAATTTGTTATAAGAGGAGAAGAAAGGGAATTGTGCTCTGGCAAAGGAGAATTTCATTTAGTGTTAGAGAATGTTTAATAATTACTTCTGGCAGAAGAATCAATTACAAGGAAGCTGACTGAAGTAAACTCATTTGAAATATTCACAACTAGTCCTGGGACTGCCAAGTAATATTTGCATCAGTTCTACCATGACTCAGGAGGATGAGGTACTACAGATGACTCACTCAAAATCTCTTCCCACTCATAATTTGTGGAAACTCATTGCAGAGTATTTATTTATTTGAACTAAAATACTAGACTGAAAGTACAAACCTGTGCCTCAAGTTGTTCAGAGTGGTGGAATTGTAAACTATATCAATTTAACGTTTTTCAAAGGGAGATATCTTTAAGGACCAAACAAATATACATTAATATTTTAAAAAGCAAATGGCGATGGTAAAGGATCCTCTTTTTTTTTTTTTTATTCCACTCCCTACTAGCCAGATTTTCCCTTCTAATGTAATGCAACATCTGTTTCTAATTCCAAAGCAGACCAGATGATTGTGGTATCATAGCAGATATGCTATTTTGGTACAGATTACATCTTATATGATTTATTAAATTTGTAGACCGACATCTCTGGCACTTTATTATCTAGGAAGTACTATCAGGTTGGTAGTATTATAGTAATTAGAAACAACAGACTTGCACCAAAATGTGATTGAGCTTAATGTGAATGAAAAATCCAAATAAAGAGGTGATAGTCCAAAGTAATTCAGGAAGTTAATAGCAAATCAAGAAGTAGGGCAAAGCTCTTAAATATCAATTGATTACTTTAGCCATTCACTGTATAGCATGCCAAATTTATTCAGTTCTTTCCCATCAAGAGAGGAATTTTGAAGAAATTGCAGGTTCTTTTGTATCAGACACTACCTGTAGAAGGTTGATCTCTCTTACTACCCACTAGGCAATAATTTTAAAGGGTGTAGCAATAAAATTGTGTGAATACAGTTAGACTCAGAACCTTAAGCACCAAATGTAGGAATCAGGCATATTTTAGTTATCTTTATCCAGAACATAGGTATTCGAACTCTTTTTTTACTGCCTGGAAGGTACCAAAAGTCTCCAGGTGCTACAGGTTTTGCATTTGAATTTTCACTGTAATTTTACTGCTGGAATCTTAACGTTTCACAGAGTTGAATAGCTCTGCTACTCTCTTATGATTATACAGACCTAAGAGCTACCTAAGACTCATTTTGAGCACTAGTTAAGCACTAGTTAAGCACTAGTTAAGGACTATGTTCTTTACAAAATACACAGGTTGTCTCTGTTTTCTTTCAAAACATTCTTGGAAGAGTATGCACCTCCTCCATTGCGTTATAAAATTCAGCATTATTAAAAACATGGAGAATTATTCCTCTGAGAATTCATTCATGTTCCTCCCAGAAGAGTTTTCAAGACATCAAGCTACATTAGCCTTTTTCTATGTATCCTCTTGAGGCCGAAAAAGAAATAAAAATGGAAGGCAACTGTCATGAAGCTGGGCAGAGAGAACTAGCATTAGTGAGCATCATCTAGTATACAAATAGGTAAAGCATTCAGCTAAGAGAGAGAATATGTGTGTCTGTTTCTTTGCAAAGACTATTCGTATTATTGAGGTAAAACAACTTTTCAAAAAAAAAAAAATCACACTAGAAGAATGGTGAGAGCTTTCCTCTGTCACCTTAGTGCTTTATTAAGCTATAGAGTTTCATCTGCCCATGGGTTCTTTTTCTAGGATATAATGAAACATTTGTAAACATGGAACCACAGCTTAAAGAGTCACATGTTAGGATAGTCTTATAAAGCTGCAAATATGGTTTTGAATCCTTTCAGATGGAAGTAATATTGGCTTTTTAGCATCTTGGATAGGAAATGCATTGCTAGGAAAAATACAAACAAAAAAAAAGAACACTCTTGAGTGAAGGACGTTGGTACCCACATGAAGGACGTTGCTACCCACATGGAGAAAGTCAGTTACTCATTCCAAATATGCAGAGTTATCTTTCTGTATGTCTTTGGATTCACCTTTGAGTTTTCATTAACTGAAGGTGACAGTACACCTACACTGTCAGGCAAATATACATAAGGCAGGTCGTTTTTCATTGTTTCTTATTCTGGCTTCGCTTGGAGATGCCACCGGTCAAGCCTACATGCAGGAGAGGTGTTCAGGAGTACTTGTCATTGTTCTCATCACCAACGAACTCTAAATTTTGACTTTACCTCAGGAGGACACTGGGCTGTGCCTGCACATCTTTGTTGTCCTTGCAAAAGGATCATTGATGAATGCAAAACATCTACCCAAAGGCAAGTTTTTCACATATATCCTGAAATCAGGCTATGCTATGATCTATCATTCTCTTGGAGTACTGACCTATTCCAGCTCTTTCTCTATTGCATTTAGAAAGGCTCAGCTGAAAGGCCCAGCTCCAACAAAATCTTCAGATTTTTGTTTTCCTAAGTTCTCTTCATTTCCTGTTCAACAGAATGCACAGTTAGAAAATTAAATTTGAGTTAAGGGGCTGTGTATTTTCAATTTGTGCCTAAGTAGCAATGTTGCAGTCCTTAACTTACAGGTGCTCAAGGCTTTTATCCCACCGACACATTTGAGTTTTTCTTTATAACTATCAGGCATCTGTTCTGAGTTATTTCTGGAATACTCTGAAAAATGAAAATCTTTCTACAAAGACTCTGCAAGAAACAATTCTCTTATTCTACATATTGACAGACTACAATTAATTTTCTATTTAATTTTTCAAAAAATGTTTGAATACATCTTAGTAGAGGTCCTGTATAGTACTGGTCAAAATTATCAATTTAAATGAAAAATATAAGATTTTTCAGCTTTTTATACTTCTAAGAATTCTAGAATGGATCAGTTCACTTTTATAAAAATATTTATGTCATTTGCAATATGTGTGAGAAAATTAGGGAAGTATTTGTCGATTAAAAAGGTTACCCAATGAATATAATTTTGGAAATGAATTTCACCCTAATTGAAAAAACAAAAAAAGAAGGGGGAGAGGAAGGGAGAGGAGGTAAAGGGAGGGGATGGGAAGGGAATTTGAATACCAAAGCTATTCCACAGCCAAAACAATAAATTTATGTTTTTTTCTCAAAATATTTGTTTCATACAGATGGAACAAAAGTAATCTCTTCACTCAGTGAGTGTCTTTAGTCTTCAAAACAGTTTTCCAGGAGTCAGACTTGTGAGCATCATCTCTGTCACTGGAACTGAGCTGATAATAATGTAATTCTCCAATGCAGGCAGCCACCCAGGTACTAGTGTTTCATTGTTTTCACTAAATTATAGGTTTGAGCTAGAGACAAAGCCATCTCTCAAATCTAATTTCCTTCTGAAGTAATAGATAACTAAGGCCTTAGATACTTATATGACTACATCCAACTTTTAAAATGCCTAATCAATATTAAAGGAATTTATTCTCAAAACTACCCCATGGATCAGAAAATAATATCCTTAACAAGTAAGGGGTCAGGCAAAGTAAATGACTTACCCAATATTACATAGGAAGCCCAAGAGGCCTAGGAATACAAAACCTTCATTGTTATCTAACACCTTTACTACAGGTTGATCTTTCCTCCTTCAAAAATGTTGTGGTGTTCCTATCAATGCACAATACAAGACAGTATTTAAGTTCTCAATATGTTAATTGCACACTAGCTATCATACCTGTTTTACTTGTCACCCAACCAGAATTTTGGCCGTAAATGCTTCCAATTCCTTCTTATTAAATATTTGTTAGCTATTAAGTTTCTCTTTTGAACCTTATCAATTTATAGAATCACTGTCATCTCTCAGAATTTTCACGCACCTGACATATTGACAGATTTCCTAGGAACTCAGGAAATAATTCAGTTAGGTGTTTTAAAAGATGTGTCCTAGTCATTCAGTTGGTATAGTTTTGATGCCAAAAATTACATGGTGTCATTTCCTGTATGGTGTTTTGCAAAAAATGATGCTGCTTGACTGTGTCAGGGTTTTGGTTTTTTTGTCTGTTTGTCTGTTTGGTTTTGGTGCTGAAGAATGGAATCATAATTAGTGAACACGAAATGAAGTGTCCTGCCTTTGAACAATTGTATATCACAAGATATTGTAGATTAAACAAACCTACATGCTCAGCTTGATAAAAAGATGACCAGGAGAAAAATACTTAATGGAGTAATTTGTTAGAGTAGTCAGTATCAAGGTGTCAGTCATGTTCTGGAAATAAATAACTGTCTAGGAGGGGTTTACAGTTCTAGACATAACTTCAGGGCATTTACTGATGTCATTATTACTGGCTGGGAAATACTAGGCTGATATTATTTAAATGTTTTAGAACTGTTTTGGGAGAGGGGAGAAGTTCAGTATCATTTACAGTATCAAGGAAATGACCTATAGGGATGTGGGCATAGTAGAAATTTTTTACTAAGGCTTGTCCCTTATTAGTGTAGAGTCCAGGCCACTCTTATCTGCTCAGTGGGGAAATCCTGACTTCTAATAGCCATGTAGGTGGTTGTAACACTATAAGCACTGTAAGTAAACCTTAAAAACCATCTGGTTACTTAAATCAACAAACACATTAATTCTCAAATGATGTTGTACACCCACTAACCTAAGGAATTCTTCCTGACTCAAGTCTTGAAAGTCTGGCATCCACTGATGCTTCAACCAATGCTTCCATCCATAAAACTCCATGGGGATATTGCAGGTTTCTTAGTGTGGAAAAGATCCAAGCTGTGATTCAATGGATTACTTTCACAGGTTCTATAACTTGTCTATTGCTTTACAGTGCAAAATAACGTACATTCTGTTTCCATACTACTGTAAAATTCCAGGCCATGAAATGGAAAACTCCAAAGCTATCTTTGGGTGGAAATAAATTGCTTATTTGGGACATCTTCATAACTCTCTTTGGCTAATAGTTATGGAAAGACCTGTCAAAGTTACTATTTGCCATATATTCACTAGATATGAGTCCGTCTACTTACACTTTTAACCCACTGTCTAGAATCCAACCACAGAGAAGACCGTTGGTTGAGTGTCAGGCTCTGGATTTGTCCTACCAAAGCTGTAAATTTTTCTCTTATTTTTTTTTAAACTAAGATGATTTAAGTATGGAGTACAAGAAAAAGGGGTGGGGGAGAATGAATGTATCACTCATTGAAATAATGCAGTCTACTGTGGTAAGAACCTGGTCATCTATTGTAGGCAAGAGGAACTTTTTTGTGTTTTGATACAAAGTGATATTTCTTGCAGCCACCCAAAAGATTGGTTCCAGAAAAGTCACTTGAGGTACAGAACGTCAACTGAGACTGAAATGATTTATGCTGTTTGAGAGCAAATTTACTTAAAACTGCTTCACCAAACACCCGACTGGTGCTAAGCTACATGAAATCCCTGCTGGAACTTACTCTGATTGTAGGTGCACTCAAGACAACTTGACAGTATAGTCAGCTCTTGATTATTTGCAGGTGGATTACTTGGGCATCACTTGGTTTGTAAATGAATGGGCCAAAAGAACAATTTTTCTGGCATGACTTATTATCTCAGACACTTCTGATCTCAGCTGGCTTCACACAGTCCCACAGGGCTGTGGTTGAGTTAATCCTCTTGGTATTTGTGGAAATGGAGTAGTGTTGCCGAGATGTCTGTGCTGATTTGGGACAATCTGTGCAGGCTGGGAAATCTCAATGGACATGTTTGCTGTTTTTATCTGATGCTAGGAGTTTCTAAGATAAATTCATCATGATCTCAGAAGAGTCTTAGATCGGAAAAATACGTAATTCTTACAGAGTCAATCTTATAGAATTATTGTATCATGAAGTATAATAATTATTACAAAATCTGAATATATGCAATTGGAGTACCCTCACAATCACTCTCCTTGAAGTCACCCATTATCATCCCTGGTCGTCAGACAAGGAATGGAAGCCTAGCCAAATTGAAATAGATAATTTAAAAGCCTGAAGTGAGAGAAACTCAATCAAGACCTCAGAACCAATTTATCCAAACTCCAGGTGTCTTCACCAATGGAGGAAACTAGAATTAGATACTGAAGGACAGTTTGAGCTCTTTGCCTTGCTGGCAGCTACTCCAACTTTCACTAAAGTATCAGTGTTTATACAAGTATACCATAAGAATCTCCTCATCAACAAAACTATTTCTAATTTATCCTAGATCACTATTTTTGAAATATGGACTGCATGGTTGTGTCTGAACAAAGGAGGGCCTTGATCTGTTGTGGAAGTAGTTAAATGTTGCTGGTAAGTTATACTAGTATAAAACTGGTATGAGAAGAAAGCCAGGTCCTTTGAGCGTATCACTTCTTGTTCTAAGAAGTGTTTGTGTTTAAGCATTCACAAATTGCCCAGAAATGTTATATCATTAAAGAAAGAAATCTGCTGCTATAAAAAGCCTTATTCTGAATTTTATTATGCATTACTTCTCTCCATATGTTACGCTGGAAGAAAGTGTGGAAGAACTAGCTTAGAGTAAAGTGCATAAAATAGTTTATTACCAAGCTCTTCTTTAGTTCCATTGAAAATACCAGCATTTTAAAAATATCTCATGAAACATTCAAGGAAGTCTCACTCAAGCTTCAAAATGAAAAATAAAAGAATGTAGTTACTGTTTGTTATTATGTAAAACCCCCACAGATGCCATAGTCAATAATTTAACTCTGAATACTAAGCATATTAATATAAATAAGTTACCAAACCATAATATTCAACTACTACTGTGCTACCATTATAATCTGCCTTGCAAACATCGTCTGCCTCTGACAGTTAGTTATCTATTAAAAGACAAAACCATTCTCCTACGAAAAGAAAGAGAAAACTGAAAGCAATCTGTTAAAAGTTGCTTCAGGTTACAGTGAGATGTGCAGCTGCTGGAATAATACAAATAGTATTTTCATAGGACTTTTTGGTAAAAAAAGTTCAGTAAAAATTGGCAATATTTCTTTATGATAATCTGAAATTAACATTTTCAATTTAAAACTAACAAACAAACAAAACCAAAAAACAACAACAACAACAAAAAACCCACAAAAACAAACCAACCAAGCCCCAAAAAACCTACACACACACACTTTTTGTTTCTTGTTTCTTTGAAAAACATGGAGGGAAGTAATGAAATGAAATGAAGATTTCCATATAAGGTAAAAAAGGACATTATATGATTAACACAATTTTGACACGACATTTTCTAATCATCTCTATTTATGTAGAAGATTAGCTCATTTGATTGCTATTGTTCTGTGCAATCCTCCATGGAAATTCAACTGGAGACATGGAGAGGTAATGTTATTGGGATCAGTAATGTAGCTGCCAAGATTATTTTCTCACTTATTAAAGCAAAACTTAGTTTATAATTGACATTCAGTTTTCTGCATAATGGATACACAGATGTGTCAGAGGATAGTAAAAGTCCTTGTAAATATGGTGTTTGAGTCATTTGAGGCATATCTTAAAAATGAAAGCTTTCCAGTAGTGTAGGTCTTCAACCAAAGCCAACTTTCCTTAGGTCTTGTGCTTACGGTGTTTTCATTTTTTTTCCTCAACTTTCAAATATTTTACCCAAAATATTTTTGCAGAAAGGTATTTCCTAAGAAGGCATGAATGTAATATTTAAACAGCATTTCCTGGATATATAATGGAAAGCAATATAAATATGTCAAATTCATAAACACTGTAAAAGTCTTACCTCCAACTGTGCAACTACTACACACCATAGGTACAAGACCTCCTTCCCTCCACCACTATCAAAGTGACTGTGACTATACCAGTCTCTCTGGCATCTCCAAACATTTGTTCATGATTCTGAATGATTAAAATAAAGTATTTGTGCCATTAACTGCTCAATAGTATCCTGTGAATTCAATTTTCCTATTCAGGTACTGTAATAGAATAGCTGGAGCTTTTATGATAGGAGAAAACTAAACAATTT